>NC_136929.1:67576068-68178137 GCF_949752795.1 Hyperoodon ampullatus
ATTAACTTGAAAGAAAAGTACTCTAAATGTATAACCGTATGTACAATATAATTAGAAATTACAGTCTTTTATCCTGTTTGGGGAGGTTTAGCAAATCTTAAATGAAAAACCTTCCACTGCACAGTGGAACACTGTACACTGTAGATATAAATATGGGTAGAAATATATTTGCTTACTGTATTGAGTTTCACATATTTTAAGGCTTTATTTATTTAATTGCAGTATAGTTGATTTACAATATTATATTAGTTTCAGGTGTACAACGTAGTGATTCAACATTTTTAAAGATTATACTCCACTTATAGCTATTATAAAATGTGAGGTATAGTCCCTGTGCTGTGCAATTTATCCTTGTAGCTTATTTATATTTACACAGTAGTTTATACCTCTTAATTCCCTACTGCTAGCTTGTTCTCTCTATGAGTCTGCTTCTGTTTTGTTATATTCATTCATTTGTTTTATTTTTTTAGATTCCTCGTATAAGTGATAACATAGAGTATTTGTCTTTCTCTGTTTTACTTATTTCACTAAGCACAATACCCTCCAGGTATTTTTGATGGAAAAGCATTTTTAAAAAACATCTGACATTAAATTAATAACATTATTTTTAATCATTTTACTCCATTTTTATTATTTTGAAAATGTAGTGCATGTAAAATTATAAAAATGTAAAAATACACAAAAACAAAAAACAAGTTTGCTTTGGGCTACATCTCACAATTCCCAGTTCCCCTTCCTAGAATCAACCACGCTAATCAACGTGCTGTGTATCCTTCCACAAAATGTTATGCATATACCAGCGTCTGGCCACATCTTTTTTTTAAACACAAAATATTAACATGTTATACAAACTGCCCCTCACCTTGATTCTTTTGCTTAACCATATATCTGATAGATTGTTCCATATTGGCTCATAAATTGTTTACCTCTTTTTAAACAGCTACAAAATATTTTCTTATATGAATGAACCATAACTTACGTAACGTGTCTTCAATTTGACCATCACCACAGATAAATAAACAAAAAGACTTTCATTGTTTTCTCTCTCTTCCTTATTTTTTCATGTGTTGAGGTTTGGCTTGTCCTGCCATTTGCATCATTCCTCTGCTCTACTGTGCCTCAGCAGATAAATCTATATGACATGTGTTTACTTTTCCACATTCCCACAGTCTCAAGTTCTGTTTGCTAACTTGCTTTGACAATGAATAGAGGATTGGGGATCTTTGTCATACTCTGTTGAAAGCCACGTTGAGGTTCATTGGTCCAGGAGTCTTGAACCACTGTGTCATTGAGTCATTTTCATTCCGTCAGTCCTGCCCAGGAAGAATTCAGTATTTTCCCATGACAGTCTCTGTCTGGATAAATGATCTAATCCACACAGTTTTTAATAAAATTGCTTATTGGTTGTACTGATGAGCTTTGTCAGAGTCAGCATATAAATATCAGTAAGTAAATGTTCAAGTTATGAAAATGCACTGTAACTTATTCTTCAGTTCAGCAAAAACACATTAAATATCTGCACTGTTACTGGTGATAGGCTAGGTGTGGAGATAGAAAGAAAAATAGAGCATAGTTTTTGCCCTCAAAGGACTTACATTAAGGTTTCGGAAGTAGACAAAAAGAAGTAATGTCTGTTTTTTCAGAGGTGGAGCCTTGATTTTGTCTTATGGGGTTTTACATGTATTGAAAGCTTTCATACATCAAAAACCTCTGTCACACCAAGGCAGTGGGGGTCTTGTTGGATTATTTCAACCACCTCAATGATTACAATCCTCTAGTTCAGACCTGTCATATGGGGAGTTATCTTGAATGTTCCAAGTACACTATGAAGCATGCTATCTTAGAAGTCACAGAGCAGAAAAGCTCACAGACCACGCAGTTTATTAAATCAACTTAAAACATACAACAATAGTCAAGGGTAAAGAGTCGGGGTAAATAAACATTCCTAGATTAGGGTACGAGCAGATAGAAGTACCTAAGACCTGGGGTTCACAAGGCTCACGTATCCTCTCTTTTCCCCTCTTGTCTCTCTTTGCCACTGTTGTTCTCCCTGCTAATGGTGTGGACCAGAGTTTAAGGCAGAGTTCACAGATAGGAGTCCTGGGCCAATGATACATCCTTGTTCTATTGGAGATACTCAGGGCCAAGGACATTTGGACATCACTGTGAATTGTCAGTTAGCCTGCTAAATAGCCATGGGTCTTATGTATAGAGTACAAATGGTATAGAATACCTGGGTCCTCTTGGGTACAGATGGGGCCAGAATGAGACCATATTGGATGTTACCAACGGGTGATTGAATTTGAGGGTGACATAGTATTCATCCTAGAGATGACATGATATGGTATTTTCATTCCTTTCTACCTCCAAAAAACAATCTTGTTTATTCTATCATGCTTTTTATTCTGTTAATCAGTTGTTAGCATGTCTTACAGGTTGCTAACTTACCATCTATATTAACATATCACATGAGTTCTACCTATCTCTCACAAGTTACGTGCTTACTCATTATGTACACATAACATATCTTATGAGTTTTGCCTATTTCTTATGTTATATGAACTATGTTTAACACTTCTTATGAATTCAGACCATCCTATTTCTTTTCTTGTCTTCTATAGCAGAATTGAATATTCTCAAATAATATAGGAAATGCACATTATAAGAGTTTGTTCTTGAATTTCAATTCCATGTTGTACATGGGTGTTGAGACTCAATTTCAATAGTTCCAAATTGAACTCATCATCTTTCTCTATAAACACTTCCTTGGTTATTCTATAATGATTGTTGGCACGAATTTCCACCTCAGTCTTAAAATTCTCATTACCACTTCCCTCTCTTTACCAGAATCACCAAAGAATTTTGCTTTTGCCTCAAAAATACCTCTTCAGTCTTTTATCTTCTCTCCATTTCCACTGTTCCAAAAGACTCTTCGACTTGCTGCCAGCTTTATTTTTCTACAATACAAGCTGATTTCTGACTTCCTGTCCACCATCTTCCCATCTCAATTCCTCCCCCAGTATTACTTGCAATTTTTCCTAAATACCGTGCATATCCATTCATATGAGTATTAGCATATTAAACATTTAAATTTTTTTGAAATAATTATAAATTCACAGGAAGTTGTGTAAATGACATGGAGAGGTCTTGGGTATACTTCATCCATTTCCCCCCAGGTGCATGTTCTTTTTATGTTTCGAATATCACTCCCTCCCTTAATTACTTGACATAATTTTAATCATCCTTTAATATTCAGCTTCAAAGTCATAAAGTTTTCCAGACTTTTCCCTGCCATTGCTGAATTAATCACTTCTTTCTTAGTGCTGATTTTTTCCCACATGGCATCATAACTATCTTCTCTGACAATCCATAACCTCTTTGAGGACAAGGACTGTGTTTTACTCATCTTGGAATTCCTAGGACCTAGCTCAAAGCATGGCACATATTAAGTGTCCAATAAAAAGAAAATGAATTTAATAGAAATTATATTTCTTTTTAAGAAAACAGGATGTAAAAATCCAATTGTACAAAATAGAGGCATTGTGACTTCCCTGGTGGTGCAGTGGTTAAGACTCTGTACCCCCAATGCAAGGGGCCCTGGCTAGATCCCTGGTCGGGGAACTAGATCCCACATGCATGCCGCAACCAAGAGTTCTCATGCCACAAATAGGAGCTGGTGAGCCGCAACTAAGGAGCCTGCCTGCTGTAACTAAGACCCAGTGTGACCAAATAAATAAATAAATAAGTAAAAAATAGATGCCTTTAGTGGGTGATGTTTTAACAAGGGGTGTTATTCACAGATTTCTTTCAATATGATATTTCCTGGAGAATTTAAAATATAATTCAATTTTCAAAATATTACTATTATGTTCATGAGCATATCTACTGAGTAATAGGAGATAAATATTGAAACAAATATGCAAATTAAAAATTCCAATCTAAGATTTGGTACCAGTTTTATTCTCTGTCCTTCTTGTTCCAAATACTCAGTAATAACATTACTCCTGGGATTGGGGATTCTGACTTCATGCTCTGTTGACTCCTGTCTCATTCTCTGGGAGAAAAGTAGCATGTGATCTGAATGAATGTAGACCTCTCCAGGCTCTGTATATGAATGAGGAGGCCGCAAGAATATGCTGGCGACCTCAGCCCCTCCTCAAAGTCTCCTACGCTTTGTCTCACTTTTGCCGTTGATCGAGACTTCTAATCTTCTCCATTTCTAGCTACCCCAGCAGTTCAGCTGAGGGAGGCAGCCGACTATAGTGGCTGCACCTGGCACCCATTGTGAAGACTTTGGTATGCTGGGGTGGCTGGTGTCTATCCTTATCCTATAGCTTGCACTGTTGCACAGAGTTTGTGACAAAAACAGTGATGCCCACCCATCACACCCACCAAAAGTGTTTTTATGAAGAGCTTTAAAAAAGGCATTATGTTGACATTGCAGTGCTTAAGACTGTGATGGTAGGAAATTGAGGAAGAAATTGAAGACAAGACCATGATACAGATAGAGGAAATAGGTAAATGTGGTACTTTTCATATGTTTGCTCACTTTCTCAGCTACCCCTGATATAGGACCCAGCACCACACCAGCCGCCCCTGGCTGGCTTCACCACGTCTTAGCGCATAGTCATACCTCTGTATTCTGGAGGAGCCATATTCTGTCCCTTAGACTCTCAAGTTTATAACATGCAGAGTCTCATTAAGTTTCCTTAACAAAATGGCCTTTCCAACCCTTTCTGAAGAAGGTTAGACCTAGTGCCAGAGGCTGATTGGAATATAGGCCATCTTGTCCTCTCTGTTATTTTTGGGTGTCTTTTCCAACTTTATTTTCCCCAGGGCCCCTGCACAAACCCTTCTCACCTCCGAACGTGCAAATATGAAAAGCCCCCATGCAGTTGTACGCTAAGCATAGCAGGGAGATTGTGCTGCAGGTTGGTGAAGTCAGAGGCAGGAGGCAAGGTGGTTACTCCCATGATCATGATCCCTGTTAATGAATATGCAAGCTCTAAACACTTAACATAGCTTCTTTTTGCCTTTGTTCTCTCATTAAATTTAAAAAATAAAGTATGGATTTTTGTGGGGGAGAGGGGACATGTGAAGTATTTTAATTTACCTGTGAATTAAAAACAGAACAATCAGATCTCATGTTCTCCTGTTGACCTCAGTAGCAAGTGGTGGTGTTCAGAAATGATCACACAGGTATTTCTACTTGGGGGCACTGAAATGACTTTTCTCTCTTTTCATTCCCTGACATCTTAGAAGGGAAAACAAGGACTTTTCATCTGTTTAGGGGCAAAGAACTGATGAAGTGAGTGACACAGCACTTTTATTCTTGGCAAGGCTTGACATCGAAAGAGCAGTGGGAGATAGCTTTCAAGTGGGCCTTAGAAGAAAATCCAAAGGGTCAAGCATCTCTATCCTGAGTAAATCATTCAAAACAACAGGGCTGGGGGCAGTGGGTACTGTCAGTCGCACATGTTGTTAGCTGTTACATTCTGTTCTGTTATGCAGAAGACCTTACAAGAACAGTGATTCATCGAATAAAATAGTTCATTAAGATAAAATTAGATGGTCAGGAAATTAAGTCAGCCTTTTAGAACTGTTACAGTAAAAAAGTACTTTGTAATATGGTGTTTTAAAATTCACATCCTAAATGATATAATCTTGATTATCTGTGGAGGGCATATCAGTGAAGAATCTTAGGAAGTGATGTGTTTTTCTATAGAAGCCTTTTTTCCATCTATACCAAGCTAGTATCCTAGACTGAATGTGAAAGTGCCACACTAGAAAAATGAAGTATGTAAGGTGCTAAATTTTTGTTCTTTAAAAGAGGTTATTTTGGTCAAATTTCATCCCAAGTTTAGTTATTGTATCTCACCTGGGCATCATTCTCTTGTTGATTCTGCTATTTTTTAGTCATCTATTTCCCTCCCAACTTGTAACTATAACACCACATCTTGCTATGTATACATATATAGTCTTCTTTTTGGAATCAATGAAATTAAAATGAAAAAAACAAGGAGAACAATAGAATTTGGACATTTTATTTATGTATTTCATATTAAATTATTTACTGTAAAATCCATATTTGGGGTTTACACAAAATGATGCTTTAATCTCATTGAAATATCCAGTACACAGTTTACATTTACTGATTGCCAGTGTTAAGTTGGTAGGTTTCTCAGAAACCCAAAGCTGATAATTGTCTATGAGGAAGAAAGTACTCTGAGATACTCAAGACCCATAGAGATACAATGCAAACTTCATATATAATTTAACATCTTCTAGTGGTTACATTTAAAAAGCTAAAGAATACATTAATTTTATAGTATATTTTATTTAATCCAGTGTATCTAGAATATTATTTCAATATGTAAATAAAATGTTAAAAATATAGATATTTTACATTATTTTTTATTGTACCAAGTCTTCAGTATTCAGTGTGTATTTTATACCATCTGAATTTGAGCTAGCCACATTTCAAGTGCTCAGTAACACTTGAAATCATGTGTGGTTAGTGGCTACCATATTAAACAGCACAGCTCTAGGACATAATAAGAGTAATAAAATTAGTACATGTTCTAATATATACATAACTGTAATTTTAAAACACTATATATTTTCCACAAGGTTGGGTTTTCTTACCATAAATTTTTAAAAATTAGATTCTGAAATCTCACAGGTACTAAGACAGGTATGTTATAGATGATGGGTATATAAAATGAATTTAATTTAAAAATACATTTAAAAAATACGGCCACAACTTATTTTTCATAAGTGGATTTATGCACATACACCAATTGAGTTGTCTGTCTTTTCTTAATTTTTATCTATAGCTATATATTTTTTACAAGGTCTTCATTATTTCTTAATGGTCTAAGATTCTTCTCTTAATTTTTCTTGTTAAAAATATATTGAAAGAAACGGGGCTTCCCTGGTGGCGCAGTGGTTGGGAGTCCGCCTGCCGGTGCAGGGGACACGGGTTCGTGCCCCGGTCCGGGAAGATCCCACATGCCTTGGAGCGGTGAGGCCCGTGAGCCATGGCCGCTGAGCCTGCGCGTCCGGAGCCTGTGCTCCGCAACAGGAGAGGCCACAACAGTGAGAGGCCCGCGTACCGCAAAAAAAAAAAAAAAAAAAAAAAAAAAAAAATATATATATATATATGTATACACACACACATACACACAAAGAATGAATTCAAGAGCCCAGCATTTTTAGAGCCAACATTACAGACTTTTCACTGTTCGTTGGATGCCTGCTTTGACAGGAGTGGTTTTTAATTTGCATTTAGAAATGCAGTCATTTGCTTTTCTTTTTGATTATTCGACTGCTATTGAGATAAATGCAGCATATTCTTCACTTCTTCTTTCCATCCCTTTTTCTTTCCATCTGAAATTCTCTTTAAGTCAAATTCACCTTTGAGGACTCACACTGGCTAATCTCCTAAAACTTCTGCTAAAATGGACCCACGCCATTTTTGATTTAATGTAAGCAGTCTTGCTTTCTTTAAGTATTTTAGATGCATTTGCTTTAACAAAAGTGAAAGAAAGACACTGCTTCTAAGTGACTTTGAAGTCAGGGAGTGAACTTGAATGCCACTGGTTGTGAGACCAGAATGTGGGAATCAGTCACGAATTTGGTAGTGAGTACAGCTAACAACCAGGAGATTGTGCCTTATTCCACTGGTTTTCTCTACTCACCTTTGTGATGCACGAATTCTTGTGAAGAGATAACATCTTTTTGTGAAAAATGGCCCTGGGGTTAAGTGGCACTCAAATACAATTACTAGGGAGAGAAATGAGGACAAATTATCAATAAAAAGTTTTAAATAGTTCTTTAATACAGAAAATACTGTATTTGGATAAACTGAAAGTAGGATATTGAATATTAATACATAGATGTGACAAAACTGCCATATGGAAATAAGAAAATGTGATATCTGAAATCAGTTCACTTAGAGTTCTAGTGGGTGCGAAGGCTGCCATCTTTCAAGACAGGGGCTGGCAAACTTTTTCTGTAAAGGTCCAGATAGTAAGTATTTTATGCTTCGTGGACCATATGGTGTCTGTCAGAACCACTCAACTGCTATTGTAGCTCAGAGCACAGCCATAGGCAATATGCAAATGAACATGGCTGTGTTCCAATAAAATTTTATTTACAAACAGGTGCTTGGCTGGATTTGACCCATGTAACCCCAGTGTAAGAGTCTGTTGGGTAGCTGCACTGCTACCTTCACCTTCTTAGATACTTCTTGGAAATATCCACATAATGGAAATGACTTTCTCCTGAATCACATTTGCCACAATGAAACACATTTCTTGTGCGCATTCTTATATCCCAAAGTAACCACTTTATTAGGTTATGGGTTTTGTTGCTCTAAGAGAGACCTGAAATTACAGTGGCTCAAGCAAGGTAGAGGATTATTTCTGTCATACATAACTTTCCCTAAGAAGTGTATCGTTGATATAGTGATTTACGGTGTCACCTCATCTTCATCCCCTTCGTGGCTCACCATCACCCAGTCTCTCTCAGAACCGGCAGGAAGGGGATAAGGGCACAACCCGGAAGTTGGTCACATCACCTCTGCTCAAATCTCATTGGTCAGCACTTAGCCAAATAGCCCCATCTATCTGCAAGAGAGGCTGAGAAATAGACCACTTATTCTGGCAGCCATGTGCCCAGATAAATTTCCAGAGCTTACTACTACAGAAAAGATGAATAGCAGTGAGGGACATGTAGCTGCAGCCAGCTTTTTGCTTTACTCTTGTATTTGTAGGACAGTTAAGGGCCTGAAAGGAGTTACTTACTTTTTAAAGTTATATTTTACTGTAATTCATGTGACGGATTATATGCTGTTGTGTTATTTGAGAATAAAGACTGTCCTAAAGTCCTCAGAAATTTCTTCACACACTTGGTTAAAATATCATTTTACAATTTATGTAGCAACTATCTTGCATGTGCTAGTACTCTTCCTGAGTCCACGATGGACATTACTAATAAATCACAGCATTCTTTCCCACTGAACTCAGACTTGGCCTTAGACCTTCTATATCCTGCTGTAGACAGCCTCTACCAATCAGGTAGAGATGGCATTCCATCAGCAATTTATTTGTTCTTCTTGCTTAAAGTTTTACCATTCTTCTTTTTGTATCTTTGACACCAATCTTATCTATAGACGATGATGTGGCAATATATAAATGGAATGTTGTTTTCTGTCTTTTAAGTCAAATCTCCTCTGTCCCTTAAATTTTGTCAAATTTTTATCTTGTTTTTATTTCCAGACCATGTTTTATATTTCATTTTTCTATAACTAATTTTAGTCACAAAACCAAAACTGGAATAATTTTATTCAACCTCTTAATTTTATAAATAGAGAAACTGAAACTCAAAAAGATGAAAGGACTTACCCATGGGAACACAGCTAGATAGTGAAACTAGACTTCTGAATCCCTGATTCCAACTCTAGTACTCTCCTTTTGCTGAGATCAAATCAATAAGTGACAAGAATATTTAAAAATCAGGAATAATTATGATTAATTGGGTAAGACTGATTAATATCAGAACTTTAATTTCTCAAGTTTCTATTTCTTGTATCTGTAGGCAAGAATCAACATCTTTTATGTAAAAGTAATGGTATCCTGAACAATCCTTGCTCTAATGTTTGACTGCTTCTAGAACTTTTTAAATTTTGCAAAATGGATTTGACATTGTGAAAAATAGGATTTGAAGACTGCTTTCTAGGACATCCTCATTCATGTTAGCCTGTAAAGAATGATTCAGTTGTTCTTGTAAAATACCTGGGCATTTCCTGTTTCAGTGAGATGTCTTTATGTGAGATTGAAAGTATTGATTTTTGTAGAATATTTTCCAGAGTAATTTATGATAGTGATTTAAAATTTGTCTTAGTATATTTTGACCCATGGGTCTATCAGGTTATATTGCTTCTTGTTTTATTCATATCTTTTTGTCCATCCAGAATTGCTTGTACTCTCAGGCAAGGCTGTCCACTTCACTTTTCCTTAGGTGCAAACAGTTTCTCAGCAGGTGTGCTGCTTATAACTGCTGTACCTGAAAACCCTCATTAATAGGCAGGTGGAGTTAGATTATCTTATTCTTTCAAGAACAGAAAAAAAAAACCCTCAGCAAAAATAAGTTCACGATAGAGAGCAAGCAAATCTAACTATGGTGTCTGCATCTAAGAAAGTATACTTTAAAAAGCAAATTTTAAAAGATTAAATCTTCCCATTAAAACTTTGAGTCCTCTAAGTACCAAAAATTATGGCACTTTCACATTACAGAGAAAATTAGTCTAGTACAATAGACCGAAGGAAATTTTGATAGACCCATGGATCAAAATATACCAAAAAGAATTTTGAAGAAGCACTTAAAGGCAGCGAAACTTCATGACTATAACCAAAAGACAGAACATAATTTCAGTATGATGGAGCTAACCCTTGAGCTGAGCTCATTTCCCAAACCCTGGGAGCACAGTATACTCAGACACAGAGAGGACAGAATTCTCCTGCGTACTGAAACGAAGCTCACATAAATTAGGGAATGTCTGTTCATCATTTGGGCACCTTCCCTGGATGCATGGTATCCACTTTTATTTTGCTGCTTCCAAGCTGGCCCAACAAAAAACACTTCTGAGTAGATAAGCAACGACTTACAAGCCCAGGTGGCTCTTTTAGTGGGTTCATTTATTTAGCAAATTTTTTTTTTTTTTTTTTTTTTTTGCAGTACGCGGGCCTCTCACTGTTGTGGCCTCTCCCATTGTGGAGCACAGGCTCCGGACGCGCAGGCTCAGCGGCCATGGCTCACGGGCCCAGCCGCTCCGCGGCATGTGGGATCTTCCCGGACTGGGGCACGAACCTGTGTCCCCTGCATCAGCAGGCGGACTCTTAACCACTGTGCCACCAGAAGCCCTAGCAAATATTTAATGCACATTTGCTATGAGTTAGGTAACGTGGAACCTACAGTTGGAAAAGTCAAAGTCATGGCCCTCAGAAACCCACCATCTAATGTGCAAGATAAACAAATGAACAAATAATTTCCGGACTACACAGACAATTGCTGTGGAAGCAGTGAGCTCTGCCTGAGTGTTGACAGAGGAGACAGTTGGAGTTGGCTGTGAGGCTTTGGGGTTCAGGAAGTGGAGAAGGTGGGGAAAGAATCCGAGGCAAAAGTGTCATGAGGGTGCACTGTGGCCTTTTGGTTGTTTGGTGTGGCAGGGGTGTAAGGTGAGGGAGAGGGCGTGGCAGGGAATTTCAGTAATTTAGCAAATATTGAGCAGCTCTTTCACCTGGGCACTGTGAAGGGACTCTTAGGGTGCCGAGATAAATGCGGCTTAGTCCTGGACCTTGAAGAATTAACAGAAGAGATGCGTGGCACAAATAAATTATATTTGGGTGGGGATGTGATAAGTGTGTCAAGGTCTTTTTCCTCACAGGCATAATGCTGTTGAGAGGGATACCTGCAAAGGTGAGCAGCAGCATACACTGCCTGCTCGAGAGGACCTCATGGTCTAATGGGGGGACAGATGCTGATGGAGAAGTTACAGCATCACAGGTACACCAGCAACTGTGACAGGTGTCATCTAGAAGGCACAGAGTCCTAGAGAACCTCCAATGCAGGATTATGTTCTGATGAGGGAGTGCAGGGAGAATTGTATTTGCCACGAGTCCTCTTACACCATCATGTCTCCGTGCTTGAACTCTTAATTTGCTTTATCCAGCCTGGAGGTCATTTCAAGTAAGTTTTGAAAGAAGGTTACCTGAGTAACAGATTTTCAGAGCCCCTGCATCTCTAAGGATATTTGTCTTCTGCTTTCATAAATGACCAACAACATTGTAGAAAGTCTAAAGTTACAACCCCCCCCTTCTCTTAAAACTCTCTAGAATTTGGGTCTTGGTCATTTGACAATGTGATTTAGAATTGATATATTAGGCCTTTCTGATGTGTCCTAAAGCAGCCTTATTTTTGTCTGAATCTTACAGTTGTTCTTTTTAGCATTGAAACAATTATAGCAATTTCTTAAAAAACTAAACATGCTCTTAGCATATGATCTGGCAATCACATTCTCTGATATTTATCCAAATGAACTGAAAACTTGTGTCCACACAAAGCCTGCACACCAATGTTTATAGCAACTTTATTCATAATTGCCGCAACTTGGAAGCAACCCACATGGCCTTCACTAGGTGAATGGTAAATGAACTGTGATACATCCAGACAATGGGATATTATTCAGTACTAAAAAGAAATGAACTGTCAAGTCATGAAAAGACATGGAGGGACCTTAAAGGTATATTACTCAGTGAAAGAAGCTAGTCTGAAAAGGCTACATACTGTAGGATTCTAATTATATGACATTCTGGGAAAGGCAAAACTGTGAAGATAATAAAAGGATCAGTGGTTGCCAGGGGTTAAGGGGAAGGGAGGGAATGCATAGGCAGAGCACAGAGGAGTTTTCGGGCAGTGAACCTATTCTGTATGATACTGTACATGCCATTGTACAGTTGTCCAAGCGCATAGAGTATACAACACCAAGAGTGAACCCAAAGTTTAACTATGAACTTAGGATAATAATGATGGGTTAATGAGATTCATGGATTGTAGCAAGTGTACCATGTGGTGCTGGATGGCTGTGCCTATGTGGGGTAGGCGGTATATGGAAAATCTCTATGCCTTTTGCTCAACTTTGCTGTGAACCTAAACCTGCTCTAAAAATAAAGTCTATTTAAAAACATAAACAAAATTCTCTTAAGTAAAAATGTCCTACTAGGAAATCTATACTTTGCCTGGAGTACTGTATCTTCATAGATATTTTTGGCAGGAAGCTGGAAGCACTGTTTTGAGGAAACCTAGTCAGATGTAATTCTCAACCAGACATTCCCTCAACTGTTATAATCATCTTCATTATGATGTTACCTTTATACCTCTTGAGGAAGCAATGCATAGCCCTAGGAGAAAAGTTTGAGTGCTGCCGTAACTTGAATTCATTTTCATTCTAACTACAAATCCTTTAAGAAGGGCGTCCCTGAATACATAGTTCTCTCACATAATGTATGAATTATTTTCTACATAAGAATTACCAGTATGGTTCAAATTAAGACTAATATTCTTTTAAAGTCCTTGCTGCCAATAGAGGAAATATTTTTAAGTGACATATGTTTCTCCTTTTGCATCTTATCCTGGAATCTTGTATCTCTCCCCCTCTTTAAGTACGAGGCATTTGGCTCTCAGATTATTGATTGATTGATTGATTGTACGCAGGCCTCTCACGTTGCAGAGCACAGGCTCCAGACACACAGGCCCAGAGGCCATGGCTCATGGGCCCAGCCACTCCGTGGCATGTGGGATCCTCCCGGACCGGGGCACGAACCCGTGTCCCCTGCATCGGCAGGCGGACTCTCAACCACTGCACCACCAGGGAAGCCCCTCAGATTATTTTTTAATATCTTTTTAAAGATATAATTCACATACCAGAAAATCTACTTATTTAAAGTACACAATTCAGTGGTTTTTAGTATATTCACAGAGTTGTGCAACCATCACCATAATACATCAGAATGCTTCACCACTCACCACCAAATCTCATACACATTAGCAGTCACTACCCGTTGCCCCTTCCCTAGCCGTAGGCAAACAGTAATATACTTTCTGTCTATAGATTTGCTGATTCTAGACATTTAATATAAAGGAAACCATAACATATGTGACTGACTTCTTTCACGTAGTATAATGTTTTTAAGGTTCATCTATGCTGTATAGTACGTATCAGTACATCATTCCTTTTAATTGTCAAATATTCCTTTGTAACAATTTGAGGAATGCCAAACTGTTTTCCAAAGTGACCCTACTATTTTACAGCTTTACCAGCAAAGAATAAGGGTTTAGTTTCTCCATATCCTCACCAATGCTCGATATTGTCTGTTTTTTTAAAAAATTATTATCACCATCCTAGTGAGTGTGAAGTGACATCTCGTTGTGGTTTTGATTTGCATTTTCCTAATGACTAATAATCTTGAACATCTTTTTATATGCTTACTGGCTATTTTTATATTTTCATTGGAAAATGTCTATTCAAATCTTTTGCCTATTTAAATATTGTTATTTATATTTCTATTGTTGAGTTGTAAGAGTTCTTTATATAGTCTGGATATAAGCATCTTAATAGATATACGATTTGCCAATATTTCTTCCCAGTCTGTGGGTTGTATTTTCACTTATGTTTTTACAGTGTCACTTGCAGTACAAAGAGTTTAATATTGATATAGTTCAGTTTATCTGTTTTACTCTTTTCTCATCTGTGTTTCTGGTGTTGTATTTTAGAAACCATTGCCTAATTTAAGGACATGAAGATTTACTCCTATGTTTCTTTTAAGAGTTTTATGGTTTTAGCTCTTACATTTAGAATTTTGATCTATTTTGAGTTATTTTTTATATGAGGTGAGATAGTTCAACTTCATTATTTGTGTGTGGATATCCAGTTGTCCTAGCACCATTGAAAGATTGTCCCTTCCCCTTTGAATTATCTTGGCACCCTTTCTGAAATACTATTGGCCATGAAAGTATGAGTTCGTTTATGGACTCTCAATTCTGTGCTGTTAATGTAGATATCTAGTCATATGCTGTACCATATTGTTTTGATTACTGTAGTTTAGTGGTAAGTTTTGAAACTTGGAAGTATCAGTCTTCCGTCTTTGTTGCTCTTTTTCAAGATTGTTTGTTCTGAGTCCCTTGGATTTCCATATGAATGTTAAGATCAGCTTGACAGTCTCTGAGGACAGTTGGGATTTTGTTCAGGATTGCAATGAATCTGATGACCAATTTTGGGATTACTGATATTTTAACAATATTAAGTCTTACAGTCCATGAATATGGGATGTCTTTCCATTTTTTTAGATCTTCTCTAATTTCTTTCAATAATGTTTTATAGTTTTCCATGAAGAAGGCTTGAATTTCTTTTGTTAAATTTATTCCTAAGGATTTTATTCTTTTTTGTGGTATTGTAAATGGAATGTTTTAAGTTCATTTTCATACTCTTCACTGTTCTTATATAGAAATAATTGATTTTTTGTATACTGATCAAGTATCCTGCAACCTTGCTATAATAATTTATTCTAATAGTACTTTACAGAATTTATTAGGATTTTCTCTATGCGGTCATAGAAGTGAAGATTTTCTTGGTATTAGGGAAGTCATTGATGGTTATGAACAGTTGTGTGGGTTGGAGGGGGAGACAGAAGCTCTACTGAAGGGGTCAAAGAGATGATTGGAAGTGAAAACATAGAGACAGTGAATATTAGATGACTACTTTAATAAGTTTTGCTGTGTTGTAGAGCAGATAAATGTGAGCAGTTCTTGGGGAGGGATGCAGGATACAGGAACACTTATTAAAGATGGGGGATCCCAGAGCACGTTTGTATGCTGATGGAAATGAGAGAGAAAGACACTAATAATTCAGAAGAGAGTTGCAGGAATCCTTGAGAAGCATAGGGAGGATGGGACCCAGAGCACAAATATGTTAGTCTTTGATGGAAGGAGAAACACTTCTTCCATTGTAACAGGAAGAAAGGCACACCACTTGGGTACAGACACAGAGGTGATGCTGGGAAGATGGGAGAATTCCTATATGATTGTATCTAGCTTCTCAGTGAAATATGAGACAAGGTTAACAGTTAAAAATTAGAGTGGGTTAGAGGGAATATTGGAGGTCAGAAAACAGATGAGAAAGTGTTAAAGGGGCCTCTTGGAGAATGGGGAAAATTTGCTTCTAGGACACATTAGACTTACTGGGCACATTTTGGTACCTGTTTTGATTTTAAGAAGAGCCCAGTCAGCAACGCTATGCTCATTTTCTGAAGGGCAGGCTCCCAGGAGGTGGATAGTTCAAGTAGAGTTGGCTGTTTTCCCACATGAGTGAATAAAGGATCATAAAGTAATAATGGGGTAAATGTGCTTTACCACACATATATAGACACAGACACACACACCACACTTATTCACATGCATACTACATGCCACGTGCATGCATACACACACTCACACATATCATACTTATACATACACCCTCACCACACTCAAGCACTAGCCCACTTAATTTTTACAATAAACCCCCAACAGCATTTTACTGTTTTTGAAGTATGTGAAGATAAAAGGGCACTTATGGTTTCCTCTATGTGAATCATTCTCCCCACTGTTATTCAAGTGTTTTAAGCATGATCATGAAATAAAGTAGAGCCAATGCTAGGATTCTGTTATGGCCATTTGAGCCATCTCTTCAGTGAACTTTGCCTTTGGCGCTTTGTCCTCTGACACCTAGCCTACTACTGTCCTGACTGTCCCAGGACCTCCTCGTGCAGTGGATCTTCTCCAGACTTTCCTCTGCACCCACCCACCATCTCTATTTACTCATCAGTGTCATTAGAATTCAGGCTCTGTTCCTCATCGGCTGTGTGATTGACTGTGTAATATGGGAGCAATAATAATTTATTGTGAGGATTAAAAGATAGAATGCATGGAAAGTACTCGGTTCCGTGCACATAATATGTTTCCAAAAAATGCCAGATTGATATTTCTCTCTCCCTTAACCTCAATCTCAATATCTCTTAACCTGTTTTATCTCTTCTCATCATATTTCCTCAAGGATCTTCATTCAGCTAAGCATTTTTTTACTAGTATAATTTAATTCTTGATGATAGAATTTTAAGTTTAATAGGGTTCTTCTGGAAATAATGTCAGAATCTACAGGTGACTCAAATAAGACTTCAGCTGGGCAAAAGAATTTTATTTGGGGCATGCAGATTTTTTTCACTTGACTCAAATCATACAGAAGAACTGACTCTGATCATCATGAATTAAGCTAAGCTATAACATTGAGCACAAAAATTATTTTCTTGCCCTGGTTGTTCAAGTACTTTATAAGTAAAATGAATTATTAGGCCTTTTGAAATATCTTTGAAATATCACAGGTTTGTTCTGTATTTAAGGATTCTTGACAATGTAGCAGAACAACATTGAAATCTCATAAAAATGTATTGTGCTACTGGCATAAACTCAAAGAGCATTTCTTTAAAAAGCATCCCCTAGGGAATGTGGTTGAGACCATTGCTCTCACTTCACTTTTGGCTACTGTGACATTGGCTGTCACACTTGCTCTTCAAGTCCCAAGTCTCGAGTCACTCTTGGTCTCTAGGATTTTAGATAAATGCACCTCATTTACTAGTCTTTTTTTCCTGCAATGATTATTATTCACCGTTTTATTTTGAAAACAATACTAATGACTAAGTTTAATCCTGAGTGGTGGTGGAAAGTAACAAAATGAACATATTCCTGCTTTTTAGAAGTTGTAATATTGAGGACATTAGCTTTTTGTGATGTGTGGCATAACTGTTGATAGGCAAAGCTGAGACCTTGTTTTGACCTCTCACATTTCTCTTTTATTCCCTAGTTCTCAGAAATAGTAACAAATTATATGGTATCAGTGACTTGAAAGTGTGTATATTGGCAAGTGCAAGTAATGCTACACTTAAAATTGATTAGCAGTGATGTCTCATAATCTGTGTAGAATACAACCATCCCCATTGCTGGCATTATAGTCGTGTGGTATTATGCATACAAAACTGTGTTCCTATGGTTTTGATGTTATGGGAAGTAGCAGACTGTTTTCTTAATTTTCATAAGTTGAATTTCCCCCAAAGACTTATTATGAAAAGGCATGTTGAAACATGTGGTGTCATTACAAGATTGTTTTCGAAAAACGTTTCTGACAATTTCTGAAATATGATCATTAGAAATCATTCTCTGAAATTTATGAGATGCTAGAGAAAGCCAAGAGCTTAATAGATCATATCGTGTGTGCAACTTGATCAGGGCTTTAAATGGGGATGTGATATTTGCCAAGTGAAAGCAACAGTTTTCATGGTCAACTACTTTCTTACTAATTCTGCTTAATGAAAGTCGAGCATATCTACAATGATAAACATTGAAATGATTACAGAACATTCTGACCCTGAGAAAATTATGTGTAATTAACAACTAAAATTTTAGTTTTACTCACCTAAATAGTCTTCTATTTATTTTTTTGAGATGAAGTATTTTAAAAATCAGCTAGAAGGTAAATTCTCCCACCCAAACGACTGAGTATCCCATTTTAGTTTCTTGTTTTTCCCCATCTGTTGACTCTTGGCGTCTCCCCTGCTGCTGCTGGTCCCCACCTGGCCCCAGTCGCGATTCTTCTGTTGAGCGTCTGTCTCCATGGAGACCGACTGCCCACTGGGAGGAGCCCAGCACAGCATGCAGCCGCTCACCTCACCGGACCCACCGTGAATCAGCCTCGGTTTGATCGCGGCGCAGAGAGGCGAGAAGTTACCTCATCTTTAGAGGAGCATAAATGTGTTTGGGACTCTAAATTCCTCCCTCTGTGTGGGTTCTGCAGATGCAGCTCGATGAAACCCTGAGAGGAGAGCGGGGGCGCCATCTGTTTCCCCTGCTTCAGTGTCAGGAGAGCCATGACAATTGTTTTGGGAAGACCCAAAGGGGAGAGAGAGAGAGGGACAGAAGATAAAAGAGATAAGAAAATTAAGAGTTCTCTAACAAATTTACATCAGCAATTCAACTGTGCTGGGGAAAGGTTAGCTAGAAACTCGAGAAAAATATGGTAACTGTGTATATATTCCTCCATAATACACAGTTGTTCCGAATAGAAAAGTACTAAAATCCA
The DNA here is from genome assembly GCF_949752795.1 of Hyperoodon ampullatus. Taxonomy (NCBI): domain Eukaryota; kingdom Metazoa; phylum Chordata; class Mammalia; order Artiodactyla; family Ziphiidae; genus Hyperoodon; species Hyperoodon ampullatus. The sequence continues at coordinate 67,594,796 of NC_136929.1, forward strand.
TAAAAATGTGTCCCTTGATGACCAGAGGAACTGGGTCATTAAAAATGTCAGGGGCCTCCCTGGTGGCGCAGTGGTTGAGAGTCCGCCTGCCGATGCAGGGGATACGGGTTCGTGCCCCGGTCTGGGAGGATCCCATATGCCGCGGAGCGGCTGGGCCCGTGAGCCATGGCTGCTGAGCCTGCGCATCCGGAGCCTGTGCTCCGCAACGGGAGAGGCCACAACAGTGAGAGGCCCGCATACCACAAAAAAAAAAAAAAATAAAAAAAAATAAAAATGTCAGAAAGGGCTTCCCTGGTGGCACATGCAGGGGATGCGGGTTCGTGCCCCGGTCCGGGAAGATCCCACATGCCGCGGAGCGGCTGGGCCCGTGAGCCATGGCCGCTGAGCCTGCGCGTCCGGAGCCTGTGCTCCGCAACGGGAGAGGCCACAACAGTGAGAGGCCCGCGTACAGCAAAAAAAAAAAAAAAAAAAAAAAAAAAGTCAGAAAAATTGCTTATTTTACAGAGGACACACGTAGTTTTATAGGAAAGCATAAAATCATTGAAATTCTGTTGTTGGGCAGTGTCTTACACTTTGGACATTCTAGTTGTTTTATTTGTTTCTACCAACAGTAGTATTTCTCATACAAGTATTTCTCTGGAAAGTTGTAAAATTAGATTTTTAGACGTGAATAAAAAGCTCTAATTGCCTGTGTGATAGATAATAGTATTAAAGTTTAAATTAAAAAAATTAAATGTGGTAGACATTGAGCAAACGCTACTTCTTATAATTTTGGGGTACCAAGATCACTGTGATATTGGAGGCACCGTAACTGAGAGCCAAATTCTTTTGTCTTCTAAACAGACTTGTGCAGAAAGACGTTACTACCTTCCTGGTGTGCACTAATGTCCCTGGACATCTGGCTAAGTCCACGATTTGATTTTTAGTCATTCTGTCACACTGGAATTCACTCCCAATTTTCAGTTATATCTCTCTGAATTACTGCTTTTATATTGGGCATTTTCCTGCAGTTTAGATCTTTAGCTTCTAGATATACAGAAAGAAGCATCTATAAAACAATAATGAATAATATATATAATTTGTTCTGTGGTTTATAGAGCCTCTTGGAACATACCTGGCCTCATCTGGGTCTTAAAAGAAGGCTGAGAGATGGGAATAATTGCAGTAACCAAGGCTCAGAGAGGTCAAGTGATTTGCCCTAGGTCACACAGCTAATAAGTGCCAGATCTCAAACCCAGTTCTTTTCACTCCAGAGCCTGTGCAACCCTGCATGCTAATTAACAGTTTGTTAATGCTAAGCATGGGTGCTTTTTCTTTAAAAAGTCACTCAGGTGTTACGCTGTAAATCACTCGGAATAAAACAGGATTCTGTCATTCTCTGGGAATGATGCCTCCATGCTTTTGTCTGCTGTGTGCTTTTCAGGATAAAGAGAATTCCAGCAGTGTTCATCCACCACAAGACATAATAATTCCTATGAATTATTATGAATTTTCCAGGAATGAACATTTAAAAAATCTCTTTACTTTCAGCACTGTTTCTTTGGTATTTACACAGTGCCTGCTGAAAGCAAGTAACCTGGAATAAGTGGACCTTAGAATCCTAGAATCTAACAAAGCTGTTTTTCTCTGTGTGGGTACAAGGAGTATGTGTGTTACTGAGTTAGTCCTGTTTAGGCAGGCTCATGGCTCCATGAGCTAGGAAGCCATACAGGCTTTTCCAGTGATTCCGTAAGCGATCTTGGGCTAGTCTTTCCCATCCCTGTGCTTAACAGTGCTTAAGAAAACCTGTCCAATCAGCTTGTGACTAATAGGGCTCATTTAGTTTTCTAAATGAGCTCATTTAGTTTTCTCATCATTTAGTTTTCTCACTGTTAGTAATTTAGCAAAAATTAAATATCTTCTGCACCAAGCACTGTTCTCAGTAGATATAAGAAAGGATAAAACATTGTCCCTAGCATTAGAGAGCTTACCGTCTAGTAAATTTGCCACCCATGTGAACTATAAATCCTGCTACTGATGGCTGTTTCTGAAATTTTGAAAAAGAGAAGCTGAAACACTGTGAAGTCATTAAAACCTGGTTGTTTAAAATCACATGAACTGGTGACAAGCCTAGGAAAGGGATCTTATATGCCCACCAGACTGATCTCCACTGCTTGACCACCTTGTGAAATATAATTGCATCATTTCAGGATGAAGAGTAATGCCGACTATTGGCTAATTTTGGTTCACGGTGTTTCATTATCAAGTGCACTTCCTGAGAGTCCTGTATTTCCTGCTTTAAGTGCGGCTGGTGACGTACTTGTAACCAAGGGACTTGGTTCAGCCCAGGTGCTTCCCTCTGAGTAACAAGGAGCATGCCAAGTAAATAAGCACTTGTCTGTGCTAGGTCTAAGGGAAAGAATGCAAAGACAAATTCACTGGCCCTAATATCTTTAATTCAGTGGTTCACAAACAAAATGATGCCATTTAGATTTCAGTAACTGTAATGGTACAACAATTGTTGACTTTTATTAGTGTGTGATTAACCCTGTAGTGTGTCAAGATGACAGTAGCAATTTTTTGTTCATTCAGAGATGCTCACAGACCTCAATATTCTAACCAGTTATGTTATATCTTTTCAATACTCTGATGGTTAATGTCAACATTTGTGACCATGTTGACAGCTAACAGTGATACGTGTACTTATTACGTTTCACAGAGTATTTTTTGTTTATTTAATCCTCAACAAGTTTCAAGTTCAGAGGCAAAGCTGAAGTGTGGGGTTGGAGATGGCAATGGAGGAGGCAAGGGGAGAGATGAGTAGTCAGTCCATCAAGCCAGTACTCCCAGATTCAGGACTTTCATCTGGCCTGTATGGCTGTCATTACAAAGATGATTTGAATCAACCTACCATGTTTTCTTACATGAAGCCTGTCCTGAATGATCCAGTTACCACTCTCCATGTCAGGTCCTTTCTATTCCAGGACTTTCAGTTTCTGAATTCTGCAGAGCATTGTTGCAGTTTTCGTCACTGTCGTGGAACTATCATGTCCACGCTGATACCTGCTCCAGGCCACTGCCAGAGCATGGAGTACTGTTGTTACAGGGGCTCATAGCTGTGTGTGCCTCCAGCGCATGGGGACCTCTCTTTCCAGGGTTCCTCCTCTTCTGGCCTCTGAGCTTTGGAAGCGTGATGGGCCTCATGAGGTACCCCAGGTACCATGTTCCCTGTTGTACCTCTTCAGTGCAGGAAACAGACCACACCTGCCTCATGTTTTACCCGTGGTACAATTCAGTGCCATCCTCAAAGCTCAAGGCCACTAAAGCAGGGCAGAGGCCACGGGTCCTAGCTAGACTGCAAGGAGACATGTCTTTTCTCTCTCTCTCTCTTTTTTTTATTTTTATTTTTATTTATTTATTTATTTTTTAAATTAGTTTCTGCTTTATAACAAAGTGAATCAGTCATACATATACATCTGTTCCCACATCCCTTCCCTCATGCATCTCCCTCCCTCCCACCCTCCCCATCCCACCCCTCCAGGCGGTCACAAAGCACCGAGCTGATCTCCCTGTGCTCTGCGGCTGCTTCCCACTAGCTATCTACCTTACGTTTGGCAGTGTATATATTTAAAGCCTCTCTTTCCTTCTGTAATGGCCACTTCCGCTTTCCTTATTACCCCTATAAGGTGAGTTGCTCTCCTCCCCAAAGCTTGGGGCCTCACACAAATAGTTGATGAGTTTCCAAAGTCTCTATCTGAACCCTGGGCTGCACATACTGTTCAGAGGAGACCAGAGGCTTGTTTTTATCAATAATGTTTCCAGTGTTCACCAGTGTGTAATACACAATTATTAGTCTTAGATAGAGTGAAAGTTATTGGCTTTTAAGGCCTTAATTGAACCTATCTTTGCACTCAGAACAAATACAAACTGACTCATATATCAACCTGAAGTTTTTCAAATTCTTAAAAACTTCTGAGATCATTTGACAAAAATGAGCAGAGATGGTAGCTAAAATTGTTTTCTGGGTAATAGATCTTGTTTAGGCTTTTATCCCCTAGTGCAGCTTGAAAACCACCTGACAGTAATTAAATTATTCCAACCTCTCACTCCCACCTCCCACACACATTTTCCCCTTTTGTTTTGTTGTTTGGTGGTGTATGCAGTTATCGTCTTTTAAGAAACAAGCACAGCTGCCCACAACTACACGTGTTAACTGTGAATCTGAACTTGTGGCAATGGGAAGAAGACATTCTTTTCCCTTTTTCTCACAGGTTGTAAACTAGTTATTCACATTTTCTCTGATGACAATTTTAAGCACCGAACTCTGTCTTCATAAGCACATGCAGCAGATGGTTGGGAATATTGTGTGATAAGGAAAGCTGGTTGATTTCTTTAGTTATTTTCACCTCCTGAACACATTCCAAAGAAAAGCAATGGCATATTTTAGGGCGTGTCTTTACAAGACCTCTTTCCTTAAGTATGAATATAATTTGCTGATCTGTTCACTTTAAGATGGATTCATTTGGGAGATGTCTCTGCTGTAAGTGATCTTGTAGCATTTTCATATAAAATTAGACTTCTGTTGAAAGCTCTCCTGGGTGTTGCAGCCCAAGAATTAACCCAGCTGTTCCTTCTCTTCACTTAGGCAGACTATGAGACAGGAGGAAATGAAGCACAATATTTAGATGACCTCTAATGACCTTTTATGCACATTATCTACCTGGTGAGATAATCTGCATAGATGAGGAAAGAAGTTTCCAGGTCACTGACTTGCTCTGTGACCTAACTTCACCATTTACTAGTTTGAGGGCTTCAGCCATGGTTCGTAGACTCCATATCTTTCTGTAAAATGGAATAACCATTACTACCTCCTTGGGTTTGTGAGGATCAAAAGACATTAGGAGGTAAAGCTCTTTTTTTCATAAGAGTGCTCAATGAAAAAATAGTGATGCTGGTGGACAAAGGATAGAGAAATATGAACACACATCCTGTTGCTATGCATGAGGGCTTTCTTGCTGAGAAACATCTCAAAGATTCTTCCTTTAGGGAGAGTCCTCTGATAGCCAGCAATACCCTAGACGGCCTCAGCTCAACTGTAAATGTTCCTTGGCCTTGTATTCCTTCCTAATATGCACCCTTGTCCCCAACTATTGCTTTCAGAGAGCATGCAGACTAATAAAGTGACTCCAAAGTTGTAGATTCAGAGGAGATTAGAGTTAACAGTCTGTTTGGGTCAGAAGAGAGCTCCCAGTGGGAGTGGTGGTGGTAGTAGCCACAGCAGCAATAAACCTCCAGGGAAGCAGTGGGATAAAGTACTGACTGGATAACAGATCACCCACTATTTGGACTGCCTGAACCACTGGTGGATTCAACAATCAATGGGTTAAGACAGTATGCCATTTTACAATGTCATTACTGTTTCCATTTATATAACCAGCTTCAGTATTGTGTGTTTTTGTTTGATTTTAAGATATCCAGGCCTCCTCATCTCACAATTTTTATGTATATTTATATAATTTACGTGAAGGATTTTAAAAATTCTTTGTTAGATTCATCCATTTACCTATGTATATATGTATATACATATCTTATAAGGACAAACTACAACTTTTTGGAATGTGATTTACATTCTTTGGAATGTGATTTCCAAGGAAGAGTTGTCCTTGGTCTTACTCTGAATATCCAAATAAGGTTTAGATGACCTCTAGTAAATTCATTTTTGTTTCATTTTTATAGAAGTTTTCATCTCTCCAGTCCAATGATAGTATATATAGATTTTTGCATTTTAAATGTCTGGATCAATTTTAACTTTGGAAGAGTGGTAATAATTCATTCATTAAACATCAATATTAGAGAGAAAGGATCAGTTGTTTAAAAAAAAAAGGCAACAGCGATTTAGAAGAAGTAATAAGCCAAATACTTCTTCTGGTTCAAATAGTGATCAATAAGCTGATGCAAATACAAATTCAGAGAGAAAGGAGGTCATGGAGGAAGTAAAAGTTCGTATTTCCTAATGACAATTCTAGATTCACGTGTATTTGGAAATAGTCCACTTTTTTTATTTGTTCAGTGTAAGGTTCTGGTTCCCTTTGTTCCTGAATCAGTTAATGTGTTTAAGAGGCCGCTATCAAAATGCAGATGGCTTTTGCATTTTAAGCCTAAATGAACACCTTAGGTGACTTAGGCAGAGAGAGGAAGACCTCGGTGGTCCTGGACTAGAAATTCTGAAGGACCCTAAGAGTGAGGCTAGTCTATAATTCTTAGTGCTACACTGTCCAGTACAGTAGCCACTAGCCAAATGTGGCTATTGAAATTTAAATGAATTAAAATTAAATTTAAAATTTAATCATCAAAGAATCTGTTTTATTAGACTACAATTCTTCAGAATTTTTGGAGGCATTTTTCTTTCCCTATGTTCAGGCTATCTCATTCATTCATTAATTCAAGTATACATTGAGGGCCTGCTACGTGCCAGGGGATACAGCAGAAAGTGAGCAAAATTCCTGTCTTCAAAGAGCTTCTCCTTTAGTAGAGGAAAACAGACAATAAACTGAAAAAACATTGGTAGAGTATATAGTATACCAGATGGTAATAAATGTTGTGGGGGAAACATAGAGCAGGGCAGGGAGCTGGGAATACTTAGGATTTAAATAGTGAGCACAGTGGTCCTGGAAGACTTCAGTGAAGAGAAATGTGGACAAAGACCTAAAACAAGAAAGAGACAGTCACGTAGATACATGAGGGAAATGAACTCTAAGCTGAGGGAAGAGCTGGCTCAAAGCATACTCAGCTTGTTCAGGGAACGGCAAGAGGCTGGCTGGAACAGAGTGAGATGAGGGGATGATGGCAGGATATCAGTAAAGATCATGCCTAATGTTAGTAGGCCAATAAGAACTTCACCTTTTTCCCCAAATGATTTTGGAAGAAAGTCTTTGGAGGATTTCGATCAGAGCAATGACATGACTTGATTTACATTTTAAAAAAATCACTCTAGTTGTGGTTTGGGAATATTATGCAAAGAAACAAGGTGAGAGCAGGGAGATCTATTAGAGGTTAATGCAAAAATTCAGAGAGCAATGATAATGGCTTGGAACAGAGTAATAACAATAAAGCAGTATTTCACAAACATTTTGGTCTTAGAACCTGTTCATACTTCTACAAATTATTGAAGACCTCAAAAAGTTTTTGTTTATGTTAATTATATCTATCAATATTTACTACATGTGAAATTAAAACTGAGACCTTTAAAAATGCATTTATTGATTCACCTAAAAATGACAATAATAAATCTATATTAACATATTATTATGAAAAATAAACATATTCTCCAAAAGAGAAAATTAATGAGAATATTGGCATTGCTTTAGCTAAAGTTTTACAAATCTCCTTAATGCCTGGCTTCATAGAAGACAGTTGGATTCTCATATTTACAACTGCATTCAATCTGTTGTGATATGTTATTTTGGTCGAGTATATGAAGGAAATCTATTTTTACAGGGACATGTACTTGGAAAACAGAAGAGTTTTCAAATAATAGTGGATATTCTTCTTTGATATTCCACCAAAATTTATAAGTAATAGTTCTTCAAGGTTATTTGCAAGGTGCAATATAGTTTCATTAAAAATATATCAATAAACTTTTTGTACTCTGTTTCATTAATACCCGTTGGTCTGTTTCATATTGTGAATACATCTTTACTCATGCCTAATTTGATGACATCATGAAGTGGTCATTTGGAAAATATTGAATATTGAGTTATGCAGATTTCCCAAATGGTGATGCATTTTATTGTGTAATATAAAAAAATCACATTCACTCATATTACCACCAATCTAATCAAAAAAGTTTTCAATATTGAGAAGCTCTCAAGCCCACAGTGACAGATACGAGTTTTCAAAAATTCTAATTTCCTTATAAAATTTTCAATTTTATCATTGGCACCAATTTTCTGTGGTTCCTTTTCCTTGAAAAGTGACAGGCTCATTGTTCATTTTCCAAGAAAATATCTGCAAATAACCAATGTCAATGATGATAGTTTGTCTATCAGTTATTCTTTTAAGTAAAAATGGGTGTTCCATGAAAAAAGTGGTTAGTTGAGCTTACAACACAAACAATTGCACAAGTGTATTTCAACATGTAACAAAGTACTTTATGTATGTTTTCTATTTTATCATCGAGTATTATAAAAGCATGAACTCAAAGGCTGATATTTAATAACATTAAAATTAAAAGTTGGTACTGTTTCATTAAGGGCATTCTTAAGTGAAAACGAGCTCCCTCTCCCTTACTCCCTCCCACCATGAGTGTGTGGCAGTGAGAAATACAGATCAATTGTGCAATTTGGTGCCATTGCTTGGATTTGTGTTCAGACCCAGTTTTATTGGCCATTGTTTTTGTACCATCTCTGCAAACATCAATGAAGTGAAGAAGTCAATTAATATTTGAGTATCATGTAATTTTTCCCCTGAAGTGACAGGCTCATTTTGTTGGACGGTCCCTTTAGTGATCATCTTGTGGACACCGTGTAAGGGTCTTGGGGAATGCAGCGGAAGATGAGCTATTGTCTGCTATTTGAATACATTTTTTAAAAAACATCTTTATTGGAGTATAATTGCTTTACAGTGTGTTATTTGAATACATTTTGGAGGACTTGATGGTGTTTTAGATGTGCGGTATGAGAAAAATAGAGGAGGCAAGCATGACTCCAAGATTGATGGCCTGAATAGCTGGTGTTCTTATTTGCTGAGATGGGGAAGACTGGGAAGAGAGCAGGTGATGGGGAGGTGATGAGGGAATAGGGGTGGAAAGGTTGGGTTGGGTAGAGATTAGGAGTTAGGTACTGAACTTTCTGTCTTGGGAAGACTTGAGCTCCACTTTTTTTTTTTAAAATTTAATTTTTGGTTTTGAAAGTTTAGAGTGGGAAGGATTTAAGATTTATTCTGATTTTTAAGTATCTGAAGCATTTTTGACCTTTTGCAAGTTTGCGGAAGTCATCTGACTGTTCTTCGTAGCTAAAGTAGCTTTCTTAGTTCTCTCTTTAAGAACTTTACTTTCATTTGGGGAACTCCTTGCTTAGGACTCTGTAGAGAAGTGGTTTATAATGTTAGTATTTGGATCAAAGAGCCCTTTGAGAATTTGGCAACAGATATGGACCCCTAGTGTGCTGCCAGGCAATTCTGATGTTAACTGTCCAGAGTTAGTGTCAGACCCCACAAGTTTAAGGACACCCCCCCCGACAAGGCTGTCCTCACTTCAGATGTCCATTGCAAATTTGGGGTCCCCAGGCAACCTGTACTTTCTAACCAACTGGCCACAAATTCAGGGATTTTCACAACTTACTAGAACAACTCATAGAATTCAGGGAAGTGTTACACTTACAACCACGAGTTTATTATAAAGGATACAAATGAGGACCAGCCAAATGAAGAGACTCATAGGACAAGGTCTGAGAGGGTTTTAAACACAGTTTCCATTGTCCTTTCCCCATGAAGTCAGTATGCATCACTTCCTGGATGTTGGTGTATCAATGTGTTCAACAACCAGGAAACTCACCTAGGTCTCAGTGTCCAGAGTTTTTACTGGTGCTTCCTTATGTGGGCTTGATTGATTGAACCACTGGTCACCAGGCTGAATTTGCTCTCTAGCCCTCCTCCCATCTTCAGAGGTCAGGCTGGGTCAAAGCCCCAACCCTCCAATCACATGGCTCGTTTTCCTGGTGAACAGCTCCCATCCTGAGCCATCTCATTAGTATAAACTCAGGGGTGATCTAGGGGCTCATAAAGAACAAAGACACTGCCACCACTCAGGAAATTCTGAGTTTTAGAAGCTCCATGCCTGGAACCCAGAACAAAGACCAGACAAATTCTTTATTGTAAAACAACCCTCTTCACAGAAAACATCCCAGGTTTTGCTTAAAATGTAAAGGGTTAATGGATACTTGGAAAACCTCAGGGTACAAAAATCCCTGGTTATGGAGTCAAAGACAGACTTTTCAAATGCAGGACTGAGGCCAGTACCCAATTCAGCCTTAAACTTATAGGTGCATGAAAGGATTTCCAAGCTTGAGGTCCAAAGACAGCATTCAGAGAGTCTTAGAAATGCTTTTACTAATCCACCAAGGATAATTCCAAAAATATTACTAGCTTTTATGCAGTTGCATGTACATTTATAAAAAGCGCTAGTTTGTAGGACAAACTGTTGGAGGGAGCAGAGGTTTTTAGGAATTCTGATTGATCTAAATATTAAGGGTTACAGAGTTTCTGCACATATTGTTTAAGGTTAGGCTGTAAAAGCAGGATTTGTAGTAACACCGAGTTTAACAATCCCATGTGAACAGACCCTCCAGCTCAGTTGATCAGGGTTTCTTCACATGAAGCACTTGGTACATTTTTGCTGATTTATTATAGAAGGAATTTTTGGCAAATGAGGTAAAGACTGTTCTTTCCACTGGCCTTTAACTGGTGACTGATCATGTGCATTAGACAAGGGATTGCATCTGACTTGAGAGGACCTTTTCTTGAGGCGATTTGTACTTGAGGTCATGGGTAGCTATTGTGTTCCCTAAGCTTATGGGTCTCGTGGCACAGTTTTGAAAAAGCTATGGTGTTTAATTTAGCTGCACTAGCCAAAGTCCAGGCAAGCTAATTACATTCTTTCTATCTTAAATTCCATTAATTTTCATAAACTCCTATGAGATAGGCATTTTAAATATGTTATTATTTTTTAATTTTACAACTTGGAAAATAGACACACTACACATGTGAGGAGAAGTAGAGAATGAAGGTTATTATCCCGGTCAGTTAATTGATGTAATGTTGTGTTAATTTTGCTTTAATTACAAAGATAAGTTTCTTCTCTATTCTACTGTCTCTCAAGAAAAGGGTTCATTCTGTCTGGAAATGTAAGATAAATTTTTTTAAAATGTAAGGAGAAAATCTCACAGATACTATACTCTATTGAAGTGAGAATGCTATGTTCAATTTAAGAGGACATACTTGTGTGACTGTATTATGAAATAGGTGCTTAGTTGGGCTTGGTTGGTCAATCTTGTATTAGAAAGTTATATGAAAGTGAGAATAGCTCTCAATATCTGCTTTGTCGATCAGGATTTTAATGATTCTCCACCTCTTTAATAAATAGGGATAAGTAGAGTAGTCCTTCTGAGGGCATTGCTGGGTCCCCTTAAATTTATCACGTTATGAGAAATGAAGTCGTTTATATTTCAGGGCAATATATTTGATTATTCTTCTTTCCTTTTTTTGATTTTCAGAAGTGTGTGTGTGTGTGTGTGTGTGTGTGTGTGTAAAACAAGTCACTTTTAGTGCTGGTAACTTCCATGTCTCTTGCCTTACTCTCTTCCTGTCTGCTGTGCCCTTGTCCTTTCAGCCCAGGACTCTACATTCCGTTGATGTGGAACTTGCATTAGGGATCATAAATCTCAGTTGCTGCAGGATCTTTTCTAGGAGCAACTATGTACTGGCTATGTTTTTTAGAGGATGTTGACACATATCCACACGATGTTTCATACCAATGTATGAGCAGACTCACATTTATCCATAAGAAATGCAATGTGCATCCCTTTTGGTTTTTACACTGACAAGCATTAATTTAGACTTTGTTTTGCTTGTTTATCCTAGTGATTTTGCTGACTCTCCTGGCATTCTGTGTAACTGATCATCTCAGTGGAGGAACAGTCATGAGTTAACTCATGTGAGCTCGTGAACCTGGTGGTGGGGAGCCTCCTGCTCCTGCTAAAAGGGTCAATGGAAATGGGAACGCTATTTTAGAAGAATTTTTTTTTTTTCTGTTTTCATGATCCAATTAAGTGTGACTCTAGGAGGAGTAAAGATATGGTAGAGTTACTTTTCAATTATTTAAGATGTGTTTAATAACTTCTAGTCATTTACTTTCTTAAGCAGAAAAGGACTGCTCTGCCTAAGATCATTTAGGAGGCCCTCCTCCCTTCTTGGTGTTACTTATGTTTTAGTACAACTAAATTCTAAGTTTTTAAAGGCAAATGTGATAACATTTTAAGCTCTCATAATGCTTTAAACTTAGCTACTATTAGATACTTAAGGATTACAAATTGATGAAACAGATGATTTGAAAACAGTGCTTCCAGATCAAATAAAATGAAGGTCTAATATTTAAAGTTTAGTTATCATAAGAGACACAAAATTTTTGTCAAGAGGATCTACTCAATGCCTTTAAATCCCATTGTTTGCTCTGATCACCCCTAAATTAAATACTTGCTCTAAAATCTTGGGCATGCTAGGAAATCTAGTGTCCAGATTTTTCCGATGCCCAGAAATTTGAAAAACTATTTTTGGGGATTCACAGTATTAAATGCAATAATGGCATCTGATGTGATTTTAATTTAAAAAATCAAGCATAGAAATTATTATTTAAATCTTGACCTTTTGAAAGTGGAATTTGAGGGCCTCTATGTGTGTATGGCAGGCAGCCTCTAAGATAGACTCCAGTGATTCTCAGCTTCTAATATTCATGAACTTGGGTAATCATTTCCCCTTGAATATGGATTGGACTTTTTGATTCACTTCTAATAAATAGACTATATTGTGAATATAAAATACACTTCTGAGATTAGTTTACAGAAAGACTGTGGCTTATGTCTTGGGTTCTCTATAGCTCTTTCTTGCATCACTCACTCTGGAGGAAGCCAGCTGGCTACCATGTCTTGAGGTAGCCCTGTAAAAGGGCCCACATGAGTGAGTTTGGGAGTGGGTTCTCCCCCTTTTGAGCCTTGAGATGGCAGAATATTTGGTCAACAACTTGGCTGCAGCCTCATAAGAGAACCTGAGTCTGAACGACACACTTAAGCCATTCCCAGATCCTTGACTCACAGAAACCACGAGATAATAAATATTTATTGTTTTTAGCTGCTAACTTTTGGATTAATTCATTATGCAGCAACATGTAACTGGTATAGAGCATGCCCAGCATTTGGGGGAAAACAGATAAAGAAAGCTCATTAATTCATCCTTCAGTTGGTTTATCCTCATCTGAGCAGCTGTAGTAGCTTTGACTATTGAGTTGTAGTGAATTCATTAATTCATTCAATGAATATTTATTAAGTAGTGCTCTGAGCCAGGCACTCTTCTAGACCCCGAGCATACAGGAGAGATAAAACAGAGATATTACTGCCTCTGTGTAGTTTATTCTTTTTTTTTTGCGGTACATGGGCCTCTCACTGTTGTGGCCTCTCCCGTTGCGGAGCACAGGCTCTGGATGCACAGGCTCAGCGGCCATGGCTCACGGGCCCAGCCGCTCCGTGGCGTGTGGGATCTTCCCGGACCGGGGCACGAACCCGTGTCCCCTGCATCGGCAGGCGGACTCTCAACCACCGCGCCACCAGGGAAGTACCCCCTGTAGTTTATATTCTAACTGAGGGAGAAAGATGATAGAAAAACACATGCTGTCTCTTGCTATAATAATGCTGCATAACAAATTACCCCCAAAGCCTAACAGCTTAAAACTACCACTATTTATCATTATTTCTCATGTGTCTAAGGGTTGGGAGGGTTAGGCTTGGCTGATTTCACCTGGGCTTGCTTCTGTGTCTGGATCTGATCTGGGCCAAGCTTGTACTTACTGTGAAGGCAGAGGAGAGAAGCAAAAGAGAGCAGAAGTGCACAGTGCTTCTTGAAGACTTGAAACCGACTCACTGTCATTTCCTTTTTTGGCCAAAGCAAAAGACAAGAGAAGCCTAGATTGAAGAGGTAAGGAGATAGATCCCTCCTCTTGATGGGAGGGCTTGCTAAGTCACTTTGTAAAATTTGTAGATACTTAAAGGCCAATAATTTGGGTCATCAGTATAATCAATGTAGTACTCTAAATAGGTAAAATGCATAGCATGTCAGATAATGTCAAATGTTATGTTGAAAAACAAGCCAGAGAATAGGGTAGGCAGTGGAGGTGGGTGACATTTGAGCAAGTCTCTGAAGGAAAAAGGAAGGCAAACTGTCAGGTGTCTGGGGCACCTGTGAAATAGCCAAAACAGTCTTGAAAAAGGAAGAACAAAACTGGACGACTCACAATTCCTGATTTCAAAATGTACTACAAAGCTGCAATAATCAAAACAGTGTGGTACTGGAATAAAGAGAGACATATAGACCAATGGAATAGAGGAGAGAGCCCAGAAATAAGCCCTCACATATATGGTCAAATAATTTTTGACAAGGATGCCAAGACTGTTCAATAAGAAAAGGAGAGTCTTTTCAATAAATGGTGCTGGGAAAACTGGACATCCACATGCAAAAGAATGAAATTGGATAGTTACCTAATACCATATACAAGATGTAAGAATTAGTGCAAAATGGATCAAAGACCTAAATGTAAGACCTAAAAATATAAAACTCTTGGAAGAAAACAGGGCAGAAGCTTCATAACATTGGATTTGGCAATGATTTTTGAGACATAACACCAAAGCCACAAACAACAAAAGACAAATTAGACTTTGTGAAAATTAAAAACTATCACACATCAAAAGACCCTATAAGCAGAGCAAAAAGCCTTACATAAAGGGAGAAAATATTTGCAAATTATATTTCTGATACAGGATTAATATCTAGAATATATATAGAACTCCTAAAACTCAACACCCATTAGTATGGCTACTGTTAAAAAACAAAACAAAACAGAAAATAACAAGTATTGTTGAGGCTGTGGAGAAATGGAAACTTTTGCACACTATGGATGGGAATCAAAAATGGTGTGGCTGTTGTTGAAAACAGTATAGTGGTTCCTCAAAAAATTAAAAATAGAATTAACGTATGACCTAGTAATTCCACTTCTGAGTATATACTCCCCAAAATTGAAAGCAGGATCTTGAAGAGATATTTGCACACCCATGTTCATAGAAACATTGTTCACAATAGGTAAAATATGGAAGCATCCTAAATGTTCATCCATGGATAAATGGATAAACAAAATGTGGTATATACAACAAATGTAGCTTTAAAAGGGAACAAAACTCTGACATACATTACTACAACATGGATGAAACTTAGAGACATTATGCTAGGTGAAATAAGCCAGTCACAAAAAGACAAATACTGTGTGATTCCATTTAGTCAAAATCATAGAGATGGAAAGTAGAATGGTGGTTGCCAGGGAATAGGAAAGGGAGAAATGGGCAGTTATTATTTAACGGGTACAGAGTTCAGTTTTGCAAGATGAAAGTGTTCTGGAGAAGAATGGTGGTGATTGCACAATGTTATGAAAGAGTTTAATCCACTCAGCTGTACATTTAAAAATGATTAAGATAGTAAATTTTATATTAATGTGTATTTTACCACAATAAACATTTGAAAAAAACCCTAGGAATATTCAGATTGTCTATTTCTTCTGGAGTGCGCTTTGCTATTCTTTGTCTTTCAAATACTTTGTCCATTTTATCTAAGTTGTTGAATTTATAATATTTCCTTATTTTCCTTTTAACATTGTGAAATCAATAGTGATATCACCTCTCTTATTCTAGACAATGGTAATTTTTGTCTTCTCACTTTTTTTTCCTAACTAATCTGTCTAGAGGTTTATTAATTTTATTGATCTCAAAAACAGATTTTTCTTTGTTTTCTATTTCATTGATTTCCACTCTGATTTTTATTATTTCCATTCTTCTGCTTACTTTGGCTTCAGTTTCTCCTTTATTCCTTTAGTTTCTTAAGGTAGAAGTTGAGGTCATTGATTTAAGATCTTTCTACATTTCTAATATACAGTTTTAATACTGTGCATTTTTCTTTTATTGGCAACCCACAGATTTTCATATCATGTGTTTTCCTTTCCATTCAGTTCAGAAAAATACTTTTCAGTTTTCCCTTTTGATTTCTTCTTTGACCATTTGGTTATTTAGAAATGTGTTATTTAGTTTGCAAATATTTGGGATATTCTAGAGATATTTCTATTGATTTCTAATTTTATTCCATTTTAGTCAGAGAACATACTTTTTGTGACTTGGGCAATTTGCATTTACTGAGACTTGTTTTGACAGCCAGAATATGGTCTATCTTGGTAAAATTTCCATATGCACTTGAAAAGAATGTGTATTCTATTGTTTTTGAGTGATGTATTCTAAATGTGTCAGTTAGGCCAGTCGGTTGATAATTTTCTATCTCCTTATTCCCAGTTGTTGACGGAAGGGTATTGAAATCTCTGATTATAATTGTGAATTTGTGAATTTCTCCTTTCATTTTTATCAGTTTTTCTACATGTATCTTGAAGTTTTGTTTGCATTATTCTGTCCTCCTGTAGATTTATTGCTTTAACATTGTAAAATGACCTTATTTATCCCTGATGCAGCTCTTCTCTGGAAAAGAGAGTAGTAACTGATATTATCATAGTCACTCCAGCTTTCTTTTTGATTAGAATTAGCATGCTATGTCTTTTTCTGTTTTTTCTTTTCCCACCTATTTGTATTTTAATGTTTAAAGTACATTTCTTTTTGACAACGTACATTATCTCTGCCTTTTAACTGGGGGAGTTTAGGCATTTTACATTTAGTTTGATTATTGATACAGTTAGGTTTAGATCTGTTATCTTACTATTTGCTTTTTATTTCCCCATCTATTCTCTCCTTTTTTTCAGGAAGCTGATAGTGGTATAAAATAAAGCATGGGTGTAAATACATTTGTGTAGAGTTCGCCAATAGTTAAATTGCTTTGTTATTTTCTAAGCACAGTCATATCTCTTCCTAGAAAGGGATGTATTGTATAGATGTAGGAAAGTGTACCTGGAATTTGTTTTTGTTTTTTGTTTCTTTCTATATTTTTCTTGTTTTCATTACTAGAACATATGTTTCATAAAACCACAGGCTTTGTTTTCTTTTTATCCCAGAAATCCCTAGCTAATATTAGTTGAAAAATAAATATTTGTTCACTGATAGAGATTAAAGAAAATTCTTGGAATTGAGATCACCTGAACCAGGTACGGTACAATGAGAGGAAAGTGAACACTTACACGCTTTTCAGGTATCTGGTGATAGAAAGGAGTTTTAAATAAAAGTGTGAGAAAATGCAAGAACCGAGGGCTAAGAAAAAATTTGCAATCAAACTTGGTAGGAACTGGTGAAGAGAGAGAGCAAGAGATACCAGAAATCACATATGAGAGTGCCTGCAAAGCTGCTTGAGTGGTATTCTGCTTTTCAAACTCCTTTGAGGGACCACAGCCCCACTACAAATGCTGTGCCTCTATTGCTCTGAAATACATTCATTTCTCTATTAATTTAGTGAACATTTATTGGGTACAATTTTTGTTGTTTCGAGATTAATGGAGGGTTGTCACAGCTTAATAAGGAGACATATTTTCATGTATAGATAAATTATTATAAAGCATAATGAAGAGTATAATAGCGGGTGTGCCTGCATGCATCTGGGACAGAAGTGTAGAAGACAGGGAGGAAGACTAATTACCTTTTCCTGGGAGGCAGGTCAGAAAAGACTTCATAGAGAAAGTCTTAAAGAATGGGCAGGAGTTTCTAAAGTGAACAAGGTGAGCAAGACAGTGAATGATACTAAAGTAAGATGAAAGAAAATGTGAAAAAGCCTAAGGGAATGAAAGAACATGGCCTATTCAAGGTATAACAAAGAGATTAAGAGAAGAAACTTAGGTCTGCTACTTATTAACTGTGGATACTTGAACAAGTTACTTAATATCTCAGAGCCGCATTTCTTCTAACTGTAAAATGGGAATAATAATACCTGCCCTGTGGTATTATTATGAACATTAAATGAGTTAGAATATTTAATATTTTATCTCTCATGTGATTGATGCTCAATAAATGGTCAAATATTATTGCTACAAATATTCTACTACTACCATTTCTCTTAGTATTGCTGGAGCACACGGCATAAAAAGGGAGCAAGATTAAACTGGAAGGGTAGGCAAAATCCAGGCCAAGAAGAGCCTCATATGAAAGAGCTTCAGCTTGATATTGTGGTTTCTGGGGAATTTGTTCTTAAAGGATTTTATCACAGGATTAATATGTTTTGAAAATGCCTATTCAGAACATTACTACTGACACCAATATATGGGAGGTGATTGGGAGACAGTGAGGAAGGGTGGGTAGCCTGAAATATATCAAATGTCAGAAGAGTCAGCTCTTAATGAAAAACTTGCTAATGATAAAGAACGAAGTAGATAGCTACAGATGGAGCATGTAGTAGGCCAAACACATGTAAAAACCCTATAAACACATATATAAAAAGAATTGTAGTAGATAGAATTTCAGTGCTGACATAGTCAGTAGGTGATTCACAGTTGTCCCAAGTTCCCTTTTCAGTAGAGTTACATCAACCAGTTATTCCTGTAGTATTTCTGCCTCCCCTCAATGTAGTAAGATACACTGTACTATGCTTTATTGAATGTTTGGCCACTTCTAATTGTAAAGTTACACCTAATTAGAAATGCTGGATTCGCACTGAAGTAATTGACAGGCTAATTACTCTTCTGGGAATGTGGCCTTAGATTAATCATTATAAATAATGGGAAACCAGATAAGCTTACTCTTGCATCTGAAACAAGGAAGAGGAAACAGTATTATTTTTATGGCTTTAGCTTCCCTCACTTTCTAGATGCTGCAGCTGTGTCCTCATTGTATTTTATAGCCAGAAAAAAAAAATCACCCCTCAGCAGTTCCTATAATTTCAAATTTATAACTGTGTCCAGGGTAATTCACCCGTAAGCCAACTAGAAATAAAAATAGAGGAGATAGGCCCATCTGTTGGAGTGATTTCTTAACTGCAGAAAACATTTTCCTCTGTTTAAAAGCAAAGCTGTAAAATCTGTATAAATTCTAATTCATAAACCATGAAACTCTAATTTTTCCACTTCTCTAGTCACTTTGAGTAAATGATTTTGCATATATGGGATGTCAAAAATCTACAGAATAGTCCAAGGGAGTGTGAGAGATTGATTCTGACTACATCAAAGTCTTTTAAGTGATGGCAGAAAGATTCTTCAGGTAAATTAGGACCAAAAAGAATTCTGTATTGCTTGGTACTGAAAGAGCCATATATTCAGTTAGTAATTTTTTCTGCTGTACAAGTGAACTTCAACATCTTATTTAATTATTTTCAGTCGACTACATGTTTCCTTAGTAATTTAAAAATTAAACTTCTTTTCTTAAATCTTTTATCTCTATTCTTAAAATAAGGTCTCACTTAGAGATACTGGTAGGGCTATTTAAATAACCCTAGAAAAGCCATTATTTAAGGGGAGAAATCCCTTATCCTGAATAATTCAGACAAGAGTAATTGTTTTGCTTGAATGTTCTGGCTATGATTCTATCAAATTACCTCTTATTCTGCCTGTGTAGAATAAACTTTAGCTGGCAAAAACTGCTTTGTATTTTATAGAGAGTGTGACCTTGATTCCTTGTGTGATAAATCCAAGGGTAAGACATATAGAGTAGTTACCACCTGTGCAACAGAAACTACTTTGTTCAAAACCCACACATCTGTATTCTGTGAAATGAGAGGTTTTTCCACAGAGTACCGCATAATGGCAATGCTTTCACTTTTCACATGCGGGTAAAAGCAAACACAGTGAAGCACAGGTGCTTTACAGATAATGTCTTACACCACTGCAGAATCCTTCCCCATCATTCTCAGATCTTCTCAATGTGATGAACAGGAAGGCTAAGAACCACCAGGCAGTATGCTACAGTTGTACCCACACCATTAGCAAAGATAGAGTGAGAAGTGCCACTTTTTTTTTTTTTTTTTTTTTTGTGGTACGCGGGCCTCTCTCACTGTTGTGGCCTCTCCCGTTGTGGAGCGCAGGCTCAGCGGCCATGGCTCATGGGCCCAGCTGCTCCGCAGCATGTGGGATCTTCCCGGACCGGGGCACGAACCCGTGTCCCCCGCATCGGCAGGCAGACTCTCAATCACTGCGCCACCAGGGAAGCCCAGAAGTGCCACTTTTTAATGCAACTGTCATCATCACTCCTAGGCATTCCCAGTGTCATGGTATGTCCTACCAAGTGAAGGGATCTGACAGAGGAAGAATCTTTAGTTATATTTAAAGCTTATAGCTGTTAATCAGTCACGGAGAATGATTATACTGTAATCAGATTGTCCGCTTAACAGATTGTTTGCTTACCAGGTTGCTTCCACTGTATTTTATGTTCTTTTGTTTCTTTGTTCTTTCACTTATTCATTCATTCATTAATAAATATTCTAGTGCTTCCATAGGTTGAAGGGTCCAGACTGTGTTAGTGGAATTCAAGACCATCTGAGGAGGCTTGGTTTCTCTTTCCCAGCTTATCAGAAAGATTGCTGTGTTGAGAACAATTGAGTTTACATCATAGATTGAACTTTAGAAACTTCACTGAACCCTTAATTTAAACATAAGTAGACATAGAGCGAACTACAGTTTCTATAAAGATTTGCTTATACATGTGGTTTGGATGTCAACTGCAGTCCTTTCTCATTGGAAGTCAAGAAATTGGCAGGTAGAAGGATTGGGTTTAAGACAAAGCGTTGGGGAAAAATTCTGCCAATTTTCTAGGCAAAGTCAATCCTTGGCAAATTGCAAATGAAGAGAAATGTGTCCTCAGCACCTCCCAAATGTTTGTCCTTTCCTCCTTTCAGGATGAATTCTTCCAGGTTCTTACAGTCAGCTGAATAACAGAACAATTTTTCTCAGGAAAGAGTTAATATCAGTTGATATTAGTTATTTTTACTTTGGTATGAATTTAGATCTCTCAAAACTGTTTACATTTTAACAGGAGTTCAGAAATAAAAGATCATCTTTTATTGAAGGAAATTCAAGAATAAATGACTCTATGGGGGAGACATTTTGGGCATGAGGGTCCATTCCAAACAACAGTAAATGACTTATTTACATAGGCATAAGATTGCCCTCCCCACAGTACTCATCGATGGGTTAATTGGTAAAATGGGCTTAATTTTCCTTCTGTTTGATGTGAAGCCAACCCTTGGGGTCACACGAGACCATTTCTGTCTTCTCTCAGCAGTATTTGATGAGAGCTAGTCAATGAAAAGCATTTCTGAGTTAGTACAGAATATATGATTTGTCATAGGTCTGAAAATAGTGGCAGAGACGTGTTACCAGAATGACTTCAAGTAAGAAATGATTGATTGTAACTAGAAAACAAACCACATACCAAGCACTCAATCATCAGAAATCTTATAGAAAAGGAAACCTCTATTAATAGGACATAATTAATAGGACATAATTACACATGACACTGACACACCTGTTCCATTTATAGAATCCTTTGTCCTCTAAAGATTGATTGGAATGAAACAAACAAACAAACAAAATATATATATATGTATTCAGACAGAATATAGTGGAAAATCGTAGCATTCTGGTTTGCCTGACTTATCAAATGCTTCTGCACAAAGTCAGTTTCCTGTAACGGCAGTTCTAACCTTATTCAGCTGCACAAAAACTCTCTTATGTGCCACTTCATATACTAAGAAATCTTATGTTAGTTTGTATCCTCCATGCCATGCAGAGTGCCCAGAGCGTAGGTGCTCATCTAATGTCTCTTGAAAGCTGAATAAAAGTATGAATGTTGAAAAGGAGTCAACCAAAATTTGTACGAATAGTTAGAGAGAGAATTAACATGAGGAAAAAAAGAAAGAGGCAGGGGATTAACAAAATAAAATAAGATAAAAGTAAAATAAAATAAATTCTACCAACCTTAAAATCTAATGTATCTCCATCATTATCTGAAGCTCCTGAGGTGGAAAAATCTCGAAGTTCTCCAGTAGGTGTCTTAGGATGACTTCTGGGTGGGGGTTGTTTATAAGTAATTAGATTTTCAATAGATTATTTTCTCTTCTCTTCCTTACACACGTAATTTATTAACTTCTCTCACGCCAAGTAATCAACCACCAAGTATGCATTTTACACTTTCAGTTTGCTTGCACATTGTGGACATGGTAGGACGTGTCCACAGACATAGAAAACACAGTTTTCTATTTTGAGATACCCACACTACTTGGAAAAACAGGAGCAAAACAGGTAAAAGTAGAAAACAAGAGAAGGAAAAGAAAGTATACAGTGGAGAAGGGCACTTTTGGATAGCCCTACTGTCTCTTACTAATGGCTTTTCTAGAAAGTCAGGTCCCTGGCAGTACTGATCTAATTTGAAGTATTAGAAATCTTTAAGACAGTAGAGTTGCTAGATCAGAAGCCATGCTGACTTTACTTGCTACTTTGGCTATCAAATTTAAACTGTCCAGTGAAGTGTCATCTCCTTCATCATCATAGTATTTTGTACACAGTCAAATTTCAGGTTCAAAATAAGACTGTCATAAAAGGGGTACACACACCCAAAGAAGAGTATGAGGCTTCAGGTCTTTCCTATAGCAACAAAATCAGGGCCATTGAGACAGATAACCTATCAAGACTGGATGCAATAGTTAATTTGTAAGTTACTTTCCTTCTCACTGATAGGATTTCTTGTCTCCTTTAGGTTGGATCCTTTATCTTCTCTCTCTCCCTCCCTTTAAAATTTATATTAGTTCATAGCAAACTTTTGTTTTCTAAATTTAAGTGTTCCAAATGCAAATCATTTTGTACCGATCAAACCTCCTAATAATTTTCTATCAAGTAACTTTTTATATCTCATTATACAAATTTGTATACGATTTTCCTGAGGTTTTTTATCTCAGTAGTAGAAATATCAAAATGCTAAGTGAATAATATGTAACTGAAACACTATGCCAAATGCCTGAATCAATACAAAACAGGGCACTGAATATTGTAACAAATAGCTAATGATTCCCCCCAGATAGATTCCTTCCTTCTGTTGCACAGTCTTCTCAGCCTTGTAAAGCTCCAACTATTAAATTAATCATTTGAGCCCTGGAACTTCAGGATCCTGTGACACACACCTTGGAGAGGTCCTTGACAGTTTATAGAATCATAAATTTCTGAGATTATCACAAGATCAGAGTCAACATTCTACACCAGATGCTAGATTCAGCTTCTTCTACTTCAAGAATATGGACCTGCAAGTGTTATCTTCTGGATATTTAGCTGGAGATTATTTCTGTATTAGTCAGACACTCAACTGAATCTTCATTTGGTGTGGTGGGGGAAGCCACTGAGGAGCATCCAGGCTTTCTGTTGTTTGTAACCTTGTCATCTTGTTGAGCTAAGACCTACATGGTGACATAATCAGGGAACAATTAATATAAAATTAGGTGTTTGCACTTGGAATTCAAGGGAGAATATTATGACAATTGGTGAAGTCAACACACGCTCTGTGGAGAGTCTTGGATCTAAGCTGTATCTTAAAGGACTGGCAGAGTTTTGATAGGCAGAAGGAAGGAAAATAGTCACTATATGTGGGAGATCATTGGTGGGACCATAACTGTCAATGAGCAGAAAACATAGAGAACCAGGATAAAGAATGCACTCACTGGAGGAAATTGCCTGTTGGATGCTGTGGAAAATAATTTCAGTTGGCAGGGTTGTGTGTGATTATGGAGCTGAGGAACTCAGGGTGGATGGGATAGCAAAAAGGAGACACCAGAGGTTATAAGTAGAGAGGTAACATGATAGAAGCTGTGTAAACAGGAGACCAGAATGGCAGATGGAACAGTGACTAGAAATCAGATAGAAAGCACTGTTAACAGCCAAGGTACTGTGTGTAATAAATAACCAATACACCATGCTGTGCACCAACTTTGTCCTTTGGTTTCACAGTGATTTATTTGTTATACCACCACCCTCATTATCTAAAACAGAACACTACAATTTCATATACCATCTGTGAGCTCCAAATGGTCATAATTAACAATCACAAATGTTCTAAAAAGGTGGTGTGCTAAAAATAGCCTTATCAGGCTTGTCAGCAGGCTGTTTCTGTGACTACTATGACATTCAATGAAAGAACGACTACATTTTGTTACGCCTTCACATGATTATATTTCTTACACAGATTAGGAAACTATGAAAACATGCTTCTGTAATTAAACATCTTGGGGTTTAATGTTTTGACTAGTGGTCAATTAGGGCAAAAACAGCAAGACCATACCAAAAGTAAGTTTCCTTCAAATGAGATCTGGCTACTGTAATATCTAGAACATAGTAAATATCCTCCAAAATGCTTGTTGAATGTAGGAAAAATGTCACCCATTTGGGTGTGTTTGTGGCAAATGTAAAGGGCTGTTACATTACTTTGTCACCAAAGATTCCAATTCTTCTTGATTCCCAAGGAGAGCTCAATAGAAACATCATGGTTTGATGTGAAGGAGAATGACCCTCCTTTAGTGTGCACTGGAGATTGCTGGAGAAGCTGGATAGTCTCAACAAAGTCAGGATTGAGAGTTTGGAGTTGAATTTTCACCACTGAAAATGGCTATCTTTGTTGTACATACCTATGTCTAAACTGTTACAGCTAACCAGGAAAGCAATGAGCCAACAAGTATATAGAATTTCATTGAATTGAAGGTGCCACCAATTGTAAAATGCACGATTTTCTTACATACTACTTAGAAAGATAAAATATGCCAAATTAAACCATGGCACAATGCTTGTTTCTGAGTAAAAAAAAATATTTTGTACCTAAAGATAGTAAAGACCTCTTTAGACTTATTTAACTTAGTTTAAAAAATCATGTATCACTCGTTCCTTTTAGAAGGAAAACGTATTGAAATGGATTAATTAAAGTATTCCTAAAATGCTTTCCATTCATGGTCTGACTCTTCTAAGTGACTTTTTTTTTTTTAATTAATTAAGTTTTGCCTGTGTTTGGTCTTGTTGCTGCACGCGGGCTTTCCCTAGTTGCAGCAGGCGGGGACTACTCTTCGTTGCGGTGTGCGGGCTTCTCATTGTGGTGGCTTCTCTTGTAGCAGACCACAGACTCTAGGTGTGTGGGCTTCAGTAGCTGTGGCATGCAGGCTCAGTAGTTGTGGCTCATGGGTTCTAGAGCGCACGCTCAGTAGTTGTGGCACACGGGCTTAGTTGCTCTGCAGCATGTGGGATCTTCCCGGATCAGGGCTCAAACCCGTGTCCCCTGCATTGGCAGGCGGATTCTTAACCACTGTGCCACCAGGGAAGCCCTCTAAATGACTTTTGACTCATATCCATCAATGCCGTGTTTTTCTTTACAGTATCATTCTCCATGCTGTCCAGAGTCTTGATGATGCAACATTTCTTGAAAGAATGCTCTACTATTTTCTCTGGAATTTTTCTCCAATCCACCAATAAGTTTAGTGCTATCATTTTGTTGTTCTTGCTACAACTGTTTAAACACATCTCAAAAGCATCAAGAAGTAACATACTTGGTGGGTTACTTGGGTGCTTCTGGGCTTCTTTGATGGAATTTAGCCACTCAGCTGTCATGTTTTTTCAGGGGAAGCAATGTTTATTTGTTGGGGGGGTGGATTTCTTATTCTTAGACTTTTTTGCCTTACACCTCAGTATGGAACCAAACTTAGCCACTGGCAATTTTGCATAGTATCACAGTGATAAACCACTTTTTGTTACCCAGACTCATGATTTTGATTTTTTGATTTCATAACATTGATGATATAATTTCAAAGCATGTCAGAGAATGCTGGAGTTTCATTAGGGTTTTCTATTTGTCTAAATCCAGTTTCACGTTTTTATCAATTTAATCACTTGTATTGGAAATTAAGTGGTTCTTGTTCAAAGTCAGAAGGTAGTGTCTGACAAAATAGTGTTTGACGCCTTCACGCTAGTCCCACTGAATACATGAACACATGTGAAGGGAGGAGACATTTCTCAGACCACCAGAATTTTCCTTCATCTATTCTGATGGTCTAAGCAGTTTATCCTCCTTTTGCATGTGTTGCTTAGGTGTGATTGTCAATTCTTTTCCATTACCTCAGTAACAAAATGTAACACAGTTTCATTCAGTTGTGAGTGTCTTTCTTTCTTGGTTCCTACAAAGCACTTGGTTATTGTTCTTATAAGAAAATATGGGAGATGAGGAACCAAGATGGCGGAGCAGAAGGACATGCACTCACTCCCTCTCGTGAGAACACCGGAATCACGACTAGCTGCTGGACAGTCATCGACAGGAAGACACTGGAACTCACCAAAAAAGATACCCCACATCCAAAGACAAAGGAGAAGCCACAATGAGGCGGTAGGAGGGGCACAATCACAGTAAAATCAAATCCCATAACTGGTGGGTGGGTGACTCACAAACTGGAGAACACTTACACCACAGAAGTCCACCCACTGGAGTGAAGGTTCTGAGCCCCACGTCAGGGTTCCCAACCTGGGGGTCCGGCAATGGGAGGAGGAATTCCTAGAGAATCAGACTTTGAAGGCTAGTGGGATTTGATTGCAGGACTTCAACCGAACTGGGGGAAACAGAGACTCCACTCTTGGAGGGCACACACAAAGTTGTGTGCGCATCAGGACCCAGGGGAAGGAGCAGTGAACCTGCTAGTGTTGGAGGGTCTCCTGCAGAGGCAGTGGGTGGATGTGGCTCACCGTTTGAACAAGGACACTGGCAGCAGAAGTTCTGGGAAGTACTCCTTGGCATGAGCCCTCCCAGAGTCCTCCATTAGCCCCACCAAAGAGCCCAGGTAGGCTCCAGTGTTGGGCTGCCTTAGGCCAAACAACCAACAGGGAGGGAACCCAGCCCCACCCATCAGCAGTCAATCGGATTAAAGTTTACTGAACTCTGCCCACCAGAGCAACAATCAGCTCTACTCACCACCAGTCCCTCCCATCAGGAAACTTGCACAAGCCTCTTAGATAACCTTATCCACCAGAGGGCAGACAGCAGAAGCAAGAATAACTACGATCCTGCAGACTGTGGAACAAAAACCACATTCACAGAAAGAGAGACAAGATGAAAAGGCAGAGGGCTATGTACCAGATGAAGGAACAAGATAAACCCCAGAAAAACAACTAAATGAAGTGGAGATAGGCAACCTTCCAGAAAAAGAATTCAGAATAATGATAGTGAAGATGATCCAGGACCTCAGAAAACGAATGGAGACAAAGCTTGAGAAGATGCAAGCAATGTTTAACAAAGACCTAGAAGAATAAAAGAACAAACAAACAGAGATGAACAATACAATAACTGAAATGAAAACTACACTAGAAGGAATCAATAGCAGAATAACTGAGGCAGAAGAACAGATAAGTGACCTGGAAGACAGAATGGTGGAATTCACTGCTGTGGAACAGAATAAAGAAAAAAGAATGAAAAGAAGACAGCCTAAGAGACCTCTGGGACAAAATTAAACTCAACAATATTCGCATTATACAGGTCCCAGAAGGAGAAGAGAGAGAGGAAAGACCTGAGAAAATATTTGAAGAGATTATAGTTGAAAACTTCCCTAACATGGGAAAGGAAATAGCCACCCAAGTCCAGGAAGTGCAGAGGGTCCCATACAGGATAAACCCAAGGAGAAACACACGAAGACACATACTAATCAAATTTTCAAAAATTAGAGACAAAGAAAAATTATTGAAAGCAGCAAGGGGAAAATGACAGATAACATACAAGGGAACTCCCATAAGGTTAACAGCTAATTTCTCAGCAGAAACTCTATAGTCCAGAAGGGAGTGGCATGATATACTTAAAGTGATGAAAGGGAAGAACCTACAACCAAGATTACTCTACCCAGCAAGGATCTCATTCAGATTCGATGGAGAAATCAAAAGCTTTACAGACAAGCAAAAGCTAAGAGAATTCAGCACCACCAAACCAGCTTTACAACAAATGCTAAAGGAACTTCTCTAAGTGGGAAACAGGAGAAGAAAAGGACCTACAAAAACAAACACAAAAAAATTAAGGAAATGGTCATAGGAACACATATTGATAATTACCTTAAACATGAATGGATTAAATGCTCCAACCAAAAGACACAGGCTTGCTGAATGGATACAAAAACAAAACCCATATATATGCTGTCTACAAGAGACCCACTTCAGACCTAGGGACACATACAGACTGAAAGTGAGGGGATGGAAAAGATATTCCATGCAAATGGAAATCAAAAGAAAGCTGAAGTAGCAATACTCATAACAGATAAAATAGACTTTAAAATAAAGAATGTTACAAGAGACAAGGAAGGGCACTACATAATGATCAAGGGATCAATCCAAGAAGAAGATATAACAATTATATATGCACCCAACATAGGAGCACCTCAATACATAAGGCAACTGCTAACAGCTATAAAAGAGGAAATCAACAGTAACACAATAATAGTGGGGGACTTTAACACCTCACTTACACCAGTGAACAGACCATGCAAAATGAAAATAAATAAGGAAACAGAAGCTTTAAATGGCACAGTAGACCAGATAGATTTAATTGATATTTATAGGACATTCCATCCAGAAACAGCAGATTACACTTTCTTCTCAAGTGCACACGGAACATTCTCCAGGATAGATCACATCTTGGGTCACAAATCAAGCCTCAGTAAATTTAAGAAAATTGAAATCATATCAAGCATCTTTTGTGACCACAACGCTGTGAGATTAGAAATGAATTACAGGGAAAAAAACATAAAAAACACAAACACATGGAGGCTAAACAATACGTTACTAAATAACCAAGAGATCACTGAAGAAATCAAAGAGGAAATCAAAAAATACATAGAGATAAATGACAATGAAAACACGATGATCCAAAAGCTATGGGATGCAGCAAAAGCAGTTCTAAGAGGGAAGTTTATAGCTATACAATCCTACCTCAAGAAACAAGAAAAATCTCAAATAATCTAACCTTACACCTAAAGGAACTAGAGAAAGAAGAACAAACAAAATCCAAAGCCAGCAGAAGGAAAGAAATCATAAAGATCAGAGCAGAAATAAATGAAATAGAAACAAAGAAAACAATAGCAAAGATTAATAAAACTAAAAGCTGGTTCTTTGAGAAGATAAAATTGATAAACCATTAGCCAGACTCATCAAGAAAAAGAGGGAGAGGACTCAAATCAATAGAATTGGAAATGAAAAAGGAGAAGTTACAGTAGACACTGCAGAAATACAAACCATCATAAGAGAATACTACAGGCAACTCCATGCCAATAAAATGGACAACCTGGAAGAAATGGACAAATTCTTAGAAAGGTATAACCTTTAAGACTGAACCAGGAAGAAATAGAAAATATGAACAGACCAATCACAAGTAATGAAATTGAAACTGTGATTAAAAATCTTCCAACAGGGCCTCCCTGGTGGCGCAGTGGTTGAGAGTCCGCCTGCCGATGCAGGGGATACGGGTTCGTGCCCCGGTCTGGGAGGATCCCATATGCCGCAGAGCGGCTGGGCCCATGAGCCATGGCTGCTGAGCCTGCGCATCCGGAGCCTGAGCTCCGCAACGGGAGAGGCCACAACAGTGAGAGGCCCGCGTACCACAAAAAAAAAAAAAAAAAAATCTTCCAACAAACAAAAGTCCAGGACTAGACGGCTTCACAGGTGAATTCTATCAAACATTTAGAGAAGAGCTAACACCCATCCTTCTCAAACTCTTCCAAAAAATTTCAGAGAAAGGAACACTCCCAAACTCATTCTATGAGGCCACCATCACCCTGATACCAAAACCAGACAAAGATGACACAAAAAAAGAAAAACGCCAATATTACTGATAAACATAGATGCAAAAATCCTCAACAAAATACTAGCAAACAGAATCCAACAATACATTAAAAGGATCATACACCGTGATCAAGTGGGATTCATCCCAGGGATGCAAGGATTCTTCAGTATACGTAAATCAATCAATGTGATACACCATATTAAGAAATTGAAGAATAAAAACTATATGATCATCTCAGTAGATGCAGAAAAAGCTTTTGACAAAATTCAACACCCATTTATGATAAAAACTCTCCAGGAAGTGGCATAGAGGGAACCTACCTCAACATAATAAAGACCATATATGACAAACACACAGGAAGCATCATTCTCAATGGTGAAAAACTGAAAGCGTTTCCTGTCCGATCAGGAACAAGACAAGGATGTCCACTCTCACCAGTGTTATTCTACATAGTTTTGGAAGTCCTAGCCACGGCAATCAGAGAAGAAAAAGAAATAAAAGGAATCCAACTTGGAAAAGAAGAAGTAAAAGAGTCACTGTTTGCAGATGACATGTTACTATACATAGAGAATCCTAAAGATGCCACCAGAAAACTCCTAGAGGTAATCAATGAATCTGGTAAAGTTGCAGGATACAAAATTAATGCACAGAAATTTCTTGCATTCCTATACACTAATGATGAAAAATCTGAAAGAGAAATTAAGGAAACACTCCCATTTAACATTGCAACAAAAAGAATAAAATACCTAGGAATAAACCTACCTAGGGAGACAAAAGACCTGTATGCAGAAAACTATAAGGCACTGATGAAAGAAATTAAAGATGATACCAACAGATGGAGAGATATACCATGTTCTTGGATTGGAAAAATCAATATTGTGAAAATGACTATACTACCCAAAGCAATCTGCAGATTCAGTGCAATCCCTATCAAATTACCAATGGCATTTTTTATGGAACTAGAACAAAAAATCTTAAAATTTGTATGGAGACACAAAAGATCCCAAATAGCCAAAGTAGTCTTGCGGGAAGAAAGCAGAGCTGGAGGAGTCAGACTCCTTGACTTCAGACAATACTACAAAGCTACAGTAATCAAGACAATATGGTACTGGCACAAAAACAGAAACATAGATCAATGGAACAAGATAGAAAACCCAGAGATAAACCCACACATATATGGTCAACTAATCTATGACAAAGGAGGCAAGGATATACAATGGAGAAAAGACAGTCTCTTCAATAAGTGGTGCTGGGAAAACTGGACAGCTACATGTAAAAGAATGAAATTAGAACACTCCCTAATACCATACACAAAAATAAACTCAAAGTGGATTGAAGACCTAAATGTAAGACTGGACACTATAAAACTCTTACAGGAAAACATAGGAAGAACACTCTTTGACATAAATCACAGCAAGATCTTTTTTAATCCACCTCCTTGAGTAATGGAAATAAACACAAAAATAAACAAATGAGACCTAATGAAACTTCAAAGCTTTTGCACTGCAAAGGAAACCATAAACAAGACAAAAAGACAACCCTCAGAATGGGAGAAAATATTTGCAAACGAATCAACAAAGGATTAATCTCCAAAATATATAAACAGCTCATGCAGCTCAATATTAAAACAACAACCCAATCCAAAAATGGGCAGAAGACCTAAATAGACATTTCTCCAAAGAAAACATACAGATGGCCAAGAAGCACATGAAAAGCTGCTCAGCATTACTAATTATTAGAGAAATGCAGATCAAAACTACCATGAGGTATCACCTCACACCAGTCAGAATGGGCATCATCAAAACATCTACAAACAATAAATGCTGGAGAGGGTGTGGAGAAAAGGGAACCCTCTTGCACTGTTGGTGGGAATGTAAATTGACACAGCCACTATGGAGAACAGTATGGGGGTTCCTTAAAAAACTAAAAATAGAATTACCATATTATCCAGGAGTCCCACTACTGGGCATATACCCAGAGAAAACCATAATTCAAAAACACATGCACCCCAGTGTTCATTGCAGCACTGTTTACAATAGCCAGGTCATGGAAGCAATCTAAATGCCCATCGACAGACGAATGGATAAAGAAGATGTTGTACATATATTCAATGGAATATTACTCAGCCATAAAAAGGAACAAAATTGGGTCATTTGTTGAGACATGGATGGATCTAGAGACTGTCATCCAGAGTGAAGTAAGTCAGAAAGAGAAAAACAAATATAGTATACTAACGCATATATGTGGGACCTAGAAAAATGGTACAGATGAAGCGGTTTGCAGGGCAGAAATTGAGACACAGATGTAGAGAACAAATGTATGGACACCAAGGGGGGAAATCGGTGGGGGTGGTGGTGGTGGTGGTGTGATGAATTGGGCGATTGGGATTGACATGTATACACTGATGTGTATAAAATTGATGACTAATAAGGACCTGCTGTGTAAGAAAATAAATAAAATAAAATTCAAAAAAATAGAAAATATGGAATTGCGGTCATTCTTCCAATGACTAATTTTTGCTTTACTAAGATCAAGTTTATGTTCCATTGCTGTTTCCATTCGTTTTTTATATATAGTAGCTTTTCATATGAATGCTAAATCATAGTATAATCTTCCTGAAGACATTTTAAAAGGCAGTTCAACTCATGTGTTTATAGCGTGATGCATATCACTAACCAGAGAGACCACAGTATGAACAGTTCTGACCTAGTTTGTATAGGCACAGCTCCATCACGACTGGCCAGCAGTTATTACAGGGTACAATCAATGTCAGACTTACATTGGGGCTGAGGAGCCTCATGGGGAGAAATAAAACTTGACCCACCTCCAAGATAGTCAGATTGGGTGGGTCCAAAAATGGGACCTGGGGTGTGATGATGGGAGTTGAGCTGTAGAAGTTACATTGCAGGAAGCAATGGCAAAGTCCCTGTTGGGGGACCTCTCCTATGAGTTCTAGCTGTATAATCAGACTCAGTGACAGGCATATGGTTAAGGGAAGAGGACCCAGTAACCCTGCTGTGTTGATCCCTCCTCCTTACCTAAGTATAACACAGAGGAGAGAAGGCTTGTCCCCATTTTACATGGGCTGGTGTGGTAATAAAAGATGAAGTGCAGCTATGGTCTTAGATGGGCAGATGCTTGTAGAGAAAAGTGCTGGTTACTGAGAACACCTTGACTCAGGAAGAAAGAGATTACTGGCAGCCTGGACTAATTCAAAGATGCATGATGCATGCACTTCTTGGGTACTGTCCAAATATTTAGTAAGCAATTCTTGTATAGAAGGTATTGTGCTTTTTAAAGTATTGAATTCCTGCATGAGCCAAATTCCTGCATGGCTCTAACAAGGGTAGAAATGTAAGGTGGCCTCCTCTATAGCCATGGAATGATGATGCTTAACAGGAGTTGGATTACCCCTTTCAGTATTAAATCTCTCAGAATTTACAAAGAGACAGCAACGAAATGGATTTTTCCTTTCCTTTCTTTTACCTAATAGATAGATTTTGCAATTAAATCCTGAATTTGTTTCCCTCCAGTTTAATTGAGATGTAATTGGCATACAGTACTGAGTAAGTTTAAGGTATGCATCATAATGATTGACTTACATATATTGTGAAATATTTACCACCATAAGTTTAGTTAACATCTGTCATCTTGTATAGATACAAAAAAAGAATAGAAAACAAAAAAGAAAAAAAATATTTCTTGCCCTTGTGATGAGAACTTTTAGGATCTACTCTCTTAACAACTTGCAAATATACCATACATCAGCGTTAACTATAGTCATCATGTTGTACATTATATCCTTAGTACTTATTTATCTTATAACTGGAAGTTAGTACCACCTTCATCCAATTCCCTCTCCCCCCACCCCCTGCCTCTGGTAACCACAAATCTGGTCTCTCTTTTCTATGAGTTTTTCTTTTTTTTTTAAGAGTCTATATATAAGTAAGATCATAGTGTATTTTTCTTTCTCTGTCTGACATATTTCACTTAGCATAATGCCCTCATGGTCCATCCATGTTGTTGCAATTGGCATAATTTCCTTCTTTTTAT
This sequence comes from Hyperoodon ampullatus, assembly GCF_949752795.1. Taxonomy (NCBI): domain Eukaryota; kingdom Metazoa; phylum Chordata; class Mammalia; order Artiodactyla; family Ziphiidae; genus Hyperoodon; species Hyperoodon ampullatus. The sequence continues at coordinate 67,628,371 of NC_136929.1, forward strand.
GCCTGAATAATATTCCATTACCTGTCTATCTATCAACTTCTTTATCTGTTCATCTATCGACGGACACTTGGGTTGTTTCTGTGTCTTGCCTATTGTAAATAATGCTGCTATGAACAGGAGAGTGCAGATAACTCTTTAACATAGTGTTTCCTTCAGATGTATTCCCAGAAGTGGAATTGTTAGATTGTGTGTATGTTCTGTTTTTAATTTTTTGAGGAACCTCCATGCTGTTTTCTATAGTGGCTGCACCAATTTACGTTCCCACCGGCAGTGCACCTGGGTTCCATTTTCTCCACACCCTCATCAACATTTGTTACCCCTTGCCTTCTTGATGGTAGCCATTCTGACATGTGTGAGGTGATATCTCATTGTGGATTTGATTTTCATTTCCCTTATGCTTAGTGATTTTGAGCATGCTTCCATGTACCTGTTGGCTATTTGTATATCTTCTTTGGAAAAATGTTTATTCTAAATCCTGAATTTGGATGCTGCCCTTATATATAGAGGAATCATCCGTGAGTGTGGAGAAATGAGAAGAAAGTTTCAGATCTCAACATGTCGCTCCCGCTGGTGTGTTGCTAAATGCTTAAAATTTCTCCGTCAGAGATTCCTTCCCACCCCTGCTTCTGGGATCTCTTGTATAATCAAATTATTCTAAGAGAGGTATTGTGTTAATACAGTACATGCTACCCATTGGAATTCAGTCATTAACACCACAGTGAGATTTACTTTCACAGATGACTGTCCTCTGGGATGGTAGATGAACAGATATGATGGCACAGACAGCCTTAAGTAAGGTAAGAGGACTAAAAGGCATATGAAGAAGAGGGCTGATGAGAACTGAGATAAAACTTAATTTTAAACTTGTTGCAACAGAGAGACCACAAAATACAGTGGCTCAAGGAATAGAGAGGTTTATTTCTCTTTCACATAAAGAGTCCAAGGTGGATGTCCAGGTTTATGGGCTACTCCATTTCATAAAGACTTATCATTCAGGAGCGAGGTTTCTTTCATCATGTAACTTCCTTTGCTACCATATATAACAACCTGTCCTTTTCAAAACCAGTCCAAGTTGTAAGTACCAGATGTCTAGAGCAGTGTTGCCCAGGAGAACTTTTACAGTGATGGAGATGTTCTCTGTCTGCATTGTTTAGTAAGGTAGCCACTAGCCACATTTGGCTATTTAGCACTTGAAATATGGCTAGCATGTCTGATAGACTCAATTCTAAATTTGTTAAATTTAACTTTAAATAGCTACATGTGGCTAATGGTAACACATTGGACAGCACAGAGCTGGATAGCAGGCACATATATTAAACTGTAAGTTCAGGAGGGCAGGGTTTACACATGTCACTGCTATATTCCAGTGTCTTTCATGGTGCCTGGACCATGAGGGAGAATTAGTTCACCATTTTATCATGCTCTTAGAGACACACCCAGACATGGTAACAAGTCCTCAGTATGGTGGGGAGCAAAGATTTTTGGTAAGTATGGTAGATAGTCATTGAACTTCTTCCAGTCAGTTATACTGGCAGCAGATGTGAGTCTCAAGGTGAAAGGGGTTTAGCTCTATCTGTGGATTTTTTTTTCTGACTTTCATCCTTCATTTTTTGCAGTTTCTTTGAAAATAACCCACAAGATAAACTTATTAAATTTTTGTTTAATCATACGAGTCTTACTGACATGGCAAATTGAGATTTTTCCTTGTTTTTTCAATCTGTTAGAGTCACTTGTATTTTATTTTAAAATAATTTATATTCAAAGGAAATATCTTTAACTATGTTTTGTGTTCAGAAAACCTGCACAGTCCCTTAAAGAAATAGAGTTAATTAGCCCTAGTTGGTGAGATCACAGTGAGATATAAATTGGTAGTTAAGAGTAATCTCCTATGAGAACTGTGGTTTACCACATGATAGAACACACACAATTTTCTACCATAAACAGTTTAAATAAATAGTTTCCTATAGAAAACAGTCTTGTGCCAAGGTTATAAATCAACCGTTCTTGGAACTCTTAAAACAAACCCTTACATATTAGGAAAGATCTTTTCCCCTGTTAGCAAACAGGCTGACACAGAAATTCAACTTTAAAATAACAAGTTAAAGAATACGTATACATTTATTTTAAATTTTAGGGCAAGTATGTAAAATTCTACTGAAGTTTTCCTTATCTGTCTAATAAGACATAATGGCTAGCTAAGCATGTACCTTCTCAAAGAGCTTGTTTGAACCATATTTCATTGTTTCAAGGATTCATTAAATCCATGAAATTTTTGGCTTCAGTTATACTTTTAAAACTAAGGTTCTGTAAGATCTAAGAAAAACACACCAAAGTAACTAAAAAAAGAGTACAAAGGAAATGCGAGGGAAAGTGCACTCAGCAAATGCAAACAAAATGAAAACAGGAGTGATACTACAATTTTCTAGAATGTGGAACTCAAATCTCAAAGAATTAAGTGGGATTTGAGGGTTATAATGTAACGGTAAAGAATATAACCTACAAAGATGTTATCATTATTTTAAACTTATGTGTGACAAATAATAAAGCAAAAAAAAAAAAACCCAAACAAAAACAAAAAAACACAAAATGAAATGTCCTGGAAACACAACTTGATAAAGCAATCATAGTGAGTATACAGAAGTATACCTCAAATTACGAAGAAAAGAAAATACAAGGATGTAGAATATTTCAGTGTTTTAAAAACTTCAAGTAAAATGTAATGTATGATTATTGTACACAATATTCAAACAGTATTGAAGTATGAAGTAAGAAAAGAGAACATCTCCATCACAATCCCTCAATTCTACAACCTGCCCAGAGATGACCTCCACTGTTTTCTATGTATCCTTCTAGAACTTTTCCTTATGCATTCATAGATCTCATCAATTTGTGAAGATAAGCTTCCTTGATTCTTAGTAGGAATTTACTATAATTTTGAAAACTCTTCTCCTAGTGATAGATTTTAAGTTTTCAATGAACATATTCATACAAATATCTTTGTGGGATATCTCTATGATGAATAACAAAGAAGTGGAGTTTTGAGGTCAAATATATGATGTGGGACAAAGCCAAAATTGAAAAGGGATTGTCATGAAGTGTGAAAAATAAACCTACATTGTTGTAAGTAGGGATTTTGGAGGTATTTTCTTTTTTACTCCAGCACAACCTTGGGTACACACAACATCTTATTTTACTCTAGAAAGTAATAGCAACCTTTCTAATGTTTCACTATGTAGTTTGCCGAAGGCTTCTGCCAGTCATCCATTATCAAATTAGCTGCTATAATTAAGGAAAGTCAAATTCATTTGAAAGTTACTGAATTCATTTATGGTGTCTTATCCTGTATTTTTCCAGTCAGTTAGAATTAAGATATAATCCCTCCATCATGAAAGTGAGGTGAAATTTACTAAATGTTTTTTGTCATCCTTCAAAATGATCTATGGGTTTTCCTCCTTTAATCTGTTCATGTAAATTTTTCTAATACTAAAACATCCTGAAATAAGCCCTACTTAGTCATTGTGTATTATTATTTAATAGAAGGCTGAATTTAATATGTTAATGCTTAAAATACTGTATATTTGTTCTGTATTCTTTTCATATTAGCCTATGCTTTTCTTTCTTTATTTTATTCTTGTACAGTTTGGGCATCTGGGTTATGCTAGTCTTGAAAAAACCTTTTTCAGTTCTCTGCAACAGTTTAAATATGACAAGGGTTATCTATTCTTTGAAGAGAGAGTCCCTCTGGAACATAGCTACTTATCAACTTTTTCAGTATTGTCTACATTTAAAGACCATTTAGTTTTTCTTTTTCTTTTAAAATCAACTTTGATAATTTGTATTTCCTGGAAGAGGCTACAAAGTGTCCTATAAGTTTAGAGGTTTTAATGTGTAACTTTTTTATACATTTTTACAAAATGTTGTATTTGATTTTCTCTTTAATTCAAATACTAGTTAGAAGACTGTTTTCAACTTTCTGTGGTGTGGCTGGGCTGCTCCATATACCCTGCCTGTCTCATCCTTTTGTTTAAAATTCTGTGGTCAGAGAATGGAGCTCTGATATTTATTAACACAAGAGTTCCAAACTTTTCAAGTATGAGAATCTCACTTTAACAATTAAAAAACAAAAACAAAACAAAAAAAACTGTGCACTTCTTGATACAGAGAATTTGTATTTTAATACTTATTGAGAAAATATAAGATACTGGAAATTAATTTAATAGTTCGAAGAATTTACCTAATCACAATGGAACCTAACACATTTGGAAGACAGTAGTATTATTTATGTGTAGGGGTACTATTTTGTATGGCTGCTGGGAGCCTGATACTCACCTAGATTTACAGACCTCTTGCAGAAATTGTTTAGCCCCAGGTCCCAGGCCCACAGGCTGAGAACTGCTGTTCTGATTTTCTCCTCTTCCTCTGTTGAGACTGCTTACCTGCCTCCTGCTGCTTATGTCATTCCTTGGGCTTGAATGTTCTTTCCCCCCAGCCCCAGCTTTACTGAGATATGCTGGACAGATAAAATTGTGTAAGCTTAAGGTGTACAGTGTGTTGTTTTGATACATTTATATCTTGTGAAATGGTTGCCACAGTACCATTAGTTAACACTTCAATCGAATCACATAATGACTTTTTTTTTTTTTTTGGTAGTGAGAACATTTAAGATCTACTCTCTTAGCAACTTTCAAGCATATACAAGAGTATGTTTTAAAATAAATTTATTTATTTATTTTTGGCTGCATTGGGTCTTCGTTGCTGCATGCTTTCTCTAGTTGCGGCGAGTGGGGCCTACTCTTCTTTGCGGTGCGCGGGCTTCTCATGGCTGCGGCTTCTCTTGTTGCGGAGCACGGGCTCTAGGCCCACGGGCTTCAGTAGTTGTGGCATGCAGGCTCAGTAGTTATGGCTCAGGGTCTCTTGAGCGCAGGCTCAGTAGTTGTGGCTCATGGGCTTAGTTGCTCCGTGGCATGTGGGATCTTCCCGGACCAGGGCTCGAACCCATGGCCCCTGCACTGGTAGGTGGACTCTTAACCACTGCGCCACCAGGGAAGTCCCTAAAACAGTATTGTTAACTACAGTCACCACGCTGCACACTAGATCCCCAGAAATTATTCATCTTATAACTGGAAATTTGTACCCTTTGACCAACATCTCCCCATTTCCCCCAACTCTCAGGCCCTGGCAACCACCATTCTAGTATCTGTGTCTATGAGTTTGGCTTTTTTAGATTCCACATGTAAGTGAGATCATCCAGTATTCATCTTTCTCTGACTTATTTCACTTAATACAATGCCCTTAAGGTTCATTCATGTTGAGTTTTTTATTTTATGAGGAAAACATGAATCCCTGTATTACTTAGGTCACTGTTATTTAAGATTTCTGTGAAGGAAGTTCAAACCATCAAAAATTTCAAGAATTCAGCCCGACCCTTTACATCTCTGTGACCGTGCGCATAACCTGTCTTAGAGGTGGCATGGGAGGCCCTTTGTGAATGAGAGGCCAAACCCAGAGGTCAGCCTTCCTCCTCTACCCAGGTGTGGCCTCCCCCGCACTCAGCCCTCTAACAGCCTTGATGCACTATGGCCAGTGGATTCCTTGTGCACTGCAGCTGGCAAGCCAGTATTTAGCTTATTTTAAATGGGGTTAGTTCTATTACATTAAGAAACCAGTGTCTTTCTTGGACTTTTCACTTTTTTGGTGGAAAATAATGAAGTAATTTTTTTTTGTATGACAGATAAACTTTTTTATTGCATTTATGCATGAATACCTCCATATATTCATATACATATATGCATTTTATCTCCTCATTTGAGTGATATAGAATTCTAGTTTCAAAAATTAAACCCTGCCCCCCTTGTCCCCCTCCCCCCAACTTGAAGATTTTGTTTCTGTACCTACTAGATAGCAATGCTTACTGGTACTATTGGTTGGTACTAGAATCCACTGTTTCTGATGAGAATTATAGTGTCAACCTGATTATTATTTCTTTGAAGAAATTTGTTTTTTCACCTTTCTGGAAGCTTTTAAGTTCTTTTTGTATCCTTGCTCTGAAATTCCATGAGGATAAGATCCATTAATATTGCCCACACTTCCCATCTGAAGATGCCTGGGTTTTCCCCTTAGCTCTAAGCCTAGTTTTTGCCTATCGGCTTTAGTGCCAGCCAGTACTTTAAGTTCAGGAAAAAAGTAGGCCAGCACATATTGCCAAAGAGAGATTTGTATTTTCCTTGTGGTCAAGAGAGTGGTTTTAGATGGTATAAATCAGAAATGTCAGTGGGAAGGTAGGGAACTTTTTTAGAATCTGGCAGCACCAAGATATAGGGAATAAGTGTTTGCCTGAGAGTCATGAAAACCAGGTTCTGGGACTGTCCCTACTTAATAAAGTCTGGAATGGAGTTCACTTTCTTTATCTACAAAATAGAAATGTGGAACCTTGATGACCTTGAAGGTCCCTTCATAGGTTTAAAGTTCTACTTAGTGGTTCTCCACAGGGGGATACCATCCCCATTAGGGAGAGTTTTGGGGTCACTTTTGGCATTTACTGTGCAGGGGCTAGGGAAGACAAATACGTTAGAGAAAATGGGAAAGGCTTGCAAATGAAAGGGTTGTCCAGAGCCAAGTAAAAGCCAGTGGTGTCCCTCTGGGAAACACCATGAGACACGGGAAGAGCCAGCCAGGGGGTGATTTCTTCTGCTTCCTGGCCATCTCCTATCCTAGCCCTTTCCTGTGGGGGCGGGACATGATGGCAGCCCCCTCTGTGGCTGACAGAGCAGGCTAACCTTGGCTACGTGTGAAACGTGCTGCTTCTTTGCCTCACAGATTGCTGGAATTGAGCCACTCCATCTCCTTGACTTGCAGGGTCGGCCTGCTGTGTCTCCAGTGATCAATAACTGCTCCATTACAAGTTTGCATGTTTTTGTGTCATTTTTCCTATCCATCTGGATATGTTCACCCCCTTATATCCACTTTCTTCAAACCAAAGACTGTGGAGCACAGCTGTCATTCCCCGTGGCTGAAATGGAGAAGACTCAGTCTAAGAGGCCAGCTCTTAGTACGCAGATCCCAGGGAATATCCATAGTGGTTTAGATAAAGGAGGCCTATAAGCAGGACAAGGTCTGGCATAATGATTTTACATCTGCTCAGCATACCTGAGGGGAAAGAAATTCAGATTTGGTAAAGCAAAGCACAGAAGATTAAGAGCTACTAATTGGTCTTGCCTTTGCTGCGCTTTCACTAACTTTGTAACTTGTATTGACTTAAATGTAATTCAAAGATTCACCATTTCATCTTAAAATATGTGTTTTGTATGTAGAAGCCTGCTACTGGCTTGGCTCAAATCCTCCTTAGAGACACATTTTAACTGAAACAGGCCATTCCAAGGGAGATCTAATTATTCAGGAATAACTTGCACAATTCTGTCTATAGCACAAACAGATTCTGAGGAGTTCAGGAGGAAGCAACCCACGGTCACGTCACTTGCTCTTTTGCTTAAAGTCCACCTGGGTCTGTCCTGGCCTTCTGCACGTTCTCTAACTCTGGGCCTTGCTCCCATGGCCTCTAGGGATCAAGGTCCCATGTACCTTTATGTTTATTTCCTCTAAATCCTTTCCCTCTACCTCCTTTTAGTCTAGTTATACAGTTACACTTAACTGCCATATTTTCCCAAATGAGTTTCATCTCTCAAAACCTTGGTCAGTTCTGTTTTTCTGTCTAAATGCTTCTCTCTTCTTTCCTACTCTCTCTGCTTAGGTAACTTCCACTGGTCTTTCAACCCTCAATTCAGAAATCATCTTCCCAGGAAGTCTCCCTTTCTGTTTCTAGACCTGCCTCTGTTATAACCTTTCTCCAGGTGTGGTCTGAGAGAATTAGCTCAGGAAGACCTAAAAGTACAGATTCCTGGCCTGTATGCCAGACTTACTGAATCAGAGCTCTGGGTGGGACCAAAAATCCACATTTTTCATAAGCTGCTTAGAACATGGTAGAATGGTTTTGAGTGTTCTCTGTCTCTTATATTAAATCATAAACTGTTTAGGGGGAGTTGTGGCATATTATTTACATTTGTATCCATAGTTTCTAAACAGTGCCTCACACACAGTAGGTGTTGAATGTAATTTTTTGTTGAAGTAATGTTTAAATCACACCAAAAGTGCACTCTAAGACCTGGGTTTGAGTCCTGGCTCTACCATTTGCTAGATGTGGGATTGGGACAAGTTATCACAAGTTTCTGACTCTCAGTTTCTTAAGAAATAGAGATAATAATACCTACCTGTCAATGTTTTGTGATGAACATGAGACATACATCATTATTATCAGTCTGATAGATTTTTAGATGATTTAAAACCTCCAACATTAAGAGGCTAAGAGGAAACTACTAGGTGTGGAGAGATTTCTATGGAATGACATTTCAAAACATTGTGTGAATTGAAAATTAGACCCAGAACTGAAAGGATTGACCTGCTTGGTTAACACAATTCTCCTGCATTGGTCTGCCAGACCGGTGATTTTCTGGTTCAACATTTCTGGTATTCATAGCCTTTCCAGACAGTTAAATGATGGTGAACAGGTTGTTTTTGTCTATGCCTACTGAGCTGTTTGCCTACTGTCACCAACTCTTTTATTTCAACAATGCATCTACCTACCCATCCAATCAGCATCTGTTGAGCACCTGCATATTCAAAGTGCTATTAGCAGTAATAATAGCTACAATTTTTTTGAGCATCAACCATGTAGTAGCCACTATACCAAAATTTTATGTGCTTTCTCTCAATTTTCACAACAAACTTACGGTATAGCCTGTTATTTATCCTTATTCTCCAGAAGAGGATCTTGAGTATACACTTGCCCAAAATCTTTTAGAAAGAAATGATGAGACCAAGATTTCAAGCCAAACCATCTTGCTCTAGAGCCCTCTCCATTAACTAGTATAATACCCTACTTCCTCTGACTTTACTGTCCTTAAATCACATGCATCCAGGAAGAAACACAACAGGAAGAAACACAGCAGTGTTTGCAGGAAGAAACACAGCAGTGACCAAAAGAAAAGCAAAATAATTCTCTCTTGATTACAAAAATCTCCTTTCTCACTGTTCTTCAAGGGATCAGCAAAGTCAATTTTTTGTTCTGTTTGTGCAGGCTTATATTTATTTTGACTTTCTGTTTCAGATTTTGTTTATCAATAGTTACAACTTTAGAGAATGGTAGAGATAATTTTGGCTTTTCAGTTTCCAATTCTGTAACTTTTTAATGCTTGGCTGTGTTCATCTAAGCACTACTGGATGGTATGACTCTGAAATATTAAGCCAATTCCAATTTGCTCCCTAAGCCTAGTTATTTCCCCCACTATTACGGTTGAAAACAGTTCCTTAGAGTTTTCACCAGAAGTGGTCTGTCTATTCTTGGTCAGATTGGCCCTTCACAGTCGAGCCAGTTTTTTGGCGATTGTCTTTGAAGGGCCTTGTTCAATTTACCAGGCAGAAAATATTGCAAGTTATTGGGGATTTCTGAAATGTCACAGGGATGATGAACATCTTGTCTTCCGAGTTCTGCATATCAAAATCGGCTCTAAAATGTGAAGCACTACTCAGGTGTGTGGTGTTGCCTTTCCCTAATAGATTATTTAAAGTTTTTATCAGTCATGACAGATTTAGAGGGTGAGGTTATCTTGTAAATCTTTAGTACAGATTGAGGCAATAAATTAAAACATCACAGTGAGCAGCTTCCATACTGGCTTAAACAAATAATTAAATGATTATAAGCAGAATGAACAATTCCACAGGTCAACATGAAGGATACAGAAAAACCAATACATTAAATTCTAAACTTTACTTTTTTCTTTTTTTTTTTTTAAAGAAATCAGGTTTTCTACTAAAGTGGTTTTTATGTATTTGAAGCTCTGAGGAGCAAAATAAATTGATTTATAATCATTCTTTTTCAGGTGAATGATAAGGAATAAATGAAAAATATTAGATGTTGATATATACTGAGGAGGAAAAGAACTATAATCAGTTAGTATTTATTGAATGCTAATGAATGCGCAGCACAGTAACTTGATAGGGCATTAGTCATTTATCATCAAATTTCAGAAGCTTGTAGACTGGAGGGAAAATTTGTAGGTTAGAGGAAAAACTGCCTAATCCTCAAAGTTTCCATACAAGAACAAGTCACAGCTGAACTATTCCTATATAAAGCTATAATAAAATTTTGTTTTTTACTTTAGTGTTTTCATGATGGAGAACATGCCATTAAAATGTATTTGATCTTTATGAAGACACTATCACTACTACCACAGGATAATCTTAATACTAGTGATTGTAAGGTTAATGAGATTGTAGGATTTATCTAGTTCTTGTGTAAAAATAGTCCAGTGACATTGGCTATGCATACTCTTCTTGATTTTTATTGTAGATTTGTTAGCATGTAAACAAATATTTTCCTGGAATAAATAAGACTATGTTCTTCATCCCTATAAGAACAAGTCAGACAGAGTGAATTCTCACATGGCTAATTTAAAGGCTTTCCATCAAACTCAGCACCATGAATAGGATGGTAGTGCTAACCAGCAGGACAGTTACTTCCATGGATGATGCCATAAAGAGATATTCATGGTTTCAGAAGAAATCACCTCTAGTTCATAAGTCAGGGAACATATTATGATATATAGGACGTGGGGGAGAAAGTAAACCAAGAGATTTATTAAAGCATTAATTTCCAGAGGTAAATTGATTTTGCATATATATTGAGTTTTTCATACTTTTCATATATATGATAGTCTAGTAGAATATTCTCTATGGTATTTCCACATGATACATTTAGAAAATATTTTTGTGGGGAAAAACTTTTATATTTGAGTAAAGATCTGTTTTACTAACAATTTGCAGTGCGTTTATGTTATGCAATTAGCTTTGTTGCTAGGCAGCCCCAATAGCAGTTTTGTTTGTTTGTTTGTTTGTTGCGGTACGTGGGCCTCTCACTGTTGTGGCCTCTCCCATTGCGGAGCACAGGCTCCGGACGCGCAGGCTCAGCAGCCATGGCTCACGGGCCCAGCTGCTCCGCGGCATGTGGGATCTTCCCAGACCGGGGCACGAACCGGCGTCCCCTGCATTGGCAGGCGGACTCTCAACCACTGCGCCACCAGGGAAGCCCCCAATAGCAGTTTTGATGTGTAATTTGCTTGAAACTATTAAAAGGGCTTTGCTGAAGTGTATTTTTTTAAAAAATTAACTCATTCATTTATTTTTGGCTGCGTTGGGACTTTGTTGCTACACGCGGGCTTTCTTTAGTTGCCTCGAGTGGAGGCTACTCATAGGTGCGGTGCGCGGGCTTCTCATTGCAGTGGCTTCTCTTGTTGCGGAGCACGGGCTCTAGGTGTGTGGGCTTCAGTAGTTGTGGCATGTGGGCTCTAGAGCGCAGGCTCTGTAGTTGTGGTGCATGGGCTTAGTTGCTCCGTGGCATGTGGGATCTTCTGGGACCAGGGCTCAAACCAGTGTCCCCTGCATTGGCAGGTGGATTCTTAACCACTGCGCCACCAGGAAAGCCCTTTGCTGAAGTTTTGAAACCAACTGAATTAGCCACAGAGAGCGTTAGGTGTTGCTGTTTTAATGAACTGAAGCTTTGTGTTTGGGATTAAGTTTAGTGAAACCAAAATAATTTGGCACTTTGGGAAAGGAAATCTGTTGAACAAAGTTGAGAGGAATTTAGCATTCACTCTATCTCTTGGGGCCTCCTAATCTTCGCCCACTAGTGCATACCCCATATCTTAATTCGGAAACATTTTTTTCTTAAAGTGCATGCTGTACAACTTCTGTTTGGAAGGGCTTCTCTGTTTAAATCTGCTCTGTCTTTGCTTTCTTCACCCCATACAGTGAAGTAATGGACACTATGAAGAGGCAAGTCAGAGAATCTCAGTTTTTCCTCCAACATAGCTTCCCTGTTCCCTTTTTGGTGCTGGGAGGGCCACCTTGTACAAGTTTTTCACCTCTTTGACCAAGCCTTTGATCTGATGCTTGATATAGACTTTTAAAATTCTGACTTTGCTAGGAAGTTATCTTGGTCTACAAGTTGCTGTTTTGAGGACTATGACCTACGACTATGACCTACCTACCTCACCCTTGGGCTCACCTCCCAGAATCCTGGCCCAGGTATGATGGCCAGGCTTTGTATATTCCAGCAGTAAAATTAGAGAGCTTCTCTTTGCCTTATTCTAGAATGGGATTTCCAGATAACCCTTGATCTTGGGTGATTTATAAAATCCCTGCTAGTACAAATTCTAATCTGAGTGGTACTTGGAAGACTGCTCTGTAAATCAAAAGATGCCTTTTCCTCCATTAGTTTCTTCTTAAGTTTATTTATTAATTTTTTTTCTTAGCAGCAGTTGCATGAATTACAGACTACCTGCTTGCTGTTGATCTGGGATGTTGCTGCTTCAAGGTTGAAATCTTACCACATGCAATGGTTATACCCAGTTGAGGTGTTTGAATATATGCCTAGTTAAGGATGTGAATATATTAAATTATTTCTTTAAAAGTTGCTTTATCATAGTCCTGAGTTTTCTTGTAAAAGGGAAAAACAGGGCTTCCCTGGTGGCGCAGTGGTTGAGAGTCCGCCTGCCAATGCAGGGGACACAGGTTTGTGCCCCGGTCCGGGAAGATCCCACATGCCGCGGAGCGGCTAGGCCTGTGAGCCATGGCTGCTGACCCTGCGCGTCTGGAGCCTGTGCTCTGCAGTGGGAGAGCCCAAAACAGTGAGAGGCCCGTGTATCGCAAAAAAAAAAAAAAAAAAAAAAGGGAAAAACAGAAAGCAAAAATATGGCCCAGGCCATTAAAAAAATATAGCTCGAGTCATTTTCCCATGATTACCATAATTTCTGATGGTAATAGTTTTATATAGACTTATCATTTTATTTTTGTGAATTTGTGTTTTTGTGAAACACAAATTCATTGTGTTTTTGTGAAAAACTGTGAATTTTATATCGCAGATGTTTTGATTTAAAACTGTAGTCTACTAAATAATTTGTTTCTGAATACATGTGGCTTAGACCAGTGTTTCATCTGGATGGAGTTGATGAATGCCCAAGTATTTTGATTTGAACAAATCAGGGCAGGGCATTCAGATTTGGAGATAAAACTCATGTAATGCTTGATACTCTAGTGATTCATAATAGTGAGTTAAGGCTTTTATTTCTAAGAGTGCCCTGTTAGTGTAAAATTTTCCAGTATGATCATGTCTTAGACTACAAGCCATTAGCATATCAGTTAAAATTCACTTACCAGATTGTTTTCCAAGATAAGAGTTGTCTGAGATGGAATAGTACATACAACTGGAAAGTTTTGAAAAGAGCACAAATGAACTTATTTACAAAATAGAAACAGATTTAGAGAATGACCTATGGTTACCAGGGGGGGAAGGGTCGTGGGAAGGGATAATTTGGGAGTTTGGGATTGACATGTACACACTGCTATATTTAAAATAGATAACCAACAAGGACCTACTGTAAAAAAACAAAAAGCAAAAAAAACATAAGGGAAAAGGTTGACCAGTAGCCTCACATTTTGTACTTATCTTTACCCTCTTTTTTCTTTTTATGTACTGAAAAAAGATCTTTTATTCATATTTGGTTTGTCCTATAACATCCTTTCTTCTTCTGTAAAAGATTGAAAATCCTTTAATGCCAACAGTCAAAAATGGACATGACTCATGGTTTTGGTTTCATGCAGACAGATTTTGAACTTTCCAATGTGGACAAGTTTCGACTTTGTTTTTAGCAATTAGCATTGTGTTATAATTTTTTATTTAGTTATCTGTCTCCCTATTATACTGTGAGCTCCCATGAGCCCCTGGTTGGTAGGAAACCTATCACATCTAGCATAGCACTTAGTCCATAGTATTGATAGATGTTTAGCATACGTTTGTTCAAATGAATTTATTTAAATGCCATGCAATATTCAGTCAAAATAATTACACTATTGAGTTCATTTTCCATTGAAAATGTCCTCAGTGGCAAACAAATACACTGGCCTCTAAAATATTCTTGTCGAAATTATCTGCCCACAGTGAGTCAGCATCATCTTTAAGTTGGTGGCTTAGCTGTTCTTCAAGAAAACAGCTTTATGGTATCATATAAATACAGGCAGAACTTGATTGTCTAGCCTTTCAAAATGTGATAGATTGCCTCTTTCCTTAAGAGGTAAATAAATCATTATAATCTCATAAATCTTAGTAATCAGTTTTCTTCCTAGTTTAAAGAATTTTCATGAATAGCTCACAGGGGGTCCATTAAACAAGGATGGTAGAAGAGAAGTAGGTAAAAAAAAGAAAGGGAAAGCTAAAGTGAAAAATGAGAAGGGTGTGGGGAAGCCATTGTGTGTGTCCACCTGACATGGATGTAACATGATTTCTGTGCTATCTTTGTCATGTGGCATTTGAAACTAGGCTCCCAGAAAGAAGGACCTTAAGTGGTGAGTGTTAAGTAGAATGCTTGTTACCAGGAAGGGGTGCTGTCTGGCTCTCTCCATTGCAGGGCTCTGGCTGGGTCACTTTGGGGAGTTTCCATCTTCATCCCTGGGAGGAGCAACTTCGGGAAAATTGGGACCTAAAATCTACCTGATGGATGAATCACCCAAGCCCCAAAACATATTTTCTATGTTAACACTTGCCTTTGGTGTCATGAGGACTTGGGTATGGAAACGTATTGCCATGTGGTACCATGAAATTTGTGTGGAAAGAAAGTTTTTTGGGCTTTATTTTTGTTTTGTTTTGGTGTCCTTTTGTATCTGTGTGCTGGCTGCTGCAAGACTTATTCCTCAGAAGTGAGGAAGAATGGAAGATATCAATACAAAGTACATTTTCTCTAACGATATTCCTCATTCTTTTTTCCCCTTTGATGTAGCACCCAAGTCCATTCAACACCAAGGGTGTTTGAATTTTTCTTTTAAAGGAACACTTAGGTGCTTTTGGTGGTCACTGGCTTATTTATAACAATAGCAGAATTTAACTAAAGACAGCATTTTCAGTTGAGTACGGGAGGTTTTTGTTATATGCTAAAGTGTCATGCTTTTGTCATTCAGTAATATTCATTAAACAGAAGTTAATTTTAAGAGCTTATTATGTGCCAAATCCAGTGCTAAGCATTGGAGATTGAGATGCTGGCAGGAAAGACTGTATTTCTGGAATCCTGGAACTTCAAGTCCTATGGAAAATCGCAAACAAGTATTAGGCAGTTTTAACAATTTAGTCTGTTTTGTTTAATGCTCTACCTCCATACTTTCAATACTGACTGATGTATAATTGGTGCTCAGGAGATATTTATTGAATGAAGGGTATCTGTGAGGTAAATGTTATGATGGGGAAGGGAAGTGTGCCATAGGGTCAGAGAAGTCTCTCCCAACCCCAGCTTTATTGAGGTATAACTGACAAATACAATGTAATATATTTAAAGTATACATTGTGATGGTTTTATATATATATATATATGTATATATATATGGTGACATGATTCCCACAATCAAGTTAACACATCTGTCACCTCGAATAGTTACCTTTGTTTTTGGTGAGAACCTTAAATATCTACTTTCTCAGCAAATTTCAAGTAAAAAATACAGTGTTATTAACTAGAATAACCATATTGTACATTAGAGCCTCAGAACTTATGCATCTTATAACTTAAAGCTTGTGCCCTTTGACTAACATCTCCCCATTTCCCCCACCCCCAAACCCCTGGCAATCATCATTCTACTCTCTGTTTCTATCCGTTTGAATATATATATATATACTTTTTTTTCAGATGTAGGTGTAAGTATCCATATGGTATTTGTCTTTCTCTGTTTGGCTTATTTCAATTAGCATAATGCCCTCAAGGTTCATCCATGTTGTCACAAATGGCAAGATTTCCTTCTTTTTTAAGGGTGAATAATATTTCATTGAATATATTTATACCACATTTTCTTTATCCATTCATCCATTGATAGACACTTGGTTGTTCCACATCTTGGCTATTTTAAATAACGCTGCAATGAACATGGAAGTACATATATCTCTTTGAGATATTGATTTCATTTCCTTTGGATATATACCCAGAAGTGTGTTGCTGGATCATATAACAGTTATTTTTTAATTTTTTTAGGAAACTTTTATACTGTTTTTCATACTAGCTGTACCAATTTACATTCCCACCAACAGTGCACAAGTCTTCCCTTTTCTCTCCATCCTCACCAACATCTCTTATCTTTTGTCTTTTTTTTTTTTTTTTTTTTTTTTTTTTTGTGGTACGCGGGCCTCTCACTGTTGTGGCCTCTCCCGTTGCGGAGCACAGGCTCCGGACGCGCAGGCTCAGCGGCCATGGCTCACGGGCCCAGACGCTCCGCGGCATGTGGGATCTTCCCAGACCGGGGCACGAACCCATGTCCCCTGCATCAGCAGGTGGACTCTCAACCACTGCGCCACCAGGGAAGCCCTCTTTTGTCTTTTTGATGATACCCATCCTACCAGGTTTCAGGTAGTACCTCATTGTGGTTTTGCTTTGCATTTTGTTGAAGATTGGTGATGTTGAGCATCTTTTCAGATACCTCTTGACCATTTGTATATCTCATTTGGAAAAATGTCTATTCAGGTCCTTTTCCCATTTTTTAAGTTGGGTTTTTATTTTTTGCTGTTGAGTTGTTAGAGTTCCTTATACATTTTGGATATTAACCCCTTGTCAGATATATGATTTACAAATATTTTCTCCCATTCCATAGGTAGCATTTTTATTTTAATTGTTTCCTTTGCTATGCAGAAGCCTTTTAGTTTAATGTGTCCCATTTGTTGAATTTTGCTTTTTTTACCTTTGCTTTAGTGTCAAATCCAAAAAATCACTGTTGAGATCAATGTCAAGGAGCTTATTCCCTCTGTTTTCTCTCAAGAGTTTTACAGTTTCAGATTTTATATTTAAGTATTTAACACATTCTGAGTTATTTTTGTATATTGTGTAAATTGAGTCCAATTTTATTCTTTTACATGTAGATACCCAGTTTTACTAGCACCGTTTTTTGATGAGACTGTTCTGTTCTCATTGTGCATTCTTGCTGCTTTGTCAAAAATTAGTTGACCATAATGCATGGGTTTATTTCTGGACTCTTTATTCTGTTCCATTGGTCTGTATTTCTGTTTTATACCAACACCATACTGTTTCAATTACTATAGCTTGTAATATATTTTAAAATCAAGGAGTATGATTCCTTTAGCTTTCAGTGTTTCACTGTTGAGTGTGACATTAGCTGTGGGCTTGTCATATATGGCCTTTATTATATTGAGGTATGGTCCCTCTATACCCAGTCTCTTGAGAGTTTTTATCATGGAAGAGTTTTGCCGAGCTTTTTCTACATCTATTGAGATGGTCATATAATTTTTATCCTGTTTTGTTAATGTGGTGTATCACATTAATTGATTTGTGGATGTTAAACCATCCTTGCATCCCTGGAATAAATCTCACATAATCATGGTACAATCCTCTTAATGCTTTCTTGAACTCAGTTTGCTGATATTTTATTGAGAATTTTGCATCTAGGTTCATCTGTGATATTGGCCTGCAATTTTTTTTCTTTTAGTGTCCTTGTCTGGCTTTGGTATCTGAGTATGGCTGGCTTCATAAAGTGAGTTTGGAAGTATTCCCTCCTTTTTTTTTTTTTTTTTTAGAGTGTGAGAAGGATTGGTATTAGTTCTTCTTTAAATGTTTGGTAGAATTCACTAGTGAAGCCAGCTGGTACTGGACTTTATTTTTTGGAAGGTTTTTGATTAGTGATTCAATCTTCTTACTAGTAATTAGTCTGTTCAGATTTTCTGTTGCTTCATGATTCAGTCTTGGTAGGTTGTCTGTTTCTAGGAATTTATCCTTAAAAGAACTATTTTGAATTCTTTGTCAAGCAAATTGCAGATCTTCATTTCTTTGGGGTTGCTTATTAGAAAATTATTATGCTCTTTTGGTGGTGTCATGGTTCCTTGACTTTTCATGCTTCTTGGGGCCTTGTGTTGCTATTTTTGCATTTGTAAAAGCAGTCACTTCTTCCAGTCTTTACTGACTGGCTTTGGAAGAGAAATACCTTCCAATAGCCCTGTTAGGATTTCTGAGGCTTTATCAGACTTTTTCAGTAAGATACTTGCTCCATATTTCTTCCTTCTTGAAGGGGAATTCTTAAAATTGTATGCCTTCTCTTGATCCTGCAAATCCAGGCTGGGTGCTGTAAAGTTTCTCTTTCTCTCTAGGGTAGTGCTGAATGCTTAAGTTTGTGTGTTTTCTACCGGTAGGGCAGAGTTGGGCCAACTTTCTGCACGTGCTCACTAGCTGTCTGCAAAGATTCTCTCTTCCCACCTTTGCCCTCAAAAACATTCACTGGAGTCAACCATGGGGTGTGGTGTGTATGTGGGTGTGGTTCTAAGAGTGTTGGGGGTGCCCAGAAGCCTGTTGGAGGGATCCCCAGGTGAGATGTCCCCAGTTGCTCATAGGAGAGCTTCCTGATGGAGTCCATGAAGCAGTTAGTAGGATCTTTGTCCCTTTGATAAATTCCATTCCAAGCCCTGGCTGCTCCTCTCACAGGGGCTCATTGGCCCCACCCCCTGTTCCAGTCATGCAGTTTACAACTCAGTGTTCTGGATTGGGCCATAAAGAAATGAGCCTCTTCGGCAGCCTCCTGCACAGCTGAGGAAGCCTGGCACTCATATACTCTCAGTTTCCCCTATGGAAGAGAACTCCTGGGGCAGAGAAGCTCTTCCTTGTCACTGAAGTTCTGCCGCCTTGGGGCACCTTTTCATAAATAAAGTGAAACTGTTCCTCTTACCCTCTTCAGTGTGTCCAATATTGGAATTTTTTTTTTTCCTCCAATGATGTGCTGGAACTTTTCCACTGGACTTCCACAAAGGCACTCTTGTCTGTTGACGATTGTCAAGTCTGGTGTTCTTTGGGTGGATAGACAGTGGAGTACTCCTATACTGCCACTTTGATGATGCGACTCTGGGAAAGGATTTCCTTAATGATGCGACTCTGGGAAAGGATTTCCTTAATGTGATTTTAAATACTATGTGGGAGGGCTTCCCTGGTGGCACAGTGGTTGGGAGTCCGCCTGCCGATGCAGGGGACGCGGGTTCGTGCCCCGGTCTGGGAAGATCCCACATGCCGCAGAGCGGCTGGGTCTGTGCGCCATGGCCGCTGAGCCTGTGCTCCGCGACGGGAGAGGCCACAGCAGTGAGAAGCCCGTGTAACGCAAAAATAAATAAATAAATAAATAAATAAATACTATGTGGGAGCAGTGTCAGATAGTAGTTGAGAGAAGGGCATCTGGAATAAGTTTGCCTGAATTTTCTCCCTAACTTCCCTTCTTTTTAGATGGGAGACCTTATCTAAACCTACTGGGGCTTTGTTTCTGTTAAATGGAGATGATAATAATACTTACACCAACGTTTTGTTGAGAACATTAAATAAGCAAAGCACTTAGAACAATACCTGTTACACAGGAAATACTCAATAAATGTTGGCTAATAGGTTTACATGACAGATGACTAAAAGCTTAGGGACAAATCAAATATATCTAACCTGCAAATCCAATTTCGTTCCTGTTTTTACTCCTTATTTATATATATTTTATTCAGGTTCTCAGCTCCTTAAATGAGAACCATAGGTCCAGATATCCTTATCAATAGCCTCACTTCAGTTCAGGTCAGTTTTTTTCCATCAAACTAGTTACTGAAAACTCTTTTGGTTTCCAGAACATTTTGGAATTTGGAATTGCAGATAAGGACTAGAGGCATGTACAGTATTTTGTATTTTCCATGGTTTTGCTGTTATCCTGTGCGTATTCAAGCACAAGAGCCTTATATGTATAGATCATAAGTACAGTCTCTCTTCTTTTTGTATAACCCAAGGATTATATCGTGGTTATGACAGAGATACTTGGTGCTCAGTGAACATCCATGCGCTTCCCTGAATTTTTCATCCTCCTTCATATGTAGTTTGGGGCAATGGACTGTGAGCAGAAATGATGGACATCACTTCCTGGCCAAGGCAGTCAAGAAATGTGTGCCTCCTCCATCTTCCTCTTTCCTGGATCCCTGAATGGAGAGCTTAGCAAATCCACATAGGAATTCCTGAACATGAGAAATATTCATGTTGTCACTAAGGTTTTGAGATTGTGTGTTATAGCAGTTGGTATCAGTTACTCAGAATTACAAAAGCACAGGTGCACTGAGAATGTGCTCAGGTAAGACCATATAGTGATGCTTCTAATGTTGATGGAGAGAAAAAAGTGAAAATGTAACTCGTAATCATAGTAAAAGATAGGGCCGCACATGGTCTCATCTCTGCGTAGAACGGCATGTAAAATATAGTCTAACAGCCAAAATAATTTTAAAAGGAGGTTTTATACGTTACTTGAATGTCTTAAAGAACATTGAAGGAATTCAGGTTATCTCTTCAAACAGGTCTGAAAAGCTTCTTTCCTCTCTGCTTAAATTCTTATGTATTTCACAGCTGTGGACCATGAGGTGCCATCCACTGTAAAGATCACACCTCTCTGCTTTTCTGATGTCTAAGACAGGAACAGTATCAGACTGGTCAATTTGCCAATTGTAACTCATCAGATATTCACTTAGACATTTACTATCCTCGCTGTCCTTCATATTCATCTAGAAACCCCATTGTTCTTATTTATGTCACTGTATACACGCACACACACCCATACCCACACAGACATACATGAATTAATTAATGATCTTGGTGTGATGTGATCTATCTATCTATCTGTATGTATTTGATATTGTAATATTGTGATATTCAGGTCATGAAATGATTCAGTAACATGGCTGCCTGGGACACACTTAGATTTAAAACAATTTCTGGTTCCATTTAATAGCAACAAAATCCATAGATCTTCACAAGCAGTGAAGTGTAATGAAGGTTTAAATCTTTTCTCTTACTTCATATCAATGAAGGGAAATGCATAAGACTAGAAGAGGTTCATGCCATATGGTTGTAATAACAGACACTCCAGCAGAAAATGGATCATTCAGGAGCATGTGAAAAAGGTACAAGCCAGATGGGTCAGGGGAAACACCCATAACCCCTCACCTCCAACTCCTGCTTCTCACTACTTCTGATCCCAATAATAGGTTCTTGCCTACATCCTCAAGAGGCAATGTCAACTGAACTATTTTTCTTTCTCTGTTCCTATTTCAGGGGCAAAAGTGTATAGCCCTTACCCCTCCTACGACATCCTTGTATGCTGCATATTAATAGGAGGTGAAACTACATATAGTCTCACATAAAGATATAATTCAAATTCCACATGCTTAAGAAGGAACCTGGCTTTCCTCATGGTCAAAGTATATTTAAGACATGTGACAAACCTTGAACACATGTGGCTATGTGATTAAGCCCGATACAAAAAGACAACAATTGCATGATTCTGCTTACATGAAGCACCTGTAATAGTCAAATTCATACAGAAAGTAGGAAAGTGTTTGCCAGAGGCCTGAAAGTGGGGAACTGGAGAGTTATTGTTTAATAGACTTTCACTTTCAATTGATGAAAAAGTTCTGGAATTGGTGTGTTAATTATTATACAACACTGAACTGTATACTTAAAAATGGTTCAAGTGGTAAATTATATGTTATGTAAATTTTACCCCCACACAAAAAGATAGCAAAGGGCGAAACTTAACGAAATTTGGAATGTATTGAATACCCAGGAGTTGGAACAAGTCACCTCCCCTCAGTCACCAGAGTGCAGGCTATGAGACTGCAGGGGAGACTTATATTTTCCATCCTCTGTTGCACTCAGATGCGAATTACAGACGTGCCCCACACACCCTAAAAGAGAGGGATCAGTGCAGCGGCTTCTGAGCACTCGTCTCACCATTAAACATCAACCTCAAAGAGGAAAAACATTCCAACATAGATATATCATTTTCCTTTGTTTATTTCACATCTGCATAAATTAGGAGGCTAAATGAGATTAGAAATATTTCATTGATAGAGTATTAATCATTAGAGAATACACACCATGAAAACAGCTCATCAGAATTCATTAATGTTTTATTAATCCCATTTTTCGGCACGATATTTTTGATTTGAAAAATAATGGTCTCTTTCAGCATCTGGTAACACACGCTGTGCTGCGGAAAAAGCATGGGGAGCATTAGACTATGTAGAGTTTTCCCTGTTTGGTGTTACAGGTACTCCAGGTGTTGATGCCATGATCTTGGAGGTTCCTCCTGCACTTCTGGCTCTAATGTTATTTTTCAAAAGATTCAGTGTATCACAGTTTCTAGAGTCAAAGAGAAATCAGAAGTTTAGGCAGGAAAACTCAATGTTACCGTCTCTTGAAAAACTTGGTTGGCCCCCAGAGTGGAAAGCTGTCAGAGCAACACTTAGCTGGCCTTCCTAGATTCTCTAGCATGTCTTGTAGATAATTGTCTCCTCTCTTTTGTCCTGCTACTTCCCGTGACAGGAATGTTTTCCCAGCTTCTATCTGCTTGTTTAAATGCTAAATGATCCTTTAGGCTTATTGGAAGCCCTGTCAGCACCATGACCCCTTCCTGATTAGCCTAACCCTCCTGTGATGTTTTTGTACAGCATGCAGTTTCTGAATCACTCACTCAGAATTATCATTCATGAACTTGCACATGTGCTTCTGTAAGGATGTCTCTGTGTTAGCCAGCTTCCAAGATGGCCCCCAGTGATCCCCACCTCCTGGTTTTCACACACTTGTGTGGTCCCCTTCCACACTGTATCAGGGTTGGTCTGTGTGACCACAGTCTATGGCAGGAGTGATGGTATGTCACTTCTGATGTTAGGTTGTACAAAGACTGTAGCTTCCACCTTGGGTGCATTCTCTCTCTCAGATCATTCTCCCCGAGGGAAGCCAACTTCCATGTCCTGGCCCTGAGAGCACTCAGACAACCTATGGAGAGGACTGTGTGGTAAAGAACTGAAGTCTCTGGTAAACCACCCTGGAAAAAACTGAGGCCTGACAACAACTATGTGATTGAGGTTGCAAGTGCTTCCTACCTTAGTGGATAAATCTGCAGCAGCCCCAATGGATGTCTTCCCTGTAACCTTCTCAGATACTTTGAGACAGATTCACCCAGTCCAACTGCTCTCAGCTTTCTGGTCTACAGCAACTGTGAAATAATAAATGTTAAGCTTCTAATTCTGGGGTAATTTGTTATGTAGCATTAGATGACAGATATAGTGTTTTGTCTCCCCAGCTGGACTATAAGCTCCTTGAAGAAAGATTCCTAGCTTTCTGATTCTTCATGTTGCTCACACTTAATCTACTCAGTTCAAGATAGAAAGGCAGATAGAAAAGTATTTTTATCTACCTGCTGAAACTTTTTTACAGGTACCAACTATTCTGAACAGTGTTCTATGAGGTAGGTAGCAGAAGACTGGCACCACTAATCCTGTCTCAATACTAATGGGACAAATTGAAGATAATCATTTGACGTGGGCCCAAAACTTAGCAGAAGCTGATGGCAAAGCCCTGATTTAGAAAAGAATCTATGAAATCAGTGTTTTTCAAATCTTTTCATACCCTGATGTCTCTGGAGGTCCCATGATGGCCTCTTCTGCTGCTGGTTCTTTTGCAGGCACTGCTGTCATTAACCTGCCTCTGAGTGCTCTGGGTTCTGCAGCCCTGTTGCTGTCCATAGTATCACATCACAGATTGAACAGTGCCTGACTCTGACCCATTACTTCTATCAGTTCATTCTTTGGTGTTGGCACTGTGGTCTCAGATAAAGATAATACATCAAGCCTGTTACAAAAGGAGGAAGAAAAGAAAACACACCATCCTGTAGAAATGTTGAAAACTAAAAATTGAAGAGTACTCCCTCTCGCTTTTTATCTTACATCACTGTGCACCAAGGTGCTTTGGCAAGAGAGATATTGGGACAGACAGTAACTGACATGAGGAACACATATTGATTTGCTGCATCTATGAGATATAACTAATAACGGATGTTAGTTATAAACTCTTAGATGTTTATCGTAGTTCCTTTGAACTCTTCTATCTTGAGTCTATCAGCTGCAGCTGTCTGGATAATTAATGACACAACCAAATTCAGTTAAAAATTTTGAAATGTATGTCCTCTATATGATCCGCATATTGAACTCTCTTGTTCATGCTGTCCAGTGTTTTATATGCCACTCATTGTCTAAGACACACACAACCCCACACACAAAAACACGTAATGTGTCGATTAGTTTTGAAAACTTCATGTAAGTTTTTCTTTCACTGTAGTCCTTCTCTTTTTTAAAATCTTTTTTTTTTAAATCTTCCCATACCCTGGGCCATACCTGTTTCAACCTAAAACAGAACCAATTTTAAAAAATGTGGGCCTAGAAGGTCATACACGTTTTTAAGTGTCTTAGTATAAGTAGCTTAAAATCACTATTAAACAATTTTTGATAATGTGGCTTATAGTAAGAAAAGTCTTGAGTCAGTTAGGCTTGGTTGAATCCAAGATAGTATTCTACTCCTAGCTTCTCTCTCTAAATAGGAGTAGACATTTTTATAACCAGTAAGCAAGTTGATCATTGGAACGGAAGACCTGAGCTGTCCAGAATTTCAAGGGAGGGAGGGAAGGAGTGAAGGAAGGAAGGGTAGTGAGAGAGAGATTGTTTTGTGCCTACATGTGAACAGCACTACAGTCCGTACAGTGGAGCATGAACTCTCCTTATCAGCTCTGAAGCCCAGTGTCTGTCTGGTTAGGACAATGTGAATTAGGCTGGAAGAAGAGTATTTAAATGTCACAGAAGGTCAGGAAGGGTTGAACCAGTTATGACTGGCACTTATTTTTCAGCTGAAAAGCAGATTCCAGATTTCTTCCTTTTTGAAGTTACCAAAGAATATCAAAGGAATTACTTCTAAGTTCATCTTTATATCCAAATGCCTGTAAAAGAACTTAAATGGAACTATTACCAGCGGAAACGGAGTTTTAGTCAGCAAGATTTCAGAGTGCTAAGTCATCATCAGAGTTGCCAACAGGGATAATAAATAACCATATAGATGAAACCAAGGTGTGATAGGTATATCTTTAAAAAATAATTTCAGTCATACTCTTAAAAAATTCTGCATTCATAAAATTTATTACTGAAGAACCAGTTTTTAGTTCTGTCTTATCAGTGATATACTTTAAAAAAAAGATGTTAAGCAGCTTATTACTCTAATTCAGAATTAGAGTACACAAGAAATAAATGGATGTTTAAAACTGGCCAATGGCCTCACTTGTACTCCTGAGACAGGTAGGGTAAGAGTGCCTGAAATTATCCCTATTTGCCAGAGTCCTTAGATTATTCATGCTTAGTAATGTAGAGTCTGAAGCTCTACGTAGATACAAATATTCTCTCCATTCATAGTCAACCTTCCCTTTCTGCTTGTATAGTAACTATGACCCTTTACAATTCTGAGATTCTAGAATTCTCTCATTCTGTACTTATTTTTTATTCTTTAATACTTCCATAAAGTTAACCACTGGTTTTTCTATCAAGTTTGTTCCTAAGAACATACAGATACTTAGTGTATTTACTCCTAACTATTTACAGCTGCATTGTTTATATACATTTGTATACAAATGTGTGTTATGAAGATGATCTTATTGTAACTGATTAGCCTTAGTACATACTCTGCAGCCAGGAGATGGTGCCTCTTTGTGAAGCGTCTCTTTGGAAGACTTCCTGAGAGGTAGTGCGTAAGAGGCTAAGAGCGTAGGTTTGGGATTAAACAAGATTGCTAAGAGGAACGGAATGTAGGGTTTAAGAGCATGGATCCTGGAGTCAGACTGCCTGGGTTCAGCCAAATTCAAGCTCCACCAATTATGTGCTGTGTGATCTTGCATATTTCACTTAATCGATTTGTGTCTTAGTTTCCTCAAATATAAATGGGAAATTAATCATAGTATTTATCTTATGGAATTGCTGTGAGAAATGAAAAACCCACATAAAGTATTTAGAGCAGTGTTTCTACATACTTAGAATGTAATCGACTGCTGTTTATTTTTGCAATTGTTATTATTGAAAGTTTCACATTCCAGCTTTATCACATCCCAGTATGATCTTGTGTAATGTCTTAACCCTTCAGTTCGTCTCTCTCTAAAATGAGAATTATAAAGACCCAACTCACAGGGTGGGAATTAATGGCATATTATGGAAAGTACTGAGCAGAGAATGTAGAACTCGGAATATGTAAGTGCTCAGTGAGTGTATATACTCATACCTCTAACTTTTTCTGTGGCTCCCTAACTATGAACATGTGGCTTACGGTACTTCTGAGAGTGCTGATCAGTGAGGTTTGAGAGTGAGACTGAATTTGAGCTTTACAGAGGGAAATGTTGTGCATCAACTTTGAGAAACCAAGATATGGTTTTACTGCAGTTGAGGAGACTCAGAGAAAAACCCCTTCCCACAAGCCGATCGCCCCAGTGTGGCATATAAATCAGAATGCTGTTGAGAAAGAGGCAGGCGAGTAGACTGCAGAGAAGGTAAATTCCTTTCTCTCCTGTAGGAAGTTTCACATGGAAAGTCAACGCACCCTTAGACAGTTGTTCAACTGGAATCATCGAGGACAGGGCTCCACAGGGTGTGCTCCGAGTCCTTGAGACCCTTTTAGGCATCTCTGAAGTCAAAATATTTTAATAATAATATTAAGAGGTTATTTGCCTTTTTCGCTCTCCATCATGAGTCTACAGTGGAATTTGTGATGATATCGTCATTCTGACAGCTAATAGGAATGTACAATTAAGTATTTTGCATTTAAACATTTTCTCAGCTTTAATTTCTATTATGGTAAATATCAATAGATACAGCTCATATAAAAAAACTCTTTGGGGTCCTCAATAATTTTTAAAGGTGTAAGAGGGTCCTGAGACCAAACTGTTTGAGAATGTTTAATCCAGGAGAATGGGACCATTTTATTTCTGGAATGGGACCATTCTCTAGCTTATGTCTGGAGGTATTTGATGCTAGAAACTGCCTAGAATACTTACCTGCTTCCCTGAATCTTTGCTTCCCTTTCCCCAGATTCTTATGAAGACCATCCCAGTTCTGTTGACACATTCTTCTACAAATTACAGTACAGTTGATTAGATGTCATTTCCTTTGACCACAATCATTTTATGCCTTCCTAAGATTCTACCCTAGTCGGTTTGATTGGACTGCAGCCATATTCTGGTATTCCTGATTGGATTTTGGATACATCCTGTTTCTCTAATCATCACACTTACAATCCACCTCTCGGGTTGGGCCATTTGGTTTATCTTGCTCAAACATAGTCCCAGAGAGCATCCCAGTCTTTAGAGTTCTAGGCCTTTTTAATGGAGCTTCCACCACTGTACCTACTGTACCAAGTCATAAATAGTAAATGCTTAAGAGGAAAAGCAGATGTGGAATTTGTTAAAATTGTTCCAAGTTAAATTTGGTATTTGTTCTTTGCTATCCTGAGTTGATGTAATCATTAAAGTCTGGTAGAATTATTTAGACACATGAAATGTCATCTGGAAAACAAAGCCATGTTACTATTTATTTGAAGTGCTTATGAAAAGCTGTTAAGGTGAAATTATTCATAAACAATAACATGTTCTAAAAACCAATAACCTTCTGAAGGTCTCCCTGGGAGAGCATAAGCTTAGATTTGGGTTTAAACCCTGGTTTTACCTTTTACGGGCTTATTGGCTATGTGATTTTACTTTATTTTATTTTGTTTTTTTTTTTTTGCGGTACGCGGGCCTCTCACTGCTGTGGCCTCTCCCGTTGCGGAGCACAGGCTCCGGATGCGCAGGCTCAGCGGCCATGGCTCACGGGCCCAGCCGCTCCGCGGCATATGGGATCCTCCCGGACCGGGGCACGAACCCGTATCCCCTGCATCGGCAGGCGGACTCTCAACCACTGCGCCACCAGGGAGGCCCGGCTATGTGATTTTAGATGTGCTACTTAATCCTTCTGAGCCTCAGCTACTTCACTGGTAATATGAGAATAAAAAACAACCCTGGTAAAACTCCAATTCCCTCTTAAATTTCTCTCGAATAGTTTTGGGGTGCTTACAGAGATGCCAAGGGTACCCCATGAAACGTTGCTCTTACTTATCTAGGACTCTCCATTTTCCTCCTGCACTCCTCTGCCTAAGGAGACAACGTCTCCCATGGCTGCCGCAGTTGCTGATATATTATTATCTGTTACTGAGTGAAAACTACCTCGACATTTTGTGGATTAAACAACAAACATTTAGTATCTCACAGAGTCTATGGGTCGGGCATTCAGAGGTGGCTCAGCTGGATGCTTCTAGCTCAAGGTCTTTCATGAGGTTGCAGTCAAGATGTTAGGTGGGTGTGCTTCCCTGGGTGGCGCAGTGGTTAAAAATCTGCCTGCCAGTGCAGGGGACACGGGTTCAAGCCCTGGTCCGGGAAGATCCCACGTGCTGCGGAGTAACTGAACGCATGAGCCACAACTACTGAGTCTGAGAGCCACAACTACTAAGCCTGTGCTCCAGAGCCCGCGAGCCACAACTACTGAAGCCCACGTGCCTAGAGCCTGTGCTCCACAAGAAGAGAAGCCACTGCAATGAGAAGCCCGCACACCGTAAGAAAGAGTAGCTCCTGCTCGCTGCAACTAGAGAAAGTCCACACTCAGCAACAAAGACCCAACACAGCCAAAAATAAATAAATTAAATTAAAAAAAAAAGATGTTAGGTGGGGCTGCAGTCATCTGAAGGCTTGAGTGGGATAGAAGGGTCTGCTTCCAAGACGGTTCACGTGCAGCGCTGTTGACAGGAGGCTCAGTTCAGGGTCGGCTGAAGCTGGCTCATATCTACTTTTGAGAGCTAATGGTTAGCATTTAAGAATGTTGCAAGCCAATTGTAAAACAGCCATTATTAAAAATTAAACTATATAAACCTTCTTTAAAAAATTATATTAAAAGTTAAGGTAATAAATCCTCAAAACTCCTCACTTCCTCCATTTTTCCTTTATTGATACTCTCGTGGTTCTTTATGTCTTTTGCATCTGTATGGAGAGAATACTATATAGGTGTGTCCTATTGCACATCTCAGTCTCATTCTGTCTCGGAATTCAGTGACATTATGTTGGTAGCGTGAAATCAGCCATGGTGGGAACATTTATATTATGGATATCAGCAAACACTACAAATCAGAACTTGATTTATTGTATTATTGATTGTTTAGAAAGTATAAATTGTGTCCTACACATCCTTTATAATGGTAAAATTATATATATATATATAATATGCATACATATATATATAAAATACAGGAGTCAGGGAACATTGGGGACCACTTTGGAGGCTGACAACTAGTCTACCTTTTAGCTACTGATGATTCATATCTCTTCCTTAATGCAAAATGCACTCACACCCCTCACAAGACCCCCCAAAATCTCAACCCAGTACAACTTCAGATTGAAGTCCAAAATCCCATCATCTAAATCAGGCCCAGATACAGATGCACCTCTTCAGGTATAGTTAAGTATAACTCCTTGAGTACAGTTGCACTTAATCTGAACAATTGTGAACCTAGAGAGACAGATTATTTCCCTCTAACACACCCAACAGACAGTGGTGGGATAGGCATATGATAACTGCTATAAACACTCCTATGTAAAAATGTGGAAAACAGGAGGCGCACAAGTACCAGCGATCTGAAATCTAACTGGGCATATTTTGGAAGCTGCTAGATTAGGATGTAGTTGTACTTCTCTGTGGTTCATAGATCTGCCCTTTAGGCTGTAGTTTCTACTCTCTGACTCACTCATCCTTTTCCATGAAAGGTAACCCAGGGTTGCATCTGTGTAGCTTTCAAGCCTATTCCCTGCAAGTTGAATTTTGAGAGACCAAAACCTTCTTCTTTTTCATTTTGTGCTGTTTCTGTCTCATTCAGTCCAAGCTAGTGGTGTTTCTGTCCAAATAATTGTTTTAAAAACTTTTTGTGCTCCTCATTAGACAGAAACCGTATCTGCAAATCTTTTTGAGATAAGTCCTTCTCTAACTTGGGCTTCTGCTGAGATTGCTGAGGAAATTCACCCTAAAGTTTCTTAGAAGCCCTACTGTGTGACTGAACAGTTCTCTGCGGCACCGTATCAAATCTGTATGAGACCATATTTTCCTGGAAACGTCTTGGACTTCATCTTCACCTGAAAGCCATTTCTTAATTATAACGTGTTTGTTAGTCATCTGGAGAGTCTGGGGATTTTTAAAACCAGAAGGTCCTTGTTCCTTTTTAAGTCTTTCCTTTAGCTTATCTCTCTCTGCTTGCATTTTACTATAAGCAGCAAGGAGCATCTAAGCAGCACCTTAAACACCTGCATTGAAATCGTCTTAACTAGGTCATCCCGTTTTACATGGTACATTTTTCCGCTTTCCACATAACTGCAGGAAGTAGTGTCACTAAATTTTCTGATGCTATATAGCAGCATCCGTTTTCCTCCAATTTCCAGTGACTTTTTCGCACATCTCCTTTCAGCCCCGACTCATACCTTCCTCAAAGGCATTCTGGCTTCTACTAATAGTCTGTTCACTGCACATGAGGCTCCCTCCAATACTCTCCCCAGAGTCTTTGACGCTTCTGCACACTACCTTTTCCAAAGCCAGTTCCATACTTTTAGTTATTTGTTATTCTGATGCTCCACTTCCAAGTACCAAAGTAACAAAATCAATAATACTGTCTATTGCTATGTAATAAATTACTCCAAAACTTAGCAGCTTAAATTAATAAACATCATTTCACCATTTTTGTGGGTCAGGAATTCAGAGCAGCTAGGCTGGGTAATTCTGGCTTGAGATCACTAATGAGGCTGAAGTTAAATTTTTGGCTTGGGATGAAGTCAACTGAGGGCTTGACTGGGGCTGGAAGATCTGCTTCCAAGATGGCTCACTTACAAGGTTGTTGGCAGGAAGCCTCAATCTGTCACTGGCTTTTTGGCAGGAGCTCTTAGCTCCTCATCACGTATCCTATCCACAGGGCTGTTTGAGTGTTCGTGGTTTGAGTGTTCATTTGTTCTTACAGAGCAAACGATCCAAGAGAGAAGAAAAAAAATTAGAGCTGCAATGTCTTTTATGACCTATCCTGAGAAGTCAAACACTGACATTTCCACAATATTTTACTGGTGTCACAGATCAATTGTATTCAGTCAACATGGGAGGCGATTGTACATGGGCACGGATACCAGGAGGCAGAGAGCTTGGTGGGAGGTATCTTGGAGGATGACTATTACAGATACCAAATTCGGCACCTGTGCCACAGGTGTTCCCTGAAGATGTCTTGGCACTGAGACTTCCTGTATTGACCGGAACTGTATGTAGGTGCTGCTCTTGGTACCTGGGCTAAAGCTGAGAATTCCTGAAGTTGAGATTGCTGATATCTCTTAGACAACACAATGTACATAAAACACTCAGCACACTGCCTAGAGCCGAATAAGCACAACACAAATAATATTTTTCTTGTCATTCCTATTTTATAGAAGATTCTGGATCACTTTCTGGCCCAGAAATGCAAATAGTACCTTCTGGTACAAATATGAAGGACAGTCTTGCCCTCTCCATGCCCATTAAAATTGTAGTTAAAAAACCTCAAACAACCAAACACCAGACTTTTTGCTTCTACTTTACCCCGTCATAGTCCTTTGGCTGAGTCCTTGGGGGGCGGGGCCTGTGGACTCTAAGAATGGTGGACACTATGCTTCCCTTCGGTCCAATGACTGGCCTCTCACCGTTGAGGCGAATTTCGGCCCCTCCCACGTCCTCTCCATTTCCCCTAAAAAGTAATTGTCGTAAACTCCCATTTCCAGCCCGAGCCTCCTGGAGGCTTCCCTCTAACTCCAGGCTTGCTGGTACATGCCTGAAGCACATTTGTGCTCGGGCTGGGACATTTCCTGCTATCAACACCAGAAGCAGCTAGAAAACCAGAGGTCAAGGTAAAAGCTAAGCTTAGGATAGAACATTCTCAGTTGACTGAACAAGCAATGCACGTTCTCAATCTAGGAGGCTGGTTCCTTCGTTTCTCAACTTTAGCTCACTTCTGAGTAATCATAACTAGCCCCAAAACATAAAGAATACCATTGTTGGATATCATTTTTTTTTTTTTTTTTTTTTTTTTGTTGTTGTTTGCGGTACGCGGGCCTCTCACTGTTGTGGCCTCTCCCGTTGCGGAGCACAGGCTCCGTTCGCGCAGGCTCACTGGCCTAGCCGCTCCGCGGCATGTGGGATCTTCCTGGACCGGGGCACGAACCCGTGTCCCCTGCATCGGCAGGTGGACTCTCAACCACTGCGCCACCAGGGAAGCCCGGATATCATTTTTCGATCACATTTGTTTGAGGCGAAAGGTATTGCCTTGAAGTAGACTCTTCTGTTTGATTTCTGATGAAAATTAGAATGAGAACCAGGGAAGTGTGGAATTGTTTGAAGAGTTTGATGCTTGACATTAAAAAAAAATCTTTCTCAAAGCAGTTGTTCAATCAAGGTAAAGGGTGCTGCTCAATGCATTACTTAAAAGACAGTTGAGGTGCATCCTTTTGGAATTGTCTTGTCATGTGTCTGTCCCCACCACTGAATACTCCAGTGATTCTGTTTTCTGAACACTTTGTGGAGCCCCACATGTAGGCACGATAGGACCCTCTGAACTAGAATCATCCCACAGGAAACAGATGGACAATATCATTTTAAAAATAGTAATAGTGACCACATAGAAATAGATTACAAAGATAAATGCCTCAGTATTTTAAATACTAAAATAATAAATTATTTCATAAAGCAACCTAGAATAGTTTAAAATGGGGTAATATGAGAGGAAATTAATTGTTGGGATGAAAACTGACACTGACAGGGACTGTGATTTATGATTTGGCCTCATAATTTTAGGTGATTTTGAGTCAGATAAACCAGGGGTTTATCAACAATTTATACGGTCTCTTTGGAGGCAGTATGTGAGGTGGACTGGGGCACAAGGCCTTGGAGAAGTACGAGGGGGAGTGGGTGAATAGGAGATTTTTAGGAAAAGTCTGGGAGAAACCATGAGCCTAAAAAACAGGAGGGTCTGGGGGTCTATTATGAAGTTATAGAGGGAAAAGAAAAGCTGAGCAGAAACAGGTATATAAAAGCTGAATCCGAAGGCAGGTAGGAATGGTAAGTGGTGGTGATTGCCTTATTTGGCTAGTTGGCCCCTGTAGATTCATTTGTTCATTCATTCGTTCATCCACTGACTCACTCCTTCATTGGTTCTTGCCAAACTGTTTTTGCACAGCTGCTGTGTGTCAGATACTGTGCAAGCTCTGCAGAACCAGTCCCACTATTTCAGGTTTTAGGTTTTAGGTTTTAGCTCCACACTGGCTAACATCTATTAAGCCTAGTTCAAGGCATTGCTCATTCATACAATCAATACCTTATATACCAAATGTAACATCCCATAGCCATCCCCCAACAGCCTAGTGTGTGTGCTTTTGAATTTCAAGTCACAGTAGAGAGAGAGAGAGAGCAAGAGAGAGCTTCAGATCCATTCCTTTAAAAGTCAGGCTTCAGATAGTCCAGTCTATTTCATATGTCAAAGGCAGAAGGATGTGTGAAGCCAAATAAAAACAGGATAGAGCGCTGAAAACATTACCTGGGCGGGAGGAGGAGGGTATGTTAAACCAGCTGTAGCAGAAGAAGCGGTGCTGATCTTTGCTCTTGAAGAGGTCACAGCTGATTTTCAGCCTGTGTCCCTGAGATGATTTTCACTGCTGACACCGTTGCAGATTCTCTGTCAGAAGGCAGATGGCTCGCTGGAATATATTTCGCCTTCAACATCTCTGCGCACTAGCATTAGCAATCTGTGGGTGTGCCTCCTACTTCTGCTTTTCTCACCCTAGAGGTGTGCAGTAACAGGTGCTCCCAAACTGTTTTTCTTTCTTGGCTTAGTCTTTGCAATATGTGGCTTTATTAAATATCATATAAAAAGGCAGTAGGGAGGCAGAATAAAAGTCATAATTTGGCATAGCCATTATATTAAAGCAGTCATGAATCTTGGTTAAATATTTTCCAAAAGTAAAAGGAAATATGAGAACAGTTCAAACCCACCAGACCTCATTCTCTTTAGGAGGGGAGCGGCAGGCCTGGTGATGGAGGGAGCCTGCAGGCAGAAACAGCCCTGATGTCTCACACCTGTGTCACACCTAGGCTGTGTGGGATTGTGAGCTGCAGCCCTTGGAAGTTATCATTGTTACAAAATGATAGCATGGAAATTAAAAAGAAAAACCATTTAAAATGTATTGCAGCTAATGTTCTTTGGGTTTCTGTTTTAGTATTATACTACTGAAGTGCTTGGAAAAGTTTCCCTATCTTGAGTGTCAGTTTTGCTATGAAATTAATTATCTTTTGACACCTTAATAGTATTCAACAAGCCTTAAAGGGCTGTCCAGGATGGGGAAAGCACATCTTGTAACTATTCTGCAATTCGGATTATCTAACCACCCACACTTTATAACCATACCCTTATTTAATCACTTTTCATTTTCAGAAAGGTGCTTAATTTGAACTCAAGCAGCTGAAACAGTTTATTTTAGATAAAGCTTGCTCTCTTTCCTTTTGTTTTTAATTACCTCGTTGATTATGCAAGTTAGTGTATCTGAAACAGTATTGGTCTGTATGCGTATAAGAAAAAGTGATTATCTCTAAACTTGAAGGAATTGAGCAATTAATTGAGAGTCATTGCTGTGCATTTAATTATATTTTACATTAATGAGTAAAATAAACTGTGAAGGTTTCTATACAGATCTCACATTAATTATTTGATAAGGTCGAGGAAAGCTTGACCCATCTGAGAATTTGAGTCAAATGTCTGCCCAGAGTGATTATACTAAAAAGAGAAGAAAAGAAAAAAATCCCAACATTTTAGGATGTAAGGCTTGGAGGACTTCAAGGTTGCTTAATTTTGCTCTTTTTCTCAGATAAAAATGTACCTTAGGCAACGACAACTTGTTTTTGGTAATTTTTCTGCATTGGTTTTCTATGGTTAAGTGTTATTCTCCAGCTATTTCAGCTAATTATCATTGTCTCCCCAAAGGCTGATGAAACAAGAAATCTGAGCAGAATTAGGCTAATTTTACTCCATGGCTTATTAGTCATCCACATGTATGTGCTACTGTGCTAAGTACTGTATCAGGCAAGTTAAACAGCTATTATCCCTGCCTTCCACCCAATCCCTTCTGAAAATTTACCAGGACAACCTGCCAAAGCATAGGAGAGTGTAAGTAGCCGTACAACCCATTTCCATGTAGCCTATGGAGGAAGAGTCAAGGTGTGAAGAGAACGTAGCTCACAAGATTGAGGAAATATTGACACTATTCATCTCTTTGAGTCATCTCCCCTTTGAGTCATCTCAGTTCTTTGTGTGGAAGCATAAGTTGGTACACTAGCTGTTTGGGAGGAGGTGGACCGAGAGAATTGTCACTGTCACTGTCATTTCATCTGCAGCAAGATCATCCACATTTCAGCCTGTCATCTCTGGGCTCCTGTCTGAGCTCTGATGTTTATTTCAGGTAGCATGCATCCTCTCTTCTCTTTCTTTGTGGTGTCTTTTCTGTGTATTGAGGAATGATGAAATTACTGGTCAGAGGGAATAACTAACTTTGCTTTTTTCGTTGTGCGTGGTGCCTGTTGTTGCCTTGAATGTGGTTAGTCATCTGAAATTCACACTCCTCAGAGCAAACACGTTTAGAATACAGAAAAAGAATGGCAGGCCTATATTTTGTTTAATCACTTTTTGAAGTGTTTACATCGGTAAATTTAATTATCATCCCAGCCCCAAATATAGTAATTGTGGATATCAAACATCCTGAATGCAAAGAGCTCAGTAATGACCTAAGTAAAAATTTCTGAAATGATCCACAGCTCTTCCAGTAGATCAGTGGATCCTTCCCTCAGAGATTTGAATTTAATTGGCTTGGGGTGAGGGTCAGCCATCATTAGGTTTCTAAAACTCCCATGGGGATTCTGATGCAGAGCCAGGTTGAGAGCTACTTTAGCAGAGTAAGTAGATCAGACTTTCAGTATACAGAGGATTAGGACCAATAAATACATTTTCTGTTACACTGATTAGTAGGAGAAGCCTGAGAAAGATTTGCTAAACTAATTAGAATTTTTAAAATTCCAATAAAATTGTTATGTAAATAAACCCTTTTGCTACTAAATTGATTATCTGATATATAAGTGATTTGATTTTATTATACTTAAAAGATTGTAGCAAAATTAAAGGAATTCAACATAAAAATTTAAATTGTTTTATAATTATATCACCTGAAGAAGTCAAGCCTTTTTCTTTATTCCTGGTGCCCTTATGTAGATATCATATAGGAACTACAGTTATGTGTTCACTTTGCTGCTTAAATCAAAAGAAAAGCATTTTATTTTCCTTATCAGTAAACTAATTGCATTCTATTGTAATTATTTCTTTACATATCCATTTCCTCCAATAGAC
This sequence comes from Hyperoodon ampullatus, assembly GCF_949752795.1. NCBI lineage: Eukaryota > Metazoa > Chordata > Mammalia > Artiodactyla > Ziphiidae > Hyperoodon > Hyperoodon ampullatus. Next base: position 67,664,841 of record NC_136929.1, read on the forward strand.
TTTCAAAGCTCCATGAGACTAAAAATAACATTTTCTTGCTCACTTATTTTCGTAGGGCCTAGCACAATCCTGACTCTTATAGTGGATAATATTTGTTAAATGAACTAGTGTTCCTACATATTATTCATAATAAATGAGTTAAGGCAATTAAATTGCTCAGAATAGGGCCTAGAACATAATAAATGTTATTTATTCATCATAATGAATTATAATTCTGCACAATATTCTATAAAGTATGATTTCTTGAACATTTCTTTGTTTTTGTATATTTGGGGTCTTCCCAATTTTTCCAACATTGTAAATCAGATTAGATGATTATTTTCAAGCATATAGCTTATTTCCTCCTTCTGGTTGTTTTCTAGAATAACTTTTTCAGAAAGGGAGTAACTAGATCAATGAATAGATAATTTTTATAATTTTTGAAAATGGTTGCCATGTTACTTTAAAAAATACTTATTATGGAAAATATATGCAAAGTAAATGGAACTGGATAATGAGCCCCTATGTATCTGTCATTCAACATCAACAACTATCAACTTTCTACTATTCCTGTTTCATCTATGCCTCACCCTAGTCGCCCATTGAAAAAGCTACACTCCAGTTTGTTTATCCAGTCACCTTTTGATGGACATTTGAACTACTTCCAATTTGGCTGTTATGAGTAAAACTACTGTAATCATTCATGTAAAATTTTTCATTTTGACAATATGTTTTCATTTTTCTGGTGTGGAAGTTTGAGTTATATGGTTAAGTGTAATTTTAGGCTTATAAGGAACTATAAAATCTTTTCTAAAGTTGTTAAACTATTTTATATTCTCATCAGCAATGCATGAGAGTTCCAGTTGCTCCATATCCTCATCAACACTTATAGTTGTCAGACATTTTCAATATTAGTCATTCTAGTGATATTTCATGGTTTAATTTGCGACTCTGATGACGATGATGTTGAATATCTTTTCATGTTCTTATCGGCCATTCATGTATCTTTTTTGTGAAGTAATTGTGCAGATCTTTTGCCTTTTATCTTACTGGATTTTTGGCCTTTGTATCATGAAGTTTGTTAAATAGTCTGGATGTAAGTCCTCTGTTGGAAATATGTATTGAGAATATCTTCTCCTGGTCTTGGGCCTCCTTGTCATTTTATTAACAATGTCTTTTGAAGATCAGAAGTTTTTAATTTTGATAAGATCCAATTTACCAAAATTTTTTGTGCTTTATATTTTTGTGTCCTAAGAAGTTTTGTGATGCAAAAGTTCCATGAATTTTCTCCTGTATTTTCTTGTAGAAGTTTTATAGTTTGGGGATTTATGTTTAAGTTTAGAACCTTTCGGAAATAATTTTTGTGTTGTGAGTAAGCATTGGTGTTCTTTTTTAATGTAAATATCTAGTTATCCCATTACTTATTGAAAAGTTTATTCATCCCTCTTGGCACCTTTGTTGAAAATCAACTCACCTACAATAAATCTTTTAGTTTAATATCGTTCAGAGCCGTTCTCCTTCTCTAGTTAAAGCTGAAGTTATATAGAAATTAGTACTAGAAGTGGTTCTAGAGGAACAGAGCCTTAGAAAGTGTGGTGGGGAGGTCTCTATAATGGTTCTGGGTTATCTAAAATTGCTAAGATTTAAAAGCAATAATGACCTTATTTCCATTGGTAAAGGGAGGGGACACAGGTATGGCATGTAGGGCAAAACAGTTACTTAAATTACTCCCTCTTGTAAGCACATGCTTACAGAAAGAAGGTAAAACGTTGAGTGACCATGTATTTGTTGTCATAGAGTATTTTATTATGAATAAAGAGTTTACTAGGTTTGACTGGTTGATTCTATGTTCACTCACTAGTGAATTCGACACTTTTTCAGAAAGAAAATTATGAGCCCAGAGATTTAAATTGAAGATGAAGACTAGTCACCAGAAATATTCTGTGATTTCCCTAAAAGAAATCCTTATCTTATATGTCACAGATTTCTGAAAACCAGATCCAGAGACTAATTCAGTGGGTGACAAAATTACAATTTATCTGTAGGTGGTGATGGGCAATGGTATGACAGGTGACCAGCGTGGACAATTTTATATGGCATACACTTCCCTTCCAAAGGAAATGAAAATGGTAATTCTTACTGATGTAGCTAGTGAGACACCATTTTCAGGATTCCTATGTAATTTTTAACCACTGTGTTTGACAATAAGATTTGGAGACCATTTTATCTGCAGTAAACCTTGAAAATATTTGCATCCATAAATTACAAAAAAGATAAATTCTGAGGTCAAGGGGAAAGTATGTGCCATTAATGGACCTTAGGCAATATGGTGAACAGCTCAGCTTACTATATTGAGGATGTGACCAGTACCGGGCTGTCCTGGACACAGAATGCAAAAACATAAGTGACAAACCAAGTAAGTTGAATAAATGGATTTTGATGATCAAGTTCAATCTGAGGCCTATATTGAAAATATTTAATGGTTCTAAGTAGTATTAAAAAATGAGCAAGTGTGCTTTATAATGGAAAAGACATGGGGTGTGTTGGAGCTAGACTAACCTTGTTTTGGATCTTGCCTCCAACATTTATTAGCTGTGTAATCTTTGACAAGGTACTTAGATCCTTCACTGTAGAAATGGAAATAAACCTACCTTGCAAGGTTTTTAAAGAAGATTAAATGAGGTAAAGTCTAAAGCTGCAGATGGTAGGTGCCATAAAATTTTCTCTCCCCAAACTATTGATCAATTTTCTTCCTAGGTATTATTTTAGGCAATTAAAGGGAAAATTTACACTTTTAGGCTAATCAACTAAACCAGTGTTTCTCAAACCTTAGCATGCATTTCATTTACCTGGGATCTTGTTAAAATATAGATTGTGCTTCAGGAGGTCTGAGGAAGGGCCTGAGATACTGCATTTCTAACACAATCCCAGGCAATGTCAACACTGCATTCTACAGACCTCTGTTGAGTAGCAAAGAGCCAAATCATAGTAACTGCTTTTGTGACACAGTGATAGTGTCCTTGGTGTAAAAATTAATAAACAGAAACCCTATTAAAATGGAGTCGGAGTCAGGAAGCCATAAGGGGAAGCTCTCATGAACTACCACTAGGGGTTAACAGAAGACCCAACAGGAAGAGAGCTACCTTTGCATCTCCAATAGGAAGGAGGTTTACTCAGCAGCACTTTACTATTCAGCAGGAGGAATGAAAAATTCCTCCTCGCCCAGCAACAGCCCAGCCAATGAGAGACTGCCACAACTCAGCCAATGAAAAGCCATTACACTTTGAACTCCCAGTTTCCTCCAATGGACTTTTTGTTTATAATAGCCCCTCCCAACTCCACTTACCCTCTGTAAAAGAAGGCTCCCCTCCTTTCTCCAGACTTGCCTGTGATTTGCCATAGATTGCATTTCCTGAATTGCTAGTCTTTGTTGTTCCCTGATCCATTTTGCTGGTAAAATAAGTGGCTGTTTTATTGTTTTAAGTCAATATTGGGGATCTGATGCTGCAGGAATGGGCTGGCTTTCAGGTCAGATCAGATCTTAGAATACTCTTAAGTTTGACTATTTGACTGTTATATTGATCTCTATATAATATCCTGTGGTTTGGGTAAAATGACGAGTTCTTGATTGAATAGACCAGAAATTCACCCAAAGTATAAACAGACACTTATGTGTAAACACAATCTTAACTCATTACAAAACTGAAACAAAGAAACAAGCTTGTGATACTCTCTGTCACTAAAATCTACTTTACCTGGCTTAATTTTTTTTTAAATAAAGAATTATGTATGCGGGTGAGATTCTTTTGTTTTTTTGTCTTATCCTTTGATAGTTAGTGATGCAATCAAGACATTTAGAAAGTACAAAGACCCAGTTTTAGTTGAGACTCTTAGTAATTTTGAATTGCAACCTTTTTATTTTATTTTTTTTCAAGGTCTGAGTTGCAGAACATTGATTATACCAACTAATTTCATGGTTCATGATTGAACATAAGGCTTTAATTCAATTGTGGACATTTAAAAGATATTTTAAACAGCAAGCACAGTGCAAATTCTTAATATTCAGCCAGAAATGAGGCATTGTTGTTTATAACAACAGCAAAAAGATTTGCAATCACCTAGTCATTAGGTTTTTTAAAAAATCTATCACACTGGAGGAGAAGACTTAATTCATGCAATGTAGGAAGAAAAAGATTACTGTGAATTGAATTTTAGAGGGCAGAGATTAATAAGAGGAAACCAGCACCCTCACTGTGAAAAAATCATCTTAAAACTACGAGAGGCAAACAAACTCTATAAATATGAATGGACTGATGATTTCATGAATCTTTATAATTTTTATTTATAATCTTTTAAGCTTTCATCTAGCTAACTTCTAGCTACATTTTGTCCTGGAAGAAAAAATTTAAAAGTAAAAGAGATATTTAAAAAGATGGCTAAGGACCAATTTCCAAATGTATTCAGCAAAAGAAAAAATGTTAAACATTAAACCTCCTAGCTCTGGGCCTCCAGCTGCCTAACAAAGCACACACATCTAAGCAGAGGGTATGAACTGTAGTCACATGGTTTTCCTACGATCTACTCGACGTCAAACATCCAGGTGGAAGCTGAAACACTCCACCACTCAGCTTTTTCTAAATAATAGATACGAAGCTTCTTGTAGGTAACAGACTTTAGAAGGCCAAAATTTTTTTAGTTCTCTTGTGGAGGTCATAATGTCAATTTAACTTTCAATTACCTTAAAACAATTCTAGCTTTAAAGAAGGAAATAATGTTAAAGCTTTTGGCTTTGAAAGGAAGGCTTCAAATAACCCACCAACAGAAAAGTATTTTGCTTTTTGTAATTAAAAAATTAAGCCTAATAAAAATGGAGCTTTAATCCTTTTTGTAAGTAAAGGTTATAGCTTACATGATTCCAGTTTTGAATTCCTAATGCAGTTTTTCACTGTGTCTACAGTACTGTATAAGAGCCAAGCAACATTCAGTTGATTTAGTTCCTAGCCCTCCTGTCATGGAAAGCCTAGTGGGAGGCATATCTGAATACCTGGTTCCAGGCCTAGATTGGTTATCGGACCCGGGATATATCACTGCACCTCCCCTGTACCTTAGCTTCGTTATATGTGAAACAATAATGTTGGTGATAACAAAAGTGACATAGCTAGAAAGTAGTAAGGTTGTAAGTAAGAAGTTAATAGTAAGCCGTGAAACGAGGATGAGAACAGCTGTTAGATCGCAAGTCTGTATTCCACCACTGTGCTATCCTGCCTCAGGTAGACTAGCTGATATTTGCAGCTCCAAAATGATATATGACCATATTTCCATTTTTCCTCCAGACAAATGCCTACCCAGACCATTAAGCAAGATTGTTTTTCATCTTATTTTTAAATATTTCTAGGGATAGCATCTTTTTAAAAACGTATTTTATATTGGGGCATAGTTGGTTGACAATGTTGTTAGTTTCAGGTGTACAGCAAAGTGATTCAGTTATACATATGCATTATCTATTCTTTTTCAAATTCTTTTCCCATTTAGGTTATTACAGAATACTGAGCAGAGTTCACTGTGCTATACAGTAGGTCCTTGTTGGTTATCTATTTTAAATATAATGGTGTGTACATGTCAATCCCAATCTAGGGATAGCATTTTAAAAAGTTTATAAAGGAAGTCTATTTATATAGCCCCAGTTGTGGCAAAAGTGTTTCTTCTTGTTTAAATATACTCTTTTGACACAATTCTAGCACATTTCTTTAAATATGCCTACTTATAATTGTGATAATGTGTCACATATGTGGAAATAGGCTATCTTGTATCCTGTCTTTCTTAGCACAAATATTCATGTTATCACAGATCCATGTCTTTTCTCCTAGCTTTGTGGCTTCCCCTTCTCCTCAGCACAATTTCCCCTCATTCCTCTAATCTGTTTAGTTAAAATGTGAACACATTTAAGTGCTACTACATGTCAGGCACTGTCTTAGATGCTGGGACTATCAAAGTGAACAATTCCTCCAGAAATTTATAGGCTAATAATTAAGACAAACAAGTAACTGATTGTTATAATGTTAAGCATGATGATTTCATGTGAGAGGTACTATACAAATATCAAAAGGAAATACTACTTCATTCACTGGAGAGTAAAAAAAGTTCCCCCAAAGAGGGGATGCTTGAGATGAATCTTGAAGGGAGAAGAAGAGGAAGGGGATTCTGAATAGCAGGGATATCACGCATGCACATGTAAGCAGAAGAGGCATTCAGAACCCAGTGCTCGGGAAATACACAGGTAGTTGGCAATGGCTGCCCCCAAGAGCTTGGGTCAGGAATGGCAAGAAGTGAAGCTGAAGAGGTAGGCTGAGTTCAGGTAACAAAAGGCCTGTGAATTCAACTAGCAAATTTAAACTTGACTCCCAGCACTCTGGAGAACAGTGAAAGATTTAAAGCATGGGAGTGACATGATCAGATAGCCATTTTCTGATCATCTTCTTGAGAGAGAAAGTGCTAGGAAACATCAAAGATGCTGTATAAATGAGATTTTCCTTTTCTGTATTAATAACCATACCAAAGCCAGTTCCTGACCTCAGCAGGGAAATTTCATTCAGAGTATACGCTCTGTGTGAAAATCATTATTTCTCAGAATTAATCAATTTTTCCCAGCTTTAGTGAGATATAATTGACATACAACATTGTATAGATTTAAGGTATACAATATAATCATTTGATATATGCAAAATGATTGCCATAATAATGTTAGTTAACCCATATTTCACCTCACATTATTATCCTGTGTGTGGGGAGAGAACTTTAAGATCTATTCTTTTAACAACTTTCAGGTATACAATACAGTATCATTAAATATAATCACCATGCTGTTCATTAGATCCCCAGAATTTATTCATTTTATAACTGGAATTTAGTATCCTTTGACTACCTTCACCTATTTCCCCTATTCCCTGTACCCCTGTCAACCACAAATACTCTCTGTTTCTATGAGGTTTTTTTTTTTCCTTAGAGTCCATATACAGTGAGAAATTACAGTATTTGTCTGACTTATCTCACTTAGCATAATGCCCTCAGGTTTGTCCATTTGGTCACAAATGGCAGGATTTCCTTCTTTTTATGGCTAAATAATATTCCATTGTGGGGTATATATATATATATATATATATATATATATATATATATATGCCACATTTTCTCTGCCCATTCATTTGTTGATGGACACATGTTGTTTCCATGTCTTGGCTATTGTGAATAATGCTTTAATGAACATCGGGTACAGATATCTCTTTGACATAGTGATTTCATTTCCTTTAGATATATACACAGAATTATATATACCCAGAAGTATGCTGGATTATATTGTAGTTCTATTTTTTAATTTTTTGAGGAACCTCTATTACTGTTTTCCATAATGGCTGCACCAGTTTACATTCCCACCAACAGTGTACAAGGCTTTTCTTTTTTTCACATCCTCTTTAACACTTGTTATGTCCTCTGTTTTTGATAACAGCCTTTTTGACAGGTGTGATATAATATCTTATTGTGGTTTTGATTTGTATTTCCTTGATGATTAGTGATGTTGAGCACCTTTTTCGTGTACCTGTTGGCCATTCATATATATCTTTTCTGGAAAAATGTCTATTCAGATCCTTTGCCCAGTATTTGTTTTTTGCTCTCAAGTTTTATGAGTTCTTTATATATTTGGGATATTAAACCCTTATCAGATATATGATTTGCAAATATTTTCTCCCATTCAGTAGGTTGTCTTTCATTTTGTTCACCATCTCTTTTGCTGTGCAGAAACTTTTTAGTTTGGTGTAACCCCACCTATTAATTTTGCTTTTATTGTTTGTGCTTTTGGTGTTAATATCCAAAACGTCATTGCCAAGACCACTGTCAAGGAACTTTCTATATTTTCTTCCATGAATTTTATAGTTTCAGGTCTTACATTTAAGTCTTTAATCCATTTCAAGTTAATTTTTGTGTGTGGTTTAAGATAGGAGTTCAGTTTCATTCTTTTGCATGTAGATAAGAATCGATCACTTTTATCAGGTACCTGTGAGGGCCAGCAAGTCTGATGGGGAGAAGGGAGTCACTTGGGAATGTAGAAAGCCAGGCCTGGGGGATTAACCTGACTGTGGGTCTGGCTTTTCATAGTAGCCAAAATCAAAATTTTGTTGTAATCACCCTGACTTGATCCAGTTTAGTTCAGTCTATAAGAGAGCCTCATCTTTGTGTGGGAGCTGCGTTGGATCTGAGTTATACTCATAGCTGCACTGGTGGAAATTTTGTGACTCCAAATGAAGGTCTGGCTGCAGACATGAAGGACCCCTGCCATTGACCAGGGGTTTGCAGTGCACTGTGCACCCTCTTGAGGAGGGGTCCAAGGAGCATAGGTGCTTGGCTTGGATAGGGGTCCAAGCACGAGAACTAGAGTTTATTCACAAAACCAGCAGAGACCCTGGCCATGAGGTCCAGCCAACATTTTGGATTAGGGGTGAAAAGAAAGTCTCAGGAATCATGGCAGCACCTAGAAATATCAAATTTGTACTGCCTTATTAGGCTTTTAGGACTACATCCCAACCCTTGTCCCTGATGGAGCTCTTATGCTGTCACACCTGGTTATTCTTGTTCCAAGAGCTGAGTGTGTAAAGATCTTCAATGCCTGCCCCCAACTGGTGCTACACAAGTTGGGTTTATTAGTAGCAATGTCACTGGGTGAATCACTCAGGCCCTGGCAGAGTGTGTTGACCAAATTAATGCTGATTAAAAGGTGTAATTGAAGACCATTTAACAAGGAATTATTTATAGAAGAGTGGGTAAAGTTACAGGAAACAGTATGGCCTGGTGAAGCACCTAGGTTCTAGCCAGAGCAGAAAGCAGTTCCTTCCCCTAGGCCTGAAGAGCGAAGGTGTTGTGGGCCCAGGTGAGAGCTGTACCCCAAGGAAGGGCCACCCAGAGATTGTGTGATCAAAGGCCGAGGAGTCCAGCCTCAAACCATGGCCCAGTTTTTTGCCATGGCCTTCAGTTGATCAACCCAAGGGGAAGCCAGCAGGCAGGGCTAGTGAAGTGGTTGGTAGAAGTCAGCCTCCCAAGGCCAAACAGGGCAGGGAAGGGTGGAAAATTGATCTAAAGAGGAAACCAGAAAATAACCAGCACAGTATAATTGAATATTATACATGGCCAATTTGCTCTTCGACTGTCTCCAGTATGGCTTCATCTACCCCATGCTTGGGAATCAGCTCTTGTCAAGGTCACCAACATGGTCAAGTTGCTGATTCCAAAGAACATGTCTCTACCTTCATCTTTTTTTTTTTTTTTTGCGGTACGCGGGCTTCTCACTGCCGTGGCCTCTCCCATTGCGGAGCACAGGCTCCGGACGCGCAGGCCCAGCGGCCACGGCGCACGGACCCAGCCGCTCTGCGGCACGCGGGATCCTCCCAGACCGAGGAACGAACCCGCGTCCCCTGCATCGGCAGGCGGACTCTCAACCACTGCGCCACCAGGGAAGCCCTCTACCTTCATCTTGACTCTCAGGAGAATTTACGACAGTTGCCAACCTTCTTGCATGGTTCCTCTTTCTCTATCCAATATCTGAATGCTCAAAGGCCTCAGACAGAAGTGGGTCCATGTTTTCAGGTCTAACACTTATCCAGTGTAGGGGGCGTTCTTTAAGTAAAATGGATATAAAATTATAAATACAAAATTAAGTATGAAAGTAAATATTCAGAAAGAGAAATTATAATCATTTAAAAATGTTTATAAATACCAAAACCATGAAATTTTTTAAAAAACATTTTTTATTAATTAACTACAGGACATGCCTTCATAGTACTTTTTTCCCCTACAATTTGGTCTGGATATTTTTTGGTCACCTCTTTATATGACAATGATTTTGTAATATTTTCTATAGAGAGACTAGAAAAATAATTCAGTATTTCTTTTGGTTGAACAGAAATTGTTTTATATTATGTTTCGCTTAGTGACTTTTTTCCCATCTTTATAACATTATTGGTAATGCCATATAAAGTTTTAGGATGGTTAACTTGGGCAACTTCTATCAAGTTTCTTTCATATTTAAGCTGTAAGATTTTATGACACTTCAGGTCTTCTTGTACAGTGATTAATTATAATTACTCTGAAATGACAGCACTCATTAACCATTTGTCATCAGTCACCTCCTTGCAGTGGGGTAGTATGAGATTTATATTATCTTGTACATTCTCAGTATTTTGCCTCAAATCAGCAAGAGCTTTAATTCCTTTCCAGTGTGCTTCTAAGATTCAGTTCTTGTCATTAATAGAATTATCAAACAACCTAAAGCTTATTCTTTGCTTCTATTCTAAATTTATCTTTTCCTCTTAATGAATAACTGCTCTTAGTATGGTATGAAATTATTTTTGTTACCATTTGCTTTTTGAGATTAGAATAATTTCTACTGATTTCATCGCTCATCGTTATTGTTTTTGCTTCATAGTCCATTAATAATTTTACCTGGATTTACCTTTCAATTCTATAATAAGTAAATTTAAAGATAATAAAAGAAGGGACTCTTCATATTAAGCTCAATTCAATGTGTAGTTTCTCACTTATTTTAGTAAGATGTTACAAATGTCTTTCATTCAAAACTGTAGTTAAAATTGTGTTGGAGGGCTTCCCTGGTGGCGCAGTGGTTGAGAGTCTGCCTGCCGATGCAGGGGACACGGGTTCGTGCCCCGGTCTGGGAAGATCCCACATGCCGCAGAGCGACTGGGCCTGTGAGCCATGGCCGCTGGGCCTGTGCGTCCGGAGCCTGTGCTCCGCAGTGGGAGAGGCCACAACAGTGAGAAGCCCGCGTACCGCAAAAAAAAAAAAAAAAAAAAAAATTGTGTTGGAAAATTAGTAACTTTTTGAATAAACTTTTTTTGCGTCTTTTTGATGTTCAAGTTCCTCTTTCAACTCTTCAACAATATATTTTAGGGTCCTAAAAAGGTCGTTTTATCTAGGTTGTAGGGCTTGAACAGCTTTGTAATGGAGACACCATCTTGTTACACTTAAATTCTTAAAAAGCTTTCAAAATGACGTATTCATAACTGTTTCAACCTACTAAGTAGCCAACAGTTTTAGGTGCTGTGGCAGCAGCTTCTTCTCTAGAGCAATTAAGGGAAGAAGCTATGCAAAGCACATATTATACATACTTTTAAAGTTCTTAAAGTGTGTTTGCAGCCCTTTGTCCTTACTTTTTGTATAGTTGCATTGCCATATGACTATCCATGAACTGTAATTCAATGGCAGGTTACAACTACGCAGAACTTATTTCACTTTGTGGACTCTTAGAAGCAGTTTATGTTTCAGGTATCTTCTGATGGTGAAAAAGTTACAAATTGCCATAGAGTTTTTCCCTTATAAAAGTAGGGCACAATAATTGCCAACTGACCTGTGCTTGTCACAACCAGTGTAGAATCTATCAGTAAGATGGTGGTTAGCATGTTCCTGCAAGCTGTTCCTATACAGAGGTGGCAAGCAGTAACTTTGTATGAGGAAGAGGATGTGAAACACAGAAATATGGCTTATTGAACCTACTAAATATATTCATAACTCTATATCCCATTAGCCAAGTTCCAGAAATGACCCTGGCCATCCCATTACTACCTGACTAGGTAAAATATTTGCTAAGGTTGACCCTGGTTCTTGGAAGGGGCCAGAATAAGTGAGTCCTCTGGCCTTGGAACTCAGTTCTTGGTCAGATTTTCTTTTCTGTCATTTCTCTCTTCCTGATCTATAAACTTATCCAGTCCCAAGACTTTAAATCCAACAATTACAACAGATTTCAAATTTGTAGTTGTAGATATGGTCAATTGCCAACTTGACAATTTTGTTTGGATGTCTAATATTCCTTTCAATATTAATATTGAATATTTGAAAAATGGAAATTTTGATAGCTATCTCCTCAACTCATTCCTACACCCCCACTATCCCTGTGCCAAAATAGCCCCCTCTCAGTCTTTCCCTTCTCCGTATATGGTACCATCATCCACTTAGTTGCTAAAGCCTCAAAAGTAGGAATTATTCTTGATTCTTTCTCTTCCCTCTCTTCTCCTCTTCAACAGCAAGTCCTGTGGGTTTCATCTTCAATGTATCCCAAGTTCTTTTTTTCTCTACATATCTAGTCCACTACCTTGGATCAGGCTGCCATTATATCTTACGTCTTGATCTTCCACTCTTAACCTTTTCTACTCTGTGAATTGGATTATGTCCCTTCCCTGCTTAAGACCCTTCACTTGGCTCCTTCTGCCTTCAGATAATGAAGCCCTTGCTATTTACTGTGGTTTACAAGGTTCTGCTCATCTTCTCATCTTTCCAGCCTCATCTCATTCTACTCTCCTATGTATTCACTAAGCAACTGCACACTGTGTTCTTCATGTTCCTTAAATACACCAGGTCCTTTTTTGCTTTGAGCTCTTATTTTCAGCTTGGGGCTGGAATGATTTTTGCCACTTCTCTTCATTCTTATTTTTCAAATCTCAAGGCAAAGGTCACCTTTGCAGGGAGGACTTCTCTTAGTCCTCTCTCTAAAGTAGCTTCCCCCAGGCACTCTATTGCATCACTCTGCTTATTTCTTTTATTGTACTCAAACTGTGATTATCTAACTCATTATTTCTTATTTGTTGACTGTTTACCCCACAAGAATGTAAGCACTCTGACAGCAGAGTCTTGGACCCACTTGCTCACACTGAATCCTCAGAGCCTAGCTTAGTGCTCATATCTAGTAAGAGCTTAATAAGTGTTTATTAAATGAATGAACGCTTGGACATTTTTTCTTCCCTGTAAAATAAGTAGCATAGCTTTTCCCAGTTCATAGAAAGGTGAGAATTAGTAGAATCAATGTTTTCATGAGCACGATGAGATATTTTCTTTTTCTGACTAAATTTGTGCTCTTAGGTTCTCATTTTCCTTCTCTTCTCCTCCTTCTTCTTATGATTCTGGGTCCCCTTCCCTCCCACTGTTCTCACCTGTGACTGCACCTATTCTCGATGTCTCCATACACTACATTTCTAGTTCTCACTTCTATGCTGAACACAAACCTGTGTTCCCAACAGATGCAAAGTGGAATTAAATTTTTCCTTCAAATAAATCTGTTTCTTCTTTTGTGTTAATAATGTCAACATTTTTCTGAGACACTCAGAGTGTCATTCTCAACCGTCCTCTTTCACCTCCTAAAACAAACTGGTTAACAAGACTATTGCTCTGTCTTCCAAATGTACTTTGAATTTGTCCAGTCTTTCCAATTCCCAGGGCTTCTACCCTAATACGGAACCTCACTATCCATGACCCCAGGTGTCAGGCCTTCTAACAGACCTTTCCAAATCCAGTATTTCCCCTGATCATAGTATTCTTCCAATTAGTACCTAGATCATCTTTTCAAATATAGTTGTTGATACTCCCTTGCTTGGAAATCTTTGAAGTTCCCTCAGCTTCAGAGTATAAACCAAAGTCCTTGGCAAATCCTTCAAGGCTGTCTGTAATCTGGTCTCCATACATTTTCCAGTCTTCTAGTCCATGATAATCCATTGCAACTGCATTCAGCTGCAGTGGACACACCTTAAGATCCCTTACTATTTGAATTAACTCATGCTTTACTCTATGACAGGATTATCTCCTCCTCAAATGTGTACCAGTTAAAAGCTTATTATTTTAAAGGGATAACTCAAAGCCACTCTCCCCCCAAAGCCATTCCCAGTTGGTTTTCATCTATTATTTGCTATTTTTTTTTTTTTTTTTTTTTTTTTTTTTTTTTTTTTTTTGTGGTATGCGGGCCTCTCACTGTTGTGGCCTCTCCCGTTGCGGAGCACAGGCTCCGGATGCGCAGGCTCAGCAGCCATGGCTCACGGGCCCAGCCGCTCCGCGGCATATGGGATCCTCCCAGACCGGGGCACGAACCCGTATCCCCTGCATCGGCAGGCGGACTCTCAACCACTGCGCCACCAGGGAGGCCCGCTATTTTGATATGAAAACTCTTATTGCATTCTTCCTTGTATCCTGTATTTTTAACCCCTTGTTTTTTTTTTTTTATTTTTATTGGAATGTAGTTGATTTACAATGTTGTGTTAGTTTCAGGTGTACAGGAAAGTGAATCAGTTTTTTAAATGGCAGAATACAGTTCTCAAGGCATTCTAACAATTAAAGAATTCAGAATTATATTGAATAAGTAAACATATTTCCTCTTCTCTTCCTTCCTCAATCCCATTTATTCCCTAGAGAAAACCAATAGCACGTGTTACTTCCAGAACTTTTTCCAGACATTGATAAATGTATATCTTTTAAACTAAATGTTAAATGGGTGATAACAGACATATGACTCCATAACTTGCCTTTTCACTTGGAAATATTTATTGGACATCTTTCTTGTCAGCATAGAGAGATTTGCCATCTTCTTTTCAACTGCTTCATTGTAGATGTTGCAGAGATGACTAATTGTCCTCCAGTAGCTTTATTTTTCCTTCTATAGTAATAGAATCCATGAGTCTTAGCAGGGCACGTGCATGTCAGGAATAAAGGCTACATTTCCAACCTTCTCGTAGCTAGGTATGGCCATGTGAGCTAGGTCTAGCCAATAGGATATAAGAGAAGGTGAGATGTGTAACTTCTGAGAATAATCCTTAAGGGGGGATGTGTATGTTTCTCCTTCTTTTCCTTTCTGTCTGTTGGCATGAATATAGATGGGATGACTGGAGCTGGAGCAGCCATCCAAGTCTATGATAACATTGGCATTGGAGGCCATAAATGAGAGAGCAACAATGTAAAAGGAGCCTGGACCCTTGACTCTGTAGAAAACCACTCCAGCCCTGGACTCCCTAATTCTGTGTGTGTGTGTGTGTGTGTGTGTGTGTGTGTATATATATATATATGTGTATATATATATATATATATTTTGTGTGTGTGTGTGTGTGTGTGTGTGTGTGTGTGGTATGCGGGCCTCTCACTGTTGTGGCCTCTCCCGTTGCGGAGCACAGGCTCTGGACACACAGGCTCAGCGGCCATGGCTTACAGGCCCAGCCGCTCCGCAGTATGTGGGATCTTCCCGGACTGGGGCACAAACCCGTGTCCCCTGCATCTGCGGGCAGACTCTCAACCAGTGCACCACCAAGGAAGCCCCCCCTAATTCTATATTTTTATAAAGAGACAAAAATTTAAGAAATAAAAAAAAATTTAATCTTGTTAAGCCACTGTTATTGTGGATTTTCTTCCCATTTCAGTTGAACCTAATCCTTTATAAATAATTATATTTTAAATGATTGCATTCTGTTCATAATTTCCATCTTTTTTCTTCCTTCCTAGACCCTAAGTTCTTTGCAGGCTTACCTGTGGGTTCTTATCTTCCCATAAGGACCTAGCACAGTGTCTGGCATATAGTCAAAGCTCAACAGGTATCTGTTAACTTGAACTAAATCTGTTTATTGCTGATCATAGAATTTACTACTTCTTCAAACTGTATGAATAGGAATAAAAAGACATTTGAAAGAATAAAATTTCTGAACTGCATTAACAAAGTGGACTTCCCTCATTTTTGAATTAATCCCAGAATACTGCCACAAGCAAGTTGTTGCTTATGATTAAAAATATCTTTTAACTTTGCAACAATGCTGATGCTGATAATTAAAATATTTATCTTAGGGGAACCTAAAGAATTTTGCTTGGTTTTCAGATCTTTGTGTTATTAACCACACCTTACTTTTTCAAATAAATTTGTCTCATAAATATTTATGCCTTGACCTCCTCTTCCATAAAATAATAGCTTAATAGTTTTTGTGTGGAAGTAGAGGGTTGGACCAAATCAGTGGTTCTTACACTTTGGTTGGTTGAAAGTAGGGAGACCGTATAATTTATCACCTAAACTAAGCTTTTAAGAGTGAAATGGGGCACTATTAGTAATTGTGCCAGCACGTGGGCCTAAATGTGACTGTGCCATGCAAACTGTGACAGGCTCTGCTTGTCGTAGGCCTCAACAAGAATGTGAAAAAAAAAAAGCCCTAGATTTTCTTTTTAGAGAAACACACACACACTTGCACCCTAAATTTTACATATAATTTGAGTGGTCCATGAACCCACTTCAGTTTATCTGTGGAAATGTAGGGATCTCCTAGATTAAGAAAGAACTCCGAGGCAAAATTACCCCAAATTCCTTCATTAAAATTCTATAACTCCAACATTCTAGTATGCTGATAATCTGAGTCATTTATACAGCTGATTCTGGACAATATCCACTCTAAATACTCAACCCTGGGCTACAGATCAGCACCTGGTGTCTCTTTATGTTTATGAGACTTTACACTTTACACTTAAGGTACAGCCTCCTTCCACAATCACCTATGGAAAAGGGAGAGATTGGACCAGCTGCTGCAGCAGCCTTACTTCCAGCCACACAGAAGCTAAAAGCAGAGGCTACCTGCTTCCAGAAACTCTTTGCCTGCCTAAGGAATAGAGCTGCCTAAGGGCTCCATGGAGTCTCCTCACCAGGTGCTCCCCAACCCCATGGTTCCTGAGTGCCCTGCAGCCCAGACCATAGTCCTTCTGGAATCCCTGCACCAGGGCAGCTCCCAGACACAGTAGGTGTGAGTGATTGTCTGTGCAGGTGGAGCATGGTGCCCAGTCACAGTAATGGTTAAAAAGCAAATGCAAGTGTGTAGTTTTCAATTGCATACAAAATCATGGACTCAATTTTCCATTTGAATAGAATACGTAAGACATACTGGCAGTTAGAGAAGTATTTAGAAAATGGAAATCTGGATGACAAAGGAAGGAGTAATTTTCAGTTTCACAAAGGGAAAAAAGAGAAAGGAGAATACACCTGAATGAAATCCAATACATAATGTAGAATAGAGATGGTTATCACATGGAAAGGTTTGAACCGAGTTTTCTATTACCAGGGCAACCATCACATTATGGAACTGCAAAACAACAAGGAAAAAGTGGCAATAACTGGAACACCAAAACTCCAAATGAGAAGGACAATTTGTGTAAAGATGTGAATTTAATAAAGAAGATGAAGAGCTGCTTTGTTTAAACTAACTTTTGCTTAGCAGCAAAGAAAATATATTTGGAAAAATTAACATTCCCTTCTGCATTTTCAGAAAATATCAGAGAAAATATACAAATGCCATTCAAACTATGTATTAAATCCTGATGAATTCATACGGGGTTTTTTTGGTCCTTTCTCTCAAAGATGTGGGCCTTTCATATACAGTGCTATTTAATAGTTAAAGCTCTCAGTGTGATAAGTGTTTTATTTAGTTACTTCTTTCCTCCAGAGTTCGAATTTTAATTTAAACAGGTGGACAGATTGAACAACTTTTATTTTTCTCTTCTTTGCATTTGTAGGAGGCAATTAAAGAGATTGGTACTAAGCATTTAAGATAAGTTTTGCATGAGAACATTGACTGGGTAATTTCGTAAGGACTATGGTAGAAAGCTAATGGGATGTTAAAGGTGATGGTCATCACTTGGTTTTTACTGAAAACTAAATAGGAGCCAAGTATGTGTATTTACATAAAATTTACATCAGGCTATGTAGAAAACACAGACTTTTTTCCAGCTATTTTCTAAAGCTCTTAGTTCTTCTTTTTCTTTTCTTTCTATTCATTCCAACCTTGATCCTCAATTCCAGTGTGCACCCATACACACAATACACATATACACACATACAGCAGTATAGGTATAGGAAGAAATGATAGAGGGTAAACTATTAACTTGAAAGACGTAGTGCTCTAGGGCCAATTTGGAGAAGAATCCTATAATTTTGCATGGTTGGATCAGGTTCAGGGGCTGCCCAATGTCTTTAATCCTTTTAGTGGTAGCCTTACTGATGTGTTAGTCTAAACATGTTGTTATATTCATGACATTGTTATGGCTGCTGTAACAGAAGTACCATAGACCGGGTGGTTTTTAAACAATAGAAAGCTATTTCTCACAGTTCTGGAGCCTGGAAGTCCAAGATAAGGGTGCCAGCATGGTCGAGGTCTGGTCAGAGCCCTCTTCTAGGTTGCAGACTTCTAGCTGTGTCCTCATGTCACAGAAAGCAGAGGGAGGAAGCAGTCTCTCTCATGACTCTTTTAAGAGTATTAATCCCATTCATGAGGATTTCACCTCCATGACCTCATTTAATCCTAATTACCTCCCGAAGCCCCACCTTTTAATACCATCCCATTGGGCGTTAGGGATCCAACCTATTAATTTGGGCAGGGACACACACGTTTAGTCCATATACATGTTTTGTGTAGCATCCTTATTTTCGTGCCAAGGAGTTCTTAAAGTCTGATTCTATAGAGGAAAACACAATGCAAAGGCAATCTGCAGTTCTGATGACCAGAAGCCCATAATCCCAGTGATGGAAATATCGCATTCAGGATATCTGAAAACCTAGACTTCCCTGTGGATAGCTGCTCTTTCTGCAGCTGGACTAGTAAAACTCAAGTGAGATGGCAGAAAGCTGCTGGCAAACAATTGTCAGTTCCACCCTGCACCTGCTTTCTCTAGTTTGTATCTGTGCCACACGGGGCCTCCCTTGGTTCCTGACCCAGTTTTTCTCCTAGACTTTGAGAAAATGCCTGTCCTGGGATTCAGCTTGCCACAAGGGCCATTGCTGTAAAAAGCACCCCTCGACTTCCTCTACCCCATCTTGTTCCACAAAATGGTCAGAACAGAAAACCCTCTGCCTCTGACATTGAACAATCCTTTCTCTATGGAAATGTCCTCTAAATGGAAACTTTGCCCCCTTGCAGCCAACCAGGGACTGTTAGTTACATGGACCTAAAGACCAGTTAGAAAATCTCCCCAATTCCCAAAATCCCACCTCGACAGAATGCTTGCCAATCGGACATGCTCTCAGTATTTGCTCTTTTTACTGCATAAAACTTAGACCCCGAACCCCTGCTGAATCAAGAATAAGGGCAGAGCTGGGTTCCCTTGCTTCAAGTTTATGAATTATCAGCCTTTGTTAATTTTGCTTCGGACTTCCTTGTGCCTTGAACAACTTCAATTCTGAGCCTGGTCAGTATGTCAGTTTCCATTTTAGATCCATAGAACAACCCTCATGGGCCTTATCTTGGACATATATACTGTTGCTGTCCTTCTCTTCTGGGATTGGTATGGATATCAGAGCCACCCTGGCTTGGGGTCACAGTGAATGCAGCCAAAAGGAATCGGGGTCCACGTTAGCTGGCCAGTCTTAGTCTAAGGGGGTGGGAGTGGTGGGCTGTTTCTCCAGTCCCTTTGCTGCTGTTTTCATGATGGTTCATTCCTATGCAAGAGGGCATCTTTTCCATGTGTATATCCTCCAGGCTGGTTTTATGATCCTCCCGATTCTGTGAGCTATGTGGTGTGTTTTGATTAAATCTCCTTTCTGACTACATTAGCCTGATTTGGGTGGTTTCACTTGCCAAAAAACCTTCAGAAAGATAGTCTCTGAAATGAGAAGGAACCCAACGACCACTTGTCTTGGCCTCCTCAGGCATGCCACTTCCTGAAAGTGCTCACCGCATTCCTTAGGAGGCTGGATGAGCATTTATTCATATGATGGGAGTGCAAGGGAGTGGAAGCAGAGAACCGTGAAGGGTAGAGCAGGGCACAGAAGGGGTGTCCAAGGGCTTCGGAGACTCCCCTTAAGGCCTGTTCTGCTTCCAGGAAATGCAGCTGAGGGAGCAGAGAGATGAGGAGGAGTCTGAGAGCTCAGCATAGCATTAAGTGGCTTTCCCATACATGAGGCATTTGTCTGTTGGAAATAAATCGATGTGAATGTTGTAGTGATCTTTTTGCCAGGTTGGCGAAAATCCCAGGGACAGAAGTTTACCACTGAGGATGGCACTGGGTCACTGTCTTCATAATGATACCCATTTTTAGAGACTCCTTTGGAATTTCGAAAATGCTCAAATAGAACTACTGGTTTCTAGATCACTACAGCAGTGAGATAGTTTACTTTGGCTTTGGGAATCAGAAGTGCAGTTCATTAATACTTTTCTTCAGGCTGGGAACGAGAATGTATAACACCTGATGCCATTTTCAACTCCAGATTAGCATATATTACAAGAGTGATAACTGAAATTGCTCTAAAAATGTGTAGTGAGAGATTCAAACCAAATCCTGTTTATGAATGCTTTGCTATCTGTGAAGTATTCAGAATGTGGAAAGAAAAGGCAACTGAAGATAAATGACCCCAATTTTATTATTTTGCATTTGTTTTCATCTTTATTACTTTCCTTAAAGTATGTATTTTTGATACCAGTTGATTAAACATCCAGTTTTTTGTTTTGATTTTGAAGATCTTGGTTTAAGGTAAGATGAAATTAGAAGAAATTACACTGGAAAGTTTCATGGTAGTGAACTTATATAATCTGGTCTCTAAAGATTTACTTTTAGGGGAGAACTATTGAGATAAAGGACTTACATTTGATTTTTAGCTTGTTTGGATTTTGATATGAGACTAGAAGACATGTTCTTTATACCGGTGCCTTTACTTTCTGGGTATAAAAGAGCTGAGTTGTGTTTTTACCTTTTCAGTCAAATCTTCTTGTTAAAAACCACTGAAGTGAGAGAGCTGACTAACAGAATGGACCTGACATTCCTGGGAAATGACAGTGATATCCTTCAACACTGTTTTTTTCCAATAAAGATTTTTGAGTATAAGTGCAGTGCTGCGCATTAAACAGCATAAGAATTAAGCATGATATGTTGTCAACTTTACATGAAAACATAGATAAGAAACATTTTAATTTAATGTATTTTTGGACGACAGGGCCTGTATAGTATTTATCTCTGTTTTTCAGGCACCCAGCTAGTATACTATCTGACCTGTAGTTTGCACTCGGCAAATGCTTAAATGATGAGTAATGAATGATGAATGAGTGATGTAATGATCCTCAAGGATGTAGCATATGTCAGGTTTTTCACCTTGTTTTCCAGCCTTTTTTTCCCTTTTTTGTTTTAATGATTCATTCAGCAAAAGTGGTTTGAGGGTCCCCTTTGTATGAGGGACCTCATAGCTGGCATTGAACCAAACAAGAGTCTCTGGCTTCTGAGGTGTCACACAGTGGTGGCCACTTGGGAGGAGGCTCTTTGTCAATCTTGTCGCTTGTCTTTGAACTAGCTGACCCCTCACTGATCAGTTTCCATGTGAGATGCTGGAAGGATGACAGCTATGGGGGAGTGGGTAGTAGGAAGGGTCCTGCTTGCTTAGGTGTCACCTATTCCGGGAGCTGGTGCATTTGAATTTGAATATCCTTTCACACAAAAGCACCAAGGAAAAATAATACAATGAGATGGGAAAAGAAAGTTTCTGTGAACCAAGTCAGACTGATTAACCAGGAAGAGGAGATGCTTGTTGACCCCAAAGCCTTAATGAGCACTCAGTCTCTCCTGTGAAGCCAGTATTTCCTTGATTACAATCTCTTGAAAAGAGTGGGGGTCCTCTTCTTATAAAGATTGTTTTGATTAATAACAGAGCATGTTACTAAGAATGCTTGTTTATATTTGTTTATTTTAATTAACTAATAAAGCTCAGGCAGAACAGAGAACCAAATCAGGTCTTTTTTCTAAAAACAAAAAAGACTCCTGATATTACTGTTAATGTTGAACAGAACTCTTAACTGAGACCATCTGAAAACTGTGTCTCAAGCATAACCTGTGGATTGACATAGAATACATAATTGTTTATTGAATAAAATAATGTAATTTTTGATTGGCATATCTATTTATTAATTTTTTTTTGGTTCTTTCTCTTGTTTGAAGGCATATTTTCTTTTGGTTTCTTCCGATTTGTTTTCCCTACTTTTTGTTTTCAATATGTTGAGGCTGATAGTCTGAAACCCAAACTCATCATTTTCCCCCTCTTTGCCCTAGTCTCCAACCTTGCTATTTCCTAACTTACTTAGTCCTTAAAAGATCTATAATCTTCCACCAACTCTGGGCTCAAAAGGCATTGGCAGGCCTCTTTTAATTCCTCATATCCAATCAGATTTCAAGAACTCCATGTAGTACATCCAAATTATCTTTGCCCCTGCTCACTTCCTTCCATCCATGTTCCCAGCATCCTGCAGGCTCATCTCCTATTGTTTGGACTCTTATAATATGTTGACCTGTTTCCAGTAACTTCTTTCTCAGTTCCTTTTTACATATTGAAATTAGATTAATCCTTATAAAGCAAAGCTGTGATCATGTAGCTTCCTGCCCTCAATTTTTCCATGATACTTTATCTCTATATCCAAACAAATACAAATTCTTTAGACTGGCACCCTGGTTTCCACATTCTGGTCTTATCTCTCTTCTCAGCCCTATTTCCTACTGTTTCTGGAAACACATCCTGTATTCCACCAAAGTGGATTTCTTGTTGCTACAGGACTGCACTGTCCAATGCTGTAGCCGCTAGCCGTTAGTGGTGAGAGAACAAATCAATATACAGATGAGAGACCTCACATGAAAATAGAACTCTGATGCACAGTCTGCAGCAGACATCCCAGAACACCAACCCATGATCTACAGTAACCAGCCTGCTAACTATATGTCACACTTACAGGAAGTCAGAACGCTATCCCTAGCAACACTCCAGGAAGCGAAACAATAACTCCTGCAACAACAGTCCCCCAGAGCCAGGATTTGACTCATAACTGACAGTTTCTCTAATTTTTCTCCTTATTTCCAACTTAGGACCAATCAGAGAAAGCCAACGATGTACCCCTAACCAACCTCATAGGTTGCCCCACTGCTAAATAGTTATGGCTTCCTCATGCCGACGGCCTCCAATCAGGGCACACCTGAAGCCTTCCCTTTTTTTCCACTATAAAGCTTTTCTGCTCCTCTACCTGCCTTTGAGTTTCTGCAAAATGCTGAGTGCAAATTGACAGTGGCTGACTCCCTTGTTAGAGCAAACTCTGAGTAAAGAGTCTTAGCCTGTTTTCATTTGGTTGGTCTTTGCTTATTTCCACAGTGGCTAGTTAAATTTAAATTAATTAAAATTATATAAAATAAAAAGTTCAGTTCTTCAGTTGCACTAGCTAATTTAAAGTGCTCAGTAGCTCCATGTAGCTTGCAGCTACCATACTGGACAGTGTAGACATGGAACATTTCCATCATCTCCAAAAGTTTTATTGGACACTCTATACATGTCTGTGGTTTTCCCACCTCAATGCTACTCCTTCTGCTTGAACTGCCGCCTTTCTACATTTTTACCTGCCAGACTCCTACCCAGCCTTCATGACCTTGCTTACTGTTTCCGTCAGGAAGCCTTCACTGATGCCTCTGTTTAGACATCATCTCTCATTTCTTAGATTATACCTTTCTTATGGCACTTACCAGTCTTTCCTCTAGTTCAGTGATCTCTCTCATCCTGCTATCCTGCTGTACTGTAGACTCCTTGACCTTAGTAATTACTTTATCCTTGCAGTATCTCATGCTTCCTGTGGAGTAGCCCCGTGATGACTTTTTTTCCTTTTTTTGGCTTAAATGTTGTTTGGGGAAAATAAAGATCAGATTGAATTACTCACTTTAAGAAGCCATGAAATGACAGATAGAATTGGGGTTTGTTTTTTATTTGGGACGTAGAATGTACAAATACTGTTGCAAATGGCTTTGTTCTTCCCTTTCTGACTCTGCCTCTATTATCCTCTAGACAGCTTCATTTAACACTGGGAGGATGTTTATAAAGTTAGCTGGGGACCATCTCGGAGTCTCCCATTGTTATTTCTCAAAAGTTCTGTTGGCCTTCAGAAGTCTTTTCATAGAACAGCAACCGGAGAGGAAGCTAGAGGTCTAAGATTCCCAAAATACTTTCAGAATGGCTAACTTTTATTAATGTCTTTAACACACCAGGCAGGTTCATGCCTCTGTGCCTCGCTCATATTTTCCCCTTGCCTGAAATATGACCCCAGATTTTGCGCTCTTACACCACCACTGTTCCCGGTGAACTTCCTTCAGATGTCAAGTGAAATAGGTCACATGTCTGTGAAGCCTTTCTTGCTCTCATCAAATGGAGTCACTCCTTTTCCTGGCTGTTTATCAGTATCTGCTTGCATATCTCCTTATTCTCAGTGTGGCGGATGAATGTAAACACTAGCTCTTAAAGTAATATTACTAGGACAAGGACACACAGCCAGTGGAAGGAAGTTAACCCACTTATATTTCTTGTCAGGGGGTAGCTGTTGCTGTTGTATTTGGATACTTTAGGATAAAAGTCACTACAACCCAGAGAGAAAGCTATTTCTCTCCCTTCACCATCAACCTAAATCCAAAGCTCATGAGCTCACCATTTCCTAAGTGGAGCTAGAAAACCCTCTCTTCACTTTATACACCAGCAGAAATTGTGTCTGGGAGAAAGTTTTGCTATCCACTGGGTGCCTGAGGTTGTGAAATT
Organism: Hyperoodon ampullatus; assembly: GCF_949752795.1. NCBI lineage: Eukaryota > Metazoa > Chordata > Mammalia > Artiodactyla > Ziphiidae > Hyperoodon > Hyperoodon ampullatus. Next base: position 67,689,190 of record NC_136929.1, read on the forward strand.
TTCAAGAAACAGAAGTTGACCAGAGTACTGGGACTTAATTATTTGTTAGAGGGTATGGGATATCCTGGGACAAGGGTGGATGGTGACATTAGGTCATAGCTGGGGATGAAACTTAAAGGGGAAAGACAGCAAGAAGAAGTGGAGTGAGAGGAGAAAACGAATCATCCATGTGGGGCGCCTTTGAAAGAAGAGCCTCTTCCTTTTGAGGTTCCAGAGAGTGAGGTGCCCATTGGTGTAGTAATTGCTTCCATCCATCATCCTCACTCCCCTACTCTGTCAGCTTTTGGAAAAAGTATGTGAACCCTTCAACAAAGAAATACTTAACCCTTCATAATTGTTTAGTCATGTTTGTGCAAGAAAGCATTAGGAATGGGTAGGGGTGCCCTGCTCTGATGTTCATTAAACCTCGGTCCACACCCTCGTTATGGGCTATTGGGTGCCAGGGCACAAACACCCAGCCAGAGAAATAAGAATATTCTCTTTTATGTTACCAGCCTCAGAGGATACTAAGAAGAAGGAAGAATCTTCTCCTTAGAATAATTATTGCAGAGTCATAATAATTATTCATTCATTTATTCAATAATATTTGGAATAGACTTTGGAAAAATTGTTGGCTTAAGCTAAACTGAGTAACTTGAAAGCAGATGCTGTATCTTATCTCTCTTTGAATCCTGAATGCAACCCCTGTCTCTGACACATGGTGGGCGTTTAAAATTTTTACAGAATGAATTACTGAACCTGCTGATTTACGAGGCTCAATTTTGGGGCTAGAAGTGAATGCACTAGCTATTCTATTGGGGGATAATATGAGAATTTCTTTTTCAAACTCATGGGCTTTCTTTTTTAGGCTGAAGAAAGAGGTGTGGGTTTAACTTAAAAAGCTATGGCCAGAATCCTCTTGTGAAGACAAATTATAGAATTAGAAGATCTCAGAGCCGAGAGAATCTTAGGACCCACTTATTCCCATCCTTTTATTTTGTGGATGAAGATACTGAGATTTAAATAGTTTTCACAGAGCTTTTAAAATGTGGAAATATTCTATTAGAGTCTTGCCAACTGCCAGGTTAATTTAAAGTTTTTGGCTTTGTAGTTCAAGTTCCTATTTAATTTCTCAAAGTTCACGAACCCTTCCCACTGGGATACACGTCTGGGTGTGGTGCTCACTGTCCCCATCCTTTCATCCTGCTTCTTTCAGCCCACTTTCCTAGGACTCAGCTTTCTCCCACCTCTGCCACCTCCTCTCCCGTGGACACATTCAGCCCAAGGACTCCCTCTGATTTCTCCATCCACCCTTTACTATCACCGCTTCAAACATCCCCCAGCAAACTGAGGACTCTGGGGAAGAGAGTGTCATTTAATTATGAAAACACATAGTTTTATTTTTCCCTGAATCTGAACATTGTCCGAACAATAGGTAAAGGAGTTTTTGAAAGCCGTGGCAGTGTTTTAAAAATCTCTTGTTCATTTTACCAGATTAATCCAGAGTTGCTATGGGTTGTTCAAAGAAAAAGGATGAGAAGCTGATCTGCATTAGGGATGTGTAGGAGTTGGAACATAGATCTGATCAGATGTTGCTATACTTTCTTTTGCGCTTCTTTGGGGGCCCAGGTCAGAACTATGACTTTTCCCATCATACTGGGGAGCAGGGGGTAGGCAGTTACCTTGTGTCTTAACTCAGAAGAATGAACAGGGTGAATTACTAGCTCTCCTTTCTGCTTTAAGGTGCAGAAAACCCAACCAATAGTGGCGTAAACAAGCTGGGGTTTATTTTTCTCTCATAACAGGAATCTTGGAGGTGACAGGAAGCAGGGTCAGGTCTGTGGCTTGGTGATGCTGGAGGTCTGACGGGAGAACTTTTCCTCAACTAACTGAAGTCTGAGTGGTAGTGGTCAGGGCCTGCGAATTAACTGACAATCGGGAATTTTCTTCAGATTAACAGGAGAAAATGTTATTACACATGCATGCAGCAGCATTCTCTAAGGAGAAGCTCTCTTAACAGCCAGGGGTAAAGGTTTATATACTATCAGCATAATAAGGGGGTGTTGTTGGTTAAAGTGTGGGAGGTTCTGATAAGGTTTGTTACACATTTTCACATTTCTCATCCAGGTGCTGGTGCTGATGGGCATTCTCCTTCCTGACTGGAAGCTCCCTGGAGGGGGATTTGTGGCAGCAGAATTCTCACATTCTCGAGGTGCTGAGGGTAAGTCTTCTGTCTCCCTCCCACTGGAGGCTGAATTCTCAGAAAGCTCCGTTAAAACAAGGGGAGTTTAGAGAAATTTTCTTTCTCAGCTGCTGTTTGTTCAGGTGTTTTCATTTTGAAGTATAGCCGTCCCTCTGTATCCACAGGTTCTGTATCCACAGATTTAACCAACCTCGGATGGACTGTAGTGGTTCCCTGAGTTTTGAACATTATGGAGTTGTTACACTCAGACTGAAAATTGATCAGGGAGTCCTGATGCTTCTCGAGTTTTCTCAAAACTTGAATGTAATATATGTACTTGTGTCTGTATGTGAGCTCTTAGCTGGTTGGTCCCCGTGGTTAAAAGTAAAGTTGTAAAATCACTTCTATCTCCAACAGGGCCATTATAATTATTAAGATGATCATTTAGGAAGCAGTGGATGCTTTGCATTCAGTTTGAGGTGATATTTTGGTAAGGTTGATAGGGGCCCTCTGGTTAAATGTCCGTTTTGTGGATTTTGAGAGAAAAAGAGAGGAGATGGAAGGTGCCTGCACACACAGAGGGCGAAAATACTGAGCCAGATGGTGTGTGTGCCTGTGGTTAGGAGGATGCTGACCAGAAACAGACTCTCCTCCAGGAGAGGGGGAGTGGAGGGACAGTTCTGCGGGTCGGGCCGTGTCTCCACCTCAGCTTCTGAGTGTCAACTTTCTCACTTGTAAAATGATAACCATACTCTTTACTTTAAATGACATAACGTGTGCAAGTGTGCTGAATAAACTGTGAAAAGAAATTCTTCATGATGTCCCAGTACAAGCATGTACAAAAAAGAGGTCAAATGAGTAATTCGGAGGGGTTTGTGCAGTCCCTGAATGAGGCTCCTCACTGCTTTTCTGTCTTTCAAGCAGTAGTTGGGCCTCCACATGTGTCCTCAGGGCTCAGCCTGCAGTGCCGGGAGCCCAGGTCCTCACTAGGAGGTAACTTCCCATTATCGACAAAGTGTCTCTCCTTGACCAAACTTTAGTCAGGCTCCTCTGAATCTTCCTCCCAGCCAGGCCTCAACTTTGGGGCTTCTGTGTTTGCCTTTGCATTGCCCAGTTTTAGCAAGAATCCTGCTAAGTTGGTTTAGCCAGAATCCCGCATCCTCGCTATCCGATCATCCTTTATATCTGATTGGGTTCCTCTCTCCCCATCCCCTTCCCCCAGGTAATATCTGATCACCCTGGCCTTCCTTTAGCAAGAATCCTGTTAGGTCAGTTTAGCAATAATCATACCACCCTCTTAGTAATTCTCCATTTACTGACCCTCACCCACACTCCACTCCTTGGCTGTAAAATCCCTCCTTTTCCTTGTTCTGTTCTGACTTGAGCCAGATCACTCTCTCCTACTGCAGAATCCCACTGCAGTGACCCTTACACCTACTGCAAAGGTCGTAAGTAAAATCTACCTCACCGTTTTTTTAACAGTGTCATGAAAATTTTTTTCTTTAACATATTCTGTGCTTTTCTCAGAGGCAGTAGTGTTGTATCTTATTTCATGGACCAATTTGTTGTAGGTAATTTTTTTCTCCCACCTTTCCTTGCAAAATGTATATGTATAGTGAGATAAACTTTTATAAATATTTCCAGAGAGGACTATAGTTCGAACTATTTGTTCCTTATGTTTGGTATACTGGTAAAGGAACCAGGCAATAGATATGTAAAATTAGTCTATTCTTTGGACAGTAAAAGTCTATAAAAAGGAACACAGGGATGTCTATTCAGGTCTGCCCGTGGGAAAGCATAGATCACGATGGAGTGGGCAAATGGGAATTGCTTCATCTAAAGATGACACGACCATTTTAGCATAGTATGGGCTGGCATCTTTGTCTTATAAGCCTGGCTTTAAGAATATTTACAACCCAGTGGTTCTAGAGTCTTGAGGGATTTTACTCCTTCCGTTCCACAGTTGTTGGTTTTTTTAACATTGATTTCTGTAGCTGTCCTCAGCTCTACCCAGTGCAGGTGGACCGTGGTTCCACAAATTTTAGATGGAGAATGTGTTTCTAGTTTTTATTTTATTTCTCTTATCATGAGGCACTTTGGACAAGTCTAACCTACTGAAACAGCTCATTTTCCTGCCATCTACTGAGTACACTGATATTAGGAGAAGCAAAAGGGATTTAAAAGAATTTTTTTTTTTTTTTTGGTTTGTTTGCTTATTTCCAAACCTCACCTTGTCCAGTAAGTGCTGGGAGGACCTGAAGATCCATAGCTCAGTAGAGAAAGGGCTGGAGTGGGGAAGCACTGCCATTCAAATGCACTTCCTTGTTACCAGGCCATTTTATGTTTACAAACTCTCACATTTAAAGACTCTCAAGGGGATAACTTTTCACATAGTATAGTTTTAACTCTTCTAACTGTAGGTGGAAGAGACTGAAGCCCACTAACTTTGATTTTTTTAAAACTTTTTTTAAACTTTACCACACAAGTAAATTTACTTTCAAATTGCTGTGTTTATGATTTCAAAATTTAATCATATGTTTAAATCTATTCTAATTCCTTATCTGCTTTTATCTCTAAAACATACTTATATTTGGAACTGAGAATTTTCCACCTTCATGCTTACCTTCCAGTTTGGAATCCTAAGTACATCAGGAAAGCTCTCCTCATAAACACAGGAGACTCAGGAAAAATCATGCTGTTAGAAGCCCCTTCTCAATAATTTTTGGAACATGAAAACCAAAAGGTGTCTAACTGTGAGGAGCGAGGTGAGCAACCTCGTTCTTTATGTGCTTTGGTGGCTGCCTAAGTGATATCAAATCAGAGTACATGCCTTTAAAGCCAGCACATACTTCTGCTAAAGAGGTAACAAGAATTTGTGTGTCTGCAGATTGCGTCAGAGGCCAATCAGCTTCACCCTTGCAGGTCTCCTAATTATAGGTTTAATGTGGGAAAGAGAATCTAATAAGGGACCCCTTTCCTGGTGCAGATATTTTTAGAAGCATATTTAGATAACAGGGATTCTATTCAAGTATGTCCATTATGTTTAAAGGTGACCTTAGGGAGGGTGTGTGTGTTCATTATTTCCCCACAGTAGAGCCAGCCTCGTGCTGGTGCAGTCGAGCTGTCACACCTGGCTCCCTGTGATCAGAGAAGTGTCAAGAGACAGAGTGACACTCACAGGCCCTGAGAGCGGATCCAGTCCATGACCTTTGCCTCATTAGCAGCCTGACCCAACCAATCAGAGAAAAGCCTGCCTTTGATTCTCTAGCACAGACATGGCTGTGACAAGGACAGTCATCACCTCCTTGGTGTGACTCCAAGTGGAAGCCCTGGTTCTCTTTGAAATGCTTTGTCAGTGCAGACATACCAACGTGGGATGTCTTTCACTGTCTGTCTTTCTGCCTCTGTGGATCTCATTGTCTCTTTAATTAAAATGCCAAGATGCTCAAGTTATCCACTGATCTTATGTAAATGCAGGCAACTTTGAAATCTCCATTTTCTTTTTCTCTGAAATGCATCAGTGCTCACAGATTTCACTGATATCCAATATCTAGATTTTCAGATTTTTTTTTATTAAAAAATTTAACTGTTCCTTTGAAAGAGTTCTAGACTTAAAAGTAAAACAGTACAAAGAATTTCAAGATTCCCTTTACCTGGCTTCCTCCAATGTTAACATCTTATGTAATCTTAGTATAATGATTGGAACGAGGAAAGTAACATAGGATACTCTTAACTAATCTACAGACCTTACTAAAATTTTTCCAATTGCGCCACTAGTATCCTTTTTCTGACCTAGGGTCCAGTCCAGGATCACACATTACATTTAGATGTCCTGATTTCTTAGTCTCCTCCAATCTGGGACAATTTCTCGGTCTTTATCTTTCCTGACTTTTGAAGAATACTAGTCAGTTATTTTGTAAAAAAGTCCCTCAATTTGTGGTTGTCTGTGTTTTCCTCATATCAAATTCAGATTATGCATTTTAGTAAGACTATCACAATAGTGATACTGTGTCCTTCTCAGTGCATCACAATGTTGATATGTCTCACTACCGGCGATGCTAACTTTGATCACTTAAGATAGTGTCTGCCACTTTAAAGGGACTATTTTGCCCTTTGAAATTAAAAAGTATGCTGTGGAGAGATACTTCAAGATTATATAAACATATTGTTTCTCATCATATTTACTTACACCTTTGGGTTTTTGCAACCAAAAAGTGTTAGTGGATGAATAAAATCAAAGAAGAACTAAAAAAGTGCAGTGATACTCCATGACCATGGATAGGAAGATTCAATACTGTTATGATGTCAGTTCTTCTCAATTTGATCTATAGATTCAATGTAACCCCAGCCAGAATCCCAGCAAGTTATTTGGTGAATATTGACAAACTGGTTCTAAAGATATGTAGAGAGGCAAAAGACTCAGAATAGCCAACATGATATTGAAGAAGAAGAACAAAGTTGGAGGACTTAATGCTACCTGACTTCAAATTTACTATAATGCTTAAGTAATCAAGACACTGTGGTTTTGGAGAAAGAATTGACAAATCGATCAATGGAACAGAAGAGAAAACCCAGAAATAGACCCACATAAATATAGTCAGGAGACCTTTGACAAAGGAGCAGAAGTAATACAATGGAGCAAAGATAGTCTTTTCAATAAATGGTGCCGGAAAAACTGGACATCCACTTGCAAAACAGTAGATCTAGACATAGACATTACACCCATTCCCAAAATTAACTCCAAATATATGAGAGCCCTAAATGTAAAACCCAAAACTATAAACTCCTAGAAGATAGGAGAAAACCTAAATAACCCTGAATTTGGCAATGACTTTTTAGATACAACACTAAGGCACAATCCCTGAAGAAATAATTGATAAACTAGATTTCATTAAAATTAAAAATTTCTGCTTTGCGAACGACAGTGTCAAGAGAATGGGAAGACAAGCCCAAACTGAGAGAAAATACTTGCAAAAGACACATCTGATAAAGGCTCTTATCCAGAATATACAGAGAACTCTTAAAGCTCAACAACAATAACAAAAACAACAACAGCAACAAACAATTAAAAAATAAGCCAAGGACCTTAGCAGACACCTGTTATCTGTAGTTGATAAATAAGGATATAAAAAGATGCTCCACACCATGTGTCATCAGGGAAATTTGAATTTAACAAAAATGAGATAACACTATACACCTATTAGAATGGCCAAAATCCAGAACACTGATAAGACCAAAAGCTGACAAGGATGTGGATCAACAGGAACTCTCATTTATTGCTGGTGGGAATGCAAAATGGTACAGCCACATTAGAAGGCAGTCTGGCAGTTCCTTAGAAAATGAAACATACTTTACCGTGTGATCCAATATTGGTTCTCCTTTTACCTAAGGAGTTGAAAACTTAACGTCTAACCAAAACCTGTTTATAGAAGCTTTATTCATAACTATTAAAACTTAAAAGCAACCAAGATGTCCTTCAATAGGTGAATGGATAAACTGTGGTATATCCAGACAGTGGAATATTATTCAGCACTAAAAAGAAATGAGCTATCAAGCCATGAAAAGACATGGAGGAACCTTAATTGCATATTATTAAGTGAAAGAAGACAATCAAAAGGTTACATACTGTATGATTCCAACTATATAATATTCTGGAAAAGGCAAAACTATGGAGATAATAAAAAGTTCTTTGGTTGCCAGGAGATGGGGGATGGAGAGGGCTTGAATAGGCGGAGCACAGAGAATTTTTAGGGCAGTGAAAATACTCTGTATGATACTATAATGATGGATACATGTCATTATACCTTTGTCTAAAGCCACAGAATATATAACAGCAAGAGTGAGTCATAATGTAAACTGTGGACTTTGGATGATTATGATGTGTCAATGTAGGTTCATCACTTATAACAAATAGACCCCTCTGGTGGGGAATGTTGATAAATAGGGGAGGCTGTGCATGTGTAGGGGCAGGGGTATGGGAAATCTCTAGACCTTCCCCTCAATTTTGCTGTGAACATAAAACAGCTCTAAAAAATAAAGTCTTAATTTTAAAAAAAAGTGTAAGTGGGACCGTGTAATCTTATTTTAAAGATATGCCGAGAAAAATTAAGAATATAGAAGTGAGAATAAAGAGATGTAGGGTCTAAAGCCCCCTGTCATTTTTTACTGTTGGCCTTTGTTCCACCAATATCAATGCTGTAGTCTGTGATACACCATTTTGAACTTTTTCTGATGTAAGACAATGGGAAAAAGAAATATACCACTCACTCTACTCTGCTAATATTTATCTGTCAGCTCATTTATGAGGATAATAATGCATATTCTCAACCATTTCAGCTCCCTCTTCCTTTTTATTCTGATTTGGTCTCCCGCTATATCTGGTTTTTATTAGAAGGCTGAATAGACCTGGTTTGGCGATCCGTAAGAATAATGGTGGCCAGTTCAGTGACTCACATAACTGTCACTGCCAAGGCTTCAGAAAACAGCTCTGACTTCCTGTGAATCTCATGCCCCCATCTCTTTCACAAGCCAGCTCAGGGCACCCTGCTCGCTGCTAAGCAGGTTAGCAGTTGCTGGTGGAGAAAAGGATCCCTTTTCCCCTAGTGTTCCACCATGCCCTGTGCCCAGTATCCCATGTCAAAGACAGCAAACGTGCCAATCATCAGACATTGTGAATTTAGTTCCTTCCAAGTCTCTGGGTAGATAATCATATTGTTAGTTCCTGGAAATCTGATACTCCACCTAAGTGTTTATTAATAGGGCTGTCTTGCTTGCTCAAAAAGAACTAAAAGCTCTTTATGACATGTTTAAATTGAATATAAACCAACATTTATAGAGTGGTTAAGTGTAATTCAACTGCATTAGTAAAATGACATGCTATTTACAAATGAAATACTCAAACCAACTGTGGTCTACATAATTCTCCCCACCCCTTCTCATCACTTCCTCCTTTTAATGTTCTCTTTGAACATTATTCAAAAAGTGTGACTAATTGGTCTGACTCTAACAATGTTAGATCTCCCCACCTTATTTCCTTAAAGAAATTGGGCTGTAGTTTTCCTGTTTAATCTGAAGCTGTAATAAGAGTGATTGTTGTTTACCAAGTAGGATTATATAGCATTTGCCACTTGGTGAGTGGCAACACTAGACAAAAATAGCCCAAGTAGTGAGGTGAATGTGCTACCCAGATCATAAACGACCATGAGTCCCCAAGTCTCCCCACACATTCAGTCTGTGAGCCAAGGAAGTATGTGTGGCTGAGTTGTGTGAGGGGAGGAGGGCGGAGGGAGCAGAGGAAGGTAATTTTTGGTGGTAGGAATGAGCTTTCCTCAGGGCATGTGAGAACAGTGTTTGTCCCTCTTGGATGTTACCATAGGTGCTTCCAAAAATGCCTTATAGCGGCTGGGGAGCAGAGGCCGGGTCTTGTGAGGGCAGCTGCCCACTCCCCTGAACAGCCACAGGAGGGGAGCTGTGGCCATGGAGCCTCTCACCCCGACTGACTGCAGACTGTGACCTTGACTTCCTGCCAAGGCTGCATTCACTTTGTTTTAATACATACCAGTCCTTTTCCCTGTTCCAGAGCCGAATTTGAGTGCTTTCATCTTGGGAAATTTACTTACCAGCTAGATATGGTAAAGGCTTCCAATTGAATGTAGAGGTTGTAGTAAATAAGAAACGCAGGAAGACTAACCAAGTTTTCAAAGTACTCTTAGCAGGAAAAATAATGAGTGAAGAAAAGTGCGAACTACTGTAAAGTATGGCCCCATTGATGGCCTTTTTGGGAAAGCTGTTTTGACATTTTTCAAATAAATAGCAAAGTGAAAGAAGAATGCAAAAATTGTACACACACAGTTATCATGACTCCAGAAAATAAATTAGTGCATATTACTATGATTGGGAAGAAACACAATAGAATGTTTAAAATGTCATTTCAGCATGGTAGGGAATATGGATGAATTTCATCTTCCTTTTACTTTTTCTTCTTTCCTACACTTTCTATAAGTGTAGAATATAGAAAGCATTCTATAAGCATGAATATCTTTTCATAATAAAACAAAATGGATAAACTAAGACACATACACACACATGTACATGTGCTGAAAATATATTTGAAACAATTTTAAATCATACTACTGGGTTTATTTGGATTCTGAAATTCCCATTATAATCCCATTTTGAGTTGATAGCATTATCTTAGGGATCTCATTTTAAAATATAAAGTACTGCATAGTAGAGGGTAATATTAACCCATTAACACCTCAGAAGGAAAAATGTATCTGATTTTCTAGCCTGGCAGACTGCGAGAGCAGGAGCCTAAGGGCATGAGAGACGTATAGGTGGGTTTTGATGGAGAAAGACCCAGGTCTTGGAAACTTTTGGCTGGTGGAGGTCACAGCTCTTTAAGCAAATGCCTGGGAGGAAGTGGCACTGAAGAGGTTTTCAAGGTAGAAAAAGGTGGTGTGGCGTATGAGGAGGGTTAAGGAGAATGCGGTGGGAAGAACCGCAGAAACCAAACTTGCTTTATGGTTTGCCCGCGTATCATTCTGCAGCAAGCACGCTTGTTCATAAATCTTTGTGCAGATATCTGTTTCTTTAGGATAAATCCCTGAAAGTAAAAATACTGTATCAAAGGGTGTGGATAATCTAAGACTTTGAATAGTCAATTTCAGGCACATTCTAGGTGAAAAGCACTATTTAATATGTGCCAGATTGGGAGCACCTGACCCTGAAGAATTTCCATGAGACTTTACACAAAAAAGAGAAGCCAGTCACTCCTCAGGCTCTCTTAGGACTTTCAGGAGGACTTAAATAGTTGCATAGGAAGTGATTTTGAAGTCACTTGGTCTGAGGAACAGCTGGAGTTAGCCTGAAAGTTGAACACACACCATCACCAGGGCTCTGACCACCAGCCCCCCTATCTCAGCGTGCACTTTCAAGCAGACCTCTTTGTTTCCAGCAGTCAAATGCCACTGTCTACTAGGGATCAAATGAACTGAAAATAAGCTCTGAAAGGCTGACAGCTTTAATTGTCATTTAATAGACCCATTTCCTAAACTCCCTAGTATCTTGTGTTGTGATTGTCAAGGGTCCCATGATTAAATCTAGTTTAAATTGATGCTCAATTTGGCCAGGATTGAAGAACTACTGGGTGGCAATTGTGCAACATAACTGGGTAAAATTCCTTACATCTGTTGGTGGTTAAAGTATTTGAACTTTAATACTTAAAATACAGCCCATCTGGAATACTTAAATGAAAGCTTTAATTCTCAGAGAAAGGATTTGAAGGTCTCTTTGTCTTCCACAGAAGGTTTTAAAAGGCAGTCAGCAATTAATGAATGAGATCATGGGCAAAATAAAATTCTTTTTTAAACCAGATTTTAATAGGCTCGTATCTCAACCTTGGCTTGGTACTGTTTAGGATGAAAGGATGCTGGTTATTCGTGTGACCTCTGGGAGACCTATGATGATTGGGGGAAAGAAATTATAATCCTTCAGCCATTCATGCTTGGAAGATTACCTTCAATAGGCACATAAATTATCCATGTCGTGCTTTCCTTTTGGGGAACATTCAGAGGCTCTTACAATAACCAGGAAGTCTATAATGGATCAATATTGGCGGCACTGGTCTTTTTTGTTGTTGTTGCTCTTTTCCCTCATTCTCTATTAGGGACCTCCTTGTCAGTTAAAAAAGTCTGGATATAGGTTCTTCACATAAGGTTTTCCTCTGCTTTTCCTGAGCTACCTTCTGTAACACATGCCAGGCACACTTACACTTCATGAGGTTCTCATTAAACCTTTACATCCACATAAATGAGGAGAGCTTCTCTGAGAGACCTACTTAAGGATTATGTGCCTTTTATTGCCAGCAATCCAAAAGCACGTTCATTACAAACGTGAATCAGACAGGAGACACTACAGTATGCTCCCATCAAAAGCCTTAAGGCTATTTCTCCTACCTTTGAGAATATGTGGTACTTTGGGCATGACAGAAAGTGAGAAATGATGTTTCCAAATCCCTAACACATGTCTACACCTCAAAATTCTTGGTAATGATAGTAACACTGAAAAAGTCACCACTGGGTGGAAAAATCTTTTGGGGATCAGTGCAGTGGTATGTTGCCAAAAACTGGGGTTAGTAAACCATCCTGGGTTATAAGAAGAGGATGATGTGGTAGAAAAAAGAAAATTCAATAGATAATATCTAATGTGGAAGATAAAATGAGTTTTAAGATAATAGTTCACATTTTGGGGGAATGCTTAATTTTTTCTCTAATTCTTTGTGGCCTTTACTATAAGCTCTTTCACAAAGTGCCAACTGTGTTTAAAATATAAAACCAACAGAATTTGCTGTGATAAAATTTCTCGCCCTCAGATTAGCTGATGAATAAGAGGCTAATATACAAAGGGACACATTTCATTTTTACTTATGTAAATAGAAGATATAGAAAATAATGTGAATCTGAAATAAACATTTTCTAAACTCCTGAAAAACACCCCTAGATATATCCCTCTGGTTGAGAAAGATATCCTAGTTTCTTTTTCAAGATTCAAAAGCAAGGGCCATGAGCTGGAGCTCTTTGCTCATTTGAAGTAAATTGCCTTGACAGTGCATAAGAGAGAGAAGAACACTGAGATAATTGGGTTCAAAACCAGTGTTTGCAGAGTGGAGATAGGAGGCTTTATGCACAGATGAAAATATGTGTAAATGAGTGACTGGGTTAAAGGTTGTATCTGGGAAAGGATACAAATAAGGATCATAATGAAGTTAGAGCATAAAAGGGAGAGAATATTTGAATATTCATTTGGGAAACACAACTCCCTACTGTGTGCATAGCTGAGCATTTGGTGGAATTGAGGCACCTGCTGCAGCGGGCATCATAGTTGGAGCCCCATCAACATCTCTCACCCTCTCGAAGGTCACCTGCATCTTTGGTGGGTGGTTCCTGACCACTTTCTCCCTCAAGCATCTGGCTCTTTCTGCCAGAGGATGTTCTCTGACCACCAGAGTGTGTCCTGCCTAGGCACCGTGCAGACCAGAAGCTCTGGAGAGTTGAGGAAAGTCTCAGAGTAACCTTCAAACAATGAGGGATATGAGTTGATGGCTAAATGGTCCTTGGTGGGACAATTCTGGGATGTGAGATGCAGTATTTCAGAAGGTTCCAGCAGGACTGAGGCATAGCTGCCCACGGTGGCAACTCATTTACTGGTACACCCTTCATTTGTTTTCCTCCCTTCCTTGGCTTGCATCCCCTGAGCTACACTCTGCTTCCTGGGATCACTTCCCAACTAAACTATTTGAACTCAGATTTTTTCCCAGGCTTTGCTTTGGAGGGAATCCAAACTAAGATACATGCTGAATAGATGTTTGATAGAGAAAAATAGGGGGGCATTTTTATTAAAAAATATTGACCTTGCTTGATTTACATTCAGAAGAACAGAGTTTAATAGGAGCTGGGCATGTGTTGATGGATAGGAGTTAGGAAAATTCATGAAGGGAAATATTTGAGGGAAATAGCAAGACTTATTCCCAGGGTGGTTGCAGTGTAGCTGATGAACAGGTTGCAGTGGAATGCAGTTCTCAGCTTGGGGCGTGGTCACAGAGTCTGCATCATCAATAATGATTGGCAATGGAAATAGGAAGAAAAGAGTTGGGGGGAAACCCCACAAGGAATGACTAATTGTGTGTTTAGCGTGTGAAGTCCTTAGAATTTCAGGTCTTTTCCTTCACCTGGCTGTGTCATTGTATCCTTTCCAGTGGGACTGGTGGAGACATTCGCATGCACATCCACAGCTCCAATTTTTTCTTCTCTTTAGAAAAAGGCTGATGTGAGGAAATGACGGAAAGGAAACCCAATGTTCTTGGGTTTCTAAATGACCCCAGAGTGTGTAATGTGTGTGTGTTTTTTTCTGCCTGCCTCAAACATCTCAAGAAACAAAGGAACAAAAGATGCCTTATTACAGAATGACACTTGCTAAATGGTTCAGGTTGACAAGGATACATTAGAGCTGTTTATTCTTTTAAGAATCATCATGTAGTTGGATCCTCTTAGCCTTCAGTGATACCCATTAACCTAGGGGTTTTTTGAAGCTGATGATACACTGTTTCTTTTTTTTTTTTTTTTTTTTGCAGTACGCCGGCCTCTCACTGTTGTGGCCTCTCCCGTTGCAGAGCACAGGCTCCGTACGGGCAGGCTCTGCGGCCATGGCTCACGGGCCCAGCCGCTCGGCGGCATGTGGGATCTTCCCGGACCGGGGCACAAACCCGTGTCCCCTGCATCAGCAGGCGGACTCTCAACCACTGCACCACCAGGGAAGCTCACAGTGTTTCTTATTTTTAAAAACTCTTCCCCTACTTAGCCTTTTTACAAATTTACAGTTCTAGTTTGGATTAGTAAGGTTGTTACCTTTCTGGAACTATCTGAGTGAGTTTATAACCCACAGGGCCCAGGTCTGCTTTCAAGGTTATGAGTTGAATTAGGGGATGACAGGATGACAACAGTAAAATGGAAGTGCTTCTCCCCACCAGCCTCTCTCACCATCTGATATGTGGAATTTTTTCCAGCTTTCACAGCTGAGGCGTTGCTAATTGTTGAATTTGCATTACGATTGTAAGCTCTGGCAAGCCTGAAATTCATTTTGGCTCATTTCCTCAGCCTCATTCCACAAATAGTATCTCCAGCCCCAAGTGCTGAGGCCAAGGGAGAAGATCCCAAGCAGAGTAAGACATAACTTAGGCCTTTCCTTATTGTAGAAAGATGCATTTGATAGAAGTAAAAAGAGTTCTAAAAATTAGAAAATGTTCCCTTAGCGATACCTTTGATGTGTCATTGTAAACCAAATTATTTCACATTCTGTGGAGGAGGGACTGAGTTTTTCCCCATTAGGGCAATTTGGGCAGAGGGAAGATTAGTTCTTTGAGGGGAATTCTGATCACTCCCCTCAAGTTTCTTTCAGTTCGGGCAACAACTCAGAGACGGTGGCTATGTGGGAGGTCAATCTATGTTTAAATCAACACTGACTCAACAATATATTCAAGCCTTGCTTCAGAATTTGTCATGTGGTGACAGCAAAAACAATTTCAAGGGTAAATGAACATTTTTGGAAGGTGGGGATTTTTTGACGCTGAAAATACTGCATTAAAGGATCATGCTTCTCTGAGTTATAAAGAGCTAATGTGGACCGGTTTAAATGGTGTGATTTTTTTTTCTTCTTATAATTTCAGTTGAGTTTACTAAAAATGAGATCGGGCGTGTCATAGGGAGGAGTCACACTGCAAACCCACCTTCGTTTCTTCCCTTCTTATTAATCACATGCAGTCACTTTCTGGAGAGCAATTAGAATAAGCAACAACCTCTTCATCTTAAAATTAGCTACTAAGAGCATCTTTCTGTATTCAGAGATTTGATAAACACTCTTAGCTCAACTACCTACATTGACCCTAATGTTATAAAATGTGATTCCCTTCTCCTCAGCATTTTTCCTAGACCGATGAGCCATTATTATTTTATTTTCTTAATGAATGAAGAATGCCTTTAGATGTCAGTTATCAAATTGGCAAATAATCCTGTTTAATAGCCAAGATAAGAACAAAAGAAGAGACTTAAAAAAAAAAAAAAAAAAAAGGACAAGCCATCCCCTCCTCCAAATGAGAAATTCAAAGAAGTATGGTTGGTTAGATGGAGTCTAGGAGGAAACGAGTGTGAGACCAATAAATCACATGTTTTGAATTTTGAATTGTTTTGGGATAATATGGAAGCAATTGTAAACAACTGGGGCAGTTCAGCTCTTAAACAATTTGCATATAAATAGGAGGAAACAATTATCATACTAGGGTTATTTATTTCTTGATGAAGAGAGCAGAAACAACATTAAGACCTTGTGATCAGCTTCTCTGGATGCCTGAGTTTATATAAATGTTTACATTGAAGGAAAAGAACTGAATTTGTAGACCTAACTTTAAGAAATCAGATTGGAGGCAGAATTGGAGAGTGGAGGTGGGGGATAAAGAATGATGTTACAGGTTTTCCGTTGCTACGTAATAAATCGCTCCAAAACTGAGTGACTTAAACAACAATCCTTTTATCATCTCTCATAACTTTTATGAGTTGCGAATTCAGGAGTCACTTAAGTGGGTGCTGTTGGTTTGGAAGCTCTCATGCTACTGCATCCAGACCGTGGTTGGAGCTGTAACAGGAGGCCAGGAGCGGCTGAGCAGTGGCTGGGCAATCTCTCTTCATGATGCAGCTCCAGTGCTGCTTCATGCAGTCTTTCCACATGGGCCAGTTTGGGCTTCTTCACCGCACAGCAGTTTCAAGGCAGTTGGGCAGCTTACCTGGAGGCTCAGGCTACTGCCAGAGCTCCAGCGAGCAAGGTGCATCAATGTTTATGACATAGTCTCAGACATCATTCAGTGTCATTTCTACTGTGTTCTGCTGGTCACCAGTAAGTCACAAACCTGCCTCGATTCAAGGAGAGAGGAAGGAAAATTGACCTCTTGATGAGGGAGTGTCACATTTCTAGAAAAGCTTAGGAACAGGAGATGCTCTAGCAAAGAAAACAGTGGTGTGCCCTCTGCATGCCACACCCTCTCCACTAAGTCGGGCACGCCCTCCATGCTACACCTCTTCTACCCTTATCCTTTTAATCCCAACCTGCTTTAGCTTGTTTGTATTTTCCTTGTTATGAATTTGTGGATCCATACCTGGAAGTTGTTGCTCCTGGCTCCTCCTGGGTTTGTGTCCTTCAGAAATTGGGTATCCCCTCCCTGTAAGTGTTCTGGTTTCTCTGAGCATTTTGCATGAGCACTTTCTGCCTTAGTCCTTGTTCCCAAAGGACCTCATCCCTTCTCCCACATTGCTAGCTCAGTCCCCGTTGCCCCAGTGAGTGACATGGGAGATTCAGGTGAAGTAGCAGGATAATATTGGCTCAGTCAGGACTAAGGAAAGACATTATAGGTTTTGCATTTTGCACCAACCTCATCTTTGAGGAGTTGGTGAAGACAAAGCTGAAAAACAAGACAAAAGCTGAGTTTGTACATAAGAAGTTAGGGCTACAAAAAGTCCAGCCTGCATTTTACAGATGAGTGAATTGAGGCCCGGAGAGATCTGATTTCCTCACGAACACTAGTACAAGGTACTTGAATTCAGGTCTCCTGACTTCATGTAGACACACATAGAAAAAGTTTTCTATGTACCAAACAGAGTCACTAGCAACCCACTTGTTAATCTTTTTTTTAAAATTGAAATAGAGTTGATTTACAATACTATAATAGTTTTAGGTGTACAGCACAGTGATTCAGCATTTTTGCAGATTATACTCCATTAAAAGTTATTACAAGACAATGGCTATAATTCCCTGTTCTATACAATGTATTCTTTTTGCTTATTTATTTTATACATAGTAGTTTGTATCTCTTAATCCCATACCCCTAACTTGCCCCTCCCTCCTTCCCTCTCCCCTTTGGTAACCACTGGTTTGTTTTCTATATCTATGAGTCTGTTTTTATTTTTCTATATATATTTGTTTGTATTATCTTTCATGTTCCACATATAAGTGATATCATACAGGATTTGTCTTTCTCTGTCTGACTTATTTCACTAAGCATAATATTCTCCAGGTCCATCCATGTTGCTGCAAATGGCAGAATTTCATTCTTTTTATGGCTGAATAATAGTCCATTGGATATACATGCCACATCTTCTTTATCCATTTGTCTGTTGGTGGGCACTTGGGTTGCTTCCATGTCTTGGCTATTATAAATAATGTTGCTATGAACATTGGGGTGCATGTATCTTTTCCAATTAGTGTTTAGTTTTTTTCCAGATATATACCCAGGAGTGGAATTGCTGGATCATATGGTAGTTCTACTTTTAGGTTTTTTGAGGAACCTTCATACTGTTTTCTATAGTGGCTGCAATTTACATTCCCGCCATCAGTGTAGACTTTTTAATCATGTCCATTCTGACAGGTATGAGGTAACATCACATTGTGGCTTTGATTTGCATTTCTCTAATAATTAGCAATGTTGAGCATCTTCTCATGTGCCTGTTAGCCATCTGTATGTCTTCTAACATACTTTTAATCTTGCTTTGTTTGTTTTTAGAAGAAACTGTCAATAGGCATTTAAATACTCTCATTTACTTTTTAACCTTCCAAAAAATAGTACTCTCAGAATTTAAAACACAAGAGCTATTTAGGTGCTTTGAATGATGGGAACAGGTTCTTTTCTCTTGGGCTGACTCTACAGGGGGCTCAGGAACACCTGCACACCTTTTAATCTGTCCATCTACTCTCAGATTTAGCTAGTACCTGAGGTCTGGCTCACGTGAATTGGGAGCAACATTGGTGATGTATCTTCATCCTTACCCCTTGGAAAAAATGGTTCTGAGCTGCAGCCAAAATTAGAAAAAAATTTTGAGAGTCAAGCTTTTGTCCAGTGACCCCTTCCTGCATCCTCAATGTTAAGGTCTAGCTAGTAGGGAAGGGCTGTCGGTAGAGAGTAAGCTGCTGAGAATTCTAGAACTTCCTCTCCTGCCCCAGGCTTTTCAAAGTAGAGATGTATCAAATTTGGCCAGATGGTTCCTTGGGCAATATCTGATTTTCTTTCCTTAGGTGATTCAATGAGATAATGTGTTGTCTATAAATGTTAAACAGTTAGACACAAGTTAGTCATCATAGTGGCAGCAGATTGTAAGGGAGAAAGTATGGCATTTGGAATCAGAGACCCAGGGATCCAATTTTAGCTACACTACCTAATGTCTGGTGAGCTTGGTAATACAGTTTTTTTTTTTTTTTTTAATTTTAGGTTCATAGCCTGTAAATTGAATCATGCCTATCATGGGCTGAATTGTGTCCCCTCCTCCCCAAATTCATATTTTGAAGTTCTAACCTTCAATCCCTCAGAATGTGACTGTATTTGGAAATATGTCTTTAAAAAGGTAATTAACTTAAAATGAGGTCATATGGGTGTGGCCTAATGCAATATGGCTGCTGTCCTTATAAGAAAAGGAGATTAGAACACAGATGCACACAGTGGGAAGACCTTGTGAAGGCACCCAATGAGAATGGCCATCTATAAGCCAAGGGGACAGGTCTTAGAAGAAACCAGTCATGCCAACACTTTGATCTTGGACTTCTACCAGCCAGAATTGTGAGAAAATAAATTTCTGTTGTTCAAGTTGCCTAGTCTGTGTTACTTTGTTATGGCAGACCCAGCAAACTTAGGCAGTGCCTTTGGAAAGGTTTTTAAATATTTAAATCACTGTATAAATATAAAATTATTAGTAAAACAATATTAGTAGCCACTGTCCCAAATCTTTTGAGACTGAAGGAATTTGAGAATTGGGGAATTGGGCAGATTCACAAAGTGCCCAGCTATGGAGATTTCTCTAGAACACTAGTAATCAGTGTGTCAAAGGGTGGTTCTTGATCTGGGCTCATTTAATAGCAAAATATGATGGAAACTGAGGCATTTCCTAGCTCTGGCCAGGCTATGTCAGGAAACCCAGAAAGACAATAAAGAAGCTCTTTGTTGTTCTGTGGTCCTACATTAGTTAACGACTGTCTTTCAGCCGAGAAGGAGAATCTAGTTCCCTGCTTATCACTCAGAATTCCCAAGTGTAGCTGCGTTGGCAGCCAATTTCTAAGAAAGAGTTGGAGCTATGGGATGAAAGTGTGGTTATTATTTAGGAAAATGGAATCACCTCAGGTGATTTGTAAGGGGCAGAATAAATGCACTGAAGTCCGGATGCTTATTTTTATTTGTGTTGGCTAGAAGTAATTTTTCTAGTCTATACTTTTCAACTCAATGTTTATTTAGTCAAGCTCCTGGAGTACTGGGCACTGCCCTGAGAGCATTGTGGGGTAGATTGAATACACAGAAATCATGAGCCCTTTCTTTGAAGTTGATACAACATAATTTGTGTGCCACAGGCTGACAGCAGCCAGGCAGTCATGTATCGAGTTTACAAGGAAAACATGTATGCAACGTTAAGTTAGGGGAAATTTTCTGTACTTAAGTCTTTTATTCTGAGAAGACATCTTTTTAGAGTCTGCATAGAGGAGTCAGTCATTTTCTATTAAAAATACTTGGAATCCATATTTAGGGCGTTCAGAGCAGGTTTTAGTTTAGTGTCCTCCTCTTCCTTCTCCTCTCCTCCACCTTCCTAAACCATGTTATATTTTCCTTGGGCAAGTTTTCATGAGCTCTGACCCCGTCAAGAGAATTGTAATGAGAACCCCGGCAAAAAGGATTATCAGCTTGGAAGCTGAGTATGAAAAGAATAGATTCTTCAACAACTTCTGCATGATACCCCAATTCGTAATTCTTTTTTTTTTTAACATCTCTTTTGGAGTATAATTGCTTTACAATGGTGTGTTAGTTTCTGCTTTACAACAAAGTGAATCAGTTATACATATACATATGTTCCCATATCTCTTCCCTCTTACGTCTCCCTCCCTTAAATGATTACTTCTTTTTTTTTTTTTTTTTTTTTTTTGGCCTTGTGGCATGTGGGATTTTAGTTCCCTGCCCAGGGTTTGAACCCGCACCCCCCACATTGGAAGTGTGGCATCTTAACCACTGGACCACCAGGGAAGTCCCTTGTAATTCAGTTTTTTTTTTTTTTTTTTTTTTTTTTTTTTTTTTTTTTTTTTTTTTTTTTTTTTTTTTGCGGTACGCGGGCCTCTCACTGCTGTGGCCCCTCCCGTTGCGGAGCACAGGCTCCGGACGCGCAGGCTCAGCAGCCATGGCTCACGGGCCCAGCCGCTCCGCGGCATGTGGGATCCTCCCAGACCGGGGCACGAACTCATTTCCCCTGCATCGGCAGGCGGACTCGCAACCACTGCGCCACCAGGGAAGCCCTGTAATTCAGTTTTTAAAGAACAAAACTATGAGGATTAAAGCACTCAGTTTGATATCAATGAGCTACACAAAAATTATAGTGAATCAGAACAAGTTATCATCAGTGGAGTGCTTTGATCAACCTAAGATGAAGGAAATTTGTCACTGTAAATGGTTCCTTCTTAATCAGATTGTGTTGCTTTGTTTTGGGGGTGAAATTCAGGATAGGTAATGATGGTAAACATTAGCAAAGGAACACTTATCCTGTAGGATTTGTCAGGGCATTTCATTTCTGTCACTTACAGAAGCAATCATTTCATTAGGTATTTTATCACTAATTTCATTTTTTAAAAATGAATCCTTTAGAAAAAAGGATGAGTTAAAAGTGCTTTCACAGAAGAAGGCACAGGCTTAAGAAATTTTTTTAAATGAGTTAGCAAGTTAGCACTCCTTGAGGTCAGGGCAAGGTGAAATACATAGATAAATTAGGCTGGGGAGGAAGCAGCAATGGTAGTCTTAGGAGAGATTCGTGCTGGACATGGCACTTCTCTTACCTGTGACTGTACCTGAGGCAATTATTCCTTCTGCTGAGGAAATATGATCGTCTTCCCCTTCTCCTTCCTCTTAAATATCTCCCTAGAGTCCGGAAGAACGGTCTGGTAGTTGATTTTTGTGGCTTTAGAAGACACACTGTAGTCTCAGCCATGTACCAAATGCCTGGACCCATTACAAATCTTCGGGGAGTTTGTAGAGGCTATGCGTGCCAACCCACCTTGAAATGACTTAGGACGAGTGGGCTGCAGGTCTAGAGCAACAGACCTGCCGAACGGTGGCACGCCAGTGGGTATAGCTGTTAAGAGATGGGATGGGCTAGTGTTGGTGTTTTTATTTCCTTTGAATTCCTGTTAGCAGTGAGGGCTATCTGAGTTTTGGTAGTTGTGTGCACAAGGGACAGTAGGGTTGGCTTAGCCCAGGTCAGTATGAGCATCAATAGAGGAATGCTTTAGCAAAGACTTGCTTGTACCTGGCCTAATATACTGCCACCCAACACATCTTTTGGTCAGCAGGTTGGAAGGACAGTAGATGCTATAAATCCTTGCATAAGTACCCTGGGTAAGCA
Organism: Hyperoodon ampullatus; assembly: GCF_949752795.1. Lineage (NCBI taxonomy): Eukaryota > Metazoa > Chordata > Mammalia > Artiodactyla > Ziphiidae > Hyperoodon > Hyperoodon ampullatus. Next base: position 67,711,312 of record NC_136929.1, read on the forward strand.
CTTGGATATAACTTTCCCTTGGAGACTGGAGGGACCCTGGCTGGAAGTGGGTATACACTGATGAGTCTGAATTCTGTTAGCCAACTTTCTAGGGCACATGCTCAGAAACTGTTAATACGTTTTTTGTTATTATTGCTTTACTCTTACAAGGAAAGAAAAATACGTCATTTTGGAACACTGAGAAAATAAAAGAAACAGAAATAAGATGATAAGGATGGACTGAAACTTTCCACCTGAAGAGAACCACAATTAACATACAAGTGCCCACTTTTCTGATCTCTTTTCTTTGCATATACACACTACAAATGTAGAATTACCAAAATGTGATTTTATTATAACCATTGTTTTTAATAGTTGCATAATAGCCATTCAAAGATGATACCATAATTTATTTAGACAAGACCCTATTGTTTGACATTTCAGTTGTTTCTGAATTTCTCTTAGCATAAACCACATTGTCCTGAACATTTCCGTAGATAATTACGTGCATGCATCCATTATTATTTCCTTGGGATGAGTCTCTAGGGAGAATCAAGAACTTCTGATACATATAACCAAATTGCCATCCTAAAGATCTGTGTGCATTCATCATGCATTGAACACGTTTACTAACTGAGCACTCAGTCTATGGTCAGGATTGTGCTATGAGCTGGGGACGCAAGCAGTGACCAAAACAACATAAACCCTGTCCTCACAGAGACAACCACTAAATATGTAAACAGCAGTGTTGGATGTCACATGGGGGAGACCCTGGGGCTACTGGGGCTTCAAGCAGAACCACACAGAGTTCCCAGTCGTGTGTGGGTGCTCCTGTGCCCCTGAGCCCTGGCCAGTATATTCTAATATCATTTCACTTGTGTTGTATATTGAAGTACACAGAAACAAGGATCATGCGCAGAACATTGCTGTGCGTTTGTACATCTGTACAGTCCAGACATAAGGAGTGGTATAATCTTTTATGATCCCTGTCTCACGTAGGATTCAGTCTCACGAAGCACCTTGTTCAAAGATTTAAGTTTAATAAACGGAATCGGCAGCCTGGGGAGGGAATAGTCTCTCAGGTTGCAGAGCCCAGCTGTCTGCTCTCAGCTGCGCTCCTCCCTGACAGAGTGAATCACCCACCCATCTGTGGGGGCCTTTTGATCAGCCTTCTCTTAGGGCATACAATGAATTCATTGCATTTTTTTTTCTTTTTATACAAGTGTATGTCTTTTTTTTCTAGATTGTGAGTAACTTGATGAGTTATACTCACAGTTCCTGGATTCAGAAACTCGATGCTGAAAAGATGGTTGACTGATTGACTGAATTATTTCCACTTGACTGGTTTACTAATTTGGTAAGACTCTGGGTTTAAGTTAGAGAACTCAGACTTGCTTAAAGAGGCTATTAAAAAAAAAACCCCAAATATTAAGCTTTTCAGTTTAAACTTTCCTCTCAAGTCCTTGATCCCCTAAAGTCTTCCTCTATTGTCCCAGGCTAGAGGAAGACGACTCGTCACCATTTTAGTGGCGTAGCAGACTGGAAAGTCAGGCTTGGGGAAGAGATCGTAGAGTTCTCTGTGAGGGAAGCCTCAAGTGGATGACAGATGGAGAAACCACTCCCTGTTGCAGGTTGATAATGGAAAGGAGAGAAAAGCCCAAGCTGGACATGTGCCCAAGAGGGGCAGGTGTGCTAGGTAAATTGAGGGAAGCACAGAGGACAGTGGTTTTCTGTCTGATACCCCAGGAAGCTTCAGGGGCTGGGCCGGCGAGGCACCCTGGTGCAAGAAGCCTCAGAGGAGAATGCAGCTGAGGCTCAGGGTGCTCCGTAGCCAGTGAGGGCTGAGGGGCACTGGAGGAGGTGCTACTGGAGTGCAAGCAGAGAGAGGCTAGATCGTGAGTTACACACTCCAGGGGTTGCAGCTGTGAATGTTGTCAGGGTGTAAGCAGTGGTCAGGTGGACAAGAGACACCTGACCTGAGGCCAGAGGAACCACGGAGCTCTAAGAACCTCTGTGCTCCAGAGCCCCCAGGGCCGTGTGAGCTCTGTTCCCTTTATTCAACCCAATACCATCAGGAGGGCGCTCGCAGATACAGAAGAGAGTAATTATCCCATATTAGAGAAAGTCAAGTACATTTTCTCTCCACGAAGACCAGACAAAATTTATATTTTCTCTGCATCTGAGTGGAACTGTGAACAATATTGCAACTCTTTAGATTAGTTTATCCATGAGGGGGAATTTATTGGTTCACAGAATCCAAAAGGTTGTAAAGGACACAGACTAAGCTGTGGGAAGGGTACAGTCTAACCGGGGTGGGGGCAGGAGCTCAGATCTTCTCTTTTTCTTTTTTGAAAAACTCCAAGTGTTTTTACTTTTTTAATTATTGATTTATCTGGTGGCTGCGTTGGGTCTTCACTGCTGTGCACAGGCTTTCTCTAGTTGTGGAGAGTGCACAGGCTCAGTAGTTGTGGCGCACGGGCTTAGTTGCTCTGTGGCATGTGGGATCTTCCTGGACCAGGGCTCAAACCCGTGTTCCCTGCATTGGCAGGCGGATTCTTAACCACTGCACCACCAGGGAAGCCCCAGATTTTCTCTTCTTCTAATCTCTGCTTTCTTCACTACTGACCTACTTTCTCACTACTGACCAAGCCCTCCACATGGAGAAGTTTGATATTCTATACTTTGATATTCTGTACCATTAGAGGAAGGGAAACTTCCCTCAAGGTTGTTTGGAGCTCAAGTTCAAAATCCCAGAGAATGACTGTATTAGCTTATGAGTTGGGTGGACCAATCAGTTGTATAGTCTGGAGGATGCTATTTTCAATGCCCCTCCTCCCTCTTGGGTAAGTTGCCTGATGTTGAACCAACAAACTATGGTTAAGGAGTCAGGGACACATAAGTCCAGAGTGGTTCCCATGGTGGCCATGCCCTGGAGGGATAGTTCCCAGGAGAAGGAAGAGTGAGGGTGATGGTGAAAAAAAGTGCCAACTATCCACCAACATGACATCCACCCTCTGCCATGATGTATACACCCCAGGACATTCTTGTTTCTTGGGGGCAATGGCTTATTTGGTGACTCCCTCAGGGAAGTCCACAGTAATCACACCAACCTCCAAAATAGACCCAGTGATTCTTCACACATGTGGTTTTACCCCATGTTGAATCCAGGCTGGCATGTGTGATAAACAGAACACAGTGAGTGCATGGCATATGGCTTTCCAGGCTGGGTCATAAATAGTGCTGTAGCTTGCACTTGCTCTCATGGGTTGCTTGGTCTGGTTGTGAGATACTGACACAGGATTATGTGGAGAGGAGCTGAGGCCTCCTACCATTAGGCAGCACCAACTTGACAGTCATATGAGTGGTCATCTTGTAAGTTGATCCTCGCGTCTTCAGATAATTGCAGCTCTGACTGCAGTTTCATGAAGGACTCCTCCAGGTCAACTGCCCAGCTAAGTTGTTCTCAAATTCTTGACCATGAAAAAATGGCAAAGGTGATAAATACTTACTGTTTTTAAGCCACTGGGTTTTGGAGTAGTTTATTATGTATGATTAACTAATTTGTGTACGTTCCCAAACAAGGTAAGTCAGGGTGAACCTTCCAGGCCTGAAGTAGGCATAATGCCCATCTAACATGACTCAAATAGGGAGGAAATGGCTACAGAATCCTATGTTATTTTCCTTGGGTTCTACAGCTAGTCTTTCAAAAAGAAAAACAAACAAAGAATGCAGGAAACAAAGAATTTCTGACATGTATTTTTCCTAGTTTGTTAACATCACTGGAACATTGGGAAAGGAAATGTCGCACAGCATATTGAGAGAGGAAGAAAAAGGAAACCCTGGAAAACTATTCAGAATCTCTGTGTTTTCATCCCAGCTCTTGGTCAAGTCATTAAGCCATTTCTGCTCCAACCTCCCTGGGTGGCTGGAGGACCACATGAGATAATGAAGGTGGAAGAGCTCTAAACATTTTCATCACCTTGCAAATAACATGTGTCATTGTCACAATCATGAGGACAAAGAGCGTGGATGTGGGTTAGAATTAGAAACTGGGAAAATGAAGAGAGAGAAGAAATAGGTGAAAACTTGGCTATTTTTCCCCTTAAGGAAATAGCATCCTAATAATAGGAAAATATCTTTTAGGCAATTTTGAATATTACCTTAATATGATTTGGGAATACCTTTGTATGTAGAGAAACTATGAAGTCAGATCTCCAGAAGAGTTGCAGAGTTGGTAATAAGTGGATTCCTAGTAATTCTTTGTTTCCTGGTACACTCCTGGCATCCTACAGCATAACGCAAATGCAGCTACATATGAGGGTCACAGCTCTTGCTAATCCCGTGATGCTCACTGATGTATGGCTTCACTCTTGGAATGTGTTATCTGTATCAGTCTTCCCACAGGGATCTCATACCTCAGCAGTTATATTTCATGAGTAGAGGTGTAACTGATGAATCTTCTAATTTTATAGTCTGAAATGGGATGATAAAATGCTAGATTTATAGATATCATTTCGTTTTGCACAACACTCACGTTTCTTCTTCCCATCTGGCGCTAAGAAAAGAAATTTGCTCTCCCTTTAATGTGTCACACTGTTAAATGTATGTTGCTTAAGATCTTGAGGAGCTGAGGCAGAGCTGCCCACCAGCATAAAAGATACGGTGCTGTGGGCAGTACTTCAATGCAAGCAGAGCTTAACCTAAGGCATTTTACTGCCATTGCAGTGATTTATTTATTTATTTATTTTGGAAGGGGAAGATAAACCGTTATATCCTGGTTTATTAACAAAACCTGTCCTCAAATTAGGATGGACTTTCTTAGGTACACACTTGGCTGCCAATTCTTCCCCAAATTTCACGCTATTAAGTGTGCAGACTACTCCATTGTCATAGCATATCAGAAATTCTGTGCAAGGAGTACATTTGCAATTGCAGCCTTATCAGGTGGCCTTCCTATGGCCATGAAAAATGGCTTCTGATAGATTTCAAGGAATTGAAATTGCAAGTTTCTCTCTTCTGAAACCAGAACCAGAATTTCTCCCCTGTACCTAACAGGGACTGCCCTCCTGGCTCCCCAGACTCCGTAGAAATACCATTTTTTCATACATATACTTTTATATTTAGCATACTCTCATTAACATGTCATTTCTTTTATGGGAGAACATTAGGCATTCATCTTATACAACAGAAGAGATACACAAAAATATGAGAGTCACAAAGGAGATGAGAGAGGAAAATGCAGGAAAAAGAATGTGTCTATATTATTCAAAATCACTGCATTCAAATAGTATTAGTCTTTACATAACTAACACTTCAAAAAAAGAAGAGAAGGCAATGCAAAATGAATTTGTGAAAGAAATTTGCAAAGGAGTAATAAGTATCAAAGGGCAAATCCTCCTTTTTTGGAGGGGGGCAGGTAGAATGTCAGATAGCAGCATTTGTCACTTTGTTAACAACAGTGTATGTGTGTCTTTCATGGCATCGATTGATACTGCTTTATGGTTGTTTTACTTCTCATTATTTCATTTCTTAGCACTTTTTCTTTTCTGGACCAACATTGTTCAGGAGCCTACTTAATTTTACCTGTTTATTTTTTTATTTATTTTTAAATTTTTTGGCTTTTTTTAAACATACAATGGTGTGTTAGTTTCTGCTTTATAACAAAGTGAATCAGCTATACATATACATATATCCCCATATTTCCTCCCTCTTGCATCTCCCTCCCACCCTCCCTATCCCACCCCTCTAGGTGGTCACAAAGCACCAAGCTGATCTCCCTGTGCCATGCAGCTGCTTCCCACTAGCTATTGGTTTTACATTTGGTAGTGTATATATATCCATGCCACTCTCTCAGTTCGTCTCAGCTTACCCTTTCCCCTCCCTGTGTCCTCAAGTCCATTCTCTACGTCTGTGTCTTTATTCCTGTCCTGCCCCTAGGTTCTTCAGAACCGTTTTTTTTAGATTCCATATATATGTGTTAGCATATGGTATTTATTTTTCTCTTTCTGACTTACTTCACTCTGTATGACAGACTCTAGGTCCATCCACCTCACTACAAATAACTCAATTTTGTTTCTTTTTATGGCTGAGTAATATTCCATTGTATATATGTGCCACATCTTCTTTATCCATTCATCCATCAATGGATACTTAAGTTGTTTTGATATCTTAGCTATTGTAAATAATGCTGCAATGAACATAGGGGTGCATATATCTTTTTGAACTAGTGTTTTCATATTTTTTGTATATATACCCAGAAGTGATTCCACTAGCTAGATCATATGGTAGTTGACAGGCAGTATTTTAAAGATTAATTTTAAAGCACACGTTAGCGTTATCCAAATCCTCCTTTAAGAATTTGAAAACTTATAAATATTTAAATAGGGAAAAACTCTATCACTTATCCTATTTTTAATAACTTCTAATCTATTATATATGTATGTATAAATAATATCTTCACATAGAAAGAGAATTAATAGCCCATTTCCTTGTTACATTAAGAAATAATCTGGTGTTCCCTAAATATTGGTGTGTATTTCATCATTTTCAACCCCACATATTTACCTACTATTTACAAGGGACTTTTGAGAGATCTCAAAGTGATGTTGGGAAGATAAAAACAAATACTTAGCACAGTTATTAGGGGGAGAGGATAATAATAATTACAGTTGAAAAGTATTCAGCACTTATATTGTACCAGGCATACTTATGTATTTACCTATTACTCATTTAACACAAATTAGTTAAATGTCACCATAGTTCTCACAAGGTTTCCATTTGATAGAGAAACAGATACTCATGATGATTAAGAAGCTTGATGAATCATAAGGATATAAACTGGGTGAAATTATAGTGACTTGGGAGGTCGGGTCAGAGAAGTCTTGTAAAGAGGCAGCATTTGGAGAGAGTGATGGAGGGGAAGGATGGGTGAGATGGGGTTGCTCTGGACATGTGGACGTGTGCTCTGCCTTTTCCTTAGAGGGCTGGGCATCTTTTCATGTAAGAAACATGACTATGCGTCATTTCACTGGCTGCATAGGATTCAACTTTATAGCTGTGCCATGACTTCCTTCTCTTATTTTTGAACACTTCATCCCACTACCTGCTACTATAAACGATGCCACAGGGAGTTGCCTTGGTCACACATCCTGAGCCCTCCCAATTATTTCCCTTTGACAAATTCCCAGAAGTAGGACTTTGTAGTCAAAATGTGTAGGCATTTAACATTTTACCCACAATTCTACATAGCCCTGTGTGGCTTGTAGCAGCAGGACTCAAACCCAAGGCCAGCTGACCCAAGGCCAGGTTCCAACCACTAAAAGACTCCTGTAGTCTGTTGGGAGCCCCTCCAAAATCTTTTTTTTTTTTTTAATCTTTAAATATTTGACAGTCTGGGAATTAGAAATTTTGCAAATCCTTATCACTCCTCTCCAACATGCTCAATACTGGTCATTATTTTCCTCAATAAACAAACAAAAATAACCCCCAAAACAAGACCAAAAAACAAAAACAAAAACCTATTTTCTGTCCCATGTTCTTGTTTTGTTTATCGTCACCACCATCCATTCAGTCACTGAGACTGGGAGTCTCGTTGGCCTCTCTCTCCCTGTTCACCAGGCGTGTCCCATCACCACCAAACCCTTCCCATTCTACTTCCTCTCTCTGGAATCTGTCCGTCTTTCCCAGCTCTACTACCACTGACTTCCTGCAGGTCCTTCTCATTTTCATACGTTCTGTATTCAGTAACTCTTGGTGTCTAGAATTAAAAACCTCCATGCTGCCAGTGAGAGGTCTTTGTAAGAGGAATTGTATGGGAAAGGATCATGTAAAACCCCAGCTTAAATCCTTTGAGAGCTCCCCATTGCCACAATCCCTACAGCATTAAGTGCAGACACTGTAATTTGGTGTGCTGGTCTTTCACACTCTGGCCCTGGCCGTCACTTTAGCTCCGAGCCTGCCTTTCTGCCCTGTGTCAATCCCTCAGCTTTAGCCCCTGCAGTATTTCCAGTCCCCGGATGGACTCTATGCTCTGGCCTTTTCTAATTTTGCTCTGCCTGGTGAGTCTTTATCATCCTTTAAGGCCAGGCTTGCGCTTTGCTTCTGTGTGATGCCCTTGCTGGCCTCCAGAGTCGTTGTTGGGTACCCTCTCCTTCATGTCAGCTGTGTACCTTGTACACATCACCATCACAGCAATATAAAAGGGATTTTGTTTTCTTGGAGGCCAAACAACAAACCTTGGTCTGGACAATAGAAGGAAAAAATAACATGTATTCTTTTAGTGAATTTATCATGTGAGGATAACAGAAGTACCTGCGTCACCAGGTGGTTGGGAGATGATGCATGTGAAACCCTAGATGCATGTCTGGCTCACTATAAACACTTGGTATGTATTAATTATTATTGCGGTTGTTATTCATTTACGAAGATTTCTGATCCAATGGATATTGTAATAAGAGGGACAAAACAAATTTACAGCTGTAGAATAAGAGGAGGGATGTTTCTTTCCCAAATGATAGTGCTGCTATGCTTTAATATGGAAATTACCTTTAGGTGTCTGAGATAATAGAATGATAATAATTCTTATTGTGGTAATAACAACAACAATAAAAATAATAAATCTAATAGTCATTCGTTGCTTACTCTGTACCAGTCCATAACAGGCTAAGTACTGTATTTCTTATGTGTTATCTCATTTCATTTCCACAGAAGCCTCTCAAGGCAAGCATTTTTGTCCCTTTTGACAGATGAGAACTTCTGAAATTTAGGAAGGTCAGTTGTCTTGCCTAAGCTTCCACAACTGGAAACAGTGGAAGGAGGGTTTGAAGGAGGTGAAATTCATTGTAATTACACCAAATCCTTGGTGCTCGTGTGCCTGACCTCTGATTTAAGCCTCTGTTGGAGCTTTATCCTCAGTCTTTATGTGCAAAGGTCCTTCCCCTTGGAGACTGATGAAAGACACCCTCAACTTACAACATCTTTTCCTTGAAGAGAATCAGGAATCACCTCCTGGGTGATCATCCATGTGCACTTTGAAAAATGTTTTTGAGAATTCCAGGGAGCATATGAGGAATTTGTCTGAATTCTAATTTCAGCCGCTGGGGGCTTTAGAATTCCTTGTGATTTGGGACCCTTTCTATGCTTCTGAGCGGACTTGTATAGGTAGGGAGAGAAGAGGTGTGGAGTCCACCCTTTTTGTAGGCTCTGCACCCAGTAGGTGTTGAGCAAAGGTAAGGCGGGAGGAGAAGGTTGCATTTGAGGAATGTTATTCAGTTGTATTTAAAAAATAGGACATTTGGAAAATCGTGTCAACGCTTAATAATGTATCTGTGCCTTAAACCTTATTTCCAAAAGACTATAGGGTGTGCTATAGCCTAAATGGAGTAAAAAGAAAAAACTCTACTTCTTTACATATTATAATATTTTTATTTTTTAATTATTTTATTAACTTTTATTACTCTTTTAAAACTGAGTAATGGACAATGCATCTCCTGTAATTTGTATGCTTATTGCAGAAATGCTTGGTAAATATATCTGCTATTTACTGTGTAGTTATCATTGGAAAGCCAAGTTTTCTGGACAAAATTTTCATAGCTGTACATCAATTTGTTAGAGATGTAGAACCCCTCTCTCTCTTCCAGTCTCACCAGAATATCCCCACATCTAGGTTACCACAGAGCCAGATAGCTGGTCACTTAGAATATGTGTGTTTAGAGGACCTTTTAATTTTGACCTTGTTCAATGTAGAGTCTCTGACTAACTGGAGATCAGTGTTTAATAGGAGTATGGATGGAGCAGGGTGGGGACAGATACATAAACCACTGCATTTGAACTTTTCTATTTTTCCCTGTTACATGTTGCTATATTAATTCCTTACATGTCTTTTCGTACATATTTCTGTTGAGTTTACACCTAGAAGTAGAACATCTGGGTAACAGAGTACGTGTGCATTGAGCTTTAGAAGATCCAGCCAGTTTTCCAACATGGTACCCATTTAAATGCACTGATGACAATTCCAGTGGTTCCCTATCCTAGCGACACTTGATATTTTCTATCTTCTTCATTTTTACTATTCTAGTGTTTATACCTTATTACTGTTTTAATTATAATTTCGTTGATAACTAGTTATTGTTGAGTACTTTTTCAAATGCTTACTGACCATTTTGATATCATCTTTTGTGAAATGCTTGAATAAATCTTCTGACCATTATTTAAAAATTGGGACTCTTGGTCTTTTTCTCACTGTTTTGTAGAAGTTCTTTGTAGGTTATAAATATGAGCCTTTTGTCACACATGTGGATAGTAAATATTTTCTTGTCTGGGGCTTGTCTTTTCACTTTCTTAATGGTGTTCTTTGATGAACAGAAGTTCCCAATTCTATGAAATCTTACTTTTTAGTCTTTTTCTTTATGGTTAGTAACTTTCGTGTCCTGTGTAAGAAAATATGCCCACCCTTAATGTCATGATGATATTCTCTTAAATTCAGTTCTAGAAGTTAGTTTCCTTCCTTCTTCCCTTCCATTCTTCCTTCTTTCATTTCTTTTTTTATTTCCATTTAGGTTTGCAATCCACTTAGGATTGATTTTTATGTATAGCATGAAATAGGAACAATAAATTTATGTTTTCACTTTCATTTTTGAAGTCTCTTTTCTCTGGTTATAAGATTGTAGGTTGGCAGTTTTATTCTTTCAGCACTTTAAAAATGCCATTTCATTGTCTTCTAGACAATGCACAGTTTCAGTTGAAAAGTCAGCTATTAGTCTCATTGTTGCTCTTTGAGGGTAATGAACCTTGTCTTACAGACTTCAGTTTTCAGCAGTTTTACTGTGAGGTATCTAGGCATGGTTTTCCTTGTATTTGTAGTGCTTGACAGTGGTAGAGCCTCTAGAATCTTTATGTCTCTATCATTTTATGTCATTTGTCAGTTTTGCAAAATTCACAGCCAGTCTGTCTTCACATATTGCTTCTGACCCATTGTCTCTCCCCTCTTCTTCTGAAGTTAATAATCATCAGATTTTTTGTTTTTGTTTTTTACAGTGTCTCATATATTTCTTGTGGTCTTTTTTCTTGTGATCTTTTCTGTACTTGCTGTTCCTTATTTCTCTTCATGATTTCAGTCTATGTACTTTCAGTTGGTTCATCTCCAGTTTGCTAATTCTTCCTTGTACCATTTTTAATTTATCATTTAACCCATTCATCACATTTTTAATTTAGGGTATTATATTTCTTATTTCCATAATTCCCATTTGATTCTTTTTATAGATTATGTTATCTGGTGAAACTCACCATTTGGCCACCTATTTACTTGAATAATAATCATTGATATTCTAAATTTCTGCTCGCTTAACAGTTTTTTTTTTTTTTAAACTTCTCTTGATATTCGGTCATTTTGATGGTGCATATTTAGACATTTTTCTGGGTTTTTTTTGAATTTTATTTATTTATTTATTTTATACAGTAGGTTCTTATTAGTTATCCATTTTATACATATTAGTGTATATATGTCAATCCCAATCTCCCAATTCATCACACCATCACCCCCACCCCCCACCCCACACCACTTTCCCCCCTTGGTGTCCATATGTTTGTTCTCTACATCTGTGTCTCAATTTCTGCCCTACAAACCGGTTCATCTGTACCATTTTTCTAGGTTCCACATATATGCGTTAGTATACGATATTTGTTTTTCTCTTTCTGACTTACTTCACTCTGTATGACAGTCTCTGTGTCCATCCACGTCTCTACAAATGACCCAATTTTGTTCCTTTTTATGGCTGAGTAATATTCCATTGTATATATATACCACATCTTCTTTATCCATTCATCTGTCGATGGGCATTTAGGTTGCTTCCATGACCTGGCTATTGTAAATAATGCTGCAGTGAACATTGGGGTGCATGTATCTTTTTGAATTATGGTTTTCTCAGGGTATATGCCCAGTAGTGGGAATGCTGGGTTGTATGGTAGTTCTATTTTTAGTTTTTTAAGGAACCTCCATACTGTACTCCATAGTAGCTGTATCAATTTACATTCCTACCAACAGTGCAAGAGGGTTCCCTTTTCTCCACACCCTCTCCAGCATTTGTTGTTTGTAGATTTTCTGATGATGCCCATTCTAACTGGTGTGAGGTGATACCTCATTGTAGTTTTGACTTGCATTTCTCTAATAATTAGTGATGTTGAGCAGCTTTTCATGTGCTTCTTGGTCATCTGTATGCCTTCTTTGGAGAAATGTCTATGTAGGTCTTCTGCCCATTTTTGGATTGGGTTGTTTGTTTTTTTAATGTTGAGCTGCATGAGCTGTTTATATATTTTGGAGATTAATCCTTTGTCCGTTGATTCCTTCCTGGCCATCTGTATGTCTTCTTTGGAGAAATGTCTATGTAGGTCTTCTGCCCATTTTTGGATTGGGTTGTTTGTTTTTTTAATGTTGAGCTGCATGAGCTGTTTATATATTTTGGAGATTAATCCTTTGTCCGTTGATTCCTTCTTGGCCATCTGTATGTCTTCTTTGGAGAAATGTCTATTTAGGTCTTCTGCCCATTTTTGGATTGGGTTGTTTGTTTTTTTAATGTTGAGCTGCATGAGCTGTTTATGTATTTTAGAGATTAATCCTTTGTCCGTTGATTCATTTGCAAATATTTTCTCCCAGTCTGAGGATTGTCTTTTCATCTTGTTTGTAGTTTCCTTTGCTGTGCAAAAAATTAAGTTTCATTAGTTTCATTTTTATTTTTTCATGATTTTTGCTTGATTTTCTTGCATGCCTTGGGATTTTTTTTTAAATAAAATTCTCATCTACTGGGAACATATACATTTGATCCATCATAAATGGAAATTTAAGTGTGTTATGACAGTCTTCACTCTGCTTCACTTAGCTTTCTTCCCTTTATATTTTCTGTTGTGAGTCAGACACAAGTTTACTTTGTCCCAGAAGCAAAGTCACATATCAAGCTCCAGGAGTTACCTTCTTGAACTTGTCTCTTTATCTTTGAGGTAAGGTAGGTGGAACATCTCTCCATTTCCCCTTGTGGGTAGAGAAGGAAAATGTCACAACACCCCAACAATGTTTTCCAGTGATATTTTCTTTTCCATCTCAGATCTCCTTCTTGGCCTTGATAAACTCCTTTATGAATAGTTTACACCTCATTTTGAAGTGGGAAAGTACTGACATCTATTGTTTTGTGGCCTCAGTTGAAACAAACAGAAAATTCCTTTTCAATAACCTGTTATAATTTTTAAAATATTATCCTTCTTGCAGATGTAAAAGTATTGTTAATATTTATTTGAAATGTTTAATTTTTTTAATTTTTAAAAAAAATTTTTATCAGTATAGTTGATTTACAATATTGTGTTAGTTTCAGGTGTACAGCAAAGTGAATCAGTTATGAAATGTTTAATTTTTAATTTTTTAAAATTGTGATGAATCCCTGAAAAATGTAAAAATTATTGGTCCATGTGTACCAATGAATTAGTTAACCCATGGGTTCTAAAAATTTGAGAAACACTGCCCTAAATTTTTTGTCATTGAACACAGTCACATAATCCACCTGCTAAGAATCAAAACTACCCATCTTTGACCCACTATGATCATATATTTTTTGATGTGTTGAATTTGAGGTGTCTGGAAAACACCAATATTCGATACCAATAAGCATTTAAAATTATGAGTCTTGACCTCAGATATTAGGATATCATCAATATATAGAAGTCATAGAAATGGCTGCGACACTCAGGTAAAGCAAGTAGAATGAAAAGACAGTGAAAGCCAGAGTATATAAAACGCAAATGAAAGTGAGATGACGGTCCTAAGACTTTATATTTGGTGAAGAACCCTTGTTCTTCCAAGATTCCCTTAACTCTCGTGTACACAAATCATTTTACCTTTGAGTACCCTTATCACTCTTGCTGTAATCCCTAATTCCATGACTAAATATATATATTAATATATATATGTACTAAATATATATTATATGTATTATATATATACTAAATATATAGTATATGTATAATATATACATATATATTCTAAATATATATGTATTTCCAGTTGCTTCTAAATTCACCTACTGAAAACCAAGTGGGAGCTGAGCAGATCAGAGTCAGATTAAATCCATTGGCTTGTGTGTGTGTATGTGTGAGTGTGTGTGAATTAACTCTGACCCAGTGACTGATAATGATTAGTGATAGAATAATGATGATGATTATGGAATAAAATGCCATTTTAGCTTAACTAAGCCATTCTCTTTTCCTAGAGAGATAAGGTTCTGCATCTCTTTTTGCTGTCACCCTTACTGATATCTCATGTATCTGAAACTATCATCACTTTGACATTCTGTTACTGCTGCATGCCATTAGCATCCTGTTCCATAGCACTCTTGGAGAATCTTGACTGCCTGTGAACTGACCCAGCAATTATGGCCAAATGCTCCTGTACATTATAAACACATCAGTGGGCATGTTGATGTGAAAATGATGAAATTACACTTTCTCCCTTTCAGTAGCTTCCAGAGAGCCACTCATATGGGGATGCTTCCGGGTAAAGCTCCTTGCCCACCAGTCCCTGCAATGTCTGGAAACCTGGGAGCTGGAGGGATTGAAGCCCAAGAGATGATAACCTTTGCCTTTATCTTTGACTCTGCTAATTCAATCAAAAACATAAGAATAGTATTATTAGAACCCTCCAAGAAATTTACACTCAGTGAATTTACATAAATTATTGACATCAGAAAATTCCTTTTCTCTTGGATGAAGATTCCCACTTGCTAAAGATTACGTGTTGATCACTCACCTGGACTTAAAGAATTATAATGTAGGAATAAAGGAAAGTAGAGTCAAAATCCCTGCCTCTATCTCCCACTCCCTGGAACCTCCACTGAGATGATGCTCCCAGCTCTTGAAAACTGACTCCTTGACTTCTCTCTGTTGACATCAGTACCACTCAAGCATGGTCAACATTTGAGTTTGGTAGTATCTGTGGGTTTCAGTGTGTGTTGGCAGTTTGGGGAAGGAAGAGGTCAGATCCAGAAGGAACACTCCTTTTTGCTAGAGACTGATACCTGTTGCAAACCATGCAGGTGATTACACTGGAGTTTTAATCTAAAGTTTCAGAACTTTATTAAGAAATATTGCTTTCTTCTTTATATTACCTATGATCTTTCCCCATTACATACTTGCTTCTTGTTATTGGGAAAAACACACTATAGTTGCCCTAACATTAAAATATGTTCATGGCTCCGACAAGGAACTTTAGATTTTATTCTGTGTTTTCAGCTTTGATAATGTTATCTAGGACAAGACTCAATTTCTCTGGACTACTGTAGTTTTCTCTTCAGTAAACAAAAGAGTGAAAAGTGAGAGAGCAAAAACGATTCTGACTTTTTCTCCTTCATACATTCTTTCATAAAACATTTAATGAAGGAGCAGGAGGTGTATCAGTAAGATACAGACCAATCCACCAAAAAACTTCATTGTAGAATAGAAGAAAGAGGCCCATGACCAATGGACACGCACATAGTATGACAAATGCTGTAGTAGGGTCATTGCTATACTAGAGGATCACACATTCAGGAACAAATTAAATTAGGAAGACATTTGGGAGGGTTTCCCCAAAGAAGATGTCAGTTGGGTTGGGCTTTGGACAATGATTAGGGTTTGATCCAATGGGGTTGTGGGGAAGCAATTCCAGACAGAAGGAAGAGAATAAGCAAAGGTTTATGCACATTTAAGGACTGATGGGCCCTCAAATTTTACTAGACAGAATGTATGGATGGTGGCAGTAGATGGAATGTGAAAGCATATGGCACAAAATCATGAGGGGCATTGAATGCCATGCTAAAGAATTTAAGAGAATGGGAAATAAGGTGCTGTGTCTCTTCCTAGTTTTGAAAGCAATATGACAGTCACAAATAATAGAAACAAAGATAATCCCTTAAAGATGATAATTCTTGGTTGGAGAACCTCTTAACGAAAAATAAATGAGAAGAAATGTGTATCACTCTGTCTTATCTTTAGTGCACTGTGGATTCAGAGTAAGTCACCTCTTTGAAGTGTTTGCCTCATCTGTTAATGTTTACCGTGGTTACTGGTGTTTGGATCGGCTCTTGAATTATCCTGGCATTGATTCATCTTTCCACACAGCTGCTCCTTTGAAGCATCATTGCAAGAGATGCTTCGCTACTTATCTAGACAGAGTGTACACTTGTCAATCAAAACATAAATAGCACCCAAGTAATCATGTCCAGAGGCTGGAGGAGATGCAGGGCTGCTTTCCCATTGAAGATCTGCCAAGTTTAGAATGACCAGCTTCTTAGCGAGCTCTCTGAAATTGCAGAGGGACTCCCAGCATGAGAACTTCTAATTCTGTTCTCCGCCTTTCATACATACCCTTTACTATTCTAGAAAGAAGTCTCTAAAGGGCTTCCCACAACTTCAAAAGTACTACTCTGCGGTGTTGTACCTGCTCTTGGGGCAACTGAATATGCTTTTCCATTGCTTTGCCTTCTTCTGTATCAACATTAGAATTTTTCCTTTTTTCCTAGCCCTCTTCACCACCAAATGTTCAGGCCTGAAGTTTCTCATTATTCAAATCATTGAGTTCCTTTTTCTAGTGACCTACAGCAACAAAGGCCTCATGGGGTCTGAGAGAGGATCCGTGAGGACAGTCAGTGGGTGTCTTCTATTCACAGTGTCTGAATCAGAGCTGTCTTGCGAGCCGAGAGGGAGATTGATCCTGGGAGTTTATGCAAAAGCTTCAGCAGGGCTTGCGATGGACCAGTCACATTTCTCACAATGCCTGGAAGGTAGTGAGCGTCTGACTCCTTCTGTGTCTCATGCTCTCCATCCCTTTCCAAAGAGTGACTGGCTAGCAAACAGAAAGATTTGGCAAAGCGGGAAAGGCTGAGTGCCACTGAAACCAAAGAGTTTCTGCTTCAAATTTGTTTTCCTGTCAGGTGTTGCTGGGAGACCCATTCCCTTTAAACCACTGCCAACTATGATAACTCCAGCAGTTTGGTAGAGCGAAGAAATCGTTGGCAAGTACAGTACAACAAATTGTTGGCTAATAGCAGAAACTGGAGATGACTCTGTTAATGGATCCAGCAAAGCCTTTTGTCAACTTGGTGAGAAGTCTACTCTAAATTCTGAGAAGCTAGACCTGGAGTGGGGACAGAGAGTCCAGGCAAATTTCAGAAGACAGAGGATTTGTTTCCACCATCAAGAACTGTTTGTCATTTGGAAAGGACACCTAGGTTTAGTACCCATTATGGAAGACAATGATGTGATTGGATACTTAGAGCACTAGTGCTTTGAGGAATGGTAGGGAAAGAAAAACACATAGACTGTATGCTAACATCTGCCCTTAGAATTTCACAGACTTTTCTCACCAGTTTCTTTGACAAAGAAGAAACAATGTCACAATAATGAAAACGTGTCATTCCTTGGCTCTATCTCACAGAAATGAGATGGAGCAGTAGGAGTTAGATGTTGATATGTCAGTTCGCAGAACGCATTGCTGTCACTACCTAACCAACTCAATTTTTCATGTGCCTTTTGATGTATAATGTCACTGTGTTCAAAATGTTACGTGTGTGGATATGTCTTCACATACATTTAGATCAGGCGTATCTGAATTTTGTTGGATACTTACAAAATTGTTAATTACCATTTGTTAGGGAAATTCCTCACCCTTTATTAATTTATTCGTTCTATCAGTAAATATTTATTGGGCACTTACTATGTGTCCAGCTCTGTATTAGGTGCTGAGGATATAGCAGCGAACAAAACAGGGCAAAAATTCCTACCATGACGGAGCTTATATTCTAGTGCAAGGAGACAAATATAGACAAATATTATAAGTAAAATATATAGTGTGTTGACAAATAAGTATTAAGGAGGAAAATAAAGCAGAAAAAAGGACGGGGTGTTGCAATTTTAATTAGGGTGGCAAGAGAAGACCTCACGGATCAGGAGTCATTTGTACAAAGATTTGAGGGAAGTGAGGGAGCAAGTCACATAGAGGAAGAGCATTCCAGACAGAAGGAGTCACAGGTTCAAAGGTGTGGATTGAGCCTGGAGCCCACCTGGCACGTTTGAACAAGAGCAAGGAGACCAGCATGGCTGGGGTGACATGTATAAGAGGGAGAGCAGTAAACTTCAAGATGAGATCACAAGGTTCCCCAGGACGAGTGAGCCAGTGGTGGGACATCGTGTAGGGCTCAGTAGCCATCCACAAGGACTTTGGCTTTTATGTAAGGGAGTGAGGGGTAATGGAGGACATGACTTAAGTCATGTTTTAAAGGAATCATTCAGGCTGTAGGGGGTCAAGGGCAGAATGAGGGAGACAAATTATAAAATTATTGCAAGAATCTAGATGAGAGGTGATGGAGGCATGACTCATGGTGGAAGCAGTGAAGGTGGAGAGATGGAGTTGGATTCTGAAGATATTTTGAACCTGGGTCAAGGAATTGTTGGAGTAGACAGGCCCCAGAGGCAGACCTTGGGAAAGGCTAATGGCGAGTCTCAGAGAGAAACGCCAGCAGTCAGCTCTCTGGGAGCTGGGGGAATGAGTGGCTTGGTCCTCTAGCAGGCATCTGGACACCCACTATGTCTATTTGTACACCTTCCATTGAGGTAACCAGAGTTATGGTTGTTTTTCCCATCTCACAGATAAGAAAACTGAAGCTTAAAAAGATTGAATAGCTTACTCAAATTCTCAAGATTGCAAATGATGCCTCTAAGTCTTAAACAGGTCTTCCGATGCCATGTCCTGCCAGCACTCCTTCATCTATCACATAATCTACCTACCACCTACAACCTCCTTACTAAGTTGAAGGCCAGATTCCACCTGCAGTGCTGAATTGCCTGCTCTTAGAGTGAGCTGCTGTGATTAAACTCCATGTCCTCATGTGTGGTCAACCTGAAGATCTTTGGCCATGAGCATGGGCGTGGCCTGGCACACACCTGTATGTGTGATGGGCTGGGCACCTTGCCTCCTCTTCAGTTCTTCCTCCCTACACTCTCCCTTCCTCCCTTCTTTTCTCCCTTCCTTCCTTCCTTCCTTTCTTTCATTTGATTGATTGATTGATTGATTGATTGATTTTGGCTGTGCCGGGTCTTTCTTGCAGCACTCGGGATCTTTTAGTTGCAGCATGCAGACTTCTTAGTTGTGGCATGCGAACTCTTAGTTGTGGCATGCATGCGGGATCTAGTTCCTCGACCAGAGATCAAATCCGGGCCCCGAGCGTTGGGAGCACCGGAGTCTTACCCACTGGACCACCAGGGAAGTCCCCTTTCTTTCTTTTTTTTCCTTTCTTCTTTCCCTCCTTCCTTGCTTCCTTCCTTCCTCCTTCCTTCCTCCCTCCCTTCCTTCCTTCCTTCCTTCTTTTCCTTGACCAGCTTGTAATAATGATAGCTGTGTTTTGTCTTCAGTAAACTACTAACCGCTCTCTATGCCTTTTCACATTTATTTGTTACTGAAAGTATGAACAAAAAAGCTGCTGCAAGAACCTGAGTATGGACCCTTGGTGGGGAGAGTGGTTTGAGTTGGGGGAGGTTCCCCCTTTGAACACGTTCCTTCAGAGATGACTGGGGGGGCATTTTGCATGGAAGATACAAGGCTTTAGGTCAGAGAAGTCTGGCTGGAGACAGATTTGAGAGTTTCTGAACATGCTCTTCCACTCTAAAGTTTGTTTCCTAAACCTCTGACTGGTAATCCGTGAGTTGGTTTCCTGCCTTACCTTATCCTTCCTGTTGTTTCTAACTCTGTGAGTGAATGTAACAAAACAAGAATTGCGTTTAGAACAAGCTTAACTTTACTTTGCCTTTCACTCTCCCTTTAAACTTTATTTGATGGAGGTTCTTTTCCTCAGGTGCTGGATGGAGATGCTGGCAGATCCCAGAGTTTTCTGTTTATTTTTAGAAAGAGCACAACCTTATGGTGATTTTGGGTTGCAGACATAGTCTCAATTTCAACATTTAATGTCCAGTGCAGAGTATTATTCAAGATGTCTCCCTTGGTTTAACATCAGAGCATCAGGCCTTTCCTGGCACAGACCTGGGTCAGTCTGGAGCAGGCCCCCACTCTCCACTAGCTTCTGTTTCCTGCACATTGGGAAGAGGGGAAGGGGAGAGGTAAGGGGCTAGGGAAGTTCTTACTGTGCTGGGTGGCTTCATACCCTGAGCCTCGTAGATAGCTGTGTCTGGTCCTCTGTAGGGCGCATACCCTCTGTGGGCTCCAGGTTGGGCCCTCTCACCTGAAGTTGCCTTAAGAAAGAACGAGTCTCGGGCTTCCCTGGTAGCGCAGTGGTTGAGAGTCCGCCTGCCGATGCAGGGGACATGGGTTTGTGCCCCGGTCCAGGAAGATCCCACATGCCGTGGAGCGGCTGGGCCCGTGAGCCATGGCCGCTGATCCTGCGTGTCCGGAGCCTGTGCTCCGCAATGGGAGAGGCCACAACAGTGAGAGGCCCTCGTACCGCAAAAAAAAAAAAAAAAAAAAAAGAAAGAACGAGTCTCTATTCTGTATGGTCATTTGTGCTTCCTTCCTCAGGTTGAGGCATTGGTAGGATCCCTACCCCATCCCCCAAAAGCCTCTTCCTGCAGAGGCATCTCTGCCCCTCCAGACAGCTCTACTGGCCAGAGCAGGGCCCGAGCACTCACACCAGCATCCTGTGTCCTGCATGGCCCACACGTCTGGCCTGGCCTAGGAGCACGGGCCGTGGGGCCCAGTCACAGGGCAGTGTGTTCGCCCTCGTCCACCCCCCTTGCTGGATTTCCTGTGCAGGAGTCGGGCCCCATCAGTAGTCATCTTCAGCTTCTTCAAATGAGAATGGGAAGTCAGTTCCTGCACTGTGAAGTTTCAGGGGATGCAGGCCAAGCTCTCCAGGGCGAGAGAGAACTGTGTGCCCCTGAGGAAATACTCTTCCTCTCCCCGCATTGAGGAGGAAGGTGAGTCTTTGATAAAAGAATGATGGGAAATTACCCTCCTTCTACTACCTGTTTCTTCTCTGTTCCTCACAAACATGGGTAAACATATCCTAAGTAAGAAATAAAAGCAACATAAGGAGGTTGCTTAGGCAGCAAGTTTTTTTTTTTTTTTTTTTTTTTTTTTTTTTCTTATTTTTTTTTTTTTTTTTTTTTTTGGGCAGCAAGTTTGAGGGAGGTCAGGGAGCTTCTGGAAGAAGGGGCTGGGATGACCCCAGAGGGAGGACTCGTGGAGAAGCTGGAGGAGGGCGCAGGGAGCGGGTGCTGTCACCTCCTCCCAATACCCATTCCTTCCTTTGCCTCAAATAACCTGGGATGGGGATTTGGTGGCACTGGCTTCCCGCCTTACTATGTACTGTGCCCTTGCTTAGGCTGTGGGGTGCTCATTCCCCAAAGGAACAGCCAGCATTGAGGAGAGGGTTATGGGGCTGGAGGTGGGCTGAGGTCCTGACTCTCAGAAGGTCCTCCTCATGCCTGTAAATTTTGCTCCTCCATAACTGTTAAATAAAGGGAAGTAGGTAATTTTGTGAGTGGAGAAACCATTCTCAACTGCAAAAAAAAAATTTGCTTATAAGATTCCAAGAATTACATCTTGCAAGTCAGAAATGTCACACCCAAAATGAAATTGGCGAGAAGCCCAGAACTCGCCATTTTCACTTTAGGTACTAAAATTCTCACGTGGATTTACTTAAAGAGTAACTAGGGTATTAAAATGTCCTTTGGGCTTGAGATTTATCTGCATATGATCCATTGGCATGGTTATTTACGTACCAAATAAATTCAGAGTTGGTTTTGTTGTTTTGAAACTGTCCAAGAATCACACATTCATTTATTTCTAAGACAGTTTATGATCAGAAAGCATTGAGGTTCTTACAAAGAATAAGTATATAATTAATGATCTGTTGGCATACTTTTACATCTTACATGTTCTTTTAAAGAATCGAATATTGTAGTGTTTTCTCCTAACTGGAGGTGCTAGGATCTTATTAAGTGGTTAAGTCCATTGAATAAGAGAGTCTTAGAAGGCTTAATCCTCTTCAATTGGATATGGTAATTAAATATTTGTTACACTCCTATAGAGGGTTGTGAACTGCATAGAATAAACCGGCAGAGTCTACTTTCCATGTCCAGTACATATGTATGTATATACGCACCTGTACATATACACTCCACAGAGGCAATAAGCCTTTTAACAAATATAGTTGATTCTCACCATTTGTGGATCCTGTATTTGCAAATTCCCCTACTCACTAAGATTTATTTGTAACCCCCCAATCAATATTTGCAGCATTTTGCAGTCATTTGTGGACATATGCAGAGCAGTGAAAAATCTGAGTTGCTGGAGGAACATATTCCAAGCTGAGGCCAGACACTACAACCCTCTGCTGGTTTCTGTTCACTGTGGACGAGTGTCCTTTTCACTGTCTAGTCAGTGTCCTGTTTTTGCACTTAGGTGATTTCAATGTCTAAAAGGTCCCCAAATGTAGTACCAAGGAGCTAAGTGTCCTAAGCCCAAGAAGGGTGGAATGTGCCTTATGGAGAAAGGATGTGTGTTAAATAAGCTTCGTTCAGGCATGAGTTATAGTGTTGTGAGATCAACATTAATGAATAAACAATAGATATTAAACAAGGTGTCTTAAACACACATAAAACAAGGTTATGTGTTGATTGATTGATGAAAATGTGTGACTAGAGGCTCCTAGAAACCTATCTGTATTTCTCTTAGGAGCAATGGTTCAGTATCACTAATTCAGTGTTTACAGTGACTTTATAGAACAAAACTAATACAAATAATAAGAATCAACTGTATCTGTTCTTGATTGATATATTCACTTAGGTATGTCATGCCCTTTTCCTGCTGGATTTGGTATACTTACTTAGATAAGTCCAGTTTTTCACTCAACACATTTTGTACTATGTGCATCCTATATGCCAGGCCCTGTGGATATTGATGATAACACTGGGGAGTGAGAACAGCCACAGTCCCTGTCTCACAGGCTAGAGGGGAAGACAGGATATAAATGGACAGGTCAGTGTAGAATTACAAAATGTGATAATGCTCTAAAGGCAAAGTGGAGGGCCTGAAGGGAACAGAGTGAGTATCAGAGAGACCTGTCATCACCTGGCAGGTTTAGGGTGTGAAGTTCAAGCTGAGGACTGAGGGAGACAAAGCAGTTAGTTAGGGTGGTGGACGGGAGTGGACGAGATTCCCAGGCAGAAGAGACAGCACAGACTCCGTGGAGGGAAGGCCCGTGGCACCTCCAGGGGGCTAAAAGCACCTGAGTGGCTGGAGCGTGGAAAATGAGGAGGGCTTGGAGCAGGCTATGGCTCGGAGGTGGGCAGGGAACAGACATATGGAAGCTTGCAAGATTGTCGAAGACGCTGGTTTTTAGCTTAACATCCTGTGTAAGTCATTAAAAGGTTTTAAGCAAAGACATTGTCAGAGCTGTGTTTTGTTTTGTTTTTTTAAAATAAATTTATTTATTTTATTTTTGGCTGCGTTGGGTCTTCGTTGCTGCGCACGGGCCTTCTCTAGTTGCGGTGAGCGGGGGCTACTCTTCGTTGAGGTGCACGGGCTTCTTATTGCGGTGGCTTCTCTTGTTGCAGAGCACAGGCTATAGGTGCACAGGCTTCAGTAGTTGTGTCACGCAGGCTCGGTCGTTGTGGCACACGGGCTTAGTTGCTCTGCGGCATGTGGGATCTTCCCGGACCAGGCCTCGAACCCGTGTCCCCTGCATTGGCAGGCGGATTCTTAACCACTGCACCACCAGGAAAGCCCCAGAACTGTGTTTTTAAATGATCACTCTTGCTGCAGAGGAGAGAACAGATTGGGGAAGATGAGGAGCCCGGGAAGCCGGCTCTCGTAGAAGTTTGTGCCTGAGACGGCGGTGACGTGAGGTGCACTGGTGTGGGGAAGACAGAGGAGTGGGCGTGTTATTAACTGTGAAGGAGGCAGTGTCGCTGCTACTTCCAGCCGGCTGACTGATATTGAGTGACAGCAGGTGCAAGAGACTAACCATGACCCATCAGAGGCCCGCCATGCGAGTGTGCATAAAAGGATGGCAGTATGTGATGAGCCCCTGCCCTGAATGTGTGGAGATTTGGGAGACGTGTGCATAAATGTGAGATGTGGAGCTTCAAAGCTCAGCTGCCACATTTGCATGCAATTCCCCTCTAGAATTGCTTTCTTTGAGTAAAGTGGTTTTTCTGCTTTTGAGAATGTGCTTAGAAAAAATATACAGGACTGTGCTAATATGGCTTTTTTCCCCCCCGTATTTTACAAAACAAATACAGATAACAAAACGTATCTTTATAAAATTTACTGGCCATTATGAATTATTATGTGATTGAAACTGAAAATGCTGATTTTATATTTTATTTAATGTCATGGCACCATTTTATATTACTCTCTGATATGTTCATAAGGTATAAATTACATTCTAGTTTTTGGATATTTTTCTTCATATCAATAAAAATTTTAAAAGGCATTTGATGCTCTAAAAAGTGCTTTCCTAATTGTTTGATGAAAGGATAAAAATAATTCAGTCTTTAAAATCTGAGAATTAATGGATCTATACTTACTTGAGGTAATTACTACTTCAGAAAAGTATAAATTGGCATTATTTTGATGCAATTTTGTTTTCCCATCTATTCTGTACCTTGAATTGATATGTAAGAAATTAATTAGATACTGCCTAAATATGCCTTTCCCTTTTGTGTTGAAAAACATCCAGAGGTCATCTGTATAGAAAGTGTTTGTGGTTGACAAGTTTGATAGACAAGCTTACAGGGTGAAAACATTGCTCGAGATCTGAGATTTCCAACTCCACTTTTATTTCTCTTGTCAAATTATTAAATGCTTAATTCAGTTATAGGACCCCACAAGTTTCTGGAAATACAAATGTGAAAGGAACACAGTCTTTGCTCTTTAGCATTTACTAGAAGAGATGGACGTGGAAACTAACCAAACCTGATTATTTACTGAGGAAAGTTTCCATAAGCTGTTATGACAGCACAGAAGAAGAAGAAGAAATATCAGGAACGTTTTCCAGAGGAAGGGCCAATGAAGGTTTGAAGGAAGAGCTGGGGTTGACCAGACAGATAAAATGCTGTGTGCCCAAAGTAGGCAGGCATTAAAAAATACAGCATATTTGGTGAATTGCAGGAATTTGGTTGATGGTTATGAGTGAGTTGAGAAAGATGAAAATCTCATATCAGAAGACTTTTTCATTCCCCAGGGTGCATTTTGGCATGGAAAATTGTGTTGGCTGTGTAAGGAGAGACGCTGTGAATAAAGTATTTGATATAATTTCCTTTAATTTAAATTAAATAGGTAATGAATAGTGTAGAAATAGTACAATGCATTTGGATTTTTTATAGTTAATTTAGAAATCTTATACCTGCTGGGATGCAGATGAAATAGTTACAAGGATCTGAATCTCTTGATAAACTGCTTTCACATTTTTGAGTAGCCTGAAACATTCTCTGTAAGCAGGTCTATTTTATTCTTTCTCCTCTTTTTTCCCTTTCTTCTTCAAGTTCAAACATAATAAAGATCAATATTTACCAACCTTTTTGTTTTAAAGTTAAGACTCTTGGGTTCCACAGCTGGGAAGAGATCATGTTTAAAAGAAAAAAAACAAAACCATTCTTTGTAAGTTTCCATCTAGTTAGATTAATGTCAATTCATTCTTATGACCTAAGAATTAAAAGTTTCCCCCTCATCATATTTCTTAACTATTTTTAAAAATTATACCTGATTCCAAATTATCTCAGATATATTCTCTACTTCATAACTATCTGCCAGTAGAAAGTCATTTGTCCACAAGATTTCTAAAATTGAGCTTTTAATAAAGAGCATGCAAACAGCTTAAACAGAATATTTCACAGAAAGCAAAGCTGAGTACTAACTAAACCATTTAATACAACCATTTAAACACCTGCCCTGATTATAAAAAATTGAAGATCTTAAAATAGATTTCGTGCAAAGCCTAGGTCTTTTCATATTAAGGAAAACAACATTCTATCCAGGTTTATTATTCTAATAGGTTTTAGGTTTTTCATTCCAAATTGGATTCAGATCAAACTCCTAAATAAATGAAACATCTTTTTTCTCTTCTATGAGCTGTTCTGACTCTGAAGGCCTTGGTTTCCTTGGGTTGGAGTTGTTTCAACATCTTGAAATGAAACAACTAATTAGAGTGTTTTGGTTTTTGGCTAGGAGTCTTTCTTTTTCTCTGGCTGGAGTTCCATCTTCTTCAGGTGCAGCCAGTGCTACCTATTCCCATTTCCAAATTTTGATGTGGAAAATACCATTGGTTGGGCAACAGCAAAAAAATATGGATGAAGTTTTTGACAATTGATTATTTTACTTTCTGCCTGATACCAAATAGGAGATGTGCCAAGAAACCATAATCACCTTCTCATAACTTCATACCAATCAGGCCCTGTAATAAATATTTTCTTTATGTGTCTATCGACGCTATGTAGTTATCTTTTGTTCTAAGTTTGAGTGTTTACTTATTTTAGAAAAAATAACATTTTTGAGAGCCCATATTTGCCAGGTCTAGAGGACATCATACACTTTGATATTATTTCTTGTTTATTATTTGCCCTTCCCGCTCCTTTAGGAGGACCCACTTTCCTGTTCACTGTTGAATTCCTCCTGTAGGGTGTAGTGTCTGAATATGGTTAAACACTAAAGAAATAGTAACCGATTGAATGTGTGGGTGGGCCAAGTAGAGGAGGTCCCTGCATTCGAAAACAACACAGACAAAGGATAGAGAACTGAACCAACAGAGGAATTCATAAAAAGTTACAGTGCACCAGCGCTGGATCAGTTCCTGTGTGTTCAGGAAGGAGGGGATGTCAGGAAAAGATTCACAGAGGAGATGCTGTCTGAATATTTACTTCATGACCGTGTTCAATTTGAGGCATTCAGGAGACAGGAAGGGGAGATTCCTAGTGGGTTTGGCACTCAAGATAAAGTCTTTTAATGTTAGCTCCTTGCCTAATCTTCAATTCATATATATATATATTATATATATATATATTATATGTATATTATTATATATATTATATATATAATATATATATATATAATATATATGCACACACATGTATACACACGTGTGTATATATATGTGTATATATATATGTGTGTGTGTGTGTATATATATATATATACATGTAAAATTTTCCAAATATACTGTTGGGGACCCTATGAACACTAAATAAATAATACACAATTTGTACACTGATTAGATTTAGCTTCACCTGATGCACAGTTATGTAGAATGATTTAAAACTGTTCAGTGGAGACAGTGTAATGCAACCTTTTAAAAAAGTTCTTCAAAATATAGTTGTCCATTTA
Source organism: Hyperoodon ampullatus (assembly GCF_949752795.1). NCBI lineage: Eukaryota > Metazoa > Chordata > Mammalia > Artiodactyla > Ziphiidae > Hyperoodon > Hyperoodon ampullatus. The sequence continues at coordinate 67,738,637 of NC_136929.1, forward strand.
AGAAAGACTATGGCCATGGGTGACCGTCTCATTCCTACACACAGGAGGCACCATTACTTCCAACAATTTATTTTATATGGGTAATGTCAAATATTAGTAGAGAGGACTTGGGGAGTATTATCCCTGTTTTTAAAGAACTTACAATATAATATGCACTTTTCCATACTAAACGTAAAAGGACACAAAATAAACAAAGAAAAAGCATTGGAAATAAGTCTACCAACGGCTTCACAACGTTAAAGTCAATAAAGAGTGAAGAGTAGGGGAAGCTCAGATACTTTGAGTCCGACCTTGACTAATTACTCGGTACAAAAAGTAAAATTGCAGTGTGCATGCTGACCAGTACAGAAAGCACTGTGGACTAGTGGAGCCTCAGGAGCTTTCTCAACAGGAGGATGGTTTGGGGAGATACAAGTGGGCAATGTCTGAGTGAGGAGGTGGGAACTGGGTTGCCAGTATTGAAGGAGGGCTAGAATGCAACTGTGGCCAAAAGAAGTAATCTAGGGCAATGAGGGAGAATTTGGAGACAAGGAAAGGAATCTGTACATTATCTTTAGTGCAAAGGGAATTATAAGCATTCAGTAAATATCTCTTTTTTTCCCAAGAAAAGACTGTTGCAGTGGTAAAAATGCTATAGTTCTGCAGGTAAACTTTCAGGGTTATAAATCCATTTATCTAATCAAATCCTGACTTTGAGATGTCATTATTTAAAAAATATCTTTCTCAGGTAGGGTCATTCAGCTTGATACAGCATGACAGTATCTATCTGAAAATTCCCCTCCGGGTGTATTGTGCTAAGCAGATGTATTTATGTTTTGTTTCAACATGGGCATCCTGAGATCTCTTTATGTGACAGCCTTGAAAGTTGGCCTCCTCCGATTATTATTATGAATCCAGGATGTATGGGAACTAAGAGTCCTGTTCCAGTGACCTGTAGAATATATGCTATGTTTGTCTCCTCTGCTGAGATAGTCATCAATCATGTGTGCTCTAAAAGCATACTAATCTTTCCTTTAGAAAAGGTTAAAGGGTGTCAAGAGCATACCTCTGTGCGCCAGCTTATTAAGGAGAATGAAAAGTCCCTAGAGATGACGAAAAGAAAGTAATTCAGGAAGCATGCTGAAAATGAAAATATATTCTAAAGATGTAAGAGTGAGTACTGGAAAAATCAATACCAGTGTTAAGCAGTACAGGAGTGAATGAATGTGACACTGGGGTAAAAGACAAGGAAAAACATTATCACCGGTACAACGTGACATAAAAGTCTGCTTGAAGAGGAAACAGTGTGCTTTTCTTTTTCTGGGAATAAGAAGGATTTCTAAGTGCTCTTAGTGAATGAGCAGCATCCTGCTCTAACCTCAGGAGGAAGTGACCCTCCCCTGCCCCTCCAAAACATATATACACAGTGATGGATGATGGTGGATAAATCCATACCGAGAAATATGTAAGCCATAATATAAGAATGAAAGGGACCCTGACAAAACGTGGTGGCCCTCCTATTTTCATCTACCCGACGCGTTTGCTTTCTCTGTACCCACTTGCAAATGCATGTTTCTGCAAAAATGAACTTAGGGTGGACTTCCCTGGTGGTGCGGTGGTTAAGAATCCGCCTGCCAATGCAGGGGGCATGGGTTCGAGCCCTGGCCCGGGAAGATCCCACATGCCTTGGAGCAACTAAGCCCATGTGCCACAACTACCGAGCCTGCGCTCTAGAGCCCACGAGCCACAACTACTGAGCCCGTGTGCCATAACTACTGAAGCCTGCCAACCTAGAGCCTGTGCTCCTCAGCAAGAGAAGCCACCACAATGAGAAGCCCACGCACCACAACGGAGAGTAGCCCCCGCTCACCGCGATGAAGAGTAGAGAAAGCCCGCGCACAGCAACAAAGACCCAACGCAGACAAAAATAAATTAATTAATTTTTAAGAAATGAACTTAGGGTATATTTCTAGTGATTTGGAGGATCTGAATAGGAAGCTGGTGAACTTAGAGCCATAGAGCATATTACTTCTTCTTCTAAAGTCATGACTTTGAAAAGAAGATAGGAAGTTATAGGAAGTAATTGGATGGTAGGATATAAGTGGGAAAATAAACGAATTTGGTCCTCTGGTGTGTGGTTTATGATAACAAAATGATAAGGAGCAGGTAGCATTCCATGAAGACTGAGAAGAAAATATTGTTCAGGAAAGGAGCTGACTGAATCTCTTGAGAACAAGGGCCACATTTTATTCATGTCTCATCTTTAGCATCTAGTACAGTGCTCTACAAATAGCAGGAGCTTAATATTGAGGCTTTAAGAGGTAGAAAGAAGAGGGCTTCCCTGGTGGCACAGTGGTTGAGAGTCCGCCTGCCGATGCAGGGGACACGGGTTCGTGCCCCGGTCCGGGAAGATCCCACATGCCGCGAAGCGGCTGGGCCCGTGAGCCATGGCCACTGAGCCTGAGCATCTGGAGCCTGTGCTCCGCAACAGGAGAGGCCACAACAGTGAGAGGCCCGCGTACCAAAAAAAAAAAAAAAAAGAGGTAGAAAGAAGAAAGTGTTAGGCAAAAGAAACCACAAATCACAATTCTATAAATGATAATAGGTTAGAAGAAAAACAAAAAATAACAAGACAAGCTAAAGTGCAAGAAGTGTCCAGTTACTCTCATGAGAAAAAAGGCAGGGAAACTGGTCAAGAGTAATAACTTATGGCTGAACTTGTTTACATGTAAGTGCAGAACAATGAGCAGTTCAAGCAAAATGAGCTTGAAATGTTAATACGGGGCTGCAGAGATTATCTCATAGCTATCACTATGCTTCAGTGAACCGAAATAGTAGAAGACTACACACTGTTCCAAGAAAATACATTTGATACAGACTGGGGGTACAGCAGGGCAAATCAAGAACACAATTAAATCAATAGTGTGTCTGTACAGAGGATATCAAGATATGGAGATGTCTAAGACTTAATATCTGATATCAAAGAGTTCACAATCACAAGTGGAGATGGATATGTAAATATTTAACTAAAGTAAGAAGTGATAAGAGCTGTAATGATATGCCTGAAGGGCTCTGTATTCATTTCCTGGAGCTGCTGTAACAAAGTACCACACACTGGGTGGCTTAAACAACAGAAGTTATTGTCTCGCAGTCCTGGAGGCTGGAAGTCTGAGATCAAGGTGTGTGGACAGGTTGGTTCTTTCTGGGGTCTGTGAGGGAGAATCTGTTCCATGCCTCTCTCCTAGATTCTGGTGGTTTGTTGGCAATCTTTGTCATTCCTTGGCTTATAGAAGCATCATTCTGATCTCTGCCTTCATTTTCACATACATTCTTCCTGTTGAACGTGTCTGTGTCCAGATTTCACCATTTTAAAAGGTTACCACTTATATCGGATTAGGGCCCGTTCTAATGTCCTCAGCCTTACTTAATGGTTTACAAAGAACCTATTTCCAAATAAGGTCCCATTCATGGGTTAAGACTTCAATATTCTTTTCGGGTGATAAAATTCAACCTATAATAGGCCATGAGAACATTGGAGTCATTGTGGCATATGGAACAGATGTCCAGCTTGGTGGAGGACAGTAAAAATAGATTTTGAAAATTGTTTTAAAATACAAAGTTGGCACAAAGGTGAGAAATAAAATGACTGGACAGAAGGAGGTCTGCCTATTCAGTGAAAAAATTGAATTTTTAAAATACAACTTAATTTATTAAATTGGACTGACCATTTCCTGGCCATGATTATGGGCCAGATGCCAGAGATACAAACTTGATAAGATGGTCACCATCTCCAGAATATCTAATAAATTCTTCTTATTTGGGGGAGAGGGCGTGCTCAGTACATAGAATAGTGCAACCGTGACTGGAATTTATTCCTGTTACCTGGAAGTAAGGAAAGAACTTACTTCTGATTAGATGGGAGATTAGTGAATACTTAGAAGAAGGTGACCACATCACTGAGAGATTTTTTAATGAGAGAAGGAATGTTAGGTGTAACCAGACACAGCCTCACACTTTAAGGAAGCAGATGTTATAAAGTTCAAGGAGAAAATAATTATAGTTCTATGAGCAGACAGAACCATAGGATGTTAGACGTCTCTGTGCTGACAGAATCATCCCATTATGCCCCGGGCTTGGTGAGGTGCCCAACAGGTTGTCTGTCTCCCTCACAACCCTGGGATTGGCTTTCGCATTCAGCACCTGGAACATTGTAGAGCCTGAATCCAGCCTCCTGAATAATTATAATTGTGGATCTGTTACAGAAATAGTATAGAACACAAACACACACACACAGATGTGAATACAAAATTCCATTCTGACATAAGATTTTGGGAGTTAAAATCAGTTTTTGACATACAAAAACTTTAAAAAGTGGCGACTTAGTTAGTTTTCAGGTTAACATTATTAGAAGCATGGATGATGTGAATACATTTTTACATATGGGCTTTGATATTTGTCGGCCTGTCTCTGTAGGACCTGTATTACCTTTTTCCTGCATCCAGTCTTACTCACTTTAAATCTCTCTTCCGTGCTGCAGCTACAGTGGGCCACAAGACACCAGTGTCTCCCCACTGCCTGCAGACTAAGTGTTTACAATACTTTTCATGACTCATCCTACCCTCTAGCCTCATCTCTAGTCAGAGCGAACAATGTGCAGGAATCGATTATACAACTCTGCCTGTGCTCTGATCCCTTTCTATCTTTACTGATTCACTCTTACTCCACTTGCAAGATTCCAGAAACTTCCCTGAATTCCCAGGCTGGGTGAAGTGCCATCTCTGACTCCACAGCATCCTGTGTATAACTCTAACTCAGCAAAGGCATCCAAATGATCTCTGGATGGTCCTTCTGTGTCCCTGGCAGAATTCAAACTCCTTGAAGAAAGGGCATGAGTTTTCACCCTTGTAACCACACAATACTGAGCATCATGTGTAATGTCAGCTTAATATATTTTGGATTTTAGTATCCATAACCATGGAAATAAGCTCACTGTCTGTGCTGATGGGTCATCACACTCACTGCCAGCGATTAGTTTGCTGGTGAGAATTGACAGTTTGGGACAAGGAACATGTGATAGGCATTTAGGCCTTTCAGCACATTCTGTGAATGAAATCACCTAGGTGGAATCCACCAGAACATTGTGGCCCAGTGTAAATGTTCAATAAACCTTTATTGAAATTGAATGAAATCAATCATTTATTTATCCATTCATTCAAAAATCTTTTATTCAAAAATTGCAGCGTCCCACTACTAGTGCTGGAGAAGTCAAAAGATATAAGTCAGGGCAGACATGTAAGCAAAGCATAACTATGTAACATGATGAGTGTTATAATAATTCTCTGCCTAGTGTGCTGTACGGGTACACAGGAGGGAGAAGCTAACTCTGTCAGAAGGCCTAAGTGCAGACGTCTGGGTTGTCTGCCTGTTTTCTCTACATGCATTTTCTGCCCTTCTCTTCCCTGCACTATAACTCAGGGAGCAATATTTCCCAGGCTCCTTTGTCTCCTGGCTTCCAAAGAGGCCAGTGGGGAGACAAGATGGAAAACTGAAGGGCCAGATGAGGAGATAAATCATGGTCTTTCTGCATCATCTGTCTGCTTGGAGTAGCGTTTGTAGCAGTCACTCCTGGGTCTCCTGCACGGCTGTCAGTCCTGCTGGGTAAGCCCACTGTTCCAGCTTCCTCCAGGTGGCCTACTCCGTGGCCCTGGAAACACTGACTTCTTCCTGTAAGGTTCTTGCCTTTTCTAGTCTCTTGGCTGCCACCCCGCCCCACCCCCGCAACCCCCCCGTAGGCTCCTTGGCTTTTCCATTACCTGTGAAATCCATACTCAACAATAAAGTCATTGAAGCACCTCAGGTGCTGTTTCCCAACTCAACTTTGGCTGATTCAGAAGCTTCTCAAAGAAGGGCATATTTAAAAGCTAGTGGAATGGGGCTGTTTCTAGAGATTTCATTCCCTTTCATACTTAGTATTCTATTATTGTCTTTTTTGGTGGCTGTGAAGAAAAATTTTAATTTTAATTTTAAAATTAATTAATTTTAAATCTTTAATTCCATTTTAATTTTAAAATTAATTAATTTTAAATTTTAAATTTTAATTTTTCTTTAATTTTCTTCACAGACTCAGATTTCTCACCTAAAAAAATCAGAAAAATGTAATGTATTTGGCCATGTTGGAATTCATTCATTCATTCATTCATCTAACAAATGTGGTTGACACTCTACTCCGTGGAGGTGCCATACCAGCCCTGAGGACAATAATCACGATCAGGACAGATGTGAGCTCTGCTTCAGAGCATCACAGACCAGGGGGATGAAAGATATCTGCAACATAGTCACTTAGAAGATGCTAATTTCTACAGCAGTGCCTAATATTATATTTCCTTCAAAGCATCCATTACATTTTCCAAATCAGTAAATGACCATGTAATCGTTTAAGGATCACAAAGCATGTGGAAAGCTCTCATTAAAACTAGGTGGAGACCACGGATGTTTTTAGTCCAAAGAGCTTTATAAATGAAAGTAAAAGAGGTGTAAAATTTATACAGTTTTGAATAACTCAAAAGTGATTTGCTATAACCTTCTTAATCAACAGACATGTAATTAGTGAATAAATGTGCCATCTTTGTGACTCACTCCCCAAGTGAAACATGTTTGGCAAGAATTTCTCTTCAGAAACTGCTTGTGTTCAGGAAATGCTTGTCATTTCTTTATGTGCTAGGATAGGGTCTCTTACATTTAACAATGAATGGTTATCTCAGAGGGATGAAGGATGAACTTAATCAATCCTTTATTCTGTAGGTGGGAGCATATCAAATTCATTGCATTTTGAACAGAAGAAATCTTATATTTACATACTTTCAGAATATAAATTTTAAGATCCTCCAGAAACACATTTCAGTGTCAGGAAGTTTTTTCATCTTATCTAAAACTTCCAGGCTGTTCTTAGCAAAGATAAATGACAATGGGCTACAGTTCTTTGCATAATAAACCAAGATTATAACTCTGTACTTATTCACTCTTTCATTCAACAAGTTTTTATTGAGCATCTACAACTAAGAGCCAGACCCTGGGAAAAAATGTTTAGCAAAACCAGATGTGCCTTAGCCTTTTAAAATTACTTTCATAGCCAAAGAGTCTTTGCTTTTTTTTCTTAGATCAATTTTTCCAACCCTTAATTTCTATTCCTACCAGTTTACATGCTGCATGGGATGGGGCAAGCCAATAACACTATGTAAAATAAGTTTGCTGAATCTGTACAATGGGGATGATTATAATACCACACGGAGTTGTTTTGAGGCTTGAATGGGCTAATAGATGTTCAACAAACATTAGGTCTTACCATAGCCATTATCATCTCAGTGGAGTCTCTCCAATTGCACTCTGCAATCAATACAGCCAATGCAGGACATGTGACTATTTAAATTTAAATTAACTAAAATTAAATAAAGTTAGAAATTCAGCTCCTCAGTTGCTCTGGCGACATTTCAAATGCTCAATAGGGACGTGCAGCCAGTGCCAACCGTACTGGGAAGTGTAGCAAATATAGAACACTTCCATCATTGCAGAAAGTTCTATTGGATGGTACCTCAAAGGAGAGAGAGAGAGAGAGAAAGAGAGAGAAAATAAAGGACATTGTTCCCAAAGATATCAACTGGTGCACAGAATCAGTGAAACCGGGCCAGCCTTATATCTGGTGGGTTTGCTGCAAGTACCACCTGTACAGAGAGTCATTTATCTGTTGTGTCCCTTCTGAGGAGCTCAATAACACAGTGTTTAAGAGAACACAAGCTCTGGAGCTAGGTTTCCAGTGTTTAAATCCTGGACCTACTACTCACTAGCTGTGAGATTTGGGACAAGTTTATAACCTCTCTGCCCCTGCACTTTCTCCCATGTAAAGTGGGGACAATACAGTCCCTACCTCATGAGTAAATCCATATAAACCACTGAGAATGGTGTCTCACCATACAAAACCCCCAATAAACAATAAGACTGGGAACTCTCACAGGCATATGTGGTCTGTACAAACAATTTCCACAAATGCTGAGTGTAGCCAGCTTTGCCAGTTTGGGGGCTATTTTGAAATTGGTTCCTCCACTTACTTAACTTTTCTGTGTCTCAGTTCATTTATTTTTAAAATGAAAATAATATTATACTTCCCAAGGATGTGTTGAGTATTAAGTGAGATGATATATGTAAAAGCAAAGGCACATTGTAGGTGTTTAATAATGCTCTTTCCTTTCCTTCCTTTTTAAAAAAATTAGAACCACTGAATAGTACAGGACATTCTGATTGCCCTCTAGAGTTATCTAACCTTGCATATGAACATAGAGCAGAGAGCCGTATAAGCTAACACACAGATTTTGTGAAGCAGATAATCCATTTTCCTTCCCCACATTCTCATTCCCATTTTGTGTGCTCTTAGGGCAACTCAGATTATAGTACATTTTCAATTACCTAACCAATAGAAGGGATAAATGGTGAAAATAATCTATAATATGACAGATAACCCAAACCACGGATGGATGCAAAAATTATTAATATTCATTTATTTTAAAATGTTTGCTGATTCAACCCATGTTTATCAAAAATCTTCAGGCAAAGAATTGCATTGGGTGCTATTTGTTCCAGAATAATTTTGGCAGCAGTTTTACCCTAGCAATTGTTTAGCTTGGGCTTAAATTTGAATTGATTTACATTCCCTAAACACAGAATGACTGATGTTAGAAGATGAGGAAGCCTAGGGTAGAGTGGTAACAGGAGGGAGTCAGGCTGAGGTTAGAAATTCACTCCATCATATGGCCCAGCAATCCGACTACTGGGCATATACCCAGAGAAAACCATAATTCAAAAAGATACACGCACCCTAGTGTTCATTGCCGCACTGTTTACAACAGCCAGGTCATGGAAGCAACCTAAATGCCCATCGACAGACAAATGGATAAAGAAGATGTGGTACATATATACAATGGAATATTACTCAGCCATAAAAAGGAACGAAATTGGGTCATTTGTAGAGATGTGGATGGACCTAGAGACTGTCATACAGAGTGAAGTAAGTCAGAAAGAGAAAAACAAATATCGTATGTTAACGTATATGTGTGGACTCTAAAAAAACGGTACAGATGGACCGGTTTGCAAGGCAGAAATAGGGACATAGATGTAGAGAACAAACGTATGGACACCAAGGGGGGAAAGTGGGGAGGAGGTGGTGGTGGTAGTGGGATGAATTGGGAGATTGGGATTGACATATATACACTAATATGTATAAAATAGATAATAACCCGCTGTATAAAACTAAATAAATAAAATTTAAAAAAATTCACTCCATAATAGTCTGTATGTAATTTCATCTGTAGAATGATGACTTCCCAGGAAGGAAGGTAATTTTCGTATTCATATATATATATTTTAGCTCTTCATGAGCAGTCCTTTCAGCCTCAGAGAACCTGAAGGACGTGTCCATGTGACTGAGCACAGCCCTTTTTTGTAGGCTGCAGTGATGACCTTTAGTCAGGTGCCTCCAGTGGGCCATGGAGAGAGTACTGAGCACAAGGAAACAGACAGGTACACAGTGTGAGTGTACAGGGAGCGTCAGGTGCTAAAATGATATATGCAGACTTGGCCAGATCACCCCCTTCTTCCCATGATTCTCTTCTGAAATGGAGGCTGGCATGACCAGCCAACTCTACAAAGAGAACACCAACCAATAAGCAGCGATGCGTCTCCTCTGCGATTTCTTTAAATTGGCTCTGGTAACTTAAGATGGAAATATCTCTCTGTTGGATTTAAATGTAGGTCTCATTTGCTGGTGCCCCAAGCAGATTCAGGAAAGGAAGGGCAACAAAACCATAGCAAATTCATAACATACGTTTTGGTCTCAACAGGAAAGCATTTGAAATCTGTGAAGTGTGGCTTCAGATGTCAGTGCGCTTTAGGGGCTGGAATGACCAAGTCCCAGCTCTCTCTGTAGTAAACCTGGGCAGCATTTGAAAGTAGCTACTCAGGAGCATTCCTTTCTCATTAAATGTCCTAGCAATTAAGAGGAGTGTGTTCTCGGTGGACAAAGCAAGAGGGGAAGTGATAAAATGTGGAGTTTGAGGGGAAGACACTGAGCACTTGTGCACCTGTGGTTGGGGAGAGATGTAGTTATACTTTGGCATAATTATTGACAGAGTTAGGGATGAATGGATGAATACACTTTGTTTTTTTTTTTGTTTTTTGCGGTACGCGGGCCTCCCACTGCTGCGGCCTCTCCTGCCGCAGAGCATAGGCTCCGGACGCGCAGGCCCAGCGGCCATGGCTCACGGGCCCAGCCACTCCGCGGCACGTGGGATCCTCCCGGACCGGGGCACGAACCCGCGTCCCCCGCATCGGCAGGCGGACTCCCAACCACTGCGCCACCAGGGAAGCCCTGGATGAATACACTTTGATGTGCTGTTTACATTCAGCTGAGAGTTCAGTGTAGAACGCCTGTAATTAGGATATTTGGAAACATGCGATTTTGAACGTTTTTCTCTTTCACTTATGTGTGGGGAAGAACGATTAAGGATGCCGGCAGCCCCACAAGGTGGACAGAAGACTAAGGGAATGTTCTTTTTTTTTTTTTTTTTTTTTTTGCGGTACACGGTCCTCTCACTGCTGTGGCCTCTCCCGCTGCAGAGCACAGGCTCCGGACGCGCAGGCTCAGCGGCCACGGCTCATGGGCCCAGCCGCTCCGCGGCATGTGGGATCTTCCCGGACCGGGGCACGAACCCGTGTCCCCTGCATCGGCAGGCGGACCCTCAACCACTGCGCCACCAGGGAAGCCCGGGAATATTCTTACTTTGTCTCTCATGCCCCCTAATCAAAATGCTGCTTCTGTTCTCCTCTCTAAAATCATCAGTGTATCAGGAAACACACACTTCCAAGATCTGTCCTGAATCCAAACAGGATAAAATAAAATGAGATTTTTTTCCCCTCCTGTTCGAAAATCCTTTTTATTGCACAGTGAAGAAATAAATGTCTGCCAAAGGGAAATGAAGAGGGACTAAGAGGAGGATCTGATTGCCCACTTCAGTCACTCCCGCACAGAACGCCCGGCTAAGGGATGGGTAGCAGAGCAGCAGCGTTTTGGGAAAAATTTTAAATGAAAAACAAGGCAAAAAAATTGTTCCAGCAAGAGTTCTGTAGAAAAATGGAAGACAGCTGTTGCATTTTTCTCCAGCCTGCTATCTCGTTCAACCAGATCCAAAGACAATCCAGCTCTTGGCTTAATCAGTCACTTGCTGTTTTTGATGGTGGAGGAAAATGGGGCTCACTCGCCTACTGCTCTCTTAGCCAAGGAGCAAAGTTCCCAAAAAGGAGTGGAATGCACATCAGTCGAGGGAAAGAACCAGTTCCCAAGGGACCAGAATGTGACTTCTCTCTTAGTGTTCCTCCTCACTAGCTTTCACTTTCATTTTAAGGCAGGTTTGCACAGAGCCCCATTCTCAATCCATTCTCACCTCTAAGCACGGATGTTCAAACTCAGATTAAAGAAATTATTTTGAGTTGTGTCCTAATCTGTCCTTAAAATTTTCAAGCCTTCGTTCAAATAGTTTATGAGATTCTCTTCCCTCCATGAGGCCTTCCTGGATTAATGAAAACATCCACATTATCTGAGATCCTCAGGGCCAGGGTAAAGGTTATCTGAGGAAGAATTCTGGGGCCACATCTAGGCCAATCCCGAGCAGCTGAGACCAGAAGGATGAGAGCCAGTCAAAGAGGCAAGGAAGCCAGAGGTCGTTTTGAAAATCAGTGGTCAGACTTGACTGCAATTTCAAGGCTGGGACCAAGAACTTGAAATGGCATGGTTAAATCAGGAACTTAAGTTCAATGCTGTTTAAGAGGACCAGGTCAGAACATTGAACTTGAAAGAGGTGAACTCCCCAGGGTCCACACTTGCTGGTTGCTGGCCTCAACTTGTGGAATCAAAGAGTTGGAGCCTTGTAGGGTCCTTGAATGGCTCAGCTTACACACAGTACTAATTAATGCATTCTCTGTTTTCTTGTATAACCCTGATAAAACCAAGGCCTTCTGTTTTCTTAAGGAGGTCAAGTTGGAGAGGCTCAATTAGTGTCCAAATAGAAATAAAAAGAAATGATTTTTACCTGCATTTTTGAAAGAATTTTAAAGGGGATCCAATTCCACATTGGCTCCTTCTTTTCCTTTCTCCCACCCCCAGCCTTTCCCATAACAAACTCCAAACCTTCCCTCACTGCTCAGCCTAAGAGGGTTTTCTTCCCTCTGCCCTACCCTGCCTGAGTCCTTTATTATGTATATTGTGCAGCCTTGCACTTATTCTTACAGGTTTCTTCTCAATCTCCTGTTCAGCCCCTCTCCACCCATTCTCCAGATTCTACATCAGAAAGATCTAGGACCTGGACCAGCCCAGCCTTGTTAGCAGGCAGGAGGCTGGGTCAGAAGGCAGCAGACAATGGCTCATGAGTAAGTCTTGGTTCTGTCTCAGGTTTTTCTCTTTTACGTCCACCCACATCGATTTTCTAGTTTTTAATGAGCCCTGCTTTTCTGACCCCCGTAAAATAGTCTGATAGACTGTCCCATCACTGTGACCTTTCCAAATTTAAATTTCTGGAGGATAAGGTCTAAAATATTAGGCACTTTTGAATTACTTACGGTGTGATGCAAATAAGCTCTTAATAATCAGAATGATGGTGAAGAAGACTAGATCTAAAATGACTTAGAGAAAAGTTGAAATAAGAGGCTCAGGCTCATTGGATAGGAATGAAGGGAAGGAAAGCGTGGAGGAAATAGATCCACACATGTATTACTTTAGGTTCTCGAGAAAAACATAAACGTGGTCTTTTCTTTGAATCAGTATTGGAAAGCTGGCATGGCTGGAGGAGTACTTATTTTCTTTAATAATTGGGCTTAACTCTCTCCCTTAGCCAATCGAGGAAAGAGCCTACTATCAGTTTCTTAGGGCTGCACTAACAAATTCCTGAAACAGCAGAACTTTATTCTCTTGCACTATGGAGGCCAGAAGTCTAAAATGAGGCTTAGGGGGTCTAAAATCAAGGTAGTGGCAGAGCTGATTCCTTCTGGAGGCTCCAGGGAAGAATCCAGTCCTTGCTTCTTTCAGCTTCTGATGGTGCCAGCATTCCTTGGCTTGTGGTGGCATCACTTCAGTTTCTGCTCTGCCATCACATTGCCTCCTCTTTTGTACTCAGATCTCCCTCTTGCTCTCTTGTAAATACACTTGTGATTACATTTAGTTGATCAAGATAATCCAGGATAATCTCCCCAACTCTAGATCCTTAATCTATTCACATTTGCGAAGTCCATTTTGCCATATAAGCTAATAATCACAGATTCCAAGGATCAGGACATGGATATCTTAGGCACAGTTATTTAGCCTACTGTAAACATCATGGCCTCCAGGTTCTCTGGCCCTTCCCAGATGGATTGTTTGATTCCCCAGACACTTCTGAGATATGTTTGAACTCTTGGGCTGCAAATTTCTCTTACGGTGAACTCTGAAGCTATCTGAGGCACTCTTTGCCTTGAGGTCTGCATCCCTTCTGTGGAGGGGAGAATTTGGCTGAATGACTTTTGGATGTTAGGGTGCAAAGTAAATAACATTGGGCAGGAAATGGCTGCTGATGCAGCTCTGACAGCTGAGAAATGCTAGCAATAAAAAATCAGTATATATAGAAGAGGGTGCTCGGTAGGACAGTTTGAAAATTCAGTTGGTTGCTGTTGGTACAGGACCAGATAACAAGAGTAGTGGACAGAGAAAGGGCAGCTCTGTGGACATATTTCTGCAGACACCAAAGTGCCTCTTGCCAGTTTTGCCTTGGAGCCATCTTCTTTTGTTGTTTCTCTATACCCACATCCAATCTGTCATGTTAGCCTGCTGGTTCTGTCTCTATATATCCCTGTGTCTATTCTTTCTTTTTTTTTCTGATCTTGGTTATATCTATGCTTAGCTCTGACTCCCCTCACCTGGCCCATGGAAACCTAAACTTCTCATCTCCAACGCTCACCCCTCCCCAGGAACCACACCAACCACATTTCTCTCTTTGCTTATGGCCTTGCTGGTCTCTTTTCTGGTTCAGTCGAAATGATGAATCCCTATCACTTTCTCCATGGACCCTTCTTTCTTACCTCTATTTCAATGCATAGTTGAGTTCCCTGTATTGCCTAGGTTTTCTTATCTCACAGTATTTCTCTTTCTTTTCAGCCACAGCAATGCATGGGTCACATTTTCTGGCTCTCCTGCCTTCCACGTCTCTGGATTTGGCATACCATCCTCTAAGCCCATCAACACTGGCTAAAATACCACTTTCTCCCTAAATGAAATATAAGGCACTGAATACTTTCACTCTACACCTCATAGGGTGACAATGAAGATGGAATGACATGACATAATAGTTTAGAATAATGTGAGAATGTAGGAAGCACTCAGTAAACATGAGCAGCCATTGTTACTGTTATTGGCTTAGTTTTGCATTATAGATCAGTTCCTTCTTGCATTACAGATCAGTTATATATGCAGATCAGTTTTTTCAACTTTGTCTAATTGTCCTTTTCTATAGCAAATCCATGTCAGGGTAGACTACTTTTGAATGTGATTCCTGCAATTCAGTCACCAATGTTTCGATTAGTGTCTGGCACAGGACAAAGCCCTTAGGGAGATTTATAAAATATTATTCAAATATGATAATTCTTTAATAAGAAAGATTCCAAAGAAGAAAGAAACTATTGATGGCTCATGCCACCTTCTTCACATACTTTAATTGTCATCTTAAATCAGGGTCATCAACATATGGAGACTGGAGAAGGGACAATTTATTAGGAAGGTATCTACTGGTAGATGGGACTAAAAGTGTTCTGACTTGATTGGACTACTTGTCCTCTTAACCTATGCAAACTAATAGAGGTAAAAGGATAGTTCATGTAAGCAACTTGAATTTCAAAAGTAGCTTCCATCTTCCTAATCTGATGTGTGAGATTATCATCTTACCAGGTAAAAGAAGACCTATTTAAGGCTATGCCAGGTGAGATAGTTCTTCAGGGGTGAACTGAGCATTCTCTTGATCCAGATCTATCAATGTACAGTCCTTCTGCTTCATCTGTACTCACTCTGTAAGAATGCATTGTGTGCTCTTCCAAAGAAATACATACATCAGTGTCCATAGGAGGGGGCCAGGCATACTGGAAAAGAAGCCAGCCAAAAGGAAAAGGAGGATTCTCTCCCCCTTACTCACCAGTGCATGGCATGATGCACAAATGGAGAACACATTTAATGTGTGTCATTGAATAAATGAATGAGTGAATGAACAGATGAATCCAGGGACCATAGAGAAGATTTGACTCTCTCATTGAATGTGAGAACATGATTCTTCCCTTTCTATCCTTTACTGAGGCAGGTCAGATGGAGCACATCTCCTGAGTATCCTCTCTGTAGAAGTCTGCATCAGGACTTAAAGCTTCCTAAGAGTAGGGGTAGAGCTGGGAGTGTCATAGCTGCTCCATCTTCTCTCTTCAGGCTCCACAGGGGCTAATTTATTATACATTAGCTCATTAAGCCTTCATTCTAATGCAGTTACTATGCCTTTATTTTCTCCTTAATGTGCAAATTATGAAGACTGCTTAGAATGTGAAAGTTGGCCTTTATTTCTCTTCCAAAAAGTTTCCATACACTCAACACCTCTTTGCAAGGTTGTTTGGAACTGCATTTGAGGCATTAAAAAGCAAAGAGACCTAGTATTCTTTCTCACTCCTTTTCTGCAACAAAATCCCTACCTATTGTTTTAAATGTAAAAAGACATTTCTACATCATCCCCAAGAATGGTTTTTAGACACACAGGATGCAAAGTAGTAGCCCTTAGTGGATATTGCTGTGATTAGCCACCTGGCATCCACATAGCTTTCCTACTTGGAGAGAATCCCATGCAAGCTGGAGGGAGGCAGATATTCCCTTTCCCAGCTCCTTGGCTGCTATAAAGTGAACAAATGAATAAGCCTGGTCCATCCCATGTCCTCACCAGGGTATTGAATCCAGAGCCTGTAATGTAAATAGGTGGGAATGACTGGGATGTCTTGCTGTGCCGGTGGCCATGGTACCCTGGATTATGTTGCAGGGTTCCATGGTAGCAGCATTCCGTATTCAGTATTGGTCATGGTGTCCATGACTGTGATAATGACAGGCAGTGACCAGCAGCAATGACAGCAGCTTCTTGGCCAGACTTCTAATCAGGCATGATTGGGATGTATTTCTGGCTGCCTGGACTTTCATGGTTTTTCATGACTTTTTCAAACCTGGTTCTATAGCCTTCTCGGAAGAGAGTCTTCCAAAAAGTGTTAGTGCAAATCAAATATGAAAATGTGGTACCCAGCTCCTACACACTTATAATTACAGATAAGCTTCTCTTGAAACAACTCTAATAAAGTATATGAAAATATAAGTTTACAGACCTGATAAATTAACTGGTGATTATTTCTTTTATCTTAAAGGTTTTCTGTAAATTGTTAACTTCTGTGAATTCTGAATAAAGTAAGCAATAGATAATAAATTAAGTAAATATGGCTATGAAAATAGACCACAAGAGGACACATTCAGTTAAAAAAATATGTGGTTTGCAATGGCTGTTTTGGGTTATATCAGAATCTGAGTTTGTAGGGAGGATGAGAAGATCTGAATTGTGGAGCCTTGAAGCTTTTCTGGAGCCGCTGGTCTCCCCAGAGTGACTGCTCCTTAGGTCTTTCCTCTTATGCTTGCATTCTGGGTCTGAACTTCTCCAATTCAGCTGACAAGACCATTTTGCCCTTAGAAAGAAGCATTGAGTTATCTAAGGATAGGTTGGAAGTGGTGGTAGTGGTGTTTATGGCCAATTTTAGAAGCACCACGTTACATGACTTGCCTTCATACCATGTGCATTTTGTTTCTCTTTGAAACATACGTACTTATGATATTTCACTGTAATCAAAGAACCAAAAATAACTTGTAAATAGGCTTAGCATTTTTACTGCAGGTGTGGATTTTTTGTTGTTTTTGTTTGTTTTTTTTCTGTCTTCAAGCCATTGTGTAAAAGAATCTACCTGGTTGATTCGATTTTGCTATAATGTCAGATGGTATGCATCCTGTACCTGCACCCACATAGCTGATAGCTTAATTTTTAAATTATCTCAGAGAGAGACTTTTAAAAGGAAATCGACAGTGAAAATGAAGAAACATTATTACCCTAATAACTGTTAACCCTTCACTTTATTACATGGGAATTTGCAAGTAGAATGTACAAGAGTAGTAATGAAAAGTATAGTCTCCATATGATTTGTGGTTTTCTTAAACTTTAAATGATCCCAGTTTGGGGGTGGGCGGGGTAAAGGGGAAGTTCACTAAGCTCAGATTACATTTCTCCAAGTCTGCGTGCCTTAGAGAAAGTCCTTGTTAAAAAAATGTGCGAAAAATGCATACACCTGACATAAATAGGCACATTTTTATGTTTGAAGAACTCTACCTTGATAATTGTGCTCATATATCTTAATACTAATATCAACATTTTTAAAAATATGGAGTTGATTCTGATTTGAGAAGCTTTTTAAAGGCAGATTTGACATTCCTGGTGTCTTTCTTTTCTTGTGATTCTGGGTGATGAACTGATTCTTCTCTGCAACCCAGACTTCTTCCATTAAACCCGTTCATGCCTTCCAAGCACCTTTCACAAAACTTTGCTTTGGGTAAATTGAAATCATTAAGTGAGCACATGCTTTAAGAATTCCTTCCTTGTTACCTGTCAGCTCCCCCGTCCTCCAAATTCTGAGGAGCTAGGGGCTGTTCTCCAGCATCTGCACTGCGAGTGCCATGCCCTCCCCTCCCCCAGAGACCCCTCTAGCAACCACTCCTCTTTTTTTTCTTTAACCTCCCTCTTCTACTGACATCCCCCCTCCTGTGCCTCACACTCACTCTTAACACAGAAACATCCAGTCAGTTATCTCCCAAGTGAGAGCAAAAACATCCAAACTCAAAACATCAACGTTTTTTTTTTTCCAAGCTATCCTGTCTTTGTATTTTTTATTTTTATTTATTTATTTATTTATTTTTAACATCTTTATTGGCGTATAATTGCTTTACATGGTTGTGTTAGTTTCTGGTGTATAACAAAGTGAATCAGCTCTACGTATACATATATCCCTATATCCCCTCCCTCTTGCGTCTCCCTCCCGCTATTGAGCCTGAAACACCCTCTCTGTCAGCTCTGTGAAGGACAGGTCCACCTTGCTCTCTGTCTCTTTTATTTCATTCTCACTCTATGATCTGACTTCCAATCCTACCTACTCTGAAAAGACTCTGATGGGGTCCTGATTACCCTACATTTCATCAGAGCCGATAGACACGTCCCAGTTCATATCTCACTAGATCTCTCTGGCATTTGATCCAAGTGGCCGTGACCTCCATTTAAAACTCTCCTGCGTTGGCTCCTTTGGCATTTCTCTCTTGAGGTTTTCGTCCTTCCTCTCTCACCTCTCTTTACCATTTTTATAGATTTACTATTGGTGGCCAAACTCTGGTGTTACTGAGGGTTATGTCTTTGAGCCTGCACTCTCCTCATTGTAAGTATTGCCCACCAAAGCCTGTGGTTTCATCTCTGACTGATATTCTAATGACCCCCTAATACCTATTGTCTATTTAGATCTTTCTGCTGACCTCCAGACTCATATTTCCCTGTCACAGTGAGACAAGTCCAAGCTTTATTGCATTTTGTTCCAGACCTGCTTTTGACTCCCCCAGTGACTCTAGAAAGAAACTGAGAAACAGCTTAAAATACCTTAGACATTTTCCTGTCACAGACTTTATCTTGGTTCCACCATGTTTCTGTCTGTTACTAAGTTTTATATCCTGTCTTAGGTCACATTCTCTCTAATCCGCAATTTCTTCTTTATCATTTAGCTTTAGTTTCAGGCCGTATTCCTCTCCCTCTTGACCACTGTACCAGCCTCCTGAGAACTGGTGTCTGTCTCTTCTCTTAATCCCTTCACTGCAGTGCTCTTTACCGATGCTGTAGTGGCGCCTTCTAAATCACAAAGCTGCTCCTGAGACTCCTTTGTTTGAAAGCAGTCACTGTTCCCCAGAGCTTTCAGGGTAAAGAGCCGATTCCTTAGTTTAATACACAAGCCTTTATGTTCTGGACTCTTCTCATTTCTCTGTTTAATGTTTCCTGAAGTGTGATTCTAGGAATACTGGGGGAAAGGGAGAGAAGAGTCCTGTTCCCTATCAGTCTGCCAAAGGTGGATATACCATACAGTGTTTCTCAAAGTTGTTTGATTAAGGAATCTTTTTTTTCCCCAAGGATAATGTCAGAGTTCTGATAGTCCATGTAACATTTTGGAACATCTTCTTCCAACCTTATTTCCTGACACTTGCCCTTGCACACTGTACTCTAGCCAAATGGAGATCCTTGAGGGTCTCAGAAAATATGATGCTCTTCCTCACTTATGTGCCTTATCCAGGCCTTCCCTTTGCCTGGAGTATCTTTCCCTGAGTTACTGATCTAAATAGCTCCTATTTTTTCCAGGATGAGTGTCACTGCCTCTGAGCATTCTTCCTTGCTTTCCTTCCCCTTCTGTATCAGATTTTGAATTTCCTCCTCTGTGTGTCCGTTAAACTCAGTCATAGTACATACACAATTTATTTACATCTGACTCTGTAATAGTCAAAACTATGTCCTACTTGACTTTGTGTTATGGGCATCTTGATATTGCCTAGCACAAATTAGATGTTCAATAACTGCTGAATTCACAAATGAGTTAATGGATCAGATTGGAGAAGATGAACATCTGACCCAAGGGAACAAGGCAGGACATTCTTGTAGAAAGATTTGTGATCAGGACAGTAGCTGAAACCAGCTGTGCACGTCTCAGAAAGCTGCACCCTTCTGGAATGTAAGGAGAGGAATTAGAGAGGGTTTGGGATGTTCCGGAGAAAGAAGAGAGGGGACAAATGTCCTTCTGCAGGAGCTACATTGATTGCTGGCTTCTCTGCTAATATATAACAGATAATTTAACAGAATTAGATTTTTACATGACATTTTTCCTGATGATAAAAACTGTATATGTTCATTGTAGAAAATTTGGAGGTCATGGAAAAGCACAGGGAAGGAAATATAATCCCATTTCTCAAAAAGAATCTTTGTTAAGATTTAAGGTGAAGCTCTCGGTCAGACTCAACGAAACTGAATTGTAGTGTGATGTTATTTTGAGATATGCTTTTCTTTATTTAATGACGTACTATAATCATTTCTCCAAGTCATTTTATATTCTTACACAATTCGATTTTTTAATAACTGCATGCATTCTATTGTATGCTACCTTTCACTTTGCTTAATCATTAATTATTATTGAACATTAGGCTGTTTAAAATTTTTTACTACTTTAAATAACATTGTGATGAATATTCTTATACATAAGAAATTCCTGTGTCAGAGTTTGTTTATTCTGATAATTTTGATTTGTACCACCAACTTGTCCTCTAGAAAGATGATGTCAATTTGTCTTTAATCAACAAGATATAAGAATGATAATTTTCACTTACTCTCATCAATTGGATTCTAAAAGAAAACTCTGTGCTATTTGCAAGATGAAAAATGGTATCTCATTTAATTTCAGTGGTTTTTGTTATTAATGATGTAAACTTACTCAATTTGACCATTTTCTTTATTTATTTATAAATTGTCCTTTGCCCGTTTGTATTGGGATATATATTTTGATTTTACTGATGAATATGTAAAGAGGTTTAACTTTTAAATATCTTTTGAAACACAGATTAGTGCTCTTAAAATAGTTAATGTTAAATATTACAGATGTTCTGAATCTACAAAATTAGATGTCAATAAATTCTTAATAATAAATGGATAGCAGCCATGTAGGTCTTTGTAATTCTGAGGAATGAAATTGTAGAACAGTTCATGAACTGTTGATAATTTTGATCAAATTATCACTTCTCCCTTGTCTGTGTTCTCAGAATATGTTTTAAATCACACCATATGCAGTTATTCCTATTGTGTTTTCACCTACACTCTCTGTGTGTGCATCTTAGTGGAAGACCATAGGCTTTGGATTCAAAAAAGAGCTGGGTTAGAATTCTTGCTCCATTTCTATGAGTTTGTGAATTTGAAATTCAACCTCTTTGAGCTTGTGTTTGTTTCCTTTTCTGTAAAAGTGGCTGAACAATATCTTTGACATTGGGTTAGTGTTTAAAAATGAAGTAAGATAAGAGAGAGGAGCCTAGGTCAGTACTTAGATCATAGCGGATGTACTATAATGAATCCAACAATTGATACTATTTCCTGATTGTTTAGTATATATATCGTCTGGACCAAAAAAATTTATGCATAAGCTTTGTGAAGAGCAGCTGAATGGCACAAGAGACTCGTCGAGTCACAGTGGAAAAATGCTGAAGACTCTGATCTCCAGGAGGCTGTGAGGTGACTGAGCTCTGAGATTGAAAAAAACATACAGACCTTTCTACTCCAGAGCCTGTGCCCTTGCCATATCTCATATATTTTAAACCAGGCTTATTGTATATTTTCTAGCTGGAGCTTTCTTCCCAATAATCTAATTTCTGTGAGCAACATCACTTTGGATCCGTCTCTATTTCTGTCCTCTTAGTTAATTTATCATTCTTTTGGGCTTTTTGAAATGTCTGTTAGCATCTCCCCTTTTCTGTTGCCATTTCTGCTAGTCTAGGCCCTCCTCAGTTTTGATCTGGGTAAATGTAGCTGCCTATCGGTGGGTGGTTCTGGCTTTAGTCTCGCCCAACTGCAGCCCATCCGTGAAGCGATTCTTCATCAACTACCACATCAAATCCAAGTCCTCTTGTTCTTTCAAAGCCCTCTGGAATTCACCTGCAATAGGCACATGTTCGATGGTAGTTCCTCATACTATCCAGCATGCCCTTTCTGTCCTGCAGAACACAAATCATGCTTGTGGTTGACCCCTGTGGTACTCTTTCTTCCACTTCCAGCAACCTGTCAAAATCCTGACCCCTTTTCAAGGCTTAGCTTGAGATCTCTCCTCCGTGAGTCTTTCTCAGATTTCTCTCTCACATCTCTGAATTTCTGTTCCCAGATAATTGGTACAAGGGTTAGGGTTAATGGTTTTGTGTGTGTTGGTTTTCCCTCTGCAGCCCTGCTGTGAAGACTCTGGAGGGAATGCTCATCTATGCACATCTGTAGCTGTCCCAGTGTCTGGCCCAGATCTGGCTCAGCAGGCCCATGGTAACTTCTGTCAGTGGCTTGTGAATAGGATGTGGCTGCCACGGGGCGGCCACCGAAGTCAGGGTCCTCTGCCTCTGAGCCTTCACTTACACTCTTGCTGCTGGGAGTGCTTTCTTCCTCTAGTACTTCCTGTACAGTCCTTGATGATCGGATGATCTTTCTTTTAAACCACAGCTCTCTTTCTCTTTCTCATGAAGATGTTTCCAGTGTATAATGGTCTCTGCCCTTACGTCGCATGGCACGAATTGTCAACTATTTTTTCGACATAACCATATGCTGTTGATTATTGCTACATCAGTGCTTCTTGTTTGGTGAGCCATGAGCATTTCCTGCTTTGAGAATCCTGTGGCCTGTTCTCAGGCTGGAGTGGTTCCTTAGGTTCCCCCTTCCACTCTCAGGTCCTGGGGATTCCTCAGCCCTTCTCTCCTCTTTGCAGTCACCCCCACCCACTTTATGTCTTGGGTTCTCCTACTACTTGCTGAGGAGTCAGCCCCTGGTATCAGTGCAAACAAGCATACAGATCCTTTAAACTTCTAGGATCCAGCTAATAACTAAAGGAAATATGAAATTGGGGGAAAATACAAAGGTATGCACATGGATATAAGAAATAAGCTACAGGGGCTTCCCTGGTGGCGCAGTGGTTGAGAATCTGCCTGCCAATGCAGGGGACACGGGTTCGAGCCCTGGTCCGGGAAGATCCCACATGCCGCGGAGCAACTAGGCCCGTGAGCCACAACTACTGAGCCTGCGCGTCTGGAGCCTGTGCTCCGCAACAAGAGAGGCCACGATAGTGAGAGGCCCGCGCACACCGTGATGAAGAGTGGTCCCCACTTGCCGCAACGAGAGAAAGTCCTCGCACAGAAACAAAGAGCCAACACAGCAAAAATAAATAAGTAAATTCATAATTAGATGGTTTTAAAAAAAAAAAAAAAAAAAAAAAAAAAAAAAAAAGAAATAAGCTACAAATTACAAGATATAATTACTATACTTATAACATCTTATTTATCATTTCTGGTATTTTTTGCTAGCTGGGGCCCAGAAATCCAGCTCATCTCTAGCATTTCTCTTATAATTGAATAATTTAGTTACTTCCACAATGGTTTACTATGTATCAGGCACTGGACTAGGAGCTAGGGATGAATAAGAAACAATTCCTGCCATTAACCTATAAATATGCTCAAGTCCTTGTATTGGAAAAATACCAAATGCTCCTTAAACCCCCTCATTTCTTCAGAATCTCCAACCTAGGTCTTAAAGTCCTATTTTTCCATGAAGCTCTTTAGTCCTGAAAGTATAATTAGAGGAGGAACAATAGGCTCTAACTAGAATCCTGTAGTTGCAACTTCAACATAACTAGAAAATGATGAGACTGGTACTTTAATAAGAATAGTAGAAGCTATACATGGACCTGAGATTTATCATTCTAAGTAATTCTCTTGGGATGCTACACATTTATTCCACTGATGTTGCTGTTGCTAAAAACACTTTTAGCATCTTTTTATTGTTTCCAAACCAATATGATCACCATTTAGGCAAATTATACCCAACACATGTTACCTGTACCTAATTTTGTACCCTAAATAGTAGACCCTAGTTTAATCATAAACATTATTCTTAAGACTCAGCCTAGAATAACTTTTGGCTGTTTCCAAAACACATGCATACATACCTCCCAGATGGTAAAGATTTGGCACTTTAGGATAGGTCTTCCCTCAAATGTGCTTCTGGTTCTAAAAACAGATCCTCAGATGGAATTTTCAATAGGTTCTGAGCAAGGGCAGATGATTAAAATTTGTGTAAATCTTCCCAAAGGGACCGTTTTGATTGACAACCCCATGTTAGGATGGGTTACCTGGAAACAGACTTCTGAGATGAAAAGTTGCTTTCAGAATGTATACTGGGGAATACTTTTGGGAAATACAGTCTTAGAAAGTGAGAAAAGTAGGCTTGGGTAGAGAGGAGAAACTGACCCTCAAAGTAATTGTTACATGGAAATAAGAATTTAGGATTCTGAAAAACCACAACAATTGTTCTATTCCAATAAGTCATATATTCTGAATATCACTCTAATTGTATAAAAGACCAAGACAACTTAGTAAGGAATGCTGCTCCATTAATACAATACAAACAGATAATCTCCCAGTAAGCTTCTCATTTGATATATGTAGGCCTACTACCACAGATTGAATTATGCCATTTAATAAAATGGCCAAAAAAGGGCATCCAGTTAGGGACTCCCAATGTAATTTACATTTCTTAAATAGACTGTAATTGTATTATAATTACAGAAATTAATTCCTAGTTTCCCTACTTAATTCAAATTGGCCCAGTTTCATTGTTTGAAGTATATTTTGATTAACATTGAATCTATACTAGCAGGTTTATGTGGAGAAAGGAGAAAGGAATCCATGCTAATCAATTCAATCAGACTCAATTAATGCCTGAAGAGTACGGGGCAGCTGAATTCCTGCCTTGGAGTTAGCTTTTCAGTAAAATTCTTAGCCTTCACTGATGCTTGCTACTTCTCTGTCCAGACAGTAGCTGAATGAATAGATGAATAAATGAATGAGTGTACATTGTTTTACGAGTACCAATTTATTCTCAAATAAGAAAGAGCACCATGAAAGGTCAGCCTGCATTTTTAGGCTGTATAGGTAGGATGCTCTGTTAGAACCTGACTGGCTAAATGAGCACAGAGGAGCCTTAGTCCCTAAATCTGGTAAATCAGGGTTCTGTCTGGATTGCAGGCCCTTTCACCACCTACAAATTTTTTTTCAAGTCCCTTTCCAGCTAGGTATCCTGTGCTTCCACATACCTGCATACACCTCTCTTGCAACATTTAGGCATCTGTGTGCCTGTTTATCTCCCTACTGGAAATCCAAAATACTCCATGGAAGCAGCATCCAACTTCCATAATTAGGTAATAGGAATTTTAATATCCTCACTTTATAGATGAGAAGGAAACACTAGAACTTGCTCAGAGTCTCATAGCTACTCAGAGATGGAGCCAGGATTTAAACTCAGGACAGCGTAACTCTCCTTATCCCTGTCTGTGAAGGGCTCTGCCCTAACCATGTCTGTATCTCCATTGATGAGAGAGCACCTAACCCATAATGAACTGATAACAGATAGTTTTCAGCTCTCCAGGTAATTGAGTGGCCACTGTAATAGACTCATCCACATCAAGGAATGTAATTGACTGTAAAGTAAACAGGGCTTCTTGTCTGACTAGAGCTATATCCCACACAGACAATCCAGCAATATCCTCTGTCCCTTGTTCTAACTCCTGATACATGGGGACTATTATCGACTGTCAGGAAGCACCCTTCCAACCTGTAATGGGATCCCTCTCTTCTTTTTCCCTAGATTTGGAAATTTCACTGGAGGGACCTCCTCTGGGAGACGGGGGCAGGGGAAACGGCAGCTATTTCCCTGGCACCTGAGTCCCACTTGGCCTTTCAAATCATTCATTTACCTTTTTTAAAAAATCTCCTTTCGGGCTTCCCTGGTGGCGCAGTGGTTGAGAGTCCGCCTGCCGATGCAGGGGACGCGGGTTCGTGCCCCGGTCTGGGAGGATCCCACGTGCCGTGGAGCGGCTGGGCCCGTGAGCCGTGGCCACTGAGCCTGCGCGTCCGGAGCCTGTGCTCCGCAACGGGAGAGGCCACGACAGTGAGAGGCCCGCGTACCGCAAAAAAAAAAAAGAATTCACCTGCCGATGCACGGGACGCGGGTTCGTGCCCCGGTCTGGGAAGATCCCACATGCCGCGGGGCGGCTGGGCCCGTGAGCCACGGCCGCTGAGCCTGCGCGTCCGGAGCCTGTGCTCCGCAACGGGAGAGGCCACAACAGTGAGAGGCCCGCGTACAGCAAAAAAAAAAAAAAAAAAAAAAACCCTTTCCCCATTGGGATGATAACCAATCACCACCATGCCCAGAATAATCCCTGACACGTTGCTGGGAGAGCACATGAATAGGGAATGTTCTCTGGTATAGACTTTGCTGTCAGGGCTCCTGATCTGATAATGAGTGGAGAGGCTGGTGGGGCTGAGTCCAAGATGAATAAAAGCACCAGAATCCTGAGGAACAAGTTGTTATACAAACTGTTGGTACCCTAAAGGATTCCCAGATCTACCTGCTCTTACCAGAGTTACTGAGGACACTTGGACGGAATACTTCAAGGCTTGGGTGGACCCACCTGGGTAGAGCAGTCAACTGGTCTACTATGGTGTGAAAGTATTCCAGGATAAAGAGATAGCAGCCAATTGATTTCTCATTGGAACTAGATCCATTGGGCTGCAGATCACATTGGTGCAATGGTTTTTCAGCCAGTTTGCTACAGGGCATGCTGAAATTCTTAGTTTAGTTTTTTATTTCATTATCATTGCATTTTATGTTGCTTAGGCAGGAGAACTTCATGACAGTGTCCCGACTGGCTTTGTAAGGCTGATGGAAATCTTTGCCTATCTGTTGGTTTCTCTGGCACAGGCTGCCACATAACCCTGCACAACCCCAATCCTCTACAGAGGTATCATGCCACTCTGTTTGCACTGCCCCGCATCGTGCTGTCACAATGTCTAAATTCTTTGCCTACTCTCTGTGCGTGGAAGAGGATGAGGGCTGAACTGGGATGAAGAATGCATTACAAAACCCAGAAATTAGCAAATAGTGCTTCCTGAATGAGAATTTCCAAGACTTTTTAATAGTTCTAGACTTTTAAGTTGAAGGTAACTCCTTGATGTATAAAAGCATATCCTGACACTAACTTATAAATATTTTGTACATTATGGTACAAAATAGGGCCCTAGCAAAGATCACTCCCTGGAGAAAGAAAATACATATTTAGATCGAAGACATCAATGGAAACAAAAAAATTCAACAAAGACATTGTATCAGTTTCCAATGGCTGCTATAACAAATTATCACAAATTTAGTGACTTAAAACAACAGAAATTTATTATTTTATAGTTCTGAAGATTAGAATTCTTAAAGAGGACTTATGGGTCCTATTTCAAGTTATTGCTAGAGCTACATTCCTTCTGAAGGCTCTATGAGACAATCCATTCCTTCCCTTTCCTAGCTTCAAGAGGCAGACCACAGTCCTCGGCTCATGGCTGTATCCCTTTGACCTGTACTTCTATCATCATCATCATCATCATCATCATCACCACATCTCCTTCTCTATCTCTACCCCTCCTGCTTTCCTTGTGATTCCATTTGGCTCACCCAGATAATTCAAAATAATCTCTCTATCTGAAGATCTTTCATTTAACTACATCTGCAAAATCCCTTTTGCCACTATATGGTGACATATTTATATAGGTTCTGGGGATTAGGACATGGATGTCTTTAGGGGGTCATTTTTTCTATCCACCGTGGATACTATTGCTTCTGGTGTTGAATACACATTTTATTTGGGTAGATAAGAAATATGACCTTGTGCATTCCCAAAAGACAGAATGAAGATCATTAGTAAATCTCTCAGTCATTTCACCCTGCTTCCCGCTCTACACCTTGTCACCTGTTGTCCAACATCTTCAGCTGCTGATGATATACTGACATTTTATTTGTGCACTTGCTTATCTTTCTCTCTTTCCTTAGCTGTGAACAATAATTAAGCACTATACTGTGCACATGTCCACTGTGAATGCACAAGCTCTACAAGACATCATTACAGGGGCAAAAGTGAATTCTCTTCTATATACATAACGGTTTGATGCATGTCTTTGAGCTGTTCTGCAGAAATAAAGACCCCCCCACCAGGTGGAGGATAGTGAGTACATGCTGACCACAAGTACGTAGACCCCAGACTGGTTAGAACCAGAAGGTTGATGATTAAGATTTCCAAAACATCACCACCAACAAATCAGAAGAAAGTCCATGAGCTGCAACCCTCACCCCAAATATTGCTTTTCAAAACACTTCCCTAAAAGCCCTTGTGGAGTTCGGGTCTTTTGAGCATTACCTGCCTGTTTTCCTTGCTTGCAATAAATGCTGTACTTGCCTTCACCATTTGAAAAAAAAAAAGTGAACTCCCTTCTGAAGCACTTTGCTGGTAGCATGTGTAGTAGCTGAGTGCTCATCCAGCTTGGGAGTTCTCCAGTCTTGGAACTTGTTTAGGTTGGAATTAGTTGCCTTTCATCCTTGGGATCTCCCTGAGAACACTATCTGGTTAGGTTAGGGTTTCTGGAATTTCCTGACTATATTGTAGTATAGTGAGTCTTCCATTCCTGGAATATCTAAATCTTGTCTATCTCCACTCGTTTGTTTCACAGCTCTAGGCAGAACAGAAGCTGGCTAAAATCTCAAATATTTTTTTAATATAAACAAATTTTACAGTTCTAGTTATACTGATGACACAAAAATATAAAAATCAACACATACACATTTATATGAGAGTGTTCTATTTATGTAATTGTGCATTTCAGTAAGACTGAATGATTCATAGGAGTTATCAGAAAAAAGCACAAATACGAATCTTTAATCTTCTAAAAGATTTTTATGTTTTCCCTTAAGGGAACACTGAGTTTGCTTTTGCTAAGTAGTATTTAATTTTCTTTTTATTTTAGATTATACCAGATTTATATAATTTACAGATTTCAAGATATTTATTATTTTTTCTGCATGGAAGTTATATAGTGGTACCATATATTTTAATTGATGATATAGAGTTAATCACATTTTTGTTTCAGCAACAAAACTATTAATTTCTAAAGGGGGTCCTCATTCAAAACCATTGTATTAGGGTATTAGCATAAAATTAATTCCAAAACTAGTTTCCAAAAGACTAAATATTAATTTTTCCCTTTCTCAATTTTTAGAGTTCTCTGGAATGTTCATGGTATAAAGTAGCAAGAAATGGAACACAGTATGATGCATTCTCTATTATTCAAGGGTCTTTCCTCAAGTAGAAGCTTCAGATACTTTGTGACTTTGTGCTAAAGAACTTGGAACTATTCTTTGGTTTTCCCATTTATAAAGTGAAGAGCATTGTTTTTATTTGTTTTTTAAAATAATAATTTGGGCAAGTTCATGAGGAGAAAATTGTAGTAGCAGTCAGCTGTTTCAACATGCTTTAGAAAAATGAAAGATTAATTGAGAAATGGATTTACTGTGTTCACCAACAGATTCATTGAAAACTAAGACAGTTCTGGAGTATGGTCTAGGGTAGAAGACAATTCACCAGCAAATAATTTAGAACGCTCTATGGTTTGTTCTCTGGCGGCGGTAAGGACTAAGTGTTAAGATAGCGTAGAGGCCAAAATGCCTCATTTTGTCTGGGAGAGCTAAGGAAAGCTTCACAGAAGTGGTATTTGAAATGTCTTTGGGTCTTTTTATTTTTTCAAATAGGGATGTTACTGGCGGAGGGCCCTGTGGATTGACAAGTCAGCCAGAGGGGCGAGTGGGACATTTTTTCTCGTATAGATCATAAAACTGTTACAGGCACGCTAAAGAAGTGATACAGGACTCTAAATATATAGACACGTTTTGAGAGTATCATTCTGCGAAAAGTGGAACAGCTGATAAGCTTATGCCTGTTTTTGCTGGCAGGTTCATAATTTATAGGCAGTGAAGAAAGAAAAATGTTAGTGAGATAGCTTGTTCAATTTGAAAAGTTTTCTGACTGCAGAAGAAATCTATCAGATGATTTGATGTCTGCAGTTTTGCTCAGTAATAAACCACAGACTCAAGTGTCAACTGAACGTGGATTCAAATGCAAGCTACACAATTTACCAGCTGAATTACCTTGAACAAGTTACTTAACTTCTTTGAGTCCCAGATTTTTCATTTGTATAATAAGGAAAATATTAATTTACACCACATAGGATTGTGGTCAGGCTTAAACAAGATAGTGCTTATAAAGTGCTTAGTTCATAGTAGGCACACAAAAGTTTGTTGTTATTATGATTAAAAATAACTTTAGAAAGGGATAAATAAATGAAACCTGCATAGACACTTCTTGCTACACTGTATTCCTCAAGAACATTACCTAATCTTACAACCTAGATGCCTGGCATAAAAAAGAAGAACTGTCTTTGAGGAATCAGAATCAATTATGTGTTAACAAGACTAACATGTATTTGGAATTTTAACCCTTCTGCCATGAGTTAATCTGGAGGCTCTGCTAATAAAATTTAAGGTTTTCTCCTTTTAATACATGCTGTGGATTGCATCTAGATTTACATTAAGTAGGCTATCAAAATCTTCTGCTTTTATTACAGAAGACTTGTGTAGCAGAGAGAGACAGTTTAAATGCATAAGGAATGAGGTAGAATAATGATTTGGGGCATATATTCTGATAATTACTACTTCCTTTCCCTAAGCTCCCCTGCGATAAATGAGCTGTCTTTTAAAACTTCGTTAACAGGAGATTACAAATTTTAATGGGGTACAATAATTTTACCTTAATTTTAGCAATGTATTCCAGGTATCTGTTCTTCCTGAGTTATCTTCCCTGAAATATCCTCACGATTCAGAAAAGTTCTTATAACGTTGGTACCAAATGCTTTTATATTTTAATTCTCATGTTAGAGATTATTAAACCTTTAGTATTGCAAGTGAAACAACAGATAATTTTGTTCTTATGCAAAACCAAATTCTTTTTATCAACTTTTAAAATTTTAATAGGAATTAAGGTTTTCTTTGCAGTGCGTGTGGCTTAGTGGATAATGCACTAAGAAAGTCTGGCAACCGGGGCTTAAGCAGATCTAAGTGCCTAAATTGCCTGGGCTATAATTCAAGAAAGCATTTGGACCATTTTAACATTTTATGAAAAATCACATCAACAGTGAATAGGCTTTAATGCTGAAAATGGCACTTGTCCAATTCAGAGACCACCATGGACAAAATCCTGGCCTTTCATTCACTGGTCTGGCATCTAATCTTTGTAACATTGATTTTTTTTTTTTTTCTTTTCCTGAACGTGTTTCATGTTCAGTGATGTTTTTAAACCTCTGAATTTGAGAAATGATAATCTACTGAAGCAATTAAGTAAACAGATTATGCAAGTTTATGCAAAATCCATTTCCGAAGTTTAAGGAAGAGCCAAAAAACTTTCCTAGAACAGTCTTGGGTTTAGAAGGAACTTCTAAGCAGGAAAACAGAAAGTTCCCCCCAAGAGAAATTGTCCTTTAAAACTGTCAAGAATAAACAAACAACAATTATTCTCTGGTTCTCATCTCCTCAAACACTAATAGTTCTGCAGATTGGTCCTGTGGGATATGAGAAGCCTCTGCACTTTCTCTAAGTAAGAAGTTTTGGATTTAACTTCATACTTGTAATATTTTTTTTTTTTTTTTTTTTTTTTGCGGTACGCGGGCCTCTCCCTGCTGTGGCCTCTCCCGTTGCGGAGCACAGGCTCCGGATGCGCAGGCTCGGCTCAGCGGCCATGGCTCACGGGCCCAGCCGCTCCGCGGCATGTGGGATCTTCCTGGACCGGGACACGAACCCCTGTCCCCTGCATTGGCAGGCGGACTCTCAACCACCGCGCCACCAGGGGAGCCCCCATACTTGTAATTTTTTTCCTGTCTCCTCATGTTATCAATTATACCCTGAGGCATTTTTCAGCTTCTGTTTAATTGATTTCCACATTATTCTGTAGAGACTGTCACTGGTCATCAATTTCTCCAGAGTTTAATTTAAAAAATTTTATTTTTGCAATTTTCAAGGGGAGATGAATAGGACAGGATAACATTTAAAAATATGTTATAATGAATCCTTACTTCAATATTACTTTATATCCCACTGATAACAAGAGTTGAAGACGTGGTATTTCTGTCTTTTTGGGTGTGTATCACTCCAATGTACTAGCTCAAGGAAAGGACTCATTAAGATAATTAAAAAAAAAAAAAAAAAGAATTAGCAGCGTCATTTAGCTGTTTCTCAGCCAGTTCGTTGGCCCTCAGGAATTTTACCTGTGGAGGAATTATGTGGCAAATTGCTTTAGAATCGTCCTGCCAGAGTCAGAAACTGCCTTGTCTCCACTCCCTTCCCTCTCAGCCAGTCTGATAAGCCCTTGTCTCCTGTGACCTCAAGGGCATCCATTCTCTGAAACCATTTTCTGCCTCTGCCGGGAAATATGATATGGAGGGAGTTCCAGTATATTATGTTGTAAAGGGCAAGAGATTTGCAGTTAGATAAGTTGGAATTTCCTTGATTTTCCTGTGGTCAAAATGAGTGTCCAGGAGGAAAAATGTTTCCACTACCCCCTTAGTTTGGTACTTGGGGACTGCAAATTAAACAAACAAAAGACAGATAAACAGGAGAAGCAGCACAAAACTTTATTAATTTTTACAGTCACAGAAGCTCACAGAAAAAAAAAGTGAAACTCAAAGAAATGGTTAGACTCAGGGGCTTATATATCCTTTTAACAAAAGAAAGGGGGTTTGGGCTTAAAGGGTGGATGACTTGTGGGGAAGTGACTGGGAAATATATGGGGGAGCTAAGGGAAAGCAGGGCTTATTTTAGTGAGGTGTGTTTATGCAAACTCATTTTGATGACAACTGCTCCTTCTTCAACGATACTGGTTTTGCTGTACTCTTACTGGGGAGGGGGCCTGAAGTGGGAGGTACCTTCCTCTAAGGGAAATTATGCCCTGCTTTTAGGCAGGTGAGAGGAGGGCAGAGAACACTTCCTGCATCTGTTGATTCTCAGTTGCCTTCAGCTCAAAATAATCTTTATGCCACAGTGGCATATTTTGCGGGGGGACATATTCGATCCCTATCATGAGAATAATTGTAGGTGACTCTTCAATAGATGTCAGATTCCTTCTCGTTCAACCTTCATCTTCACTGCTCCATTCACTTCTCCTCCCCACATCTTTTCATTCTTGGCTCAGATAGCTTTTCCCCAGTGTCCTTGTCTTGGTTCCTCACTTCTGTGATCTGATTCTCCTGACATTGAATCCTACCCTTCTTACTCTACTTGTATCCACAGATAGACTTGACTTTCTCATCCTTAACTGGCTTTGCTGGGCTTGATGTGTAGTCTCAGACCACGCCTGATCAACCGGACTCCTAGGCCTAACACTGCACCCGCCCGCTTCTCCAACTGTCATTCAGTGTAGATTACAAAGTTGAGGTCCCAGGGATGCATCTTGTCAAAGCATCTTCATCTATGATGATATTATCACCTGATGAGAGCTTCTCAGTGAAAGGAAACTAACAAAAAAGAAATCTATCTAGTATTTTATTTTTCATGTTGAGATACTTTTGAAAATTATGTGACATGTAATATGTTATCACTTTTTGTCACCAGTATCAGTTTTTTCTTTCTAAACAAATAGCTGTCAATGCATTAAATCATGTTCAGTTCTCTCTTATTTCTCTCTAATTAGTTCTGACCAAGCCCTCTCAAATTTTCTTCCAAATATTTCTTTAGACATTTCTCTTCTGTCCCTGACCATTGCCACCTCGCCTTATATCTGAATATTCCTTTTAGTATTTACCTATTTGATTTTTTTATCTCTCTCCATTCCAATTTGCCAAATTGATGTTAATATACTACTTTGGCATTTTGCTTTTCTACTCAGATACTTTCAATGACTCCTTATGGTGTAAGAGACAAAACCAAACCTGTTAAATTTTATTTAAAATATTCTACAGCCTGAACCCTTTCTTTCTATCCCTATTCTTATCACACACTGTGCATTCAGAAGAACTCTTTATTTTTTTAAATTTTTTTTTTTTTTTTGCGGTACGCGGGCCTCTCACTGCCGTGGCCTCTCCCGTCGCGGAGCACAGGCTCCGGATGCTCAGGCTCAGTGGCCATGGCTCACCGGCCTAGCCGCTCCGTGGCACGTGGGATCCTCCCGGACCGGGGCACAAACCCATGTCCCCTGCATCGGCATGCGGACTCCCAACCACTGCGCCACCAGGGAAGCCCCAGAAGAACCCTTTAACAAGGACTTAGCAGTCTTCTCTCACCACAGTTCATAAAAATACTACATGGTGCCCGGCCTTTGCATCTCATGACATTTCTGCCAGTTAATTTCCATTCTTCCTTCAAACCTTAAGTGTTTGCTGACCACTCCTTTTGGTTGGTCTGGAACATACATAGTTTATGCCATTGCCTCAGCACACTTAGTAAGAATATCCTCTTTGTCATTCAAAAGTGTACCAGCTTGGAAGAGAAATGAGATGGTCACTCTACTTATGAATCTTTCCTTTCCTATCCCAACTACAGTGATTATTTTCCTCCTCTGAAATGCATTGGGACTTTTCTGACTAAAGCCCTGCTTTAGCACATAGAATACACCATAATAATAATGTGGCTACTGTATGCTAGAGGCTTTAATATACTATCTTTAATCTATAATCGTTTAAATCTATTTTTCAGATAAGAAAAAAACATAGAGCAGTTTTCCATAACTTGCCTGTGGTCTCAGAGACAGTACTAGAAGATCTTTGGTTTACACTTGTGCTTGATCCACTACACAGAGTTGCCAGCTCATCCTGGCTTTCCCTGGACTGTCCCAGTTTTAGGACTGAAAAATCCCACATTCCGGGAAACCCCTTGATCCCTGGCCAATGGGGTAGTTGTTCTTGGTACCACTACATTTTCAAGACCTCAGCCACCTTGAATATACAAGAGACATTCCTATCGTGACTCCCCAGCTGTGTTAGAAATAAGCCCTTGATGTCAGAGTTCAAGGCCTTTCCTCCATGTCGTCTTCCAAGCCTAGCACGGTGCTCTACTGAAATGTCACATTGCTTTCTCCCCTGCATTGCTTCATGAGTGTATTTGGCTTTTACAATGACATTATAATTATCTTTGAGAAAGAAATTATGTCTTTTTTGCTTCATGTCCCTGTGCTGCCAGCTCTGTGCTTGGCCTGCAGGTGATCAACGCATGCTTGCTTGCTGAGTAGGAAAGCTTGATGGCCTCTTTTTCTGAACATACAGGTTTAAATGGCAACCTGTTAAATCCTGCTTCAGTGTTATGAACAGTCCTTTCCCTGCACCACTTTTAATCTCTCCAGAAACATCTTTCAGCACAAATAGGGCACTACCCATTGACATAGCTACCAAGGACACAGAAGTACCTTTCAGTATCGCCCCTTTCCTGTCCTCTTGTTTAAATGCCTGTAACAGTTCTGTTCCCCTTAGCCTCCTGGTGTTCAGCCCAAGAGAAATCACCCTTTAGGTATCCTCCTAACCTCAACACTCGTGAGAATGGAAAGAGATAGTGAATTACTGCACAGGCTTAAATTGGAGAATTTATGAAGAATTTCTAACCCAAAGGAGGACTTAATGTATTTCCTTTTTTTTTTTTTTTTGGTAAGCCTCCTTTGATGGTATTTGTTTTCTATGTTTAGGGCTGCTTTAGAATGAATCCCTTCCTTCTAAAATGATACATCTCAGCTGCCTCAGCTACCTCCTTTCTCCCTTAAGTCAAATCCAGGGACAAGCACAGTTGCTGTCTTTCATAAAGCCTCAAGCTGAGGGGAGTTTCTCTGGTCTGGTTCTGGAACTGCAATTCTTTCTGACCTTTCTTTTTTTTTTAATTTTTATTTTATATTGGAGCATAGTTGATTTACAATGTTGTGTTAGTTTCAGGTGTACAGCAAAGTGATTCAGTTATACATATACATGTATCTATCCTTTTTCAGATTTTTTCCCATATAAGTTATTACAGAATATTCAGTAGAGTTCCCTGTGCTATGCAGTAGGTCCTTGTTGATCATCTGTTTTATAAATAGTAGTGTGTACATGTTAATCCCACCCTCCTCATTTATTCCTCCCCCCGACCTTGGAACTGCAATTTATGCCTCCTTCTTTAGGCCCCATCTTTGCTCTACCTGTTGCAGCAGTGTAGCGAAGTGTGGGAGGGATGTGTGTCAACATTAGAAGTGCCATTAACTTGTTGGGAATTTTTTCTTCTTTTTCAGTTTCATTACTGTGTCCACAAGGGTTTCAGATTTGTAAACCAACCCTCCCATCTACACCTCATCAGAAATTACTGATACGAGCTTGCTGATTTTTTTTCCAGCAATTATATTTTATATATTTTTAAGCTCATCAAAAGAAAAAAACCATTGCTGAAAGATGGTGCCGTCAGCAATTGTCTTATTATACAAACACTGCCTATAAATTGAAATAATCCTCTTTGTCTCTTCAAATGGAGGTGGACAAGACTATTAACTTTCTGTTGTCCTCATGTCCCTTCACCTATCCTTTTAAAATTTTTATTAGGTGCTTTAGTGTGTGGGTTGAAATCCATAGAGGACAAGCTATTAAAAATTACTGGTCGGATGTGGCTCCTCAGTAAATACTAAGGCAGCTTGGCAGATCAGAACGTAACTCAGGTGTTAGGCCTGATAGAAGCAATGGTTTCTATAGACACAATAGACACTCTAATCCAAGTAGAAAATGTGGCCATTGTGCTGCTCTGGGTTTCTTTTGGCTGCTGTTTGTTGTTCACTGTTAACATTATTCTGGTTTTTGCTTTTATTAGTGCAAGGAGACCGAGTGGGGAGCATGAACTGTTGGAAGGACCCCTTTTATGGATGCGTTACATCAGGAACTAGCAGAGCAACTGGGGAGAAATGGAAAACAGGTGAGTGGAATATTGCTTATTACTGCTCTGGATTAAGCGCCTGGGAGAAATGGGCAGTTTTGCTGTGTGCTGTGTGCCTTGTATTCTAGAAGGACTGGTAGACAACCTGTTAATGCAAACTATATGGGGAAGATTGTCAACTGAGAAGCTTAGGGCAGCGGTAGGGCTGTGTAGGCAGAAAAGTTATTTTCTCAGGTTAATAAAGAAAAGAAGTACAGAGGGAGGCTGATTCTGTGGGCACATACTTGAAGCTGGACGATTCTGGATGGGGAATTAGTTCTAAGACAGGGATGGGGTCACCAAGAAGATTTGGATGAGACTGAAAATACCCAGAAGTCAGAAGAATTTGGCTTTAAATCGAAATTCCTTTACATGCCATTTTTATTCCTTGTAAAATAACTTGAGCTACACAAGTCAGTGTGTCAAATCTTATTACTAATGAGCAAAAGAAATAGACAAGATCCAAGAATGCACCCCTAAGTTTTTCTGATTATGAAAGTTCAAGAATGAAATGGTGTCTCTTGGCTGCCCATGGATAAAAGTGGGGAATTTATGGTGTGTCGTTCCGTCTGCACCCCAGGAACTCCCAGTCTCTGCTAACCTCATCTGGGGTGTGGGACCAGAGATTACATTTTGTACCATGTTTCTTCCTTGGGAAGAATTTTTTATGTTTACATTTTGCTTTACAGCATGTAACCACATTTCCAAAGTTATTGAGATTTAACTCTGTTTAACTAGTTCATAGGTTCCATGACATTCCCCATTTGGAGATTCTTAAATTTTTGTTTGCTTTTTGGTCAAATGAATTACATTAAGAAGTTTTTCTCAGGAAGTTATGTGACAGAGACTGTTTTTATACACGAACAACAATTTGGCTGAGCACGAGATTCTTGGCTTCTGACGTTATCCTCACGATGGTTTTATATGTATTGCTCTGTCTTCATCCATCCTTTCATGTAGCAGATGAGACCTCTGAGGCCCACCTAACTGTTTATTGTTTGTATACTTTTGTCAATGCGTATGGTGGTTCTGTTTTATCTCTTAAGTATAAACGTTACTATACAGTGTAGATAACTATTTTATCTTCTAGCACAAATAACAGAGGATGGGTATAAGGCACTGGGAATAAACCAGGGTTACAGAAAAGTGTAGAAACTTATACTATGAAAAGGAAGGAAGGCCTGATGGAGACTGAGGGTCACACATAATAACCAGGTAGAAGAAGCCCCCATACTAAGTTGTACAATGACAGACTAGCCAAGTGTCCGAAGAAGAAATCTGAGCACCTAGAACGGTTCTTGCAAGATAAATCATGTGTCCTTCATGATTTAACAGCATCTCTTTCAGTTCAGATATTTTTTTCTCCACAAGTAAAACCTGGAGGAATTGGACTTCAGCTCATTCCTACTGATATTATTTTCAGCTCTCCTAATGTCTTACCATAACAAAAGTTTGGCAGTTCTCAGAGATCATTTGCCATGGACTTTGAATTAAAAATTAAATATTGTTCTGTTCGCCTTTGTCGGTTCCTTTGGAATAAATCACTATATCCTGATGCTTTCCGGATACTTGTTTATACCTCACTTGTAGCCATTATGTCTTGCCTTTAATGATATCATTTTATGATATAACAGACATTTCAACAAAAGTTGAACTCCTTAAGGACAACGGTATTTGTTCTTGTGACTTGGTAAATACCTGCTGACTTCTGGGAGTTAGCTCTTATAGGCAGTATCCTGACATAGGCAAGATCATCTCAGGTCTTTTAATTTGGTGACTAGTCTCTCTTCATTGTTATGACATCTTTAATTTGAAAGTGTTAAAGGAAGTGAACTATGAACCAAAGTCTATTTTAGTTTTAAAAATTATACAAATACTTTTTGGTAAAATGTATTGTACTTTGAGATATATATAATATGAGCTATATATGTGATATATATATAGAAAATATCTGTAAAATTTTAGATTTGTAATATCCTATTTCTCATATATCTTACCTCCTTTGACTGGCTACTTTTATGAAACGTCAAGCTTTTCTTTTCTATCCATTTTCATAAGTCTGTATTTTTTATCACATTTAAACTCCAAGTTTTAGTTCCATTTTAAATATTCTACTT
Source organism: Hyperoodon ampullatus (assembly GCF_949752795.1). NCBI lineage: Eukaryota > Metazoa > Chordata > Mammalia > Artiodactyla > Ziphiidae > Hyperoodon > Hyperoodon ampullatus. The sequence goes on from NC_136929.1 coordinate 67,777,542, forward strand.
CTTGTACCCTCCATTACAGTCTCCTGTCCACATATCTTTGGTGGCTGCTCTTATAGTTGACATCCAAGTTCAAAGGTCATGTCTTCAGCAGGACCAGTCCTGACCCTTCATCCTAAAAAACAAAATCTATCTTTATTCCAGTTACCTGATCACAAAGCACTGTCTTAGTTTCTTATCCAATAAAAGGATAAGAAATGACTTATCAATTTCTTTGTTTATTCTATTGATATATGTCCCCCTCCCCAGAAGCCCACACAACAGAATGCAAAGCCCATATGTGACAGGCCCTGTCTTTCTGGTTTCAGGGCTGAAGCTCAAAGCATGCTCAAAGCAGGCAGTAGTTAGTGCTTGTTACACTGTAAGCCTTCAATGTGTGTTTGTTCAGTGAAGGGAGTGTAAAATCACTCTCCCCACATGTCAGTGAATCTGAAAGGAAATGTTTGAAGTTATGGTGAAGAATGAGTTATCATAAATGATAAACCAACTCCACACCAGGACAAGCCTCCACTGAAGTCCTATTAAAATAGACGAACACCTGAGGGCTTCTGGGGGTGGCAGCTGCTCTCCTTTCAGAAAAGGCCTAGTCCCTCCTCCAGCCAGAAGCCCTCAGTGCAATCTCTCCCCCATAGCTCCTTCCACCTGTAATCCTTTTTGACGGAATTCCTTGCTTCAGCCCAGGCCAGTGACATTTCTTTCATGGCTGGGCTGACTGCCAACGGCCCAGATAAAGGCAGAGACTCGAGTGGAATATTTTGTTCTAGGATAGTGTTCACCTTCCAGCTGCTTCATCTTCCGGGAGGAGGGCAGTCTGTGCTTGGTGCGGAGGCGGAGAGGTATTTCTACATCTGATAGCATGTCTGAGATGGACCGGGGACAGATCCTGAAGCATTCTGGGGAGAAGCCAGTCTTCCTGCAATCCTGGGAACGTCAAAGCATCCCCAGTTGTGCTGTTCACCCTTCAGCTGCTCAGTGATAAACACAGTTTTATTACTCACGCTTGAATCTCTTTTCCCGGTCAGGACTGACTTCCAGGAGCCTCTGAGTAACAATGACAGAAAGATAATTTTCTTTAACCTTTCACATAGGCATCTCACTAGCATAAAGTCAGAAGCAGCTAATTCCTCTGACTTCAGCACAGCTGAAATAAAGGCCATTAGAAGTCATCCAGTTGGAAAAATAGTGTTAGGGTTCTCGAGAGAGTACAGAAGTATGAATGGTGAAATTTCTGCAAGTGGTCAGGTCAGTTTAAGAAAGGATCTCTCTGGGGGCCGTGTCCTGGGTACCCTGCATGGGGTTTGGAGGTGGCAAGTGAGCGGAGGTGGTGGGGAGGAGAGGAGAGACAACAGAGGGTTATGAACTTGGCTGCTGATGGATGAAGGATATCTTCATATTTTCCTATCTTTTTTAGGGGTGGCCCCTTTATAATCCCAGGCTTTCCTATGGTCTGTTTCATACACTTACATTTTGGTCAAGCCTTCTGACATTCTCAAAGTACTATTCTGTGGGAGATAAAAGGCTAATTTTTTTCTGCTAGTCAAGGGATTTTTTTTTTTCCTTACAAAATTGCCTTGTATCTTCCCTTCTCACAAAATGCAAGCAATCCAGATATTGTTGAGATCCCTTTCAGAGAACTGACCTTTCTAGGTTGTTAAACTCTTTCAGCTCCTGGAAAAATAGATTACTTTAGATGAGGTCTAAAGGGCTGATGAACGTGTTAAATCTACTATGATTCCCACAGCTAATGATTTTTATAGAAACCTTTCACTGGCTTCACTGTTGGAATGAATAACTAAGGGTTGGGGGAGAATGGCCTCACTTGGTTGTTTGCTCTCACGCATATTAATTCATAAAGCTGAAGACCTGGAGGGAACATTCTGAGATAAAAGCCTCCATCCCCGGCCTCCAGGGAAGAATTCATTCAGATACCTCAAGACATCAAGTCGACTGCACTTAACAATCTCCATAAGAAACTCTGCCACTTCCTTTAATAATATGCCCCAGTGTCTTATCAATCCTTACAGACAGGTGATTTTTCAGGAGCCCTAACATAAATAATTCCAAAACTAGGTAAAAAAGGTTATTGTCTGCTTCACTCACCTGTGTAGCCTCAATTTCTTAAAGTGATTGGCATCTAGTAGGCACTAACTAAATACCTTTTGAGTAAATGAATTAAAAAACTGAATAAATATATAAAAATTAAGTTATACAGCAGAGAAGGTGACATAATTGTTCTAGTTAACAAGTATTACTGAAAACTTACTCTGTGCATAGTGCTGTTTAGGCACTGTGTGAATTTTGAAGACGTAAAAGGGAAAAGAATCTGTTAACTCCAGGTTCTGACTATTTCTCACAACGTAAGAAGGGTCTATCTATATACGCAAGTAACCCCAATCCAAAACAGATTAGAAAAGGTACTATCACTATAATCCAAAGTATACTGAGATAGCATGAAACAGAGACCTGTATTTGTATCAGGATGAATAAAGATGGCCTGGCAGCAAGATTACGAGCAGTTTTGAATTACTGGTAGGATTTGGAGGTTGAAGACCTTTCTTGGTAGAGGTGATGCCCAAAGCAAAGACACAGAGGCAGGAAAATGCAGGATTGGGCCCTGAAATACTGAGCCGTCTGGTGTGTCTTTAGGGTCATATATGTCTGCACATGTCCATCTGCTGGTGGTAGTGATGAAGCAGGTGGAAGCAGGTGGGAACAGGCTGGAAAGGTTTTCTGGGACCCCTAAAGACAGCCGCCAGAGAGTTCAGAGTAGAAAAAGATCATTCTTGTCCCATAACACCCTATTGCAGGTACTATGAAATCTGGAATTTTTGTCCATTTTGTCTACAACTCTATCCATGGCCCCTAGAAGAGTGCCTGGAAACTAGTGTGTGCTGGGTAAATGTGTGTCGAGGGACTATGAAATACTATTAGTCCAAGGATGGCAAATGTAAGTCATGCCTTTGTGGAACTGTTCTACTCTCATTTGTTTACATTTTCTCTGCCAATGAGACAAAATTCAAACTGGAAAAGGTAGAACATTATCAATAAAGGGCATATAAGGCCAAGACAGTAAAAAAAAATCTAGACTCTTACAATAATTTCAATATTTGGGACTACTGTAAAATGATATATTAGGGTGCTGAAATAATTTTGGATATAATTCCACAACTACAATCAATAGTTTTTTGAGAACTCATGGAGAATAGCAAAGGTGACAGGAAAAAATTGGGGCTAATACTGGCCCAATTCTTAAGGGCAAATGCTACCAAGCAGTATACTAAATTTCGATTCCTGGCTAAATTCTAAAATTCTAGATTATTATTAAGTGGTTTATTTGTAAGTACTTGGGGTTGCTGATGGTAGTAGTAACTGTGCCACTCCTAGCTAGAAGGTGGTAGGAGAAAGGAACTACGGATGAGAGACGGGTCACAGATTAAAAGTGTGTCCTATAGGTACACTTTCAGAGCAACATAGCAACAGTGAAACCAGCATGGTGTGGAGTCATTGGAAATGAAGGGGGTCTTCTAATCCAGTGATAATTAACCAATCAGTAAGACAGTAATCACGTTGTAAATGGGTTAAGCTCTGCAAACAGAGACTGTAGCTGTAGAAACAAAGGATAATCTTTAATTGGAAATTACTACTGAACCCATACTCTGACAAATGCACACATACATGGTACCAAAGCACAGAAGCTAGAGTCAGACTAATTTAAATTAGGCCTTAATAGAGCTTCAAATGTGCAACCCAGGCTTTGCCACAGAAGTCCCACCTTTTAGGGTTATCTTGAGGTTCAAATAAGGTAATGCTTGGAAAGTTCTGAGAACAACGCCTGACACCGAATTAGGACTTAATTATGAACTATTTTTAGTAGTACAATAAAAATTAAACATCTTTAAGATTAAATCTTTATAAAAATTCTATTTGTAATTAAAAAAGAATAAACATCTTACTTTTCATGAATTAAAAAGTGGGAATAAGCAACAGTGAAAATATTTGTTGATCTCTATAGTTCATTCATATATTCAGGCAACAAGCATTTATTAAGCAACTTCTATCTGCTAGTACTTCTTCCCTAGATACTAAGGTTGGAAAGACAACTAAGACAATGTATTTATTCTTAAGTGGCTCAATATAGTGTGGGATCTGATAATTATATCATCTATAAGACCTAAAATACTTTATTACACATATTTGTTTCATAACTATCCCCATTAGACTGTAAGCTCCTGGAGGGCAAAACTGTTTCATTTCCGACACTAGAATACAGCCTGCTACCTAATGTACACTCAGTATAGGAATGGTGACATCTGATCACATAAAAATGGACTCCAGCTATAAATACTTTGAAATACAGAATGTGATATAACAGACATTCTTTTAAAGAGAGAAATGAAATTCCTCAGTTGCCAAGATTAAAGATGGATTGGGAAACCAGAGCTAAAAACTCGAGTTGATGCTGCAGCTACTCTGGGTGATGGTGCTGGTCTCAGCAACAAGGGATTTAGGCTTTAATGCCAAGAGGCACAGGAGAGAACTACTAAAGAATGGACTTCATAAAGGAGAAAATTGAATCCAGAGGAATGACTGTTAGATAAGAAACAACCGTGAGCCAGGAAGTTGGTAAAGACGGGTAAATGTAAATAAGCACTGACCATTTAAAATATTGGTCTATGGGCTTCCCGCAGTGGTTGAGAGTCCGCCTGTGGATGCAGGGGATACGGGTTTGTGCCCCGGTCCGGGAGGATCCCACATGCCGTGGAGCGGCTGGGCCTGTGAGCCATGGCCGCTGAGCCTGCACGTCTGGAGCCTGTGCTCCGCAACGGGAGAGGCCACAGCAGTGAGAGGCCCGCGTACCACAAAAAAAAAAAAAAAAAATTGGTCTATGATGATTAATCTGGGGGACAAACAGGCAAGGTGAACTAAAATATTGACACAAATAGCATGTGAGATGGAGGAAAAGATATCTCCTTTTCTAGAGGAAGAGAGATAATGATCAAATTTAGACTTTTTTAGGTCAAGCATGTAAACTAAAAATTCAAAGGTAACCTTTAACAAATAGCTTATATAAATTTCAAGCTAGTAGAGAGTAAAAAATGAAAGTAAAGCAAACAATAATTGATAGAAGACAGAAAAGAAGGAAAAAAAATGGTAAATTGAAAGCACTAAATAAAATGGTAGAAATTAAGTCCAATCACAAGTTTTAAATAAAATAAGTGCTAATGCTTAAATCTGCAATTAAAAATAGAGATTTTAAAAAAATAGAGGTTTTAGAGTAGGATTTCAAAAATCTAGGATATGCTCTTTAAAGACACACACTTATAACAAAAGGGCTCAGAAAAGTTAGAAAAAAGGAAAAGAGATGTACCAGGAAAATATTAAATCAAAAGGAAATTGCTATATCTATATTAACATATTTTTTAAATGCAAAGACTTAAATGTATATAATATGCTATGAAGTCAATTATAAGAGTTATATGTTATATTTGGTATTTAAGGATATATTGCACTGGTGAGGAATTACATTTTTCAGAGCAAAAATCTTGGGCTTTTTCTTGATTTCAACTCTGAGTATGAATTATGGTCAAACATACATAGTGCTAAGAACAACAGCCAACAGACAATGATAATAACAAGCATTATCTGCCAGCCACTGTATAAGTACATTTTACAGTTTAAAGTTGAAACAGTCCTCTGAGATAGTTATTCTTACTAACTCCCATTTTAGAGATGAAGAAATGGAGCTTTATGGAAATTAAGAGGTTCTCCCAGTGATATGAGCCAACCTGGCACTCGAATCTGTGCCTGTCTGACTGCATGATAGTGTGTGTAGCCACGATGCTCTGTGGCCTTGGTTTGCACAGAGACCTCCTGATAGATGTGTGAAGAGCCAGGAGACAGGTGGGGGCAGCACAAAGTGGAAGTGAAGATCCCACACACCAGGTGCTGTGACAGAACGTTCACCTGGAAGTTGAAGGACCTGAGACAGAAGGACCTTGCTGCTTTTAGAGTCCTTTACTTCAGCCGGGGAACTCAGAAAGCTGCAGCCCTGCGGGTCATGGAAGGCTCCTGGGGTAAAAATCTTGAGTGCCAGCAGGTAACTCACCTTGTCTCAAAGCATCCTGCTACTCTCACAGCCACCACAAACAATGGCCCCCTGTGTAAGGAGGACTGGGCAAGGGACACATTACCTGGACACAGGCCTTCATCAACCCCAGGAGGAAGGGGTGCCTTTTTTCTAATTCCGCACAAAGAGGCTGAATGGGCCAGTGGCAGTTCTCGCTGTTCCTTTTAGCCCTGGGAACCCAGGCACCAGAGGCACAGCCAAGTCCTAGTCCTACCCACACATAGACTTTTTAGGGGTCTGTAAAGACTGCTCTGAAAATCTGTCTTAGCAGGATGCCTAGAAAATTCTGCTTCGGTTATAATACCTTAAAGATGGATGTCTTCTGATTGGCATAAATCCATTCAGGCCCTTGTGGATTTCCCAGTGCAGATGTCTAACATGCATGAAATTGTGGTTGTCTCAGACGCAGTGAGTGCTGCTGAAAGCATCTTTACCACTCGATGGCAGGAGGTTTTTAGGTGGCTCATGCCTCTGGCCTCCTTTCCTGACCCCATTTTTCAGGCAGGAATCTACTATAAGCCACACTCCTGACACTTTCAGCCTTTCAATTTCAGCCTTTAAAGTTGTCTAATTTCATGCTGAGTACAAGTTCAACACTTGTCTCTGTCATTCCCCTTCATTTGGTCAAATGCTTGTTTTACTTGTATGTCTATGTCTTCACAATTTATTTGACTCCAGAGATCAGGGAGGACAGCATCATTCACTAGTTCAGGAAGTATTTCTTGGGTGCCTGTTATATGCCTGGGGCCCTTCTAGGTTCTGAGGATACAATGGCAGACATGGCAGTCAAGTTCTCTCTGAGCTCACCTTTAAGTTATAGATAGGGAACAAGTCAACACACGCATAGATAGATAGATAGATACATAGATATACTATATGAGGTGATGATAAATGCTATGTGGGAAAATAAAGTAAGCTAAAGTGGAGAGGGTGGCTGGGGAGCAGTGGGGTGGGGAACATAATTTTATGTTGGATTTTCAGGGAGGATCTTCCTGATATTTGAGAGAGAGAGAGAGAGAGAGAAGATTGAGCCATGTGGTGTGGAACATGTGGAATCTGGGGAAAGAGCATCCAACAAAGACAAAAAGAATTACAGAAGTCCTGAGGCAGGAGCCTGCCTGGTGTTTTCAAGGAAGGATAGAGTGGCCCACTGTGGCTGAAAGAGAACCAGGGGTGGGAGAGCAGAAGTGGAAGTGCAGGAGGGAGCCGAATCATGCAGGCCTTGTAGAGCATGGGAAGAACAGCTGGGTGTGAGGGAACCATTGCAGGTTTTCATTTCTAGCTTTCATGTTCAGTCTAAGGTCAGTTTCTACAAGCCTCAGATTCTTCATCTTTGATTTCCCCCTCTGAGATGTAAAACCATAGGGATATTTGAGCAGAGTCATAAAACCCGATTTAGCTCTAAAAGATTCCTCTGGCAATAGCTCAGCAATGTTTATATCTCCACTGGGTGAAGCGTATTTTCCATATAGTAGGTTTATTAAACACATTAAAATAAAGGGAAATTCTGATTTTCCAGGTTCATTTTTATGTACCTTTATTCTGGATTAACCAGCAACAAGTGCACTGATATTTAAAATGGTTCCAAATATTTATTAATAGAGTAAGTAGTAAACACCAAAACAAAAATAATGAAGTTTGATTCTCCCATTTTTTTAGTCCTTCACTTCTTATCTATAATGTAGTCAGACTATCCTGGGAGATAACAAAACGTATTTAAGCTAAATAAATAGTTATGGTATCAAACATAGGGGCTTGCGTTCAGTTATTTTTTTAAAAGGTTGTTAAAATCTGGGGTGCATCACAATTAAGTCAAAGAATGAAAAAATAGAACTCTGATGCATTTCTTAAAGGTAATATTATCTTAACTATTAATGACCATCAGTTTTGGAAACATCGATTATTGACGTTTACACTCAATTTGATATTCAAATAGAAAATTATTTCTTTTCTGCTTTGCTTGAATCAGGATGATATATCAGAATATAAAAACATTTTCTCTCTTTTATTTTTGACTTTTTGATAATATTTTTATTCCTGTACACTTAGGAAATTTACTAGGACTTAAAGTAAAATATGTGTGCCCCGGGAAAGTTATTAGAAAATTGTGATGATACTTTCTTTGAACTGACGTCTAAGGAATTACCTTCTGGTGGCAGAACATTTTCCCCCACGTGCTACTATATTCTCAAAATATTTTCTTGTAATTAATTTAATTCAACATATATTAATTTGCACATTTTGAATGTTTATTTTATATTATAGTATGAGTGCAGGTAGAAGGTTAATGAAAAGGACCGTGGTGGAGATCCAGCCAGCTAGTGTTCCTCTGAAAAAGAAATTTTAAAACAAGAAACATTCAGTTAGATTTCAAGATGGCTTGTCAAAAAACATGCTGCCCATAAACTGTGGAAGTGCAAACAAAAAACTGTTGGAGCCAAGAGGAAAGAGATAAGGTCAGCAAAATTGCTGACTGTGCCAGAAAGAGCTGAAGGGATGAAAGGGAATAAAAGCTTTTTCAAATATATTGAAAAAAGAGAGAGAGCACCAGAGAGTAGGACTGCAGATGAATAGGGAGGGAGGAATCCATGTTAGCTAAAGTGGCTCAAGACTGCACTGCTTTTAAAAATCGGTGTCTGACAAGGCAAACGCACTTTGGGCAATTGGGACGTAATGAAGACCTGGTTTATTAGAAAATGACTTAGGCAGCTGATGGTATTTCGGCATACTAACGGGCAAAATTTAGAATCCTCGAGCATGCCTGCTGCTACCTGCTCTAAAATGTCTATAAAGTAATTTGCCATCTAAGCTACTGCCTGTATCCAGGAGCGAAATCTGAGTCTGACTTCAGCCCTGAACACCTCCATGAAGTTAAAAAATTAAATAGAACATAAGAAGTCTCAATGGACTTATAAAAATAACAGGATACTAAGGCCATGAGTGTTAACCCTCCTCTTGCCATCAGCTTCCCCAGTGTCATTGTAGCCTCTATCTGCATCTGTCTTCTGATCTTTAATAAGGATGATTATACTCACTAACCAACAATATGTGGCTCAAGAGAGTTTAGTGTGTGTCATAAACATAATGTGTTTGTGAAATATACAATTAGGAAAGAGAATGGATTTGAGTAAGAATTAAGTTGGGTTCAGTCAGCCCACACGGGTAATGTGGGTAAGGGGTTACTGGCTGTGTGACCTAGGACAAATGACTTAACTGCTCTGGACCTTTTTTTCCTCATTTGTAAAATTAGACTTGCCTATTATAAGGATTAAATAAGATAAGGCATGTAGTGCTCAATAATATCAGCTATTTTCATCAGAGCAAAATCTTCCTAGACATGGAGAGAATGCCAGAATTCCAAGACTACATTTGTGCAGTGAGCTTACAAGAGTTGGGCTTCAAACATGCTTTTAAGAATATAGCAACTGTAAAAGAATTTGAATCAATGAAATCTAAACAATTAAGTGTTGCACAGCTCGACATATGTCAACAAACCTCAAAGGTAAAGGTTAAGCGCTGAATTGTGCCTTATTGTTTAGAAGGAGAGCTGGGAAGTGCAGTGAGACTGAAAAAATGCAGTCATGTTTGGCCATCATAAGAGGGACAGTGAACTCATAAACTCACAGAGATCTGGAGCAGTCAACTAGCTGGGTACTAAAGTAGTCTGTGTTGAAGGCATTACATTCTGTATTTGCCTTTCCTACACGTGTGTACTCAGAAAGATAGTATTGGATGCCTTCCATAATGATTAATTCCCTTGTTTAAGGGCACCCAGGGTTAGGGGCAAGGCAGGGTGCTGGACCCACATCCTCACCTCTCTCAGTCACAGATCATACACTTTGTGGTTGGGAAGGAAGCCCCTTAAAAGATGCAAGAAAGAGGATGCCTTGCCACTGAGAAGAGGAACCCTTGGTGGCCTCAGAACTTGAGAGCTCTGGGGATCAGCAGAACTTAAGTACGATGCAGTGAGCTAGTTTACATGAATCACACCAGTCATTGAGCTTCTAACCAAATACTGAGAGAGAGCCTAGTGATATAAAAGGGAGTAAGATGCAGTTTGTGTGCCAGGGAAGCTCAAAGCCTGGAATAATATTGTGTTATAAGTGGGACCAGAAGCATCCATTCAATCGCTCATTCATTCATTCAACACATATTTATTGAAGTTCTACCATGTGCCAGGCACTGCTCTAGGCACCAAAAGCAGGAACAAAACATACATGGGTCCATGACTTTATGAAGTCTGCTTTCCATCGGGGAGGGTGGGTACCAGAGGATACATAATAACATAATTGTCACATTGTAACTGTGCGATTTTAATTTATGGAGGTGACTGAGTGATGACATGGAGAAGCTAATGCCATTGAAAGAAGATTTTGGTAACTCACATTTCCTGAGCGGAGGGGCCACACCATGCCACACAGGGCCACATGGGGAGCACCAGTGTCATTCAGGAGACAGGCAGAAATGGAGTGAGGGGAAAGCCCAGACAGAGCCTTTATTGGGGGAAAGGCAACGCAGGGCAAGGTAAACAGTTTAGAATTGGCTAGTTCGAATAATTCCAGCAGGCTTTGGGGTTTGGGGCTTTCCCTCATTGTCTGGTACCCAACCCTGGGTTGATTAGTTTGCATATGGAAGACATGCTCCTGGGCGAGGACTTGATTATCTCCAAGAATTAGCTAAACTTGGCAATCTCTCTCCAGTCAGTGAGACCACAAATGCCAGGTCAACAAGAATACAGAAAATAAGAAAATATAATTAATATAATTGGCCCTATGGTGAATGGATGCCAAATAGACAAATATAGAATCTAAGAAAACACAGAACAATTATAAATAAGCAAAATTATGTAGTGTGTTATAAGGTGATAAATGTTACAGAGAAAAGAAAAAATAGAGCGAGGCATTAGGACTTAGGAAGTGCTGGCGGGTGGCATGCGTACAGATCACAGCATTAAATACTATGATTGGGTAGGTCTCATGGAGAAGGTAAGATTTAAGGCAAACCCTGAGTCAAGACTTGCCTCCCTATAAAGATTCTAATATTTTAGTAATCTAGCAAGTTACAGAAACCGAATACATCCATGACATTCATTTTTTCTTTCATACATTCATTCAGTTGGTTGGTTGATCAGGCAGTCAGTTAGGTTTAAAAATATATTTATTAAGCACTGCTAGACACTGGTGCTAAATAGAGAATGGTGAGCTAACACGACATAAGCTCTGCTGTCATGTAGCTTATCAGCTAGATGGGGAGACAGATATTGACGTAATGAAAATGCAAATAAATATGTAACTGCAGTTGAAAAATAGCTACCTAGTGTTAAGAGGGCCTGTAATAAATGTGTTTGATCTAGCTTGGGGGGTCAGGGAGGGCTTCATCGAGATCTGAAGGATGGCTAGGTGTTGAGTAGACAAGGAAGGGAGAGAATAGTTTCCAGGTATAGGAAATAGTGTGTGCAAAGTCCCTGAGGTGGAGGACCTTTGAGAAGAGGCAAATGGAGAGAACAGGGGTGGACCACGGAGCAGCTGAGGCTGAAGGTATCGTGTATGTGAAGGTTGGGGAATATGCAGGCTCTTTCAGCCACGTTTAACAGTGTGAACACTTTTCCAGAGAGCACTGGGCAGTGAAAGGAGGACTCTGAGCTGTGGTATCATATGACCTGATTTGGCTTTGAGAACCGATGTAGGTAGAGCTGTGAAAAGCTGGGAGTCCAGGTGAGAGCTGGACTTGGACCTTGGACCAGAAAGGGTGTGGTGCCGATTGAGGAGGAATGGTCTCGGTGATGAATCAGATATAGGAGTGAGGAAAAACGAGGCATCAAGGGTGACTTCTGGGTCTCTGGTTTGCACCTGTGGAAGGAGGAGGGTGCCATTCATTGAGACAGGGGACACTGGAAGAGGATCAGGCCTTAGGGTGAAGACCACACAACTGATTTTGGATGTAATGTGATTGAGATTCCTTTGAGGCATGTACGTGGAAAGTTCAAGTAGGCAGTTTGTTTCATGGGTCTGACTTTGTGAGGAGGGGTGTAGCCTATAAGTATAAATTTGGGAGTTACTTATTTATAGATGTGTAACTGCCGACAGGGTATGGGTCAGATTTCCAGGAGGGAGAACACAGAGTGAGAAGAAGGACAGTCCAAAGTTGGGAGCATCTGACACTTCACATAAGTAGAGAAAGATGAACCTGCAAAAGGGACGGGCACCCAGTGTTCTCTGCACTGTAAACTTCAAGGTCAGCCCTGGAGAAAGGATGAATACATGAAGAGGATTTGTCTTCTGATTACACTGATTAGACCTGATTAAAACTCCTTTTTCCAGATTCAAACTCTGAGCCTGCCAACCCCGCCCAGGAAACCCCACTGAATCCTAAGCTTTCTGCCCACTACCTAAAATAGCCCACTCTTTGTAGATGAGGCCATTGCTCTTGTAAAATTAGTATTAAAATGGCTACTAAAATTGTTTGGCTTAGATGTAACAGTCATTTCTCCTTTAGTCCAGTCTTCTTTGTACAAGTTCTAACTAGTCAGGTATGATCTCTTTCCCACACCCATTGACTGATTTCGAAACAGCTATTTTATCTCTGTTTTTCACATCTGCCCAGTCTTCATGAAGCAATCTTCAGGCACTGACATAGTCTAGAAGGGGCCCCACAAAAGTAATGGAGAGGCAAAACATGATCTTTCTCTAAAATATTTAAGCTTTGGATTTGGTGTCAGAACTTCCTAGTGGGTGACCTTGTATAAATCACTTAACTACACTAAGCCTCATCAATAAGTAGGAAGGAGAACATCTGTTCTTCTAACCTCTGAGGCTTGTGGAGGATATTCATTGAGAAATGTAAGTTGTAAGGGCCTTATGTACCTGTATATTGTTACTGGTCAACTTTCCTTTTAATCAGTATACTAGGAATTTAAGTCACACGCACATATCATTGTAATCTCTACATGTTTTTATTAGGTCCTTCCCAAATTACCTGTGTGGCCCCCCCTTTAATCATTACCTTGCATTGTTTCTGGAACAGATACAAATAACCTAATATAGAACACAAGAATCTTCCTGGCACATAAACACACATGGGATTCTCCCCAGTATAGCTTCCATCAAGGATTAACTACAAAGAAATTCAGAGAAGGAGAATCTGCCTTATATTTCTTTGTCTGTCTATTCTAGATTTCTGATTAGCCCATTCCCTTATGCTGGTTATTTTTTCATTCCGATTTCTCTCTTAAGCCCATGGATTAGAATTTTCCCTACTGTTAGCTTTCCAAATGCAGTCACTTTTATGGTGTGAAATAGCCTGTGAATTAAGAATGAGACAATGCTCAGTTTACCAACAATTCTTTTCATTACTTTTTCCATTCATCTTTCCTCGTAAGCTTTATCTGAGCTCATGAGCTTTACCCTTCTCTTGATGATGCTTCATATTTGAACGATGCTTAACACATTCCCTCTGCTACAAAGGATTACTGAATGGCAACCTCAAAACAATCAACCTAATGAGGTATGTAAACCAGGAATGGCTATTAGCTGTTCTGTTTTGTGAATAAAGAATCTTAGTTTTCTTCCTTTCTGCTTTCCCCATACTGGCAGTATGGGAATTAGAACCCCCTTTGCTGACCTCAAAATAATACTTCAAACTAGACATAACACTGGGCTAAAATATTTACCTCTCTCTGTTTCACTCTCCTAATTTATGAAAAGAAGGGGGTAGATTTGATGGTCCCTGAAGTCCTTTTAGTGCCGTTATCCTTCAAGTCGGGTTCCGAGTCATAGAATATTTACTGTGCCCCTGTGTGTAGTGCTTCTAATTCCAGAGATACAAAGAGCTTGTAGTACCCTCCCTGTCTTCTAATAGTTTATAATCCAGCTGGAGTGTTAGCAAATGCTAATGTGAAGGTAACTAAAGATTCAAGGTCAAACCTGCTAAATCCTACATGACTGGCACACAAAAATAAGTGCTATAGGAGAGAGGGGAAGTCACCGTGTCTCCAGACTATTGACAAATGGATTGGCATCTCGAACCTGCAATTTCAAAGTAAGGGAGAAATCCCTCACTTTAATATTGGCTACAGGACAATATTAAGAGGAAAAAAACAAAAATTGGGTCTATTGATAAAAGGGGAAAATGTGCATAAAAAAATCAATTGAAAGGAAAAAATGTGGGGTGGTGGGACCGGTGCTTATTCAGTTCAAAACTAATGTAGAACTTATCATGAAAAATCAATAGCAAAAGACTTCAAACTCTTTTTTTTTTTCACTTGTTTCAGAGTTCTGTATGAGCAGCGGAATGAAAATAAAAATCAAAGCAAAGCTTTAAAAGAATAGAGATATGCAGGCTAATAGACAATTTGTCTGAGGGAATAGCTTTTAGGGCAGAAATTTCTCTGTGTGTATTTTTCCTCAGAATTTAATGTTTTTAAAGATGGTGCCCTGTGAGTTACCATGACAACCTGTAGATATCATCTTGCGAAGGCTAAGGCTACAGATCTCAGCTCAAAGTATTTTGTTCACACAATTTTACAAAAAGCCTGTTGACGTGCTGTAGATGGACTGAACAAAACATGGAATGCTTAATGCTATTATGGGCCATTTCTTTAAAATATTATTAGTATGGCTGAAGAGGCTTCTACAGTGTTTGAAGAACACCCTCCCTCCCATTTCATCAGTACCTTTAAAAGCTAAAGCATGCTTCATTTTCAGCTCTTTATTGAACTTCTGTCAAGACAAGGTAAAAGTAAAGGCTAAAGCTCATTTCCTATTCTGTACTTTCTTTTAAAAGGGAGAAAAGATCCAAGTGTTGTTGGTGATACTACAGTTTTAGAGCTGTTCTTTGTCCTTGGGCTGTGTTTTCTCAGGATAGTGTCCCTAGTAATAAAGCTGGGCAGAGGAGTAACAACTCATTGGCAGTTGCGAAGAAAGGGACTGGATGGTATAGATGAGGTAACAGGTTGTTTGCTGTCACGGCTATAGTGAAGGTGGGTGCTCGTGGCGGTTGCCCTCACAGGCGTTCAAATTCAGCAGGTTTCCCCAGACAGAGTAATGATTCTGATGATGTGTTGTTAATGTGTTTTCACTGATTAAACAATGGGGCGGGAAATAGAGATTCTTTGTTGAGTGATTGAAAACAAATATCTTCCACTAGTTCAGGCAAATGAAACATTAAAAAAAAACCCCACTATTTCAAAAGATATTGCTAATGCTCATAGCTTGGTGTGATTGTCATGTAAGCAATCTAAAATTGCCCTGAGGTATCAGGTTGGTAACATGGAGTCAAGTGGCATGACTTTTATAAGTTTTCAAAGCTTTAGCTTACAGAGCATCTCTTTGCACTTATAAGCACAGATTTGGATTTCAGATGTCACATGGGCAGCTGAACTTTGCCGGACCAGAAGCACCTTGTTCACTGTCACTGATGGAGTGATGCATTAAGTTCTCCCAGAGGCCTAGTGTTTTGTAGTTTACAGCAATGATAATCTCATGCTTCAAGGATGTCAAATTATTTGGCAAGTGTGAAATAATTTGCCCTTATTTTCAGTAATTTTTTGGACATTATTTTTTTTGTAATAAAGACTAAACTATTTAAATAGTGAGTATCCAATGTGTTTTGTTTGCAAGATAATCTTAAGGATATATTACATAATAACTCTGCAAGAACTTAATGAGAACAGGTGAACAGCCATAATTTGGTATAATTAATGAAGCAAAAAGGCCTTATTAGGTTGTTTAACTAATGTGACTGTTGAAGCCATTGAACTGATTTTAATAGGCTTTGGCATTGTCTTAGCGTAAATCGGTGTTCATAAAAGTTAATGGTCATTATGTTTTTTACTTATGAGAATTCACGTAACAAGTGCTTTTTCAAGAGTAAATTGTCTTCATGAGGCAGAGTAAAACTGTGCCCACCAAAATCAGTCACTTAGGTAAGTGAAAAAAGGCTTACAAAGAAAAGTCTGCCTTGCATTTCGAAAAATACTGTCACTGAAAAATGAGCAATGAATAAAGTAGAAGAATATATTTAAAATAATGTCCAAATTCAATCTAGTGGAAGTTATGGTACCAAATTGGCAAACATTGCCAAGGGTACTGAATAAGGCATAGTACTATGAAGTGAGATGAAACTAATAGCCTGGCATCATTCTCCCTCTCCTTGTCTCTCCCTGTCTCTCTAATGATACTTCAAAACAACAATGCAACATAATAGAGTCACTTTTTATAAGTGGCCTGATGTAACAATTGGAGAAAAAGGCATAGAGTCAAGTGTTGACAACAACAAACTTTTAATTTTACCTTCAGTTCTAACAGGAAACATGATTTTTACCTTGGCACTCATTCTAAATATTCACGAGAAATATCACATATAAAGTATATGAGCAATACATTTGCCATTGGCAAACTGAACGGTTCCATCCTGTAAAGATGTTAAGAGATTAACAAACGTTACTGCTGAGAAAAGAGAAAGGACTCAGAGTTAATGGGAAAGAGAAGTGGCACTGCGTTTGGAAAAAAAAAAATTTGAGTTGCATTTTCCTCTTATATAAGGAATACATGTCTGTATTAAGCAGTTGTTGCTTAACTCCCTTTCTTTTTCTTCTTTCTTGTTTTTGGTTGGTGGGATCTAATTCCCCAACTGGGGATCAAACCCATGCCCTGCCCTGGGAGCGCAGGGTCTTAACCATTGGACTGCCAGGGAAGTCCCTTTAACTCCCTTTCTTGACAGCAGCTTGGATTTTTATTTGGGACTGTCTTTTCCTAATTTTCATTCCATTTGGTCTGGGTAGGGCTCCCAGAGAGTCTAGGACAGAGCACATGACCTGAGTTGATCAAGTGCTTAGTCTTCTCCTGACATGCAAATGGATCATTTTGTGTACATGATTCAAGGCAGACCAATCAGAATTGATCTTAGGAGTTTTGCTGGGCATGTTGACTTGAACTGGAAATATTTAGTCCCAGGACTGGGACTCCAAGGGAGAGTCTTTCTGAGATGGAGTCAACACAGGAAGTATAATTTAGGAGAAGAGAAATGGAATCCTGATAAACTCCTTTGAGCCCCTGTATTTAGCACCCTTGAGGCAATGCCTATCCCAGAACTTTGTATCATGGAAACCAATACATTTCCTTTATTTCTCAAGCTACTTGGGTTGAGCTGCAGTCAAATAAATCCCAATAGATACATTTCTTACTACAGGAAAATTGGAAAACACAGAAAGATACCAAAATAATAAAGAAATAAAATCACCTTTGATTCAATTTTGATATATTTATTTCCTATTCTTTTTCTTGTATCTATATAACCAGATATCTTTGATTACAATTTTGATGTGTTTTTTCATTCTTTTTATTATCCCTGCATATACATAAGAATCTTAATGTTTATGAAGTCAGGATTGTTTTTGCATATATGGATATATATGTTTCTGCATATGGGTATACATATTTTACAAAATTAGAATTAGATTAATTAATAATTTTATATCCTTGTTTTTACCTAACATTGTGCCATGAGCATTTCCCCATTTCATCAACACAACTTTTAATAGTAGAATGATATTCCATGGTACAGGCATACCTTGGAAATATTGCTGGTTTAGTTCCAGACCACAGTAATAAAGTGAATGGTGTAATAAAGTGCATCACATAAATTTTTTGGTTTCTTAGTGCATATAAAAGTTATGTTTACACTATACTGTAGTCTATCATATGTGTAATAGTATTATGTCTAAGGAAACAATGTACATGCCTTAATTTAAAAATACTTTATTGCTAATAAATGTTAATCAGCTGAGCCTATAGCAAGTTGTAATTTTTGCTGATGGAGGGTCTTACCTCAATGTTGATGGCTGCTGACTGATCAGGGTGGTGATTGCTGAGGACAACAGTGATGTTTGCCACATGGATTGACTCTTCCTTTCACAAACAATTTCTCTATAGCATGCAGTGTTGTTTGATAGCATTTTACCCACAGTAGAACTTCTTTCAAAATTGGAGTCGATCCTCTCAACTCTGCTGCTGCTTTATCAATCTGCTGCTGCTTTCTCAACTAAGTTTATGTAATATTCTAACTCTTTTGTTGTTATTTCAATAACCTTCCCGGCATCTTCACCAGTAGACTCTACCTCAAGAATCCACTTTCTCTGCTCATCCATAAGAAGCAACTCCTCAACCATGAAAGTTTTATCATGAGATTGTAGCAATTCAGTCACATCTTCAGGCTCCATTTCTAATTCTAGATCTCTTGCTATTTCTACCACATCTGCAGTTACTTCCTCCACTGAAGTCTTGAATCCCTCAAAGTCATCCATGAGGGTTGGAATCAGCTTCTTCCAGAGTCCTGTTATTGTTGATATTTTGACCTCTTCTCATGAGTCATAAATGTTCTTAATGGTAAATCCATTCCAGAAAGTTTTCAATTGGTTTTGCCCAGGTCCAGCAGAGGAATCACTATTTGTGGCAGCCATAGCCTTATGAAATGTATTTCTTAAATAATAAGACTTGAAAGTCAAAATGACTCCTTGATCCATGGACTACAGAATGAAGGTTGTATTAGCAGCCACAAAAATAACATTAACCTCATTGTCCAGCTCCATCAGAGCTCTTGGGTGACCAGGTGCATTGTCAATGAGCAGTAACATTTTGAAAGGAAATTTTTTTTTTCTGAGCAGTAGGTCTCAACAGTGGGCTTAAAATATATTGTAAACAAATGTGTTGTCATCCAGGCTTTGTTGCTCCATTTATAGAGCATAGGCAGAGTTGATTTAGCTTAATTCTTAAGGGCCCTAGGATTTTCCAGAGTGGTAAACGAGCATTGGATTCAACTTAAAGTCACCAGTTGCATTAGCCCTTAACAGGAAAGTCAGCCTGTCTTTCGAAGCCAGGCACTGACTTCTCCTCTCTATCTATGAAATTCCTAGATGGCATCTTCTTCCAATATAAGGCTGTTTCGCCTACACTGAAAATCTATTGTTTAGTGTAGCCTCCTTCATTAATGCTAGATCTTCTGGATAACTTGCTACAACTTCTACATCATCATGTGCTACTTCACCTTGCACTTTTATGTTATGGAGATGGCATCTTTCCTTAAAAGTCAGCTGATAGTCTTATGGAAATTCCCAGTATGGAACTAGTTGCTTTTCTCTTGTTTATTTTAAGATTCTCTCTTTATCTTTATTTTTTGCCATTTTAATCATAATGTGTCTTGGTGTGGACCTCTTGTTTGGGACTCTCTGTGATTTCTGAAAGTGGATATCTGTTTCCTTCCCGAGGTTAGGGAAGTTTTCAGCTATTATTTCTTCAAATAATTTTTCTGCCCTTTCTCTCTCTCCTCTCCTTTTGGGACTCCTATAATGAAAATGTTAGTAAGCTTGATGTTGTCCCAGAAGTCACTTAAACTATCCTTATTGAAAAAATTTTTTTTTCTTTTTCTGTTCAGCTTGGATGATTTCCACTGTCCTTTCTTCCAGTTTGCTGATCAGTTCCTCAGTATAATCTCATTTACTATTGATTCCTTCTAAAAAATTTTTTTCTGTCAGTTCTTTTTCTGAGGTTTTGTCTTGTTCCTTCATTTGGAGCATATCCCTCTGTCTTCTCATTTTGCCCAATTCTCTGTATTTATTTCTATGTATCATGTAGATCACTTACATTTCCCAATCTTGGAGAAGTAGCGTTGTAGAGGTGGCATCTTCTGTGGCCCAGCAACATGCTCCCCTCTGGCCACCAGAGCTTTATGCTCTAGGGGTGCCCCTTTGTGGGCTGTGTGGGCCCTTTGCTCTGGCAGGGTTGACTGCTCTGGATTCACTGGTAGGCAGGGATGTTTCCGGTTCCAGTTGGCTGTGAGGCCCTGCCTTGTGCACTGGCTGGAGGCCCACTGGTTTTTGGGCAGCTCCCTGTATGGCTGGCTCTGTGGCCCAGTGGTGCATGATTGCTACTGGGTGGGGCTGGGAAGTTCACCACCTTGTATGGTCACACTTCATAGTGCCCCCAAACAATTACAATAGTAGCATCAAAGATCACTGATCAGAGATCACCATAACCAATACATATAATAATAATGAAAAAGTTTGAAATACATGAGAATTACCAAAATGTGACCTGGAGACATAGAGTGAGCAAATGCTGTTGGGAGAATGGCACTGACAGACTTGTTCGACGTTGGGTGGCCACAAACCTTCGATTTGTAAGAAACACAATATCTGTGAAGTTCAGTAAAGCAAAGTGCAGTAAAATGAGGTCTATCTGCACATGTAAACCACAATTAATTTGAGCTTTCCATTATTTTTGGACACTTAGGCTCTTTTCATTTTCTAAAACCTGATTGTTTATGCTACTAGTAAGTATATCTTAGTTCAGTTTTCTATTTCTTTAGGTTGGTTTCCTAGCAAGGGCATTATGGGCCTAGAGTGGATGCATTTTTAAAGACTCTGTGTGTGTGTGTGTGTGTGTGTGTGTGTGTGTATCTCAAATGGTTTTCAAAAGTAGTAATTTATATTCCCAAGAACCTTGCCACACTCAGGCATTATTATTTCTTTTCATATTTACTCATTTAATAGTCAAAAATGCTCTCATATTGTATGCTACAATTTTTTTAACTACTGGGAGGTTGAATATTTTTTTCATATACTATCAATCTTTTCCATTTCTTTGGTGAGTTGTTATTCATGTTCCTTTTCCATTTTTTTAATTGGCATTTTAGTTATTTTCTTTCTTATTGATTTTAGGCTTTTCTTTTTCAAAATCAGTAATTGTAATGAGTAGTGTTGCACTGTTAGCTGTTTTAGTACTCACTGGTGCATCACAAATAGAGTCCTGGGACTGTCAAGCCCCCTAATTCCAAACTAACCATGAAATAGATTTTTCTTTCCTAAAAGTAGCAACTGAATTGGTTTCTGAAAACAAAAAACCCAGATGGACTCTTTTTTGTAAAACTGGAGGTCAGGTGGTGAGTTTCGCATCTAAAGCTAAAACATACAACTTCGGCCTTGTTGCCTATTATTACTGATTTAACTGCATAAAGGAAACTTGGGTACCGTTCATTATGAGGCATTTTATCTCACAGTTGCAATTTTTATTTAACACATTTATTCAGTGTAAAATCCTGCTGGAGGGTTTGAAACAACTCTTTCTTCCCATAAACTGTCATCTACCAGCTTGCAACTTTATTTACTAGAAAGAACACACACTTTTCTGAGGGTAAGGTTGATTATTTTTTCCAGAATCACAGCATAACGCCTTGTCAATTATTAACTCAAAAGGTTGTTTCCTCATATTTTGATGTTAGATCATTTCCTGGGGATGAGAGATAGGGAAACAACTTCTAAATTCAAGTGTACAAAATCTCTAGTTTTTAAAACCTGCTTTTATTGGCTGAGTGAGTGAACTTGGCATTGGATTTTATTGCTGTGTAGTAAAGAAATCTCAATCTAAAGAAAAGGAGGAGGAGGAGGAGGAGGAGGAGAAGGAGGGGGAAGAGGAGAGGGAGAAAGAAAAAGCTCTGCTCTGTTAAAATTTTTATGAAAAGCCAGAAAAGTCTCAGCTTATTTTTCCTCTGATGAAATCTTAATTGCTGACAAAAGGTTGCTAATTTCATGATAACCCATATCATATGTAAAGCATCCTTTTCTAATAAAATATGTCTCTTTTATTACTTTCTTGACCCCACCTAATAATCAACAATCTAAAGAAGTTTAAAAAGCAAGAGTCATTTTAGCATAATATTTAGTACTGTTCCGCCATATATAGAAGCATTAATGCGGTTATAACACGTTTCCTCAATGTTAATTACCACAAAACCTGAGCGTTCCTCATTACATTTTCCTTACCATTTATTTTATGTCTTTGATACCTTGGTTATATTTATTATAATATCTGCTAAAAATTCTTTGTTTGAAAATTAAAAAGCTTGGGTTAGGAAGAAATACAGCATCTTGTCTTTCTCGTAGCTTCAGCATATATTTTGGCACTCAACGGCCTAGACTGGATTTGATATCATTCTATCACTTACACATAATACGTATGATATACATTTATAAAATTTCAGTTTAAAATTTTTTGAGAGGATGATAGATAAGTAAGCCAATGATTACCTAACAGTATGAGAAATGTTATTGATTCATTAAAGGAGAGGGAATTGGAACTTATGAAGTCAAAAGAGACAGAAATGCTCATTTGCTCCTGTTGGGGCCTCGGGGCTTTTGGTTTTCTTCTGCCTACTTCACTCCTCCATCCAAAAGTACATGAGGGTCTTATTTCCCCTGAACAGCATAAAAGAGGTGACCATACATTTGAAGAAATACGCGGTGGTGATACAGATAGATGTGCCGAGAAGCAGCAGGGCTGTGACCAGATGAGGACATGGGTTCATGACCGCATGAAGAGAAGGAGAGAAGGATAATGGAAGGGGATCTTGTAGGGAGAGAAGGGAGAAAGGACTAAGAGAATCCAGAGGTAGGAGAAGGGGAAGACTCTAGATGCTCTAACCAGATGCTGCAGAGAACGAGGCAAAGCCCTCGCAAGGAGAGTTCCCTGGCCCACCACCTGCAGCCCAGCTGGAGCAGCTCAGACCTTTACTCTCCCTCCTTCGTTCCCCACACTGCTAAATCCCCTTAACCTTATCCTCCTTATACATCCCAGGTCCATCCTCTCAAAGCCATCCTGACCCCACTGCGGTTCTGGCCATCGCGTCACTCCTGGATGACCTCCAGCCTCTCTCTCGCTCTCTATTCTCTAGTCACTGTTCTTCCTGCACCAGAGGTCTCTTTCTGAAACACAAATCAGATCATATCACCCCATATTTAAAATCATTTTGAGTGGGCAAAAGACTTGAATAGAAATTTCTCCGAAGAAGGTGTACAGATGGCAATAATCACATGAAAAGATGCTCACCATTACCGTTATTAGGGAAATACAAATCCAAACCACAATGAGATACCTCTGTATCTCATGAGGAACACTATTATAAAAAAATAGAAAGTATCAAATATTGGTGCGGATGTGGAGAAATTGGAAACCCTTGTGCATTGCTGGTGAGAATTTAAAATGTTTTAGCCACTGTCAGAAATAGTATGAGGTTCCTCAAAAAATTAAGCATAAAAATTGCCATTTAATCCGGCAATTCCACTTCTGGGTATATACCCCAAAGAACTAAAAGCAAGGACACAAACGGATTGTTGTACACTCATGTTCATAGCAGCATTTATTGACAGTACCCAAAAGGTGAAAACAAGCCAAGTGTCCTTTGACAGATGAATGGGTAAACAAAATGTGGTATATATCTACATACAATGTACATTGTACATACAATGAAATATTATTCAACCTTAAAAAGAGAAGGAAATTCTGGCATATACTATAACATGATGGGCCTTGAAGACATTATGCTAAGTGAAATCTTCTTTATCCATTCATCTGTCGATGGACACTTAGATTGCTTCCATGTCCTAGCTATTGTAAATAGAGCTGCAATGAACATTGTGGTACATGACTCTTTGAATTATTGAAGCATTAATTTTAATACTGTCAATACAAAGTCAAATTTATATACATAATTGAAAGAGTAACTACAGAATCCAGTGTTAAGAAATTTTTTACTTTTGTTGTTCATATGATAAACAAGCTTTTCCTTCCTGTTTCTCCAAATGTTAGTATTGCTTTTAAGTCACTTTTTATAGTACCTATAGACAATTTAATCTCTTTAAAAGCATGAGTTTTGATATATTTACATATTCATGCACAGTCCTGAAATGAGAAGAAATTCTTATTCTTTTATGCAAGATTTTAGCCTCATACACATTTAGTGCTGAGTCAGAGATTTCTTATTTTCTGTTTTCCTTTCCTAAAATAAAATAGTTTTGCATCCCAGAAGGTCCAAACAATTAAACAAAGAGAAGAGTTAAATTTGTACCTAAGTGTATTCCAGACCATCTGATGTAGAGAAAGGGGACAGTATTTTTCAGTGTCAGATCAGATTTTGAATCTCTAACACTTGTATCTTTACCTTAAATAATGGAAAAGATATTCAAAAATATTAAAATTCAGAATTTTCTACAATTTTCATTTTGGAGAGTCTTTTCTAAGCAAGACAAGAAGTAAAAAAACCACATCTAATTGGATAATGTTTTCATTGTTTTAATACTCAGTTGAAGCTAGCATAAATTCATAGGACAAACAATAGAGTGGGGAAACTATTTGCAATGGGTATAGATGTGATAGAGAACAGGGTATCCAGTGTACCTGCTATCCAGCAGCAGAGAGATCTTTATAATTAAATCATGGCATTCTTTTGATGAAAACCTTCACTGGTTCACGATTTTGCTGAGTAACAGCCAGTGTCACTACTATGACGGAGGAGGTCAGCATTGTCTGGCAGCTTCTTCCTGCCTTCATCACCTGCCTCTCCGGGCCCAGCCCTTGTTCCCTTGGCCCCAGCCACACTGGCCTCCTAGCTGTTCCATGGATACATCAAGCCTCTGCCATCTCAGGGCCCTCCGCCCATGCTGATCCCCCTTCTTGAGATGCTCTTCCCACAGACACTCCCTTGGCTCCATCTGAAGGCCTTTGCTCATGTGTCCTGTTATCAGTGTGGCCTTCCCTGAAAACCCTACACAGAAGATCGATCCCCTCCCACTTGGACTTCATTTTCACTGCTTTATTTTCCCGATAGCACTTTGATGTACTCCTCTTACTCTTGATTAGTTGCTTTTAGTTTGTCTCTTGACTAGGAAGTAAATTCTGTGAAGTCAGGGACTTTGTTCACTACTCTATCCCCAGCCCACAGAAGTGCCCTGGATATAGTAAGTGCCCAGTCTTGTTTGAATGGAGGAATCACACCATATGAAGAGATTCTATAAACCGACGAGGAAGAGATTAAAATCTAGTGGAAGTATGGCTATAAAATTCACAGAAGAAATCTAAATGGTCAATAAACATATGGCAAATGCTTAAACTTACAGGAGTAAAGGGAATATACAGTAAAAGAATAAGATACCATATGTTTACCCATCAAATTGGCAAGAAGATTGAAATATAATAACATCAAGTGCTGTCACATATGCGAGCCATTGGGCTCTCCCCTACCTTGGTGGATTCATGAATTGCTACTACATTTTGGAAAAATAGTCTGTCAGTATTTGTTACAAATAAATATATTGGGTTGACTAAAAACTTCTGTTCATTCTGAACGAAAAAACCTGAATGAACTTTTTGACCAACCCAACATAATACCTAGCGAGGTTCTGGGTTTCACGGGGCCCAAAGCTTAAATTTTATTAGCTTCATTCATTTTAGTCTGTTTTCATTATTCTTTAAAAACAAAATTACAATTAAAAAATTAAGTCTAGGATCATTTAAGAGCTCTGTGCAACCAGGGCTTTGAAGCTGAAGCTTCTTTAGCTTCCTGGAAAATCGTCCTCCATGGTACATGCCCTCTGAACTGCAGTCGCATTTCTGGAAACATATGCTGTAGGAATAAGAGTCCCAGTGCATAAAAGATGTATGTACAAGGCTATTTACTGCAGAATTATTTATAGTGGAATAGAAATTGGCAATAATCTTAATGTGTTAATAATGAGAATTTCAAATGATTATAGTACATCCATTCTATAGGTTATTATTTAGTTATTTAAAATAATATCTATTCTGTATTGTGTAAGAAAAGACAGCTGTAAAAGAATGTGTATAATATAATCCAATTTTGATAGAAGCAACAGAGTAAGCAAGAGCAAAAAGAAGAGCAACATCACATTTGTCCATTTGAATGTATATTTACATTAGTGTGTGTGTGTGTGTGTGTGTGTGTGTGTGTGTGTGTGTGTGTGTTTGTAGGAGCAATACAAAGCTATGGAAAGATGTGTTATTAACACTGGGTACCTCAGGTCAGGAGTGGGGATGGGAATGGATGGGGGCAGTGAAGAGTAAATTTTTCTTTATACATTCCAGAATAATTTGACTAGTTTCAACAATGCATTCATATTTTTCCAGCTTTATTGAGATATAACAGACATATAACATTGAGTAAGTTTAAGGTTTAAAATGCGTTGATTTGATTCAATTATATGCCTCAAAATGATCACCACAATAGCATTAGCTAACACCTCCATCCCATCACATAATTACTTCTTTTTTGTGGTAAGAACATTTAAGGTCTACTCCCATAGCAACTTTCATGTATAAAATACAGTATTACTAGCTTTATTCACCACACAGTATATCACCAGAACTTGTTACTCCTGTAACTGGAAGTTTGTACCCTTTGACCAATGTCTCCCCTTTACTCCCATGCCCCAGCCCCTAGTAACCACCACTCTACACTGTGTTTCTGTAAGTTTAGGGTTTATTTTTAAGATTCCACATATAAGTGATATCATACAGTATTTGTCTTTGTTTGACTTAGTTCACTTAGCATAGTATCTTCAAGTTTCATCCAAATTGTCACAAATGGCAAGATTCCCTTCTTTCTCGTGGCTGAATAATATTCCACTACACACACACACACACACACAAACCACACATTCTTTATCGATTCATCTGTTGACAGACATTTAGGTTGTTTCCCTGTCTTGGCTACTGTGAATAATGCTGCAGAACATGGGGCTTCAAATGTCTGTTGGAGATCCTGTTTTCATTGCTGGAAGTGGGATTGCTAGATCATACGGTAGCTCTATTTTTAATTTTTTGAGGACCTTCCATACTATTTTCCATAGTGGCTGTACCAATTTACATTAACAACAGTACACAAGTGTTCCTTTTACTCTATATCTTCTCCAGCACTTGGTATCTCTTATCTCATACATTCATACTTTTATAATAAAAAAGGAATAGAAACATTAAAAGAAAAAAAGATAATCCTCTTATTAAATGTAGTGATGATTTTATGGTGAAGATGATAATGCTGATAAAACACTTTTTATTTATTGCTCTTTGGCATAGAGCTAGGTAAAGTTTGGCCCCTGCTCTCAGGAAACAAACTGAAACGAGAAATGTTACGAAGTGTTTGGAGTGTTTCTCTTTGACATAAATCACAGCAAGATCTTTTTTGACCCACCTCTTAGAGTAATGGAAATAAAAACAAAAATAAACAAATGGGACCTAAGGAAACTTCAAAGCTTTTGCACAGCAAAAGAAACCATAAACAAGACGAAAAGACAACCCTCAGAATGGGAGAAAATATTTGCAAATGAAGCAACTGACAAAGGATTAATCTCCAAAATATACAAGCAGCTCGTGCAGCTCAACATCAAAAAACCAAACAACCCAATCAAAAAATGGCTGGAAGACCTAAATAGACATTTCTCTAAAGAAGACATATAGATGGCCAACAGACACATAAAAGGATGCTCAACATCACTAATCATTAGAGAAATGCAAATCAAAACTACAATGAGGTATCACCCCACACCGGTCAGAATGGCCATCATCAAAAAATCTACAAACAATAAATGCTGGAGAGGGTATGGAGAAAAGGGGACCCTCTTACACTGTTGGTGGGAATGTAAATTGATACAGCCACTATGGAGAACAGTATGGAGGTTCCTTAAAAAACTAAAAATAGAACTATCATATGACCCAGCAATCCCACTACTGGGCATATACCCTGAGAAAACCATAATTCAAAAGGACACATGCACCCCAGTATTCATTGCAGCACTATTTACAATAGCCAGGACTTGGAAGCAACCTAAATGTCCACTGACAGATGAATAAAGAAGATGTGGTACATATATACAATAGAATATTACTCAGCCATTAAAAGGAACAAAATTGGGTCATTTGTAGAGACGTAGATGGACCTAGAGAGTGTCATACAGAGTGAAGTAAGTCAGAAAGAGAAAAACAAATATTGTATATTAACGCATATATGTGGAATCTAGAAAAATGGTATAGATGATCTTATTTGCAAAGCAGAAATAGAGACACATGTATGGACATAGAGAACAAATGTATGGATACCAAGGGGGAAAGGTGGGGTGTGAGAGGAATTGGGAGATTGGGATTGACACATGTACACTATTACTACTATGTATAAAGTAGACAGCTAATGAGAACATACTGTATAGCACAGGGAACTCTACTTAATGCACTGTGCTGACCTAAATAGGAAGGAAATCCAAAAAAGAGGGGAATATATGTATATGTAGCTGATTTATTTTGCTGTACAGTAGAAACATAACACTGTAGAGCAACTATACTCCAATAAAAATTAATTCAAAAAAAGACTGCTCATATGTATCAAATGGATACTATTAAAATGTTTGAAAATAAGGCAAAAAAATAAATGTTTGGAGTGTTCACTGAGGAAACAGTAAAATGCCAGCTCTCCTTAAAAAGAAGAACGATGAAGAACTGGAGCATAAGATAACATTACAGTAGAGAATTGGTGTAATCGTCAATAGCAAGCAAGCAGAGGCTTGAGAGCCAGCCTCCTGGGGCAGTGTCCTCGAGAGGGGCAAAGAGTATAGGGTCAAGATAGACAGTGACTAGATACACTAATGTTGCTACAGTACCAGTATTAATGAGGGCTCAGCACATGCCAGGCACTGTGTTGGTTACTACTGTTTAGCCCATCTAATTTTCACGTGGCCTGTGAAGTGAACACTCTTACTACACCCATTTTACAGAGAAGGTTCAGAGGTTCATATGACTAGAAAGTGGTGGATCAGGAACTGGAGACCAGGCCTGTCTGATCCAGAGCCCTTGTGTTTAGTTACCATGATACTTGGCCTCCTTGAAGTGTAACAGGTATATGCGTTTTAGGATCCTCCATGCTACACCTATTGAGCAGGAGTCGTTGAACACTTAATAAAAGGCCAAGTTGGCCTAAAAATGTACTGTTCAGTAAGAACGTGCAGCGTTAGAGATATGAAATGTGTAACTTTGTGTAAAAGGTGGGTCACACCTGGTTTACCAGTTGTCTTGCCCTAGGGGTATGATGAATTCTGCCGCAGCACAGAGCATAGATTAAAAAGTAGGTTTTATTGGGTAAGAGGAAACTTGCACAAGCAGGAGAAGGGTTGGATCCTCTTATCTGTCCTTTGAGAGGCATACGCCAGGGTCTGGGTGCTCTGGGCCTGCAGTGCTGGTCTATGTACACCTATAGAGATGGCACCCCTGTGGCTTCTGTTATTATAGGACGAGCATATTTACTGAAAGCCACGATGTGCCAGGTGTACAACATGGATACAAAGAAGGCTCTGGAACTTCTGACTTCAAACAACTTAAAATTTGGTTGGAGAGTCAGACAAGGGGGCAGTTATTAGGGCTGTGATGTAAGTGAGATGACAAAAGTAAGCACTGGGTTCTTGGGGTGCAAAAGAAAGGCATCTGATCTGATTCTGTGCAGTGCAGGGAAGCCTTCCTAAGAGAGATCGTCTTCAAAGTGAATCTTTACCTCATCTATTTGAAGTCAGGGCACTGGACAAAATGACCTCTTTAGTCCTTCCATGGAGTTCTGTGACACTGTACATGGTGAATGAATCTCAAGAGAAGGAGGGCTTCAACTCAACTGCTAGACTTCCCTGACAAAGATAAGAGAAAAGAAGGCCTGTGAAGAGCCATTAGATTTAGCTAAGGTGACCAACTCTTCAGGGGTTTGTTGGAGACTTTCTGGATTTTAAAATCCTAGACCAGGCAGTGCTGATAAAATTGTTAGCTGCTGCAGTAACTACACACTTGATTTTTATGGGATCTTTGACATTGACAGAGCTTCTAGAATTGAGGAGGTGACTCTATGCAGGTGTGAAATGGCTCTTGATCTGGAGAAGGGTATAGAATTACAAGTCCTCCTGTAAACCTCCCTGGATTGCACATTTTCTATTCCACCTGTCACCTGTTTCTTTCTACAGAGTAGGAAAATAGCAGCCTTCTGGACCATCCATCTTGAACTAGAGGTTGTTTCAAAGTCATCAGCCATGAAAACGAAATTGTTTACACATCCTTTCTATCCTTTCTATGATGTCACCTTTAAACTTGTTGACTGAAAAAGAAGGGAAAAAATCATGACCTAAGTGAACACAGGAGGAGGACAGGGGGGTAGAACAAATGATATTTATGACTGACTGAGAATTTCAATCTCAGCAACTAAAGTGGTGAACTTGGGATCACTGGAAATGGAAATAGTTGACTTAACAGATGGTAGGCGGCTCTTGTCAGAAAAGACTGTTCTGAGCATGAGCCTAATTGAGTAGTTTTTATCTGTATAAATTAACATTTTTTAAAGCTGTGATATTCTCAGGAGAATTTTCAGGATAAACATTTAGAGTTTTCCAGGTGTCCTCAGTGGAAAACTTATCATTGAACAAAGGTTAATTTCACTAGTTTAAAAATTATACATTGGAAATTCAAATGGACCATGATCTGTCTTTAAAATGATGCAGAAATTTGAGAGCTGAAGATGTACTCTTTTTTCTGGTTTTCACAATGTTCTTCTATAAGTTCTTTTGTTTGAACAGCTCCTTGGGGCAAACATCTGCCTACTTGAAATCTTATTAGGAAAATAACTTCATTTAAATCTTCGCTCATAGCCCTCTCCTGCAAATTTCAGTGTATAGTCAGGCATGCTAGGGAAAATTGAAGCAATTAGGTATCTCTAAATTAAATATTTTTTTATTTTTAGGTATATGCTATAGTAATTTTTATGTATAACTACATGTTTAACACTCAATACCTGTCATTTTCTTCTTTAGGTTCCTAAGACTAGTGCAACTAAAGCTTATGTCATTCTGTATTGAGCCCAGTTGTTCCTGGGAACTGTAAAACTAAACATTGCTAATAAATGGGCATGCATATGTCCAAGTGTAGGGTTCACACAGCAGAAAAGAAACATTTTATTTCTAAGAGAAGAAAACCACATAAGGCAGAGAAACAAACAAGATCTGCTGTTGCTGGGCCAGTAACATAAGAAGGAAGAGAAATCCATAGCAGACTTGTGATACTTGTAGCTTTCCTAAGAATTCTTGGGGTCAACAAAGAATTAATTAGTAATGCTTGTTATCTGGGCATTGAATAAAATTCAAATGATCTGTTTTTAATTTCAACAGAAACTATTTATCCATCATTAAAAATATTCAAACAGAATAGAAGAAGGACATGAAATAAAATAAAATATCCCACCAGACCCAACTTTCATTGCTCAAAGGCATGATTTTTAAACTTGTCTGTTTTGGTTCTTCCAGTGGCTACCCCCATATGTCTAAATCAGGTAATTACAGCAATATTTCTTGCTGTACTTTAAAAAAAATTAAACATATCCAGTAACTTCCCATTATGAAAGATGAAGAACTCAGCATCCTTAAGCTTCTCTTTCCTTCTCCTCCCACTTCCCATGTTTTGTTACTTATGTTATGAATTCAGATCTTGTTTTGGTTACCTCTGTACCTCTAAATACTGTACTCAACCCTCTCTTCATCCATCAACTTTAGACAGTATCTCCAGACACCCATTCCGTATGTCAGCAAGCAGAGTTGGTTTGCTTAGAGTTCACTTTAACTCTGGTTTTACATCAAAAATGGAGCATCACTTTGTAATCATTAAGCGTTTTGCTTCGATATTAAATATTGAAGTTCCTCTGATTGCTAATCCCATAATTAAGAGAGGAAGGAAACCTGTAATGTTACAGATGTTTTCCCATTTGATAATCATGTGGTGAAAGCAATCATGAATAGAAATATTGTAGTTGTTCAGAATAAATAGGAACTCCTGAGGAGACTCAGAGACAGTAAAGAAAAGCACTGGAGGCATGTGACTGCAATGTCAAAGGAGAGAGGAAAAGGCCCACGTGTGTGCAGGAATTTGGAATAGCAGAGGAAAGGTAGCACAGGGTTCCCCGTAAGGATGCTGACAACGGGCAGCAAGGGCTGCATGCGGAACCTGTCCAGGATTCAGTCCTTACTGCTTGGAGGCCCTAAGAATGCTGTTCAGAGCTTCACTCTTCTCACCTGTAAAATAAGGATAAGAATGTCTGCCTTGGACTTATCTGAGAATTAAAGGGGGTACTGGGTGTAAAGTGTTTAGCCCTTGATACTTGTAGCTATCATCATCCCCTAGTTTATAAACTCCATGAGAACCCAGATCTTGTCTGACTTATTCACTGAAATATCTTTGGTCCAAGAATGGTTTCTGGCTTATAATGGACCCACAACAAACAGTTATTGAAATAATAAATAAAAAAGACAATAGGGTTTCCCTAGTGGTGCAGTGGTTAGAAATCTGCCTGCCAGTGCAGGGGACATGGGTTCGAGCCCTGGTCCGGGAAGATCCCACATTGCTGTGGAGCAACTAAGCCCATGCGCCACAAGTACTGAACCTGTGCTCTAGAGCCCACAAGCCACAACTACTGAGCCCACGTGCCACAACTACTGAAGCCCCCGTGCCTAGAGCCTGTACTCCGCAACAAGAGAAACCACTGCAGTGAGAAGCCCATGCACCTCAACGAAGAGTAGCCCCCGCTCGCTGCAACTAGAGAAAGCCCACCCACAGCAATGAAGACCCAACACAGCCAAAAATAAATAAATAAGTAAATAAATTAATTTTTTAAAAGATAATAATGAATAGAAATGAGAAACTTGACAGAAAACAGTGTATCAAAGAAATTGGTTTATGAGAAAATTAAGAGAATTCTGGTTAGGTGATAGGAAACATGTATTTGAAAAGGTAAACTCCAGGGCAGGGCAGACAGATGTTTCAAATGACCTTACAGAATTAGCAGAAATAAGGGTCTTGAAGGAAAGTAAAATTTCTGTATATTCTCAGGAAATGGTTTCAGTATTAACTTCATTAGTCTATTGAGTGATGTTCCACAGTGAAGGTAAGGAGCTATTCTCATGAGAGAACAGTTAAAGTTGTTGGGATATATAACAAAGCCACACTGCCCTGGGCTAGACAACATGACTGCACCAGATTGCTTTCTGTTTCTGACTCCGGTTCTCTGACAGCCTATAGACAAAAAAACGGTAGACTCTTCTCCCTAGAGCCCCAGAGAAGTGGAATCTTAAAGTTTTCAGCCCTATGCCTACATATGCTTGTTTGAGAGCATGACATAGTTAAGTCTCATGATGACTGTTTGTACAGTTAGAGTTGGCTGCTTTTGAAAAAATCCCCAAGGTTTTGCTGCTGGCTCTGTAGTCTGACCACTTAAGGTGCCCTGAACAATCATCTTTATGATTTGACTGTTCTCGTCTCTTAAGACAATGTATTAAGGTTTTAGAGGAATGGGCAGGAGTTAAACAACTCCAAACGAACCTAAGGAGAAGTTATGGCATTTTAAGCTATTGCAAACCAAATATGAGATGTAAAAACATTGTTGAAGGTATTCAGGTCAACACTGAGCTTTGAATAGGGTTAGAGGATGCACGTTTCCACCAAGTTTTCAATAAGAGGGTTAATATTTAATTATGATCAAAGTCAAAGTGCCATGATATTCTAGGATATCTGCAAACAGCTTTTTGACAGCTACTCATAGCATTACTCAGCGCACATTCTGTATTTGGTTATATAGAGCTTAAGGCAAAGTAAAGTGAAAGTACTTGCATTTTGCTGAGAAATGAGTCACTAAAGGATCCAGAATTTGGAGTCTAGACGGAGTGAGTGAATAAGCCAGGCGATAGAAGGGCTAGTCATCACAATTGGTCCCGGCAGCTTTGCCCACATCAGTCTGCACTGCTCAGCCAGGCGATCGGTGTGACTAGCTCAGATGGGCAGCTGCCCTTGTTTCTTCAGGAAGGGCCTTCCTTGGTTTCATGCGCCTGCAGTGAAACCTCCGGAAGAAGAAATGGAGTGTAAGCAGCATAGCAGCATTTGGACATAACAACACGTTGAATGTGGTGATGCTGCGGGGGCAGGATTGAGGGACAGATGTCAGTCAGCTCCAGAATTTGCTTGGTGAGTTTTTAATAAGAACTGATCTGTTCACAGGTCAAGTGGCAATTATTCATTTCACGGTCACCCCAAGCTTGCTGGGGACCCACAGTGTCTCTTCCAGTACAAAAGAGCTTCTCTCCCGAGCAAGTCATGCTGCATCTCAAAGGGAAGACAAATTCTTGTCTTAGGAATATAATACCTCCTTACAGGGGCTGAGAGAAATGCAATTCTCTCCAAGTTCCTGACAATTAGGAGGCTCACCCTTAGAAGCAGGAGGCAAGGCTGGGTCTGGTTTTGCTCACTGGGCCCCCGTGCGTAGCAATGATGTTCTGTTGCTTCATTGTGTTAAATTCTTGGGATGAGTAATACCTAGTCTCTCTAACAGATATTCTTTGGAGAAGACGATTTCTTAAATGAAGCTACATTTCACTTAAAGTTCCTTCATTAAGCCATTTTTAAAAGCAAATGCCGGGCTTCCCTGGTGGCGCAGTGGTTGAGAGTCCGCCTGCCAATGCAGGGGGCGTGGGTTCGTGCCCCGGTCCGGGAAGATCCCACATGCCGCGGAGCGGCTAGGCCCGTGAGCCATGGCCGCTGAGCCTGCGCGTCCGGAGCCTGTGCTCCGCAACGGGAGAGGCCACAGCAGTGAGAGGCCCGCCTACCGCAAAAAAAAAATAAAAGCAAATGCCAAATTGAGTGCTTATTCTGGCTTGATTTTATAAGGTTTATTTTCATTCTGCATGAGTTTCCTCATCAATAAAAAAAAAATGTATAAACACTGCTCCTCCCAATCTTTTAATCATGTATCAAAGACACAAGAAAGCAAAAATAATCCACAGTTGACCAATAAAGCAGGCAGGAGACTGCACAGTTAGAAGCGCCCCCTGTGGCTCCAAGGCTGGGGCTGGTAGGAGAACCCGCAGGCGGCAGGTGGGGTGGTGCTGCTGATCCAGGCTGCAGCCCTGAGTTCACTTTTCCTCTTGAGCATCTCGGTGCTGCTCCAGCTGTTGCTGTCCAGGCTCTCTTTGAGGTACCCCAGCTCTTACCTCACTGTTCTTCTCTGAGTAAGACGGTTAGAACTTTCCTCTAGGCTTTATCAAATACTGAAAAGAGGACAATGAAGAAACAAAAGACACGTGTGCTCAGGACATGGTTAATAAGGGTGCTTTTATTTTATACTAACTAGATCACCCACACAGTAAGAATGAGAGGCTGGAGGTCTGGGGAGAGCATGGATGTGGGCGGGAGGTACAACCCATCCTAGAAAGAAGGCAGTTCCAGGAGGGTTCTAAGAAAACCTAGTTGCTGATTCAAAACCAGGGGCTCCTGGTACATGATGACTTCCTCTTCAGGGCCTTGCCTGCTATCTCCTGGGATGGAATTGTGCCTCAAAGCTTAGCCCTTTTTTCCGGGCCCTTCCTGACTGCCAGGCCTGCTCCTCAGGCATCCAGGATGCGCTCTCATCCACCTGCTGATCTGGGTGCGAGCTCCTGGCTCCATCTGGCCCCTTTTATCATATTTTGTTCCTCATCTTTCTCCAGGGCCCTGCAGCCTCCTAAGGTGCTGAACTGCGGCATTCTAACCAGGCTCCCGGGAAAGGCTTCATCCTTCCCACCCCTGCTCGCAGCTGATATTCTCTACCTCACCCTGTGGTGGGAGTTAGAAACTAGCTGGGTTTCAACTCACAGTCGTTTTTGGTCCACGGACTGTCAGGCTGGACACCTGAGGAGTTGGAGGCATGATGCTTGGTTCTGTTTCTTTCCCTTTCCATTGCCAGGTAGGAGGAAAAAAGGCTTTGCCAATGGGTACCTGCATCTGCTTCTTCCCACCCTTGGATTTCTTCAGTGGCTTTTAGAGGAATAAGTAGGAGCTTTAGCAAATTTAATTTTAATAAAACTCACTTATTAAACATCTTTTATCCTCAGAGTGGTACTCTAGGCCCTGGAATGTGGGGAAGCAGGGGTGGGGGCCCCAGGGATTGGGGAATTCCTGTCCTCACTGGTTCCTGAGCTCACCATACTGGCTAAGAGGACTGAATATTAATCCTTTAATTTAATGCAGAAAGGTCAGACTTTTTTAATGAGTTAAATATTTTCATAAATAAAGAAGCTTATATATTTGTCTAAACGGAAGTCACGCTCAGAGGTACAGATCTGTATGTGTCCTGAATAATCAATCCCAGTTTACCAATCACCTGTGTGTCCAGATGACAGTCATCATCCAGGCCTACTCTTCCATCAGAGCCCCTGGCATTACCATGGGAGCCAGGGAAAGCACATCCAAACTTTTCTTTTTTTAAGACACCTGTAATTTCAGAAATAAAGAAGCCATACATGGCAAATAAAATATGAAAAGATGCCCTACATCATATGTCATCAAGGAATTGCAAATTAAAATGACAATGAGCTATCACTACATACCTGTTAGAATGATGAAAATCAGAACACTGACAACACCAAATGATGGTGCAGATGTGGAGCAACAGGAACTCTCATTCATTGCTGATGGGAATGCAAAATGGTGTGGCCACTTTGGAGGACAGTTTGACAGTTTCTCATAAAACTAAACATACTCTTACCATTCAATCCAGAAATTGCGCTCCTTGGTATTTACCCAAAGGAGTTGAAAACGTATGTCCACACAAAAGGCTGCACATGGATGTTTACAGAAGCTTTATTCATAATCGACAAAACTTGGAAGCAACCAAAACACCTTTAAATAGGTGAATGGATAAACTGTGGTACATCCAGGTAATGGAATATTATTCAGTGATGAAAAGAAATGATCTATCAAGTGATGAGGAATCTTAAGTGCATACTACTAACTGAAAGAAGCCAATCTGAAAAGGCTACATACTGTATGCTTCCAATTACATGACATTCTGGAAAAGGCAAAATTATGGAGACAGTACAAAGATCAGTGGTTGCCATGGGTGGGGAAGAGGAGAGAGGACTAGACAGAACACAGAAGATTTTAAGGCAGTGAAAATACTCTGTATCATGTTTTAATGATGAATATATGTGATTATACATTTGCCCAAACCCATAGAATGTATAATACCAAGAGCAAACTCTAATGTAAACTATGGACTTTGGGTGATTATGATGTGTCAGTGCAGGTTCATCCTTGGTAAAAAATGTACAAATACAGTGACTGATGTTGATAATGGGGGAAGCTATGCATATGTGGGAGCAGGGGGTATGTGGGCAATCTGTTTACTTTCCTCTCAATTTTATTAGTCTTTTTAGACTATTTTCAGCAGGTCTACACTTATGGGAGGGTGATGGTGTGTGATTGGGCAGTCCCACATTTACGTGGATTATTTGGGCAGATCATGTTCAACCCAAGCATCTGAGAAGAGCAGCTCTGAGCAGGGGCAGATCCTGTGGATTCCAGAGAGGTCTGGGGGGGAGACAGGTGCTGAGTGGAGTGATACGTGGGCACCCTGCTGATGCGGTCTTTTAGGAGGAACACAGAGAGGTAGGAAAGGGCTGAAGAAAGGCAAGTTAAATGAGGCTAAAGCCAAATTTGTCCTGTTTCAAAAGTTGTTGGGAGATGGCTCTGAGCCAGGAAAACCAGAGGAAGTTGATTTTCTCTTTTTGTTTTTCTTCCTTTCACCCAAATAACCCCCAGAAATAGGATTCAACTACATTATGGGTTAAATAGGCATTGTAAAATTGGTCTGGGGCTTGATCACCATGTGGGATTTTGTTCTCGTGGGAAATAAATTCCAACTTCCAAATGACTGACTTAAAGAGGCCACTTTTAAAAGTAGCAGGTTGCTTACTCCTACATTCACTTTTAAAGGAACTTGTAACTAAATATTAAGCTTTCCAATTGTGAGAGTTTGTGATTTTGATCATTCTAGACTCTTGACTTCATTAAATAAATTTTTCACTCTTTCTGATTTCTTGGTGCCAAGTTCTGAATACACTGTATATACTGACATTTCTAAGTTGACTTTTAAGAAAAGCTCTGTTTTACCAAAATCATAAAGTATCTATATTAAAAAAAACTGAATAACCTAGTATAGAGATAATATGGTTATAGAGAACCAAAGAACGGATTAACTTTTCATTACAGCTAGAAATACACTTAAGCTAAAATATTGTCAGTGTGGTCTGATTTGAGAAGCCCACAAAACTTCAGTGGCCCAGGTCTCTCCTACCTTCTCGAAGCACACTATGGAAATTACATCATCATTATTTCATTCTCAGGTTCGGGTGCTTTACTGCCAAAGGATTCTTATATGGTACTGGAGGAAAAACTGAGTTTACTCTTCAGTATAACGTGGCCAGCAGTGCCTGTCCTACTAACTTAGGATGAAATGAGATGATGTATATGATGTATATGAGCACGGGTTGTATGTTATAAAGTATTTTTAAAGCTCACATATCTGTAGGGAGCAAATAATTAAACAGCAAAATCCAGCCACCTTACATAGGGGACATTTCTTATAGTGTGACAGTGAAATAACAGTGATAATAACTTCCAGGCAATAGAATGAGTTTTGTTATTGTTTTGATTTATTCTGTTTTGTCTTTGCTTTTATTTTGTTTTGCTTTATTTTTTTTTGTAGCTCTCAGCCTGAACTTATTTTCTTTCCCCTAAAAGGTATGTTTATATATGTGTGTGTGTATATATATATATATATAACTTGCTAGAAAACAGAGCCTAAAATAAAGATTATGTGCCAACACTTTATTAAAGACTGAATCCTAGGAATGTAGGAGTGAGAAGGAAGTGGGGTGCGGTGGGGAAGGAGAGTGAGCAAACAGAAGGGAGCATGTTCCTGAGATGCCTGCACTTCGAGACGAACTGAGTGCTTGGTGCCCCAGAAAGCTCTGGAGGATGCATGCTGCTACTGCATCTCTCAAGAGTGTCTCTGGAGGGAGAATAGGAGAAGGATTCTTTTACTGACTTCCATCTCCTATTGGGTGAAACTTACCTCTGTAGTACATTCACACACTTCCTTCCTCAGTCACACATCTGTACACACTGAGCAGCCACAGGGAAGTGCCAGGGTACTTGCAAGGCTTGGGTGTAAGGCGAGGCACCCACACAACCAAAGACATGCAGCCCAGGGCCCTGGGTCTGTAGAATATGTAGCAGCAGCAAGCAGGCCCCGTGACTGTAAGCAACACCA
Organism: Hyperoodon ampullatus; assembly: GCF_949752795.1. Classification (NCBI taxonomy): domain Eukaryota; kingdom Metazoa; phylum Chordata; class Mammalia; order Artiodactyla; family Ziphiidae; genus Hyperoodon; species Hyperoodon ampullatus. The sequence goes on from NC_136929.1 coordinate 67,816,651, forward strand.
AGGCGTGTGTGTGGGTCTAGGGTGATGCATAAACCATACACTATAAAACACAGCATCGAGGAAGTCACCTTAGATCATTTCTGCTGCCACGTTTGCTGAGTGCACTTCTGAGAAGGGAGGACGGTTTTGGTTCTCACACTGCAGAGCTGTGTAGCAGCTGACAGTAATGGAGATAATTAGAGGTATGGAGTTGATCACAACTTGACCTATAATGAGCAGTTTGAGCAGTTGTGACAGAGAGAGTAAGATCTTTCTGTAAAGCAATATTTCAGATATTATACCAGGGAGCAACTTGATATAGATGAGTGTGACAGGGACAAGAACGCAGGAAAGAAGATGAGTCACCGATTCAGAGCAAGATCCCAAAGAGCAAGAAAGGATGGTTCTAGAGCCAGTTAAGCTTCAGCAGGCCTTAGTACCACCAGTTATGAAATGTCATATTGATTTTTTAGTATCTATATATAATGTATGTTTTTACTCATGCAACAGATATTTATTGAGAGCCTACTGGAGGCTGGGTTCTATTCTAGGCTTTGCCCACTCAGCAGTTTCTGCCCTCTTGGCACTAAGATTCCAGTGCAGGAAGACAGACAGTGGTGTGTCAGAAGGTGGTGAGTGTCGTGAAGAGAAATAAAGCAGGACAAGAGAGACAGTGTGTGTGGTGGAGAGGCAGGAGTTGCTGTTGCTATAGAACAGTCAGAGAAAGCCTCTGTGATAAGGCAACATTCCAGGAGAGACTGATATGTGTATATTTAATATTGTCATCCAGATATTCTCAATTTTACTGTCATCATAAATGTCTGAACAGAAGAAACTCTTTATGTTATTATCCAAAAGAGATATCTGAAAATGGTAGAACCCACTGGCAACTGCAGTCAAGATCCTGGTTTCTATGACCCAGTAATAGTAACTATGCAAAAAATCATCTGGGCAGGTAGAAAGGACTTGTCCATGGATGGTTGTGACACACAGCAAAGTGTAGCTGCCAGATGGGTCCCAGAGGGACAGGACACCAGTCAAGTATAGTTTAAGGTTGAGTTGGGAGAGAAGAAAAGTCCCATCCGTGGTTGATAGCTATAGGCCTGAGGACTTGTTTTCAGGATGTTTTGTTTGGCCTAAGGATAGTTAACATTTATCAACTGTTGAATGTTCAAAAAGTTTTTTGAGTTAGTGTGCCTTTGGGTCATGTGTGTGTCACTGCAGCCAGCGGTAGTGGGCTGTGAATTCATGGTATACCAGCACGGTGGAAGCAATAGTAAGCAAGACAAAAGGCACCATCGTGGGTGACGTAAGGCAGTTAAAGAGTCTCATGTGGACCTGAGTAATACACTCCAAAATGTGACCACAGCCGCCTTCCTCAGCCTCTCTTAATGTATCGTCTGGCCCTGACACATGCTTCAGTCATTTCTATCACCCGCGACTTGGAAGTCTGTGAGACGTGGTCCTCAGGAAGGTAAAGAGTGGATGGGACACTCGCTGTGGTTGAGGACCCTGGGGACCAGTGGAACTGGGGAAGCATTAATAAACAGGCACTTCTGCATCATGTGAAAACTGCATCTCTCAACATTAGAGTGAATGTTAAATCTGTGGAAAGAAGTAATAAGGCAAAAATCCGGATAATGCACACACATGGGGTTACACACCTGGATAGAACCAAAAGGGGTATCCTGACCATTGAAGAACCACTGCAGTGCATCTGTGTTTGTTTGCTTGGAGGTCTAGGCTATTTTTCAAGGTTTATAAATTGGCTATAAAAATGTATTTGTGAATTTTAAGTTTCAGCCTGAGAGAAAATTTTGGCTTTTAAATTCAAACTTACTATTCCAAAACTCATTCTGACACCTTTTTAGGGCTTGATGAATTGTTTCAAAGATGTTTATTGCTTTTAAGTCTCTGTTTTATTGCCAAGCTTGTAATATGTAAGCTGCTTTGAATTTCGTTAAGATGGTGAGTGATTAGGCAATGACACGACTTTAAAACAGAAAACAGCCAAGAGACTTAACTGGATTAAGAGAGAAGAATAGTACATTTTATGTAGATAGGCTGTTTCTAACAATTAAAATATGCCTCCTCTGGATATGTGTTTCCATCATGCAACATAATAAGAGAGCTCCAGAAATATCACTGTGTTCTTTGAAGAAAGGGTAACAGTTTGCTCTGTATCAACAGCAATATTGTGTATTTCAAACAGCTTTCAGCTGGGATCTCTAAGTTCTGTACAAATATTAACCAAACTACCTAATACAGAATAGATGTTGCCGTGGTTGATCACTGATTAGAGCAGTAGGTTGAGAGCTACATGCTCTTGAAGCTGGCTCAACTTCTTATGACCCAAAGTCAAGTGGCTCAGAACATCTGGGTGCTTCTCAGGTCAAGAACCTCTTTAAACTGCCAAACTCATTGTCAAGTATCTGACTGCTTTCGAAAATCACAGCTATACAACGTGATGCATCCTAGGATTTTAGGTTTCTGATTGCACATTATAAAAATCAACTGAGATAAAGTAAGTAAAGGTAATTTATTATACAGTACAGGGACCTCATAGAACATAAAGACAGGAATGCAGCCAGGCCTCAGGAACGAATGGAGAACTGGCAAGCCACTGGGAACCTAGACACCTGCTCACTCAGATTCTTGTCCCTGCCTCTCTCCATGCCCATCCTTAATTGTTTTCTTTCTCTTAAGAACCGTTTTCCTGCTTCTTCATTTACATGGCGCAATGCGGCCATCCTCAAATGTCATGTTTATATGTTTTAATTTTTGCCCCCCAAAAGTTCAACACTTCTGTTCCTCTGTATTAGTTTACTGCTGTATAAAGAATAAGCCCAATACTTAGCAACTTAAAGCAACAAACATATACAATCTTACAGTTTTTGTGGGAGCAGGAATCCAGCTGTGGCTTAGCTGGGTGCCTCTTCCTCAAGATCTCACACAAGGCTGCAGTCAAGGTGTTAACTAGAGCTGCAGTCTTATCGAAAGATTCTTCTGAGAAAGGATTTGCTCCTCAATTCACGCACATGGCTGCTGGTAAGTTTCAGTCCCTTGCAGGTTGTTGGGCACACCAGCTATGGACTTCCCACAGTTCCTTGCAACATGGCCTCTCCATAGGGCAGCTCACAGTATTGCACCTGGTTTCCATCCAAAGAAAGTCGCAAGAGAGGGAGAGTAAGAAGTTGCTGTCTTTTTCTCACAAGTGACATACCATGACTTTTGCCTATTCTACTTGTGAGAAGTGAGACACTAGGTTCAGTGCACACTCAAGGGGAAGAGGGCAGGAATTCCAGTATATAGAGAGCACTTGGAGCCTTTTAGAGACTGCTTATCGCACCCTCTCTTTGTCTTTCTCCCAATTCCAAAGTCGTTAGCAAAGGCTTCTTTTTGACCCAGCTTGGATCCTGTGCCTATTGTTCCAATGAGCTGTAGAGGGAGTGAAGACTCATGGTGTAGACGGTGTGCCAGGTGGGTACGGTAGTCAGGCGAGACAAAGGGCACCGTCCCGGATGAAGAAGGCAGTTAAAGAGTACCAACCTGAATAAAACACTCCAAAATGTGACCACAACAAATTTACTCAGTCTATCTTTCTTAATGGGAATAAAATGTCCAAGCAGATAATTCACCTCCCCAAAAGATTGGTTCTGGGCAGGCAGATTTTCTGAATGATTCAGATGTTTGAAGCCCTTAATCCTAAAGTATATATGTAACTGAGTCTAAAGTACGTTTTAAAGAATTCATAATATGTGCCATTATCCTTTTTTAAGTTGTTTTTCATTGTTAAAATATGGTGTACACATAATAAGATAAAAGTTACCATTTTATGGCTAGGATTCTAGCCTTCTAGCAGTTCACTCAGGGATGGAGTAACTTGTGGCTTCTTTGGCCTCTTCAAGTGTTTTCCCTGAGCTTGGCTGGGCTGGGAAGGAGCAAAGTATGAAATTTTGTAGAGGAGCGGTGTCACGGTAGGTGACAGTATCCAGTGGTGGAAGGGCTGCCTAGGCTGTCACAACTCATTCAGCTCACCATCCCGTGCCGCTCCCATCCCAAACTGTGCTCTAATCATAGCTGTTATGTAGGGTGGGCTAAACTGCTTACACACAGACTCAAGGTATAATAGCTCAACATAAGTTTTCTTACCCCCTCTGACAAGCTCAGATTCATCCCAAATGAAAACATGTCCTGTCTTCCAGAATATTTTCATGAGAACCTAGAAATCACTTAGTGTTGATGTGAAATCAGTGAAAGCAAATGCTCTTGGCAAAGGGCTGAAGTCATTTCTTTTTCATGGGATACAGGGCAAGGGTTTGGGCCTAGTTATGATAACTCAAGTCAGGGCTATGCCTGGAAGAGGAGGCTTCACTTAATATTCCTGTTACCATTTCTATTTTTTTTATTATAGTTACGTCCATAAATTAATTTTTATGAGCTCCCACTAAAAGAATGGAAATACTTACGTTTTTCTACCTAAATAGCTCTTTAGGATTTCAGCCTGTAACATTTTCACAGGAAAGTCATTATTTCTGATGATTTCACACTGTGATGTACAGCTGCATCATGACAGTATGGAGCCAGTGAATATTAGGGTTAGGCTGGGCCATCCAGTATCAATTCCTGTTTTAGCTGCTTATTGATGCCCTCCCCCTGCCCAGTGTATGAATGAACCCCTGACATCCCATGGTTTGTTATCATACTCAGCATTATTCTTTAGAGAAACTGAAAAGTTGGCTCCGTTTGCTCAGTCATTATTATTTTTCCCCCTCAGAGTGATGAATTGGTGGAATAGAGTTCAGTGTGGTAGATGTAGAGTCCTAGAGAACAATCATCTCTGCTGTGAATTCAGATGAATCAAAGAGCCCAAAATAGAGGTCACTTAGCAGTATCCCGAAGGCTTCTTTTAGGTTCTGACTGACATTGCCCTGATTCCAGGGCCAGTGAGAACAGGGAGTCAAGAAGAGAGTGAAGAAAGGTGTTGGTGGCTGATCCCTTTGCCTATTCATGGGGTACGAAAAGCTCTCCCAAGGGTGCAATAATGCACAAAATTAACATGGAGGCTATGAAAGTATTTGGAGATGGGACCAATATCCTAAAGACTCAGAATACAAGCATAGCTTTGAAATTAAAAGAAAATCAGAAAACTTCTACTTTGGTTCTCATCAAGGTATAGGAAAACATGACCTCCATGAAACAAAAGAAAGTGATCACAAGGAACCTCCTGGATGAGATAAAACAATGGGAGCCTAAACTCCCCTCCAAGACAAGCTGGGGTTTGAGGCACCGGATCCAGGCAGAGTTTTCAGGATGCCAGGTCAGATTTGGAGGGGAGGCAGGATTAGTCTACCAGTTACAACGTATGAGGCAGGGGAGGTCCAGTAAGAGCTAAGTAAACCTGTCCAAAGAGGTCAGCCTGAATAGGGTCGGCAGAGGGGAAGACTCCAGGACCAAGGGCTCAGACAGAAGCCAGGGGAGGAGCCTTAGATGAGGCCCTTTGTGCTGATGCTTCCTCAGGCACTTGGTTGGGTTCCGTATGACCTCCCCCCACGGGCCGGAAGAAACCTGCCAGGCTCTGAGCTGATTCAGAGAAGGACTGAAACACAGGAGATGATAAGGAAAGAATAAAAGATTTAAAAAGCATAACCGCAGAATTCTAACTCCATTGTAGAAACAGCAAAAAGTCAAGTCTTAACCTCTGCCGTGAACTAGCTGTGGCTGATTGAGAAATCAAAGTATTCTTTTGGATCCTTAGTTTCCCCTTCTGTAAAGTGGGGCTCAGAATTCAGTGCAAGTCCTCATGTCTGACACAATCAGTAATTTGGTTGGTGAAAAAAAAATCAGTTCATGTGGGCAGCCTTAAGCAGTTATATGCATTATACCTGAGATATTTTTAAATGTAGAGAAGTATGTTTGTTACCCAATATTTTGGTTCAGGGTTAATACATTATTTGGAGTAAGGTTGGAGTCCTTCCTTTATCCTGCAAAAGCAGCACCCGTGATGAATTGTCAGTGATCTCATTTTTTTGGTTTTGTTTTTAAATGGAGTGAAATCTCAGACTTCAGTTTAGACACAATCATTCTAGATCTTTCTTCTCACTCTCATTACTTCCACCACCCCCCTCCCTTTTTTTTTCTTTTTTCATTTGTCTGGCCTGTGACAAACTTGATTAAATTCTTAAAAAAAAAAATGTTTTTTTGTTGACTTGACTTTAAAATGAGTCCTTTCAGATTATGCAACTTAGTTTTCATAGAAACAACAGCTTTCTTTCTTTTTCACTCTATTTCATTATATATTACTATTTCACTAGATTACCTAATTATAATTGCAGCTGGTTTGTGAGCAAAGGCAACTGGTGTTTGGCAGGCAGGCAACTCAGGTAGTGAGAGCAGAAGCCAGTGAACATACAGAAGAACGGCCTCCCACTGGCTGCAGACATCTGCTGGCATATGGAGAGAACAAAGAACATCAGTGATTTCAGTAAGTCTGTTAAGTGAAGGTGTGTTAGGAGTACTTCCAGTGAACCTCCTAACGTTCTCATGGGGATTAAAGGAGAAGTTCATGTTGAAGTCTTGTCACATGGCTCATGCTCAGTAGAAGGTGGTTCCCTTCCTTTCCTTTAGAAGCCTTTCTAGCACAGTGTCTTGCAGAATGGTGATTCCTATACAAGGAAGTCAGCTTGTTAATTATGTATTCAAGGCTGTGATTTGAAATTTCAATTCCTTTATGCCTCCTATGCCACTGCTTTAGGCACATCAATCTGTCTCACAATCCTGGACAGTCTTTTCCTCTCCATGCTCTAGGGCTATCCTGTTGAAGTTTGATTTCCATGACTTTGGAAATGCACAACTTACTGTTCAGGCTAAACTGGTGGAACGCTAATGTCAGGCTTCCAGCGCAAATTGTTGGGGAGGCTGCCCTTTAAAGGCTAATGGATCTGGAGTTCCACGTGATTTTGTTCCAGGCCTATGGGGTATGTATAGCTGCTTTCGATGTTCTGTGACATTTGACAGTAGAGTTTTCAAAAAGTCAAATAGGATAAAGTGTCCACCCATGAGTTGCCTGTGCAAAGATCATGTTGGGGAGAAGTCGTGCTCTTCATTTGTAAAGTATTTTGCTTTACAAGGCACTTTCCATATGGGTACAACAAAAGGAAGCAAACGTGAGGTAGGCGAATGTGCTTTCTATTTCTGATGAGTCTGATTTTCCTCTTCCTGGCTCAGCAGGATCTGGGCTGCACACACTCCCGAATGCCCCTTCCATTCTTCCAGGGAGCCTCCTCGGATACGTTTATAACTGGACAGAAGGAAGAAATATTAAAAGCCCCATAGAGCTGCTCACCCCTTATCTGGGTGCTTAAAGAAAGGGTGAAGTTTTGTTCCGCCAGCCAAGTGAATTGAATTGGAGTGCTTGGCAGAACTAAGTCAGAAAACTGCCTCTTTGGGGCAGCATCATTCCATGGCCATGCTTTGAGGGCTGTCGTTTCTCTGGTTCTTTGTGCAAGACATCTGGCTACTCTGTAAAAGAACTAAAACTCTGTGAGGCTCTTCCAGTGGTCCACCACAGCCATCGAGAGATTCATTGCACGTAGGAAAGGAGCACCCAGTGCCTGTTCTCTCTCTTCTAATCCATTAAAGGGGAGCAGCAAGCTCAGAGGAGGTTCCCATCTTCTCTGGAGTGGGAAAGAGACTCTTTCACTCCTAGTCTCTTGAGATGTGATTCGGCATGAATAGAGAGTATAGGAGTTTCTTACAAATATGTTGCCTCCATAGCTGTCAGCAGGGTTTGCTGTGTCTCTACTCTGGGCAAAAGCAAGCCCTCGCTGCAGGAGACTTCACAGACTTCTCTGGAAAAAACATTAAGATGGCATAGTGGGAAAAGAAAAGAAGAGAAAAGGAAATAGGTCCTCTAGGCCCCAGTTGCAAATTTCATTCCTTACGTCATTTTGCATGTATCTGGCTGGGGGTAAGGTGGAACCTGGAAGGATGAGGTCGTGCATTCAACCCCACTGCTTCTCTCCTCAGCTGTGACTATGAGCTCACAAGGTGAACTTGTGGTTCACAGGGTGGGATCCCTAGTGGGCACATACCACTTTGCAAAATTTATTTAAAACATACAGGGAAAACACCTAATGCTTTTATGAGGACTGTGGCTTCTGAGTAAGAAAACAGAATCTTCTGAGTAATCCTTAACTTCAGTGGGAAAAACCCATTATTTCTGGGCCCAAGTTTACCTATTTTGTTGTTGTTATTGATACTGCATAGCTTTGGAAGCTACATCACCTTAACTTAAAGAGAAACTTCTTAATGATGAAACTAAGCAAGAAATCAAAAATTCCCCAAAAAGAAATTAAAATTTTAAGGATCTGTAAAAGTCTCAGCCTTACATGGCCTAATTGTCTCTGTCAAGACTTGTCCCAGCAAAAGACCATCTTTTAGTCTTAAAATGCTTCAGGGACTTATGGGTATGCACTGTCCTCTGAAGCCCATGTCACAAGAGACATATGGGAACAAACTTGATGACCTCACAACGGCCCGAGTTTAAAAACTGGTTAACTATTAATCTCAGTAAACTCACTTTTGTTTTCTTTTCTTTTACATTTAGTTAGTAAACAGATTTTATTGTTGTAATAATGGCTTATGTTTCATCCTGCCTGTCTACTCTATTGAATTAGAAATTTGAAGTGCTGAATTATGTTTTGGATCATAAAAGGTGCCAGGTAACCACGATTCTAATACCTTTGAGAGGAACTGACAAAAGGGATCTTTGTACTGCAGATTTTCCTGTATAAACTCCAAGAATTAGAGAAAATCTCTAGCCTCAATTTTAACAAAACTGATAGCCAATCTGAAATGTATTTAATTTTGGATGACTTAAAATTACTAGATGGTTAATACTTCTGTTATTAACCTGCTATCCTAAAATAAGATTTCTTTTCGTGCAAAAGCTTATTTTAAAATTAGTACTGTGAGATTTGCCATTTTTGAGTTTGTAGTTTTTAAATGACTGCTTATGTCTTTTTAGAAACTTTTCCTGTGATAAAATAAAATGTAACAAGAGGGCAGCTGGGACTTATCTCATCTTCCAAGAGTTGGTGATATTCGCAGCTTTCTTGTTCAGTTATAATTTAAGCCTCTTTGGTATCTTTAGTACTAAATTATTACATGAACCTTAAACATAGAGTAGCCAGACAGCCTATGATCACAGGTTTAAATCTACTGCTCTGCATTATCCTGTCTCACATTCATTATGGATTAATTATTTTTAAATATAGTATTCTTATTTATAGTTTTATTAGAATAAAGCTGGCTGGGCTTGATAGACCTTCACTTTGTCTTTCCAGCTGGTGTTATCTTGTAACGTGTGAGAGGTATATACAGTGAACAGAATTCTCAGTTTAACATAACACATGGCTGAATTCGGAATAAGATCCGTGTTCTTTTCCAGCTCTTTCCAGACGCACTCAGTTAACTTCTCCATTTTACAGACTGCAAACAGGTCACTTACTGATAAAAGGAAGTGTACGTGGACATTGGTAAATACTTGGATGGTGGGGGGGAAGCAAGCTGTGCTGTGGCCTGTGCAATGCCCTGTGCGATGCATGAAGATACCAGGCTGCCAGTTGGTAGAGACAGTTGGAGTCAGTTAAAAACATGGGAAGTTATGATTTAGGTGTACATGAAATGCGTCTGGGAAATAGAGGCTGAGAAGTTCTGCAGTAGAGTATATCAAAAACAATCTGAACACCCTTGCTTCAGTGGTTTTGTCAGTAATTTTAAGGTACAATTCTATAACTGCTTCTCATTATTTGATAATACTTTTTCCCCCAGTATACCTTTTTGACAGCCAAGTGCTAAAAGAAAAATGAAAGTACATGTTTAGTTAAAATGAAGTTCTGATTTTCTGTTTCCCAAGGAAGTGATAATAACTGTGTGACTTGCACAAAATATTTATGAACATTTACCATCCATTACGGGTATCATAGTGATATCACTAACTATAAGAAAACCAGAAGATAAAAATTTTCTAAAGAATCAACAATATATACTTCAAAAATTGGTAGTTATTTAAAAATGTCCAAGGATGTAATTTAACATGACCGGTGGCAGGAAGTGTGTTTAATTTTTATTACTTGAATTTTCATTTATATCAAATGATTGCTCCTCTAAATTTATTTTTACCCGTTTTAGATTCTTTGGTTTCCTTTGTATACATGAAAAGTAAAAGATAGCTCTTAGTAAATTGGCCATATTTTTGGAAGAAGAACTTGGCAAACAATTGAGGAATGTGAGTTTTATATCAGTGCCATCAAATGATCCAAATAGAAAAATCAGTCAAATTAATTCCAATCATAGCTCAATATTTTCAACCAATTTATGCAGTCAACATAAAGCTCTGAATGCTCATTAAAGAGAAGATAAAATACCTGCAATTACTGTAAATTTTATTGTAAACTTAGTTAAACATTTCAGTATTGAAGATAAAATTATTTGAATATAAATTGGTATAGTGCAGTCTCATGGTAAAAAAAACAAAACAAAACAAAAAACCACCTCTGATTATAGTAAGAGATTGATCAAGCTGAATCATATTTGGAATTGGTTGTAATGCACACGTAACTAACAGATGTCAGTCCAAACAATCTTTAATACTCTACCACTTGAAGTAGAAATCAAGACTTGACAAAATATACAAATATTTTTCTTTCCTTTGAGGCTTTCTATCTTCTGGATGTTGACACTCTATTTCAATCTTCTATATCTCCCAGTTTTTCTTTTGTATTTTATCTGTTTATCATTTCCTGGTGATTTCTGGGATGGTATGATCTTTCTGGTTCATAAATTCCTTTTTCATGGAATATATCTGACTACTTATTTATTGTGTTCTTTATTTCAACTATTATTTTGTTCATATTTAATGTTTTCTCTCAACTTTTTAATATTTTCTGTGGATATAAATGTAAATAATATATAGTGCTTTTCTAAAAGATTGCATACTTAGAATAAAACAGGTTTTAAGGAACACACATAGGTCTAATCTTTAATCACCAATTCTTAATTCACATTGTTTTATCCACTATTTCCCCCATATTTGACGCTTGAGTACAGTCCTTCTTTTACTATGTGCTATGGGTTGAATTATGTCCCCCTAAAAGATATGTTTAAGTCTTAGTTCCCAGTACCTGTAAATGTGGCCTTATTTGGAAATAGGGTCTTTGCAGATGTAATCAAGATAAGGTCATACTGGATTAGAGTGGGACCTAAAACCAATGACTGGCATTTTTATAAGAGAAAGGAGAAGGGAGTCTTGGATACAGAGATACAGAGAAGACACAGAGAAGCCTGTGTGAAGACGAAGGCAGAGATTTCAGTGATGTATCCACAAGCCAAAGAATGCCAAGGATTGCCAGGAGCCACCAGAAACTAGGAAGAGGCAAGGAAGAATTCTGCCCTAAAGCCTTCAGTGGGAACATGATCCTGCCAATATCTTGATTTGATTTCTAGCCTCCAGAACAACTTTGCAGATAACAATACTCCTTCAGAGTTTGTTCATTTCTCTATGGAGAGGAACTTCATTACCTGCTTAAATCTGATCAAAGTACATGCTTTGGTTTGCATTAGATAGTTCCCTTTACACCCCAAATTTCTGCCAGATTAATGCTTATTTTGGTTTAGTTTTTTTTTTTTTTTTTATGTCTCTTGGCTTTCATAACTGCTGACCCTCAATCTAAAGGAAAAAGTAGAGAATTGTGAGCTCTTTGGACAGAATGTGGGCAGTGGGGGAAACTGACCTAAGTGTCTGATTTATGTGGGTGCCCTCAGCATCTCCCACAGTGCCTTTCACATGCAGGGTGGTAAAAAAAAAAAAAAACAATTTTTTTTTTATTGACCTTAAAGTCAGTAGAGTGTCTATATACCATAGGAGGATAAAACTACACAAGTGTCTTTCTCTAAATACTAAGGGATGATTTTCCTCTTCAGATTTTATGCAATAGTCCATTAACAGTCCACAAACAGGATTAGACACATGTCTGGTTTTGCTGCAGTGCAGAGTAAGTTACCTAGTCATCAACTGCAAAAGGAGATTTCATTATAACTTGAATACTCTTAACTTTTACTAAAATTTTTACACATATATTTGCTCCCCTAAATAATCGCGGATTATTTTTCACATTCACAACCAAGACTCAGCAAGGTTTAGATATTTAACCTAAGTCACAGAACCTCAATTCAAGGCCCTGTCCAATACCGCATTTCAACAAAACATTAAGAACTGTGAGAGATACTGAGAAACATCATTTTCATCTCTTTGCCACATTTGTGGTATATGTCATGGACAACGGTTAATGTAAAACTATTTTCTTTTTCCGTCTCAAAGTCTGTCCTCTTAGTTTTGTATTATAGAGAAGAGTATATGGCCAGTAGACTAACTGGGAGAACTAATTTGAAGCGGGTCATGAGGTAGAGCATTTTTTTGCAGAAAATGTGAAGTAATCTGCTAAATTTCTTTTGGCAGGGTGGCCAAGGTGAGACAATCACTTTGATAGTGATAGATGAGAGAATTAAAGGAGGTCTTATTTTAGTAACATTTTTTTTAGTTTATTTTAAAAAATTTTTTATTGGAGTATAGTTGATTTATAATGTGTTAGTTTCTGCTGTACAGCAAAGTGAATCAATTGTACATATACAATCCACTCTTTTTTAGATTCTTTTGCCATACAGATCATTACAGAGTATTGAGTTCCTGTGCTATACAGTAGGTCCTTATTAGTTATCTATTTTATATATAGTCGTGTGTATATGTCAATCCCAATCTCCCAGTTTATCCCTCCCTCCCTTTTCCCCTGGTAACCATAAGTTTGTTTTCTACATCTGTGACTCTATTTTTGTTTTCTAAATAAGTTCATTTGTACCATTTTTTTAAGATTCCACATATAAGAGATATCATATGATATTTGTCTTTCTCTGACTTACTTCACTCAGTATGACAATCTCTACATCCAAGTAACATTCTTGATAATGTAGATGAGCTGTTTTTCTAGCTTTAAAGAAATTCAAGAGATAGGAATTTCTGTAGAGAGAGGAAATGTGGGCTCAGCCCTTATTTTGAAAAATGCTTTCCAGTGAGATAAATGCCCACACCGTCACGCCACTGACAACAACAGTTACTCACTGGACAGCAACTGCTTGGACTACTTAAGGTTATTATGTGATTTTGAAATATTTTACTGTGCCCTAGGAAAATTCAGTTCAAAAACTTGGCTTTCATATACATGTATCCATTCTCTCCTTAACTTCCCTCACATCCAGGTTGCCACATAACATTGAGCAGAATTCCCTGTGCTATACAGTAGGTCCTTGTTGGTTATCCATTTTATTTATTTATTTTTATTTAATATCTTTATTGGAGTATAATTGCTTTACAATGTTGTGTTAGTTTCTGCTGTATAACAAAGTGAATCAGCTATATGTATACATATATCCCCATATCTCCTCCCTCTTGTGGATCCCTCGCACCGTCCCTATCCCACTCCTCTAGGTGGTCACAAAGCACCAAGCTGATCTCCCTGTGCTCTGCAGCTGCTTCCCACTAGCTATCTGTTTTACATTTGGTAGTGTATATATGTCAGTGCTACTCTCTCACTTCGTTGCAGCTTACCCTTCCCCCTCCCCATGTCCTCAAGTCCATTCTCTACATCTGTGTCTTTATTCCTGTCCAGCCCCTAAGTTCTTCAGAACCATGTATTTTTTTTTTTGTTTTTTGTTTTTTTTTACATTCCATATATATGTGTTAGCATACGGTATTTGTATTTATCTTTCTGACTTACTTCACTCTGTATGACAGACGTTAGGTCCATCCACCTCACTATAAAAATTCAATTTCATTTCTTTATATGGTCAAGTAACATTCCATTCCATTATGTGGTATATATGTGCCACATCTTCTTTATCTATTCATATATCGATGGACACTTAGGTTGCTTCCATGTCCTGCCTATTGTAAATAGAGCTGCAGTGAACATTGTGGTACATGACTCTTTTTGAGTTATGGTTTTCTCAGGGTATATGCCCAGTAGTGGGATTGCTGGGTCATATGGTAGTTCTATTTTTTTTGTGATACGTGGGCCTCTCACTGTTGTGGCCTCTCCCGTTGTGGAGCACAGGCTCCGGACGCGCAGGCTCAGTGGCCATGGCTCACGGGCCCAGCCGCTTCGCAGCATGTGGGATCTTCCCGGACCGGGGCATGAACCCGTGTCCCCTGCATTGGCAGGCGGACTCTCAACCACCGTGCCACCAGGGAAGCCCTATTTTTAGTTTTTTAAGGAACCTCCATACTGTTCTCCATACTGGCTGTATCAATTTACATTCCCACCAACAGTGCAAGAGGGTTTCCTTTCTCCACACCCTCTCCAGCATTTATTGTTTATAGATATTTTGATGGTGGCCATTCTGACCAGTATGAGTTGATATATCATTGTAGTTTTGATTTGCATTTCTCTAATGATTAGTGATGTTGAGCATCCTTGCATGTGTTTGTTGGCAATCAGTATACCTTCTTTGGAGGAATGTCTGTTTAGGTCTGCTGCCCATTTTTGGATTGGGTAGTTTGTTTTTTTGATATTGAGCTGCATGAGCTGCTTGTATATTTTGGAGATTAATCATTTGTCAGTTGCTTTGTTGGCAAATGTTGTCTCCCATTCTGAGGGTTGTCTTTTGGTCTTGTTTATGGTTTCCTCTGCTGTGCAAAAGCTTCTAAGTTTCATTAGGTCCCATTTGTTTGTTTTTGTTTTTATTTCCATTTCTCTAGGAGGTGGGTCAAAAAGGATCTTGCTGTGATTTATGTCATAGAGTGTTCTACCTGTGTTTTCCTCTAAAGGTTTTATAGTGTCTGGCCTTATATTTAGGTCTGTAATCCATTTTGAGTTTATTTTTGTGTATGGTGTTAGGAAGTGTTCTAATTTCATACTTTGACATGTACCTGTCCAGTTTTCACAGCACCACTTACTGAGAGGCTGTCTTTCTTCCATTGTACATTTTTGCCTCCTTTATCAAAGATAAGGTGACCATATGTGTGTGGGTTTATCTCTGGGCTTTCTATCCTGTTCCCTTGAACTATATTTCTGTTTTTGTGCCAGTACCATACTGCCTTGATTACTGTAGCTTTGTAGTATAGTCTGAAGTCAGGGAGCCTGATTCCTCCAGCTCCATTTTTCTTTCTCAAGATTGCTTTGGCTATTTAGGGTCTTTTGTGTTTCCATACAAATTGTGAAATTCTTTGCTCTCGTTCTGTGAAAAATTCCATTGGTTGCTTGATTGGGATTGCACTGAATCTGTAGATTGCTTCAGGTAGTATAGTCATTTTCACAATGTTGATTCTTCCAATCCAAGAACATGGTATATCTCTCCATCTGTTTGTATCATCTTTAATTTATTTCTTCAGTGTCTTATAGTTTTATGCATACAGGTCTTTTGTCTCCTTAAGTAGGTTTATTCCTAGGTATTCTTTTTGTTGCAATGGTAAATGGGAGTGTTTCCTTAATTTCTCTTTCAGACCCTTCATCATTAGTGTATAGGAATGCAAGAGATTTCTGTGCATTAATTTTGTATCCTGCTACTTTGCCAAATTCATTGATCAGCTCTTGTAGTTTTCTGATAGCATCTTTAGGATTCTCTATGTATAGTATCGTCATCTGCAAAAAGTGAGTTTTACTTCTTCTTTTCTGATTTGGATTCCTTTTATTTCTTTTCCTTCTCTGATTGCTGTGGCTAAAACTTCCAAAACTATATTGGATAATACTGATGAGAGTGGGCAGCCTTGTCTTATTCCTGATCTTAGTGGAAATGGTTTCAGTTTTTCAACATTGAGAAATAAGTTGGCTGTGGGTTTGTCTTATATGGCCTTTATTATGTTGAAGTAGATTCCCTCTATGCCTACTTTCTGAAGGGCTTTTATCATAAATGGGTGTTGAATTTTGTTGAAAGCTTTTGCTGCATCTATTGAAAAGATCGTATGGTTTTTATACTTCAATTTGTTAATATGGTGTATCACATTGATTGATTTGTGTATATTGAAGAATCCTTGCATTCCTGGGATAAACCCCACTTGGTTATGGTGTATGATCCTTTTAATGTGCTCTTGGATTCTGTTTGCTAGTATTTTGTTGAGGATTTTTGCATCTATGTTCATCAGTGATATTGGCCTGTAGTTTTCTTTTTTTGAGACAACTTTGTCTGGTTTTGGTATCACAGGGATGGTGGCCTCGTAGAATGAGTTTGGGAGTGTTCCTCCCTCTCCTATATTTTGAAAAAGTTTGAGAAGGATGGGTGTTAGCTCTTCTCTAAATGTTTGATAGAATTCGCCTGTGAAGCCATCTGGTCCTGGTCTTTTGTTTGTTGGAAGATTTTTAATCACAGTTTCAATTCAGTGCTTGTGATTGGTCTGTTTATATTTTCTGTTTCTTCCTGGTTCTGTCTCAGACGGTTGTGCTTTTCTAAGAATTTGTCCATTTCTTTCAGGTTGTCCATTTTATTGGCATATGTTGCTTGTAGTAATCGCTCATGATCCTTTGTATTTCTGCAGTGTCAGTTGTTACTTCTCCTTTTCCATTTCTAATTCTGTTGATTTGAGTCTTCTCCCTTTTTTTCTGGATGAGTCTGGCTAATGGTTTATCAGTTTTTTTTTTATCTTCTCAAAGAACCAGCTTTTAGTTTTATTGATCTTTGCTATTGTTTCCTTCATTTCTTTTTCATTTCTTTCTGATCTGATGTTTATGATTTCTATCCTTCTGCTAACTTTGGGGTTTTTCGTTTCTTCTTTTTCTCATTGATTTAGGTGTAAGGTTACATTGTTTATTTGAGATTGTTCTTGTTTCTTGTGGTAGGATTGTATTGCTCTGAAGTTCCCCCTTAGAACTGCTTTTGCTGCATCCCATAGGTTTTGGGTCGTCATGTTTTCATTGTCATTTTTTTCTAGGTATTTTTTGATTTCCTCTTTGATTTCTTCACTAGTCTCTTGGTTATTTAGTAGCATATTGTTTAGCCTCCATGTGCTTGTGTTTTTTACAGTTTATTTCCTGTAATTGATATCTAGTCTCAAAGTATTGTGGTCAGAAAAGATTTTTAATATGATATCAGTTTTCTTAAATTTACCAAGGCTTGATTTGTGACCCAAGATACGATCTATCCTGGAGAATGTTCCATGAGCACTTGAGAAGAAAGTGTATTCTGTTGTTTTTGGATGGAATGTACTATAAATATCCATTAAGTCCATTTTTTTAAGTGTGTCATTTAAAACTTTTGTTTCCTTATTAATTTTCATTTTGCATGATCTGTCTATTGGTGAAAGTGGGGTGTTAAAGTCCTCTACTATTATTGTGTTACTGTCAACTTCCCCTTTTATGGCTGTTAGCATTTGTCTTATGTATTGAGGTGCTCCTATGTTGGGTGCATAAATATTTATAATTGTTGTATTTTCTTCTTGGATTGATCCCTTCATCATTATGTAGTGTCCTTCTTTGTCTCCCGTAATAGTCTTTATTTTAAAGTCTATTTTGTCTGATACGAGAATTGCTACTCCAGCTCTCTTTTGATTTCCACTTACATGGAATATCTTTTTCCATCCCCTCACTTTCAGTCTCTATGTGTCCCTAGGTCTGAAGTGGGTTTTTTGTAGATGGCATATATATGGGTCTTGTTTTTGTATCCATTGAGCTGGTCTATGTCTTTTGGTTGGAGCATTTAATCCATTTACATTTAAGGTAATTATCGATATGTATATTCCTGTTACCATCTTCTTAATTGTTTGGGGTTTGTTTTTGTATGTCTTTTCCTTCTCTTGTGTTTCCTGCCTAGAGAAGTTCCTTTAGCATTTGTTGTAAAGCTGGTTTGGTGGTGTGAATTTGCTTAGCTTTTGCTTGTCTGTAAAGGTTTTAGTTTCTCTGTCAAATCTGAATGAGATCTTTGCTGGGTAGAGTAATCTTGGTTGTAGGTTTTTCCCTTTCCTCACTTTAAATATGTCATGCCACTCCCTTCTGGCTTGCAGAGTTTCTGCTGAAGGATCAGCAGTTAACCTCATGGGGATTCCCTTGTATGTTATTTGTTGTTTTTCCCTTGCTACTTCTAATATTTTTTTGTATTTAATTTTTGATAGTTTGATTACTGTGTGTCTTGGAGTGTTTCTCCTTGGATTTAGCCTGTATGGGACTCTCTGTGCTTCCTGGACTTGACTATTTCCTTTCCCATATTAGGGAAGTTTTCAACTATAATCTCTTCAAATATTTTCTCAGACCCTTTCTTTTTCTCTTCTTCTTCTAGTACCCCTATAATTCAAATGTTGGTGCATTTAATATTGTCCCCGAGGTCTCTGAGACTGTCTCTGAGATTATTATAGTATAATATCAAACATATTGATTTCATAATTATGTGAAGTTTGATAATGAAGAAAATGCAATAGAGAAGACTTTTATGTGAAAATATCTTTAGATACTGTTCACGTTATTGGTAAATTCAAGAAATATATAAAACAAAATGTTTATTTTTAGTCAACATCATCTGCCAAATGGTGTTATTCTGATTCAAGAAAGATTTAATATTTCATTATGATTTAACTTCTTTTATTCAGTAACAAATCTTACTGATTGATTACTTTTATTTTATCTGTATATACTGCACTGAAAACCAGAGAAATGGCTTCATATTTTTCATAGGCATCCCTACCTGAATTCCTTGCCAATCACTGAGAAAAATGCTATTTAAAAATTTCCTCATCTTTTAAATGATTAAATATACAAGTATTGTAAATAGGTAATAAAAAATTCTACTTGGGTTGAGTTAGTAAATATGAGGGATTCTTATTTATAAAATAAATGTGTTCCTAACATTGGTAAACAAATAATACACTATCACTTAAAAAATACTAGAAATTATGTGTTCAGTGAATACTATTCATAGGTAAATCTTATTTTAGATGTTCAAATGGAATTTTTAATGGAATTTCTTTGTAAATACTACTTTGTTTTAGATAATTATTTTTATAGGTCAAATTTGCCTCATAAATGTACATTATATAATTAATTTATTAAAGACTATCATTCCGTCCACTTTTACCTGAGAGAAAAAGTGCTCTATATGTTTTCTTTATTTTCCTCAATCATACTCTCCTGACCACCCCCAGTATTTCCTCAGTCCAGGGCTTGCATGAACCTTGGACAAAGGGTCTGGAATCTGGGTGTCACTATGTCACATATGCCCCATTTGCAGGATGACAGAGGGAGAGTAAGTCACGATCTCTGATCTCTGCAAGCACTCATCAAGAGCAGCATGAGAGATCTGGAAAGAATTCACCCCGGACCTTCCATGTTCTTATTAGAATTGTACAGAAGAGAAAATGAGTCAAAGGTGAACATCAGACTCTATAACAAGCTATTCTCTCTTTGGTATCAGATATGACATTTCATTTCTAGGAAGCACAGTATGATGTAGTGTTTAAGAGCATGGGCTTTGCATCAGACAGCTCAAAATGCACATCTGACACTTAAACAGTTGTTGGACTTTGGGTAATTTACTTAACCTTTCTTTAGCTTTCATTTCCTCATCTGTGATAGAGCCTTGAAATAATACCTACCTCCTAGAGTTATTCTGAGATTTAATGAGATAATACATGAAATCACTAAAATATCTGGTACCACCTAGTAAGAACTGCATAAAAATGTTGGGCTGTTGCTTTGTTATCATTATCATCCATGGAAAAATGAAGGAGAAACTATAAGAAAATATAGGAGAAAACAGAGTCCTTAACCTTCTAGGATTAGAAACACTATCATT
The DNA here is from genome assembly GCF_949752795.1 of Hyperoodon ampullatus. Taxonomy (NCBI): domain Eukaryota; kingdom Metazoa; phylum Chordata; class Mammalia; order Artiodactyla; family Ziphiidae; genus Hyperoodon; species Hyperoodon ampullatus. Next base: position 67,836,457 of record NC_136929.1, read on the forward strand.
GACAGAGAAGGGCAATTCTGAATTCAGTTATGCATCATAGTTCTCAGAATAAGGTACGATCAAGGTACTTTTCTCCTAGTAAAGCCCCTTGTTACTCAAATATATTCTATTTATGTAATTTATATTGTGTAATAAAAGACAGTGTTAGAGCAATAAACATAAGACTGGTCTAGAGGTTAGCCAACCTGACTGAAATGTACAGCTTGCAGATTCGTTCAAAGTAGCGTATTTCAGAGTGAGCAGTATTCAGATGTGTGGAAGTGGTTATTGGCTTATGAACAACAAAAGTCTCGAGAAACTTGTTTCCATAGGTTTCTACATAGTGAGTTATCTCTAAGGAGACAACTGTACCACTTATGTGGTCTTCCTCTAGTCTAAATATTCAATGTATCTGATTTATTTTAGATTAGCAGTTCTGCATTTTATTTTAGTTGTTAATTGCATTTTAAGAAGCAATCTAGTTGGGAAAAGTTGGAAGAGTCTGTTAAAAATATTTTAGATATTCATAATTCCTAATCATTCAATATCCATATCCTATTATGATTTGAGTATCTCTACATGAGGTCATTTTGGCTGATGATTTTATGTTTCAAGATTCATCATCTCTACTCTGATAGGGTGATAAAGATGTCTAAGAAAATATTATATAACTTTTGAGGCACAGAGAGATTTAAGGTAAAGTATCTCTATTAAATTGTGACTTTAGAAAATGACTCAGTTGAAAATAGATTTGCTCTTGCATTTCAGCAATTTCAATTTATTTTTAAGAAAATAAGAAAGGCTATTGAAAAGCACTGTACACAGTATTACATTTTTTGGTACTATGTGCACTGTCTTAATGCATTACTATTAGGCAATTTATATTTCTTAGGAAAACTAACTGGCCTTGTCTAATATTCATTGATGTAAGTGATTTTATATAAAAGATCTGCATTCTTTCTTTAAGTGCTGTTCAGAATTATTTTTACAGAAATAATCTGCAGAACTTCTGTTGTTCTCTCTATCACAAGACCACATGATGTAAAATGGAAGTTAAAAGCATTCATCTTTGAGATTAAGGCCCTTGGTTTAACAGGAAGGGTCTTGCATATTTAGAAATCTGGCTGAAAACGTAAAATAGGATTTAAAATATGTCTGATGAGCTTCACCTGGTCTTTCTGTTCCACTGTTCATCATATCCATTACATACATCTTTCAAATCTCTTTTGAAGGAGAACATTGGTAAATTTTTTCTTAACTTGTATTGTTGTCACGGCAGTGGTTGCCAAAATCATAGATCCGGTGAATGGAAACACATGCTTTCCAAATTATGTTTATATATAATGAGGGCTTTAAAGTTGGGCCATTGGCACAGAATAGTCTAACAATGCAACACTTACAGAAATATGTATGTGCCTGTATATATATGTGTGTCTGTGTGTGGGTGTGTTTTCCCTACCATGTGTATATATGTATGTATAAAGTATATACATATATATGAGTTTTGCTTGTTTTTTAAACTACAGTAACTACACAGAATAACTTTTGGCTTAGTGCTCTGTCTTCTAGGTCAGTGGTATTCAATTTTTTTAAATGTACACACCATCAGTAAATTCTTAAAGCAAACATCCTTTCTGCCACAGTTATAAATTCTTTGTACTACACTAATATGCATATTACCAAATAGACAGAAAAAATTAAAAGTTAAAAAGGATATTTTATTTTATTAACACTGCAGAAAAACTATCTCACTTTTTGCCCTGTGTGATTTGAAAATTTGGAAAAAATCTCGGTTTTATACTTTTTGATAAAGTATCTCAAAGGTCTGGATCTCAACTCATTTTATTTTGATATTTGCCTTTAACTAGCTATTTATTGGATATAGTTGATAATCTAGTTTCATTCTCCCTTCCTTTAAGTCTTGCATAGCTAGTCAGTGCAAAAGTATTTAATTCGTATTCAATTCGTATTCATCAAAAGAATCTAGAAAATTTAAATATTGGTTTACCAGGTTTTATAATACAATAATAACACTGGAGAAATAATTATGGGATGAGTCTGTGGACACTGGGAACCCACTGTGAGACAGTCTTGGGCCAAAATTCTACCTTTTTCTTTTTTCTGCCAGAGATTCTTGAGCCAAAACTCTACTTTTTTCTATTTCCTGCTAGTTTCAATGATGCCTCCACTAAATGAGGTTGAGATACCAGAAATTCCTTAGATAATGTAGAGAAGGAATCCAAAGACTTAGAGAGGAATTTTTAATTGAGTTTTGCTATGACTCTTTCATCTTCACCTTTACCATGTACCAAGAAAGGACCCCAAGGACAGTCCCTTAGCCAAGGACTAAAATATATATTAGCTATGTAAAGATTAATATTTTTGAAAAATGCTAGGGAACAAATGTCTCTGGTAGGCCTACTATGAAAGTTTCAAAAGATCCTGGCTTTGAAACTAGTTCCCTGACTTAGAGTATGATAGGATCTCCAGTTGGCAGAGTCTCAGAGGCAGTAATTAATCACCAGAAAATTGTCATCTGTTACTGAAATAAGCAGTAGGCTAGTGGGATAATCACAGTAGTTTGATCTATAAGGGTCTTTGTGGTTAATTGATCATGGGATCCCTAGAACTCTAGTAAATGGGGAGGCTTGTAAAGTTAGGCTTAATTTTTAAAAAATCTAAATCTGGAAATGAAGGTGTGATTTGAGTCACATGGGTGAGAGTCATGGTCACTCTCTCAATGTCCAGACATGAACCAGTTCACAAATCTTTGCAGAAAGACCCTAAGACATTGGAATAATGTCTTTCTGTGTGTTCTCAAAGAGACTTACAGCCATTTATCAGAAAAACTCCGAGTTGAGGAGAAATCGTGGGCATTATTGACTACCGACTTCGAATTACATAAACCCTTAAGACTCAGAATATCATTGTGGGTGCTTTTGGAGATCAGGGGTCAAGTGGAGTTGGCCCCTGTCTGCCTACAGTGGGTCCCGTGTCCATGTACATTTTCTCTACCATAGTTGTTTCTCTGGTTCTTGAAGGCATAGTTGTAACAGACAAATTTGGCTGCTGACAGATTCCCCAAAATAACTGTCTGATAAGAGGAGTGAAGGCTATTATGGGAAGGAGGGCTAAGACTCTGGAATTTGCACCTATAACTAAAAAAGTTATATATAAGCAGTTCTGCACCTCAGGGTGAATTGTAACACACATTCTCAAATGAGGCACATGGTTTTCTGTGCAGAAGATGAAAGGGTCTAGGAGAATGACAGGGGGGCACTATTGTAAACCCAGCAGGTGGTGATTCAAATTATACTTATTGTTCTAGGTGTAGTCTATTTTCTAAAACCACCAATGCCCTGCACATGCTATGTAGCTATTTTTCCGGAAAACACTTTTTAAGACCATTCTAATAAACAGACTACTAGAAGCAATCTACTTTCACCTGAAAGGCACAACAGTACACTTGTGTTCTGTGCTGTGTCCTACTAGGACAAAGCCAACTCTCCTACTCACCGTCATATTTTTTTTTTTTTTTTTGCGGTACGCGGGCCTCTCACTGTTGTGGCCTCTCCCGTTGCGGAGCACAGGCTCCGGACGTGCAGGCTCAGCGGCCATGGCTCACAGGCCCAGCCACTCTGCGGCATGTGGGATCTTCCCGGACCGGGGCACAAACCCGTGTCCCCTGCGTCGGCAGGCAGACTCTCAAACACTGCGCCACCGGGGAAGCCCCTCACCATCATATTCTAAACCATGATCATCTCATCATTCCATTTCACTCTGATTAATGATATCGTGTTATAGCACCTTTGCAGCAAGAACTAGTAGATGCCCTTGATACCTGATTTGGTAGATTGTATTTTCCCAAAATGGCTGCAGCAGTATCTCCAATCCCACATACTTCTTTTGCACAATGGGATTCTGACACTCCTCCCACTCAAAAGTAGAGTTGATTCTATCTTCCCTTCCCTGAAACTGGGTGGGCTTTTCTAACTGCTTCAACCAGAAGAGCACATCAGAAGTGGTGCTATGTGTCCTATTGGTCTACATCATAAAGGATAAAATGATTTCCATTTTATTCGGTAGAATATTTGTGCTTGAAGCCTTCACTTGCAATATGAGCAGAAAGACTCTATACTGTAAGGAAATAGAAAGATGATACAGAGACCTGAGACCACATTCAGGGAGAGATACTTGGCCTTTGTCCAACTGCCTCAGCACCCCATCTGTTCCAGTCCCAGACACAATCTAACTGCAACTACATGAGAGATTCTGAGCCAGAACTGCCTGGCCAAGCCCTTCCCACATTCCCAGTCACAGAAACCTTGAGAGATAATGAAATGATTGTTGTTGTTTTAAGTCACTAAGTTTTGGAGTGATTTGTTACACAACAATAGACCCCAAACACTTGGTAAGATATATACCTGTCCAGGGTGGAATATAAAGCCAATGAAAATGTATGTGCCTGTCATCTCAGAGAAATTTCTGGTACTCTTGTAATACAGCGCATGTCAAGATATTACATCTAAAGTGAAGACAAGTTTCTGTATTTTGTAAAACTCCTACCACTTAAGAAAGGAGGTTTGGGGGTTTTGAAGGCAACAATTTATCACATTTGGGAGCAAGTAAACCCTGCTGCATCGTAAGAAGCTCTACTACTTGGACCTTATGTCATAGTGAATCTAATTCAGTATTCACTATGATAGACTGGGATACACGGAAAGCCCCATTAGGAGAATTGCAGTGCAAGTCTCTTGAGTTTCAGAGCAGAACTGTACCCTTTCTCAAGAAATATTTATTGTCTTTTAAAGAAATAATGCCTGGTTTGCTATTGAGCCTTAGAGATACCAAGTGGCCATGCAAATTGAATTTCTATAACAAGCAGGGTGTTATATGACCCACTGAGCCATAAATTTGGATAGTGGATCATCATCAGTTATAAAATTAGGTTTGAGTAGGTATTGAAGGCACCAGGATGTTGCATGGTCAGGTGGCTCGTGGTCTTAAATGCATCTGCTTTTGCTGCATTGCCTACCTCTCCCTCACCCTGCAACTAAGGCATCATGGGAACCAAGGAGAATATTCAAGCCTGATTTAGATATATGTGTGTATAATATGCTAGAACCAGTCTGAAGTGGGATGCTGCAGGTTTATACCTTACCTGAGGGATATCCCACAAGTGTGACCAGGAAGGGAAATTCTCCCAGTGGTCAGAATTTCAAATGATACATATGTTTGTCCACTTTGCTTAGAAAGAGAAATGAGCAGAGGTGTGGAACTATACATTCATGGGAAGCTGTTAATAACTCTGTGGGATGGCCTGATATTTGTGAGGAAGGATACTGAAGGGTTGGTGATAAGGAGGCCTAGAAAAGAAGTATGTCAAATGAAGTCTCAGAGGTGACCCAGAGTCACCCAGAGAATATTCATTTTGCACGTGAATTCTCTGCAAAGAGGATTCTCAGGGGTCTTTGAGACCATTTCAGATGGTCCACAAATTCAGAACTATTTTCATAATAATATTCAGATGTTATTTGCAGTTTTCACTCATAATCTTTCATGATTATAGGGTGGTATTTTCCGGGGTCTGCAAGATATATGACAATTCAACATGTTGACCATAAAATCAGATATGAGACTTCAGCTGTCTTCTAGTAAGACAGACATTAAAGAGACTTGCAAAAATGTAAAATAATGCTATGCTTACCAGCCACTATTTTATTTTTCATAAAAAAGTTATGTGTTAATAAAGAATAGAATTATTGTTAGTTAAAACTGAATAAAATATATTTCACATTTTTCTCAATTTTAACTTCTAATATATATAACTTATACCAATAAAACACTTTGAAGTTCACCATAGCTTTTTAGGGAATGAAGGAGTCCTGAGACCAAAAAGTTAAAGAACCATTCTCCTAGTCTATCTCCTGCCTTATTTTCATATTTATTTCTGTGTTTCGGTTCACTTTCCTAAGAATTTGTCTACTGAATTGTATTTTATTAAATTATAACCATTTCTTCAACTTGTCAAGGCCATTTGGATCTGGATCTTTATGAGTCAAGATTCACTATTTCTCTTTCCCCCATTTTTGATCACTCTACAAATGAAAAATCCTGCTCCCTATTTTATCAGATAGCATCTCGATGAAAATATTTCTCATCTTTGGCACAGATTGATCATGGCTGGGAACCCACTGATAATTATTTGTCATTATGGTTCACCATGATGATGCATCAGTCCCACACGTAAGTGGTCTAAACCACATTTTCCCACTTTATTACCGATCTGCTCTTCTTGGACAAAAACCAAAGCCACAACAAAGTCACATGGCTATACTAGATTGCAATCTTTTATAACCCCAGGTTTCTCCTTCTAGTCTACAACATATTGGCAGGATTCAAATTCAAATTCTTTGTCTTCTGTACTGGGTAGACCCTGGAACACGTGTCTAGTTCTTTTAGCGTTCCAGCTGTTGCTTTCTGCCTGACCCTCTCTAGTCTCCCCTGGGCAGGCACATTTGCAAGTCAGCCAAGGGTATGCCAGTGCTTTATATGTAGATTTTGAGTATCTTGGTTGCTACAGCCTCTCCAGGATTTTTCCCCTTAATTTCCAGCTACTGTACTCTCATAGCCTCAAACACCACCATGTCAGAATACTTCAAACCATAAGAACGTTACTTTCTGCTTGAGTTGTAACCATCCTGTGCTTCACAGAGAAGGGAGTGTCCTCAGAAGAGGTTATATAAATGTGGATCTCACACTGTGTAGTCCCTTCCTTCACAGGCTCCCTTCTCCCTGTCCCCAGTTTTTGTCTGCTTTAGATGCTTTCAGTACCTTGAAATAGTTGAATTTTTTGGTTGTTGTTGTTGTTAATAGAATTTGTAATAATTATCTGTGTGAAGGTTAGTTCATTATAAGATAAACCATCATTATCAGACTGCCATTTGATTTTAAAACTACTTTTTACGGTTTTTAAGAGTAATTTTTACATTTCTAACAGTAATATAAATTTATTTATATGTCAAATCCCTGGGCTTGTGAATAAAAGATACTCTCTTTAAATTTATAATCAAATAGAAATCATAACTTAAAGTCATTATTAATCATGTGTTTTATTTTGCTAACTCCCTTTTACACACATACACAGACACATTCTTATTCTTGAAGACAGCAATCTATTTCTATGAGGACCAAATTAGTAATAGATACTGCTTCTTGTGGGAAAGAAAAATAAGGGGACTTCAACTCTTACCTTCCCTCCTAGAACACTGCCTACCTTCAGGACTGTGATAGTTAATTTTGTGTGTCAAACTGGCTCGGCTACAGTGTCAAATACAAATCTAAACGTTGCTGTAAAGGTATTTTTTAGATACGATTAACTTATACAATCTTTAAGTAAAGAAGCTTTAAGTAAAGCAGATTTCTCTACATAATGTAGGTGGGCCTTATCCAATCAGTTGAAGGCCTTAACAACAAAGACTGAGGCTTCTGGTAGAAGAAATTTTGTCTTAAGACTGCAACATAGAAATTGTGCCTAAGTTTCCAGTCTAATGGCCTGCCCTACAGATTTGCCCTCAAGAGTGCAAGATTAACTCTTAGCTGAGTTTGCAGCTTGCTGCCCTGCCCTACTGGTTTTAGACTTGCCAACTTCCACAATTGTATGAGTCAGTTCTTTAAAACTTCCCTTTCTTTCACTGCCTGTATGTCCTATTTGTTCTATTCCTCTGGATACAAGGAGAATACTTAGGAACTCATGATATCTATTAGAATTGAGATGCTAATGCTTATTTTTGCCAAATTTTTTTTTTTTTTTTTTTTTTTTTTTTTTTGCCAAATTTTAAACTGCTTCATCCCCATTTTAGAAATGCTTTCCAATATCTATGACTTTGTGATTACTTTTAGTGAACATTTTTATATCATAAACAAAAATTTAAAAAAATTAACATTTATTGACACCATCTTATTTTTAGTTTTGAAAGAATTAGGAAAAATGGAAGGATTTGAAGAATAATCATTTATTACTTTGCAATTAAATAACAATATTAAAAGGAAATATTCAAGATATAGAAGAAATAGGGCCTCCCTGGTGGCGCAGTGGTTGAGAGTCCGCCTGCCGATGCAGGGGATGCGGGTTCGTGCCCCGGTCTGGGAGGATCCCATGTGCCGCGGAGCGGCTGGGCCCGTGAGCCATGGCCGCTGAGCCTGCGCGTCCGGAGCCTGTGCTCCGCAACGGGAGAGGCCACGACAGTGAGAGGCCCGCGTACCACAAAAAAAAAAAAAAAAAAAAAAAAAAAAAAAAAAAAAAAAAGATATAGAAGAAATTAATGAATTACATTAATTTCCATAAGTTTACAAATTACAAGGAAATGTACCAAGGTTACACTTCGCGAAAAGTTCTAAATTATTCACAAACATGTTTTTCTTGTTTTTTGTTTTTAAAGGCTGAAAAACCTTTTATTTAGAAATGTTGAAATGACTGCATGCTAATTTGAATAGCTAGGTTGTAAAAAAATGACTTAAAAATTCCCTTTCTGATGTCCTCCATGAGTTGGATTCCATTATGTGTCTTTTTTTTTTTTTTCCCCCCAAACCTCTAATTTCAGACTGGAGTTCAGCAGAAATATGGCTTACAGTTTCCCTCAAATCATTCTTGGGCTCCTTAAAAAGTGCTAGACCTTTGAGCAAACAAATAGGTTACTGGAAATAACCTGTTTGTTATAGGGAAAGACAAAGCTGTGGGTGATAAAGGTTCCTTATTCATCTTATCTCCCCACTTATGTCTTCCTCAGTTTGCTGTTATTTTTAATCTCCAGTCCAGCATCTCCCTTAAGCCCAGTCAGTTTGCTTTTAAGTATCACACAAAATAGAAATCAAAGAAGATGACTTCAATTTTCTGTCATTTCCTTTTATCATTTTTTTTTATTTACAAGATGTAAAGTTGTTAAGTTATTCACAAAAAACAATAGTGAGATTTTGAACTTAAATCTGGAGGTAAATAATGCTAGTGGCATTGTGTCTCCTCCTTAAATGTATGAGAGAAAGAGGAAACTCCCATTAACTCACAGTGACTGTCCTGACTATCATCTCATATGGCTGCAGCATGTGGCTGCACTTCATACTGACCTCCAGGCTGGGCTGATAACACATGGGCTTTTCACCATCAAATATTCAGTTTATGAGCATTGCAGAGATCGCAGCTCATAGGTGAATTTATGTGGGGGTTTTTTTTGGTGAAAATCGAGAAAAATGAAATAAAAACATGTTTTCAAGGGAAAGTTTCTATAGCATTTGAATTTCAGGATCCTTCCAATGAGTTATTAACTGAGAAGAAAATATCCATCTATTAGATGTGGAATACCCCATAACAATAAACGCAAAAGCCCACTGACTTCCTGTGCTTGGAGTGAAGTAAAGGCATTGTGGCCTGCACAGTAGAGAAATGGAGCGGGAACAGCATTCCTGTTGGGAGTATCATCACGAGGGCTGTTCCCTGAGATATTCCCTCCATTGTGCTTCTCTAGAAGATAAAGTGTCCTGATTGTTTATTTCCCATCAAAGGTGAAAAAATTGAGAGTCACTCTTTACTGCTTGAATGGAGAATTGCACAAATGTCCCCTTGCCAGCAAGCAGAAAATAAGCACATCTGGGCCAAACTTGCCTGGAATGCAGAGTGGGCAAAGGGGAAGCCAGGAGTGCTTTAGAAAACAGCCTTGTGTGTAGCACCACTCTCATAATCCAAGTGTAACTAGTGACTAGTTCTGTTGAAGCTGGAGAGTGTATTTTACTTTTTTCTTGTTTTTCAACACCCTGTCTGCTTTCTTAGAGAAGTTAGTACACCAGAGTAACGACTAAAAGTACAATAAAACTGTCAAGAAATTTGAGATCAAGTCTATGTATGGCTTGTACAACAGTAAGGAGTTTTCTAAGGTCAAGTGAAGACATGCTTTCCGATAACAGCCATTCTATAAGACTTGCCTTAAACTGAATGACATGGAGGAAGGGAAAATGCCATTGGCTTTTCATTTGTCATTTTCTAGCACATCCCCAGGGTCTAGATGCAACACCTAAAGAGAGGGGCCAACCTCCCCATTCTGGAAGCTGATGCAGCATGGCTCCAGTTCGGGTTGGACCCACAGGCTCTTTGGAGAGTATGTAACTTTCGGGTGATGAGAAATTGTTCTCAAGTCTCGAAAGCACTGTTCCTATAGCACCTTCTCTACGGGCTATGGGTGCTGGACATCAGGAAGCAGGGTGCTTCAGAAAACCCTGAGAGAAATAATCATAAGCAAATGGGAAACACCCCAGAGAGTCTCAGGATAAGTGGAGCAATCTGTGCAGATGGGCTGTTGTTGTACAGGGGGGGTCTGTAATCATGTAGGCCAGAAGACTATGAATTCATGTCAGTGTGATCTCAATCGAACCCATAGTTTGGGGTGGCCTGGGGACATGTGAGTTATATATATTAATAAAACTGATGAACATTTACTTTTCCCCATTACTTTACTAGATGATATTGAGTTAACAGTCCCTGAACTGCCTTGTAACTTAATGTCACTCATTACTGTTTATACATTAACTAAATATACTCAATTGAGTAATCTTACACTTGACTTGTTTCTATTTATTTTTCTCACTGCTAGCAGCTTTCGTAATTTTTTTTTAATTTCTGTAGCACATACAAAGAGTTATATATGAACACACAGTGAAACAAAGAAATCTGCCTATACAAGTATGCCTGAAAAATAAATACTGGTCATAGTAATGGCTTCTTTGCAGATGTATGTTATATTCTTTTGTGGAAATTGGAAAATAATTAAAAATAATTTGCATTTGCATTACAGTTAGTGTTTTACGGCCCTTTCATAATTTAGATCTCAGTCTGGCTGCCCCAAACTCTGAAATCTGGGTGAGGCAGATGCTATTATTCCCATTTTATTAATAAGAGACATAGAGCAGTTTGATTGGCCGTCCTGGGCAGGAAAATTACTGAACAAGCCCAGGTCTTAAAACCAGGATGTGGAAGAACCAATTTGATTGATTCATTCAGGAAATAGTAAAGTATTTTTACTCTGTGTTTCAAGTACTGTTCTAGGTGTTAGATACCCCATAGTGAACAAATAAGACTAGAATCCCTGCCTCCATGAAGCTCACATTTTCGTGGGGGAGACGTGGACTATGAACAGAAAAAAGTAAAATATGCAGTGTGAGGGGTGGTGATATGTGCTATGGAGAAAAATGAAGCAGGATTAGGGGGATTGTGTGTGTGTGTGTGTGTGTGTGTTGGGGAGGGAGGATGGTATTTTAAACCATTTTCCAGAAAAGATTTAAATGATAAAAGACCTGAAAGGTTGAAGGGAGTGAGCCATGTGGATATGGGGGAAGGACATGCCAGGCCGGAGGAGTAGCCAGTGCAAAGCCCCAAGGCTTGCCTGGTATGTAAGACAAATAACATGGTGACCAGGCTAGGAAAAAAAAAAAAAAAAGAGGGAAAGCCACGAGATCAGAGAGGTATGCAGCAACCTTTATATTTTGATTTCCAACTTCTCAATGACATAGCTTTTCAAGACATTTTCTTTGCATTTACAAGGGAATTTTTATACCCACTTTGGAAAATGGGTTTCTTCCCTTTGGAAAGAGGCAGTGGAGTTGATTTTGATCCCAGCAGCTATGAGAAGAGAAGCTGTACGGCAGCACTCTTCCTTAAATGCAGCAACAACCATAAACATCGAGGAACTATTAGCAACTGCTTTGGGGTGGGAGTGGGGCTGCAAGGGAGGCCAGCAACCCTCAGCCAGCATTGTACGTACAACGTACAGCACTGTGAGTTGTGCAGCACCTCAACTTACAACGCAGATGTTTCCAGACAGTTTTCCATTAATCCACTCCCTGCTGCATTAATTTTCAAAGCGTGGTCCTAGTAGGAGCAGGGACCTGGGAATGTTAGGAATATAAATTTCCAAGCCCCATCTCAGATGTGCTGAATCAAAAACTTTGGGAAGGAGCCAGAAATCTGCATTTTTATCAAGGCTTCATGTGATTCTGATGCAGGCTGAAGTTTGAGAAGCAGTAGCATCAGGAGGAAAACCAAACTGCTTACTCAAGTGCTTCTCCAACTGGACTCTGCCTAGATCTCCAGCCATACCCCACCATCTTCCCTGAGACTCAGTGAGCTCCAGCCACACTGGCCCACACCCCCATGGTTACTCAAGTTTATACCCATTCTATCTATCTCTCTTTGCACTTTCTTCTTTTCCAGGAGGCTTTGCAATTCTGGGACCTTCTTTATGAAATCAGATTCAGTCTTCTAGACCCAGCCAAAGCATCCCCACCTCGGCACTCCCATAGCTCATTATTCATAAACAGTACCCCAGTTCATAACCACTTATATGTGAGTTAATTGTCCACATGTCTTCCTTCCTTTCTAGACCATAGACTCTGTGAGGACTGGGGCCATGAGCTTGGATTGTGTCAGCAGTGCAAATATGGTGCCTGGCCCATAGTGGCTTGAAAGCCTGTCCTTTATACTATTGTTGAATGAATGAAGGAAAAGGAATTAAGCCACCATCAGCTGTTGATATTTCAGCAGATATGCGTGGCCACTGTTGCATTAGAAATTCAAAGGCAGTGCTGGCAGAAGGGGATTCCAAGGAAAGCATCTGGTTGAGGGGAGAGGTTTGGTCTGAACTATGAGGTGCTCTCTGGGGAAAATGGGTTCCAAAGGGGAGCCCTGGGCTTTGGGCAAAAAAGGGAAGCCAGGAGGGTACTGGGCTTTCAGGAAGAAACTGAAAGGCAGGAGCCTGAACTGAAAATGGAGGTCAGGGAGCCCCAAAGGCGATGTTGGCCCAAATTGTCAGGGAAGTGGTTGTGCATAATAGTCATGCTATGGTGAGGGTCTGGAGAGCTTTCAAATCCGGGGTTGAATCCTGTCTTCCACAATTAGCTGTGCTACCGGAGTGTATTATTTAGTCTTCCTAAAGCTCAGATTCCTTTTATATAAAGTGGGAATAGTTACAGTAGCTAACAGTAGGAGCTAACATTTATTGAGCGTTTCTACAGGTTCTTTTACTCATCACAATCACTCTATGAAGTCGGTGTTCAGGTCTCCTGTTTCACAGCACAGAGACTCACTGGCTTGCCTAGAGTCAAGAGGGGAGGTGGAAGGCGGGGGTATGGACTTGAGCCTAACCGTCTGGCCCTGGTACCAGAGTTACTGCCGTGATGTTATACCACCTCTTTAGGGATCTGTGAGATCATATATGGAAAGCACCCAGCAAGTGACACAATAGTTTGAGGACCAAGCTGGTTTCAGGATGTGAGACAGAAATAATCCCAGAATGTGGGAAAGAATTTGGGGATAAACACCAAATCCCTCCGTGTTTCTATCTCATTCCCTTGGCTCTGGGAAGTATGTTCTCCTAAACTCTGCTGTGTTTGCCCATTAACCTTTTCTCACCTGATATTAACCCTATCCTTATTTCCAAAAAGAAAACTGATGTTTCAGAGTCCGTGGCCTTAATCCAATTATGAAAGGTGATGTTTCAAACAACACAGTATTAGCTTCTGGTGAAAAGCATGGGAACGTCCCTCTCTGAACGCCTTGGAGAAAGCAAATGAGTGGAAAGGCATGGTGTCCAGGTCTTTTCTGTTTCTGAGAGTGGGATCTGCACCCTGTGGCTTCAATTCACAAGAATACCACCTGTAGTTTCTAGCAGTCTCCTGACATAAAGACAATGCAAAATCTCTGTGCTACCCCTAAATAACAGCCTCTATTTGGTGAGCAAGGGCAGGCACATCTCACCTGGAATGTTTTCTCTGAGCTGCACAGAGTGAGTGATTCACAGGGCTGAGGAGGCTTTGCCCGGCCTAGAGGTCTTGGAGAACACTACTGAATGGAAAGCCAGGGTACGTCTTTCTGCTGATTGCAGAAAGGGCAGCCCCTCCCAGCTGACTTTATTGGTGAGCTCCTTGCCCTACAACTTCTCCCCTGGAGCCTCAGGAAAGGAGACAGGAGCACCCACAGAAGCTGTTGTCAGGCTCAGTGTCATCAGGTGACCTTGACATCCGAGGCCACAGGGTTGCCATTCATTTCTTCAGTGGTTCCATTTTAACGCCTCTACTTTGGTTGACTTTCCACCTGGTGTTCAGTGAGTTTGTCAGGCAGCAGGGTTTGGCCTGTCCTGCCGTGGGCCTGGGAAAGTCGTGTGTACCTGTCTTGGTACAGAGTGAAGAATGGGCCTGTTATTGGTTGAATCATGTTCCTCAAAAAAATATGTTGAAATACCCCTGGTACTTGTAAATGTACGCTTATTTGGAAATAAGCCTTTGAAGATATAATCAGCTTAAGATCAATTTAATATGACTGGTGTCCTTATAAGAAGAGGGAAATTTAGACACAGACAGACACAGAGAGGAGAACATCATGTAAAGACACAGAGACACACAGAGGGAAGGCGGCCATGTGAAGATGGAGGCTACTGCAAACCAAGAACACCTGGGGCTGTGAGCTTTGGGAAGAGGCAAGAAAAGATGCTCCCCTAGAGGTTTTGAAGGAAACATGGCCCTGCCAACACCTTAATCTTGGACTTTTAGGCTCCAGAACTGTGAGAGAGTAAATTTCGATTGTTTAGGACCACACAGTTTGTGGTTCTTTGTTATAAGGCCTGAGGGAACTAATATAGGGTCCCATTCTAGAAGGGACAGGAAAGCGGGGCCTGAGCACTCAGGGAGTGAAGGGTGCCCTTCCTGAGCTTCAGAGCCTCTTTCAGATGTCAGGGTGATGACAGGGCAGGAGGCGCTCTTCCGGAACTCTGGGCAGCGGTGACACCAGGGATAGTCTTTCCCCTCGTCCAGGGGATGTAGGGGTTGTTACTGCTGCCCTCCCCCAACACACACCCCCATGACGCAGTGCAGCAGCTACATCCCAGCCTGCAATCACCTTCCCAAGCCCGGGCTGCCAGCTGTTGTGCTGCAGGTCACCCCTCTGCTCCTCAGCTGGTTGGGAGGACCTGTCACCACGCACCACAGGATGCCAGAGAGGCAGCCTGGCCAGTTACCTTGACAACCTCATGATGTAATGCTCTAAACCACTTCCTGGCTTCAGGTCTAATGAGATTCTAGGCCCTGCTGGCTCCTCCCAGCCCAGGCGGCAGGCAGCTAAAGTGAGAGCAGGAAGTTCATTTTCAGTGATCCCTTTTGTGATATCTATAGGACGCATTTGCATGAGCAATCAAAGGGGAATCGAACTGTCTCCTAGCTGCATGGAGAGGCTTGCCCAGGGGACCTGAGATTATTGCCGGCAGGTCGGTTTTTGCTGTGGGCGCCCCCAGTCTGCTCTGCTGCTGTGAGGCTTTCCTCTTTCTCCTGGGATGCTTTAGTTCGAATCCCCTGCGTCAGTTCAGCAGTAAAGAATGAACATGATCCTCAGTAAAATGGATTGCTGAGAACTTCCCTCCCAGAACTGAATCCTGAGGATGTCGGAGAATTATACCAAGGGATTTCATAACAAAGCCGTTTCTCTTGGTCTCCAACCATTCCCCCACCCACCCCCCAAAAACGTTTAGTGTTTTGAAAGCATGTTTTTAAACAGCGAAGGTCCTGGAGCAAAGTCGGCATCAGCACTTTGCATGCATGCTTTACGGCCCTTTCTAGTCCTTCTGAAAAGTAGCCCCCAAACCACATCCCGATTAGCCAGAAAGTGGGAGCGGGGGTGGGGTCCTTTCTCCTTCTGCAGCTGCGCTTTGACAGAGGCTTAAAGAGGGTGCGTGCCTGGCTCTGTGTGTGAGAGATTTTATTCGTTTGTCTCAATGAGTAAGTGGCCATTCACCTCCTAACGGCACGCAAGAGAGGAGGTGAGCAGGCAAGAGAGGAGGTGAGCAGGCAAGAGAGGAGGTGAGCAGGCGGACCCATGAGCTCTGTCTCTCCACGGCTGGCGTTGACGTCAGCTGCAGCGAACCAGCAGGTGGCGCTGGGGAGCGAGTGTCAGAGCTCCTTCTCCTGGTTCCCGTGGGGTGAGTGCCAAGGGGTCCTGACACACTGTTAGAACATAACAGGTTGTGGCTGATGATCCCGACGTCTGAGATCAGAGGCTCCATCTAATCCCTGAAAGCCACACGCTCAGTGTCAACGCTAGGAAATCCTTTGTTAAGAAGCTTTCAGGCCCAGAGTGTATTCTCTGGATGGTCAGAGGCAGTGAAGTGCCAGGTGGTTCAAAGTCTCCTCAAACATATGGATACTAGTTTCTGATACCGAGCCAACTTTACTGTGGCAACAGCTTCCTAATATCCATGGTCATTCTGCCCCTTTAGTGATGCCTTTGAAACGATGACTTGTCATCTGGCTGGACCTGGGTGGCGGCAGGGGGGTGTCTCGCAGTCTAGGCAGACTATGAGAAAGAGAGTGTCAGAACAGAAGCCCCTGGGTGTCAGCATGACCCCCATGCCTGCAGGGCTAATGGAGACGTGCTGCTGACTGAGACACAGCTGTGATCTCTGGGGACACCTTTTAGCCCCTCTGTCTTGGGGTAACATCCTGATATGTCTATAAATGAACACCGACACTGTTTCATTCGATTGGGCTTCTCAGCATAAACCAAAACCTCAGGAAACATGCTGAGAAAACATTTGTATTAGTAGGTCACAAGTTGTGGTCACTTTTCAATTTCTGTGACTAGAATTAATTTAAGCATGTTGTGTACCATCTAGAGATTCGCCCTCAAACTGAGCATTGCCACGTGACTTCAGTGACTGCTTGGCACTTTCACTTATGATCTTTTTTATGCCAAGTGAAGGCAAATGATATCATAGCATTCTGAAAAGGAAGATTTTACGGTGATTCAGATCAGAAATGGGATAGGGGAAATGAATCATTTTGAGACCTACAGAATACAGGCATGCTGGAATCCAAAGAATTTGTGCTGTGGCAGCCAGTCTCATATTTATGTTGGGAGCAGATGTATTATGCAGATTCCATTTCTGCACAGGCAAACTTGCAGCCATTCATCAGCGAACAATGTAGCAGTAAGAAAGCAGTGCAGAAGTTTCTGTTGATTCTAGCAGTAAGTGGATTAGATATCTAATGCAGGTTCCAATAACACTGCAGTGTGAAACCTATCTTCCAGTGAACAAACTAGATGGTCGTAGAGTTATCAAGGGATACCTTATTAAAATGTGTATCCCGGGATGGACAAAATTTTGGGTTTTTATGAGACCTGATTATTCTGAATGAGCAAACAAAGCTTTAAAAAGTAGTAGTATATTTTTGTACAACTTATTTATGCCAAAGAGCTTGGATTTAGTTTCATGTTTTTGCAAGTTCAAGCACTTATTGTGCAAGTTCAAGTCACAGATAATTTATTGGAGGAGTGATGAATTTGTTTTTCCTTTACAAGGACTCATAGTAGGCAGCCTCCAAGATTTCCTCAGTAATCCCAGCCCCTGGTACTCAAGCCCTGTGTAATCACCTCCCACATTGTATTACTGTTGGTCTGTAGGACTGATAAAATACTGCAGAGATGATGGGACGTCGTTTCTGAGGTGAAGTCGTCAGTGTGACTTCTGCCTCTTTCTCTCAGATCACTTTCTGGGGAGGCCAGCTGCCACATCATGAAGCCTCTCTGGCTGTTCTATGGAGAAGCTCACGTGATGAGGAGCTAAGGCCTTCTGCCAACAGCCATGTGAGTGAGCGTCTTACAGGCCATGTGAGTGAGCGTCCTCCAGCCCAACCTTTAGGTGACTACAGACTGCACACCGACAGCTTAACTGGGAGGCCCTGAATCAGAGCCACCCAACTACCTCTGGGATCCCTGACCATCAGAAACTGTAAGATAATAAGTGTTTTGTTATTTTAAGCTAGCGGTTTTGGATTGGTTAATCCGCAACAGATATCTGATGTAGGCGCCTGCACATAAATAATGACTGAGAAGCACTGTGAGATGTCACTTCCTGAATTCAGGCAGTAGATGTATTTGCTTAGTTGCTGACCATGACTTCAACACGAGCATTATTATTATTATTATTATTTTTTTTTTTTTTGCGGTATGTGGGCCTCTCACTGTTGTGGCCTCTCCCGTTGCGGAGCACAGGCTCCGGACGCGCAGGCTCAACGGCCATGGCTCACGGGCCCAACCGCTCCGTGGCATGTGGGATCCTCCCAGACCGGGGCACGAACCCGTGTCCCCTGCATCGTCAGGCGGACTCTCAACCACTGCGCCACCAGGGAAGCCCGAGCATTATTTTTTAAATGATATCAGCCTCGCCTCTTAGGGTGAGCTCATTAATCACATTCATTCCATGTTCACATATTCTTTCAAAAAATGCACGTAAGAACATTGTCAGCCTCTAGCGCTGTCACTCCTCACTACTGCCATGGATCCCCCCATTCACGGGTCCACCTTGATGAGGTACAAGTTCCTGGGACATCTACAGGTTCGTCTATCCTTTCCCACTTCTCATTTGATTCGGCTACGGCGTAGGACTGCAAATCTCACTCACACTTTGGCCAGGATATGCAGAGAATATGTAGCTCTTTTTTTTTTTTTTTCCTGTAACTAATCTGGTTTTCTTGCCACTAGTTACCTGGGGACAAACCAACCAAAACGACTGACCACTATAATATCTTGGATTCTGATTTGCAATCTTAAAGCACTTTCAACTCAGTCTTTTAGGAAGAGAAACCCAACACTATTTATCTCTTAGATTTGTGTCATCTGCTTAGCACCCAGTTTCATTTCAAGAAGTCATCTGGGTACATGGTAGGAATGGTGAGACTGACAAGATCTCATGGTAGAAGCAAAATCAAGGTCTTTAGACATGGTGTCCTTTGGCTCCCTGGCCTCTGGAATGAGTTCTCACATCCTGTGAACCTCTGTAGCTGCATTCTGGCTGTTGTTTCTTCCTCTTTGTCTTGGTCAGTGTCTGTCACACTCTGCAGGACACTTAGCCTCCAACTCCTCTCCCAGGGGTGCTAGGAAGCCTTCTGAGTTCTGAGGGTGACTCTAATTTGCCTCCTGTCTAGGCCGCATCCTCCAAAGCCCTCAATGCAGGGCCACCTGGTCCCAGGGAAGGTGCTACTCTTTGCCAAGGCCCCCAGCCAGACTCTCTGGTATCCCTGGGTCCTGTCTATGTTGCTTGGAACCAAGAGTGGTCCAGGGAAGCTAAATCTTAGGCCTGTCTCTGCCTAACTTTGCCAAACAACCAAGTTGATTTTGGTGTGGCTGTGTACAGGCTGGTGTAGGACCTTTCTGCACTCCCAGGAGCTCCCAGCTGCCCTGGGCCTGAACGTCCGTGGTCTGGTATCTGATATCCACACCCAGGTGAGGCTGAAGCTCAGAGAAGACAGACAGTGTCTGCTGTACCATGTACCGGTCACACAATGCAGTGGCCTTGCCCTCCTCCCTTTCTTTTTCTCTAGTCTCTCACCCCGTCTCCTGTGTAAGGTCTACATAGAACCATAGGCCTTATTGCCTTGCTCCCCTCGTCACAACAGAGCCAGCAGGGTTATTTTCTTTATACTGTGGAAGAAGAAATGTAAGAATAAAGGGATTCAGAGCGTTAGCAAAGTTCTACACTGCTACACGTTCCTGCGGTGTCAGAAGCCAAGTGTAACCTCAATCTTTCCCTGGTCATTCTGGAACAAATCTCAGTTTCCCATGCAGGTGGTTGTCTTGGGCCAAGTTGGGTAAAGGCCATGAACTCAGAGAGGCAAAGAAAACTTCACACTCCTAAGTTTCAAAATCTCACCCCATTACGTCTGTCTCTATTATTATTTTTTGTTACCAGTTACCCTTCATGGATTGCAATCTGCAAAATGGAGGGAGTGACACTTTTCATTCGACACTATTCCATTTGCCTTCTAAGTGCCTTGGAAAGGGCCTTGTGAGTCTCCTCCTTGTGTCCCCCTCCAGACACACAGGCCATCCCATTTTCCGTAAGTTGTAGGGTGTCAGTTTCTTATGTTCCGTTGAGCTGATGAGCAGCGAGGCTGGCTTTGTGTTCTTGGGCAGCTGCACAATGCACGCAGTGCCCTCAAGAGAACAGGATGCTGGATGCTCCCTCGGGACACTCAGCAAGTCTGTGAGGCCTGCTCTGGGTCTCTTCCACATTCCTGCTCACACCTCCCTACTCAGCGGCAGGAGATGAAGCGGGTCCAGCCAAGCCAGTCAGTTCTACCTCCGAGGGTCCTTGCAGTGTCAGTAAATCGCTTTCCCTTCAGCCCCCCAGCAGCACAGAGCCACCCACCACTCGAGTTCCCCTTGTGTTTGACATGACTTTCATCTGCTTCTTAACTTAAACTCAGACCTGCCTATACCTTCCAGATGTAACCGGCGCTCTTCCTATTGCTCTCACATTAAGTCAACTACATAAGACAGCATGGAACCAAGCCTTTATCACATCCTTTAATGCCTTCCATATCAGCGACTCTAGCTGTAGTCCTGGCTCGGCTCCTACAGGCTTCTATCAGAACCCTCAGCCCTCGGGAGACTCGCTGCCATGCCTGCAGCATCTGTCTTTCCTCTTTGTAGGTGACAGTGCTTAGTGTCTGCTCCTACTTCTATTTAAAGATGACTTTTAGAGAACATGTTCTCAGAAGGAGACATTAACATTTGCATTAGTCAGTTCCAGGCTTGTCTGTGTTTAAGTCTATGGTACTGGTAAATGGTCACCAAGTTACTGATTGCCTACTGTACCAGAGGCCAACCCTTTATAAGCATTATTTCATTTAGTCTTCACGGACAACTCTATTATTTTCTTTCCATTTTATAGATGAGAAAACTGAGGCTTGGAGAGGATAGTTAGGCAAATTGCCCAAGCTCACAGTTACTAAATGGCAGTGCCAGGGTTCACACACAAGACTGTCTGCCTCCAGAGCTTCTGCTCCTCCCTGGTCTGCTTAGTTCACATCAAGATCTCAAGGTTTGGTCAGATACGTGTCTTTTCAGACAAATGAAAAGGAGCAAGCTTCCCGGAGACCTCCAGTTAGATGTCTTCCAGGCACCATGGAATCAGGTGATTGCAGGTGAACCCATCCAGGTCTACCCTAAGCCTACTCAGATCCTTGAAAATGAGCAGCAGTGCTGGCCTCTGGCTCTTTGAAAGCCGTTATCCCTGGGGCAAGAGCCATAGAAGCATCTACCGGCAACTGACTGGTGCATGCCTTGTCACAGTGGGTGCCTTGCCTTTCTGAGACTCATCCCAACAGGAATCAACTTTTTGAGGGCAATTTCTTCATACGACATCACAGCATAGACAGCAGTGTAGAGACTGGGTGTGGCAGGCGGGTGGCCCTTCACCCCTTCTCCTGGATGGCCATTCCCGTGCATGGCAGCTTTTTCCGGTTTGCTCATTTTGGCTGAAAGAGGTATTTGGGAGTGGCAGTGAGGAGCGAGGGAGAGCTGGGTGTTGAACAGAAAGACAGGATGAGTGAGGAGATGAGCGCCGAGTGTTTCCCTTCCTCAGCTGGCCCAAGAGATGCGCTCTGACGCCTGAGAAGCTACAGGGGCCATTTGACGAGAGGCATGCGATTGCTCACGGCATCTGCAGCGCTGCATGAAGGCCCAGGTGACACGATACTGCACAGAATTCAGGAGAAGAACATTCTCTGTTTCTGTGCAGAACACAGTGACTGCAATCACAGGGCTCTGGAAGGTTTTCAAAGGGAGAGGTGCTGGCCACGCCCTCTGGAATTCACTTCTATAGGATAGAGCAGCAGTGCTGGAGGGGAGGCGACTACCTCACAAAATCTGTGGGCAGCAACTTAAACGACGAGGCCAGAAAGTAAGAGAGTGAGTGTCCTGGGGAGGCCCTAAAAACAGCTGAGGACATCACGAGGGACTGGGATGATACCACATTATGCTGATGGGGAATCTGAACTGGCTACATTGTAGTACAGTTGCTGCTGAGGCTGTAATCTGACCAGCAAACCAGAGTGGCAGGTGGACGTTCAAGTTTATACATCTTCACAATTACAAATACTGCGCGGGTGACAGCCATGCTAGCAGCCTCTTAATTGGATATTGATAGAACCCTGTGTTCCTAACAGCTTGACTAGCATTTCCCACCGGATCCCTTTGTCCTTTTTTTTTTTTGCGGTACGCGGGCCTCTCACTGTTGTGGCCTCTCCCGTTGAGGAGCACAGGCTCCGGACGCGCAGGCTCAGAGGCCATGGCTCACGGGCCCAGCCGCTCCGCGGCATGCGGGATCCTCCCAGACCGGGGCACGAACCCGTGTCCCCTGCATCGGCAGGCGGACTCTCAACCACTGCGCCACCAGGGAAGCCCCCCTTCGTCCTTTTGTAGCCCCAGGTTCTGCTGGATCATTTTTGCTAGCACGTTAATCCACATACCACGATGATCCATTCCATGTTGACTAATCTCAAAGCTTGGAGTTCATATACTCGTGCAAAGAATGTCTTGCAGTAGATCATGCGCATATCCTCAACTACATTTTGTTTGCACTGCTCCTGTTTCTAATGGCTACTTTCCAAGATTGACTACGTGGTGGAAAAACTGGGGAGTGGCTCCCCTTCAACAGCTGGGCTGGTGCTTTCAGCTCAAATACCTGTGAGTCGTTTTTACAGATGTTGGGGAAAGATGGTCTTGCCTTCCCGACCTTTGAGAAAAGATGAGCAGCCTGGTTGTGAGTGAGCTGGAAATATCTATTCTGTTTTTCAGAAGCTCTATAGATGGATGGTTGCTTCTGTATCTCACAAACACCCTTTCCCCCCCTCCACACTCCCAGGTTATATGAAATGGATATATTCCATTGAAAGGAAGAGGTACAACTGAATTATTTCATCCTACTTATATACAGTTTATGTTACAAGTGTTCATGGAAAACAAAGTACCAATTCCAGGCAGTAGTCAGTTTTACAACTGCCATCTAAGGTGACAGTTGCTCTAGCACAGCGCCTTAAAACAGAAATGGGCATCATTGATTTGTTAACTTGATTTGCATGCACTCTAGGTAAATTTGATAGAAAAGGAGTTTGGATTAAACAAGAACAGTAACAAATATTTCCCTGCTTACCTTAATCATAGACATTTTCATTATAGAAATGGTTTATCAGCAAATGCAATTTGGTTATCATTTATTTTCCTGTCTTCAAAACTGGATCCCGTGAACCATGAAGGTCTCAGATTGCTTTTGCAGCTATTGGATTATTTTAAACAAAAAGGGAAACAGCCACCGAATAATTGAATCAGTCTTGTTATATAGACATAGCTCCAAGCCAAAACCCTAGGCATTTATTTTATTCTACATTCTTGTTCTAGAAAGACTCCATGCCTTTTCTGAGCCCTATTTCAGTTTTTTTCCTCTGTTTCCAAATTTGTTGTATATTCAAGATAGTCTACTTTATCTTTTTTACATTCTGAGAATTCATGTTTAAGCAACATGCTGCCTTTAGAAAAAATAAGAATGCATTAAGCTTCACTATTTCCCTTTTACACAGATTCCTTTAAGCTTTGAGATTTTTAGTGAAGTCAAGTGGTAAATCTGTCCTCATCTGTGGTGTGTTCAGACTACTGGCAGGAACGCTTTAGGCTGACATGATTAAAAAAGGAGCTCCAATCCCAATCTATTTAGCTTGACTTTCCTTTGTTTTCAGTGATGTATGAAATTTCTTTTAGGATATTACAAATTTTCTTCCAAATTTTTCTTCCCTTTTCAACTGAAGAAAGCTCCCTTATGTCACACTCTTGCTCCTGGGGCCAGATCATGACGTGAATCTTTATTTAACAAATACCCAAAAACATGGGTCTGACATCTGCCCTGGAAACCTGATGCAGCCAGCTTGAAAATGTCTCTCTGACACTAGCGGGGCAGAAATAGAGCACGTTTTCTGTCACATTAATCCTAACTAACGCGGCTTTGTTAGAAAGAGAAAAAATCCTAAAAATCTTGTGTTGAATTTATGTCACAACGATGAAGTTATCTATAACTTTGTAATTGCATTTTGAAAAGTAGTTCCATCAAAACACTCTTTAGAAGGGCAATTCTTTACTTATAACTTCATTTTACTGGATTTGGGGGTCATTTTTCAAGATAGAATGAATTTAATTCTTTTTTTACTTTTGACATTTTATTAATGAAATACTCATTAATTAAGAGGCATTTGTGTAATCTGAAAAAGAGACTGTTAAGATGTCCAAGAGTACTAAAAAGGACAATTATTCTGTTTCCACCAGGTTTTCTACATTTTATTTTTCTAAATCATTCACACAGAGTTTCACGATTGGAAAATTCTGAAAGTACTTCTTGCTTCTTCTTTTTTGAAAAGGGAAAATGTTCTCACTTTTGTGAGAATGTCTTGATCTTGCTTTTGGAGAGAGGGCCATGACCAGAATAACAGAGTGTCTTTTAAGACCTAAAGCAGAGATCCTAATGCCAAATTGTCAAAACTAAAGCAGCCTACTTCCACATTTAGTAAACTGCTTTCTGGCTGGTACTGAATTCACATTATGCTATTTATGTTTCCATTTATTACTGTGACTTTTTTTGAGATAAAGACTCATAAGTTGTGGCTGTCTGAGAAAGCAGTCAATGGACTGGGGATGTACCTTGGCCCTTATTCCAGGCTCCTGATCCAAATTCTGTCTAAGGCACTTGAACAGTACAGATTTTGTACAAGAGAACTTGAAATCTCAGCTACTCACTTTCCATCCCAGCAACAATCAGACCACAGGCCTGGGCAGAAACTCTGGAAGAATGCATTAAATGTGGGGCTTCAATATAGACTAAAATTATGCAGGAAGAAAATAGTATTTAAGAAGTTTAGAAGTTCTAAGAATATTGTGGTTCAAAAAGAAAAGAGCCTGTGTCTTCAGGTACTGTATAGAATGCAGAGATAACTCAGTATATTGAGATTCTAGAAAGTGTGGTGGGAGAAATGAGGCAATTCTCTGAATAATACACATAAAAACAAAACTACTTATAATTCACTATGTGGTTGTTTCTAGGGGTAAGTTTTTCTAGAATATCTAGGTAGAATTATTCAGAATGGTGGCTTCAATTCTTTACTTGACACCTTTAAAGCAAGTTTATTTACATAACAAACGTACTTGCATAAAATGCCTGTAAAAAAGAACTCAGTTCTGTGTCCACAGCTAGATTAATTATCATAAAGTGCACACACTTACGTGACCACCCCCTAGGTCAGAATGTAGAACATTCTACGCACTCAAATGCCCTATTCATTCAGATCCCCTTCAAGAGCACCTGTTATAAGCCGGGGAGTTATTGGAGAGGCTCCAGCTGCTGCATTTTCCTGATCCACCATAGGGTTGACGCCAAGGCAACTGTCTCCCTGGGCTGCTCTCAGCCAAGGACCACACACGGCCAAAGCCTTGAACCCCAGACCATTCCTGCCCAATGCAGGACTCCTCTAACGGCCTGTCTCTGCTCTCGGGCCCCTACAGGTTTGGCCATGATCTTTTCAGAGCTACACTGCAGTCGACCAAATTCTCATTCTGTGTCACTCTGTCTTTGTGGTTTGAGGCTCGCGCACCTACGCCCGCTCCCTCTCCCCTTCACCCTCCACAGGCATTTCCCTAATAAATCTCTCACACTTCTAATTCTGTCATGGTGTCTTCTTCCCAGAGGACCCTAACTGACACAGTTGGTACTAGGAAAGCAGAAGGTAAGAAGGATTTGGGGGACCAGACCACTCCCCATTTGGCTTGTTAGAAAGAAGTTCAGTGGAAGTCCCACTGTAAGTTACATGTGGAGCACAGATAGTTCCTGGCACAGGGTGGTGGCCTAACTGCTAAACCTTTCACTAAATCTGGGGAGACAGCCTGGTGGAAGGGAACACCCTTACTCCTTCAATGATCCCCACATTTGAAAGACACTGGGGGGACAGTGCATAATGACGGTGGAGTTGGCTGGCTATGACTAAGTCATACTGATGGCCTGCAGAGGGATAATGAGGAGATGAAGGCCGTTTATGAAAAGTTACAGGACATGCAAGAACCTGAAGGACTCTTCCACAGCTTACAAAGAGGCCTTCGTGTCCTGCAGCAGAGAGCAGACGCAGCTGAGCTGCAAGCCTAGCACTGAATCAGCTTGTGACATGAACGCCAGGCTACTGGCTGAAAAAACCTGAGACCCTGAAGTATGGTTGGTGACATCTGGACAGATGTCCCTGAAGACTGTGTCTCTGTAGACTCCCCTGGGCCTGCCACAGTTATAGGGTTGGCCCTCAGCCCTTCTAGGAGCTGGCACTTTCCCAGTGTGGGAAGACACTGTGGAGGCTGCTCAACAAGGCAACAGATGCCCCACCCCGCCCCCACCTCAAGAATTGTGCCACCACCTTTCTTGGATGCCAAGCCAGTGAAGTAGGGCTAAATCCCAGTGTAACCTGCTGGACACGGGAGGGGCAGAGTCGCAGGGGTCAGCTAGCATGTACTAGCAGGATCCAGGGAACACCCTTGGGCCTGGAGTTTAAGGATCTTGATCAAGAGGACTGGAGAGTAAAACTGTAAAAGCAAGAATTCATTGACCTGAAGGCATTCTTTAGAGATACAGGATTTAACACCCAGGCAGGGAGCCCAAAGGCTAGAAAAAACTCAATGCTAGGGTAGGTCTAGGAAGCCTGGAGAGACTGGTGACCTTTGCTGATAAAGATGAAATGCCTGAGTGCCATGGCAGATGACAGATAAGGGGATTAAAAAGCTCAGGGATCTTGGCACACTAGAATATATATACATTCAGGGGATGTGTGAGGCTGAAAGATTTACCAGAGGATTGTTTCTGTGAAAAGACCCAGAGGAGATAGCATTCACCAAGGTCATGAGGAATGTACGGATGAGAGGATTACTGTGGGTCAGGTAGTGGCCAGGACCTGTACGTGCATTATCTCATTCTGACCGCTCGACTGCGTGAATTAGGTACTAGTTTATCCCCATTTGGCAGAGTCTTTAGAAGCTAACTAGCAACCAGTCAACAGTAACTGAAATTGTAGTCGATCTCATTTTTACTGTTGTTATTATTTTAGATTTAACTATATGCCTCTCGCTTATGTATCTAATGTTACTCAAGCTAAAAAAGACACAGAACTATTTCTATCTAAAATTGTGTTGCTTGCTGTTTCTTTCAAGCTTCCATCCCAAACACTAAATCAATTTAAGATATATTTTGAGACTATCTAATACTGCAACAAATCGGTTTATGTTAAATAGCTCCTTCAAAAAAGCGAAAGAGAGGCATGGACATATATACAGTACTAAACGTAAGGTAGATAGATAGTGGGAAGCAGCCGCATAGCACAGGGAGATCAGCTCGGTGCTTTGTGACCGCCTGGAGGGGTGGGAGGGAGGGAGACGCAAGAGGGAAGGGATGGGGGAACAGATGTATATGTATGACTGATTCACTTTGTTATAAAGCAGAAACTAATTAAAAAAAAACAGAAGGTCAAAAAAAAATAAAAATAAAAATAAAATAAAGTACAACACTTAGTTATTCCAGTTTAATTCAATTAACCTTTGAAGAGCTAAGTGCTGTGTGAGGACCAATTACCATTTTGTTTTAGCAGTTTGAATTTGGCTACATGTCTGGATACCAAAGCAAAGTAATTGTTTGTATTGAGTTTATAAATTAATAGCCTGAAATATATTTTTTCAAAAAATATAGTAATTATACATTCAATATGTGCCAGATACTCAGCCAAATTCTGGAGATAGAAGAATAAGATAGGGCTTCCCTGGTGGCGCAGTGGTTGAGAGTCCGCCTGCCAATGCAGGGGACACGGGTTCGTGCCCTGGTTCGGGAAGATCCCACATGCCGCGGAGCGGCTGGGCCCGTGAGCCATGGCCGCTGAGCCTGCGCGTCTGGAGCCTGTGCTCCGCAACAGGAGAGGCCACAGCAGTCAGAGGCCCACGTACCGCAAAAAAAGAAAAAAAAAAAAAGAATAAGATATATCCCTTGCTCTCAAAGATCTCACAGTCTAGTGAGATTTAATTTCAGACATGTAAGCATAGATCTTAGTGATTAGTTACATTCCTTCTCAAAAAGTACTGACATCCTAACTTATAAAAAATAATGCTTGATTCTCGTGATAGTTCATTTTATGTGCCAACTTGACTGGATTTCGGGTCTGTCTGTGAGGGAGTTTCCGGAAGAGATTAGGATTTGAATGGGTAGACTAAGTAAAGTGGATTGCCCTCCCCGATGTGGACAGTCATCATGTGATTCATTGCGGGAATGAACAGAACCAAAGGGTGGGGGAAGGGAGCCTTTGCTCTTCCTGCCTGACTACTGGAGATGCTCTCAATCTTCTGCCCTCAGTGCCCTTGTTTAAGGCCTTCAGTCTCTGACTGGAAATTACACCCTTTACTCTCTGGTTCTTGGGCCTTTGAACTTACACCACTGGCTTTCTTGGGTCTTCAGCTTATAGAGGGCAAATCATGGGACTTCTCAGCCTCCGTAACCATGCCAGTCAAGACCTTACAATCAATCTCTCCCAACCAATATATCATACTGGTTCTGTTTCTCTGGCAAACCCTGACTAATACAATTCTTAAGCCCAATCTGAGACAATCAAGATTTCAATTGAAGATGAGCCTGATACTGGTTAGCATAGGACTTTAACTCATAAGAACTTAAAACCAAAAAAAATAATAAAATAAAATGCATTAAACTACAAATTTTTCTTTTGGTATTTATGGTCCCTGGTATGGAAATGAGATGAAGCAGGATTTGTCTACATATAGTGGACAAAAAAGTTAAAGAGGCTATAGACATATTGATATTTTTAATGTTTTCATACTTAAAGTACATTAGGAAAAACATATATTACCACATTGTGGCATCACAATAAAATATATATATGTAATATATATTTACAATAACATATAAAATCTACAAATACTATATATATGTGTGTGTACTTACGTATGCATATTTGTGTGTATATATGTGTGTGTATATATATTGTGTGTGTGTATATATATATATATATATATATATATATATATATATATAAAATATATATTTGTTCTTTGTTTCTGGTTCCTGGCATAGAGTTTCAAAACCCCTTGAAATTTCCAAAGTCATAGGGGTGTTTTATTATTCATAAGGAACTCCTTTCAACCACGCCTGAGTTTATGCTAATGAGAGGAGGCTCTAGGTAGCTTGAGGATGAAGACAGAGAAAAACTAACCATGGGATTAGAGGGTTGGAATTTTCAGCCTCATCCTCTGCCCCTCCCCCCAAATTCTGGTTTAATCTTAATGTTTGCATTATTAGCAGATGTTTCTTTCAGTACCACTTTATATGTAATGTTTGCTTTAATATAAAAATAAAATTTGTCCCCAATCTTCAAGTCATACGTACTTGAAGTAATCCCTGTGGGTTGATAATCCGTTTTATTCTACGGCTTTTGTCCCCTTGCCCCATACCACCACCTAACCCCCTGGGTATCTTCTCTGTACACCCCCCTGACCAATCTCTAAGCTACATGGGAAACACAGCTGGAGGAGGAGAACCCAATTCCAGAAAGTGGTTCTGAAACATCAATGTGAATAAGATTCATCCTAGGGAAGTTTTGTACAAACGCAGATTTCTGGATGCTAGCCTAGAAATTCTTATTGATAGGTATGGCAGTGGGTCTCAGGAATCTACATTTTATCCAGCACTCAAAGCATGCCTAATATTAATAATCATTGCACTAGACTTTGAGCAAAACCGTCTTAGGCTTTGGTCTCAGCAAAGTGTGTGACCTGAGTCAAGCAGTTGACCCCCCCGGTCCTCTCTTCCTTATCATAAAACAAGAAGGTTGGTTAGATGCACTTGACTATTTCTTCCAGCTCCACAAAGTTCTAGCATTCCTTGATCTGTCATACTCGATTGCAAATAAATCATGAGAAAAGTTATAAGATAAAAAATAAAATCCTCCCTGATTATGGGATACAGATATTGAAATATAACCCTGCTTTATTCATAAATAATGCTCAGACTTCCTTAATAAAGTCATTTCCACTTAAAAAAACTGTACTTTGTCACACCAGTGCATTAAGTTTTCTACTTTTGTGTCTGTGAGTCATTTAAATTAAATCTAAGATACTGCAGGAGTGTAACAGTATAATTGATCTCAGGTATTTCATTATTGTGACTGTCAGTACTGTATCCTGTAATTTTCATCAGCATATTAACAAATGCCTTAAGGAAATATAACTTATTTATTCATTGGCAGAGAAACCTATGAAAATATGTTTACAGTAATTATGTTTTGAAAATTCTCATTACAGCATTTACATGATTCTCAGTGAATTATTTTATTCCTACCCCCCCCCAAAAAAAAACCCTAGACACTGCTATATCTAGGGTAATCACAAAGACACAGACTTTTACATTAAAACTAAGGCTGGGGAAGGGGGAGCATATGACAAATAGGGAGGGGCTGGTGCATAGTAGCCAGAGGATGAGGCACTGAAGTTCCAGATATGTACCTATTACTTTTTACTTTTAAATATGGGCATTAACAATAATATACAAAGCATGGAGAAAAAAGAAAACAGAAAATCTAGATCTAAATAATAGCTGGCAGTAATAGTTTGTGTAGGAAAAAGTTATGTTATGCAAATGCATCAGTATCCCTGGTCTCCCCTATTTCTAGCACATTCAAATCTGGAACACAAGGATCAACCCCTCCTTTTACCCCAAGAGACTGTTAAAGGATGTGAAAAAGAAAGAAACCAAAATGTGGAGACAAACCCATTAGCAGACCCAGAACAGAATAGAGACCCCAGATAAAACCCCATACGTATCTGGTCAAGTAATTTAGGGGTCAAGTAATTTGCAGAGAAGAGTAGAAAGGAGTGTCATAAAGACTTCAGGAAATTTTGAAAAGCATGGGCTTCCAAAGGAATACCGTATAACTCCTGAGGAGTTTGGAGGAAAGTCCTTCCCTCTAGGTCCACACATTCTAGAAGTTTATTTGCTCCCAAGGAACAGGGGGGCTTCAGGCGTGATGTCCTTCAATGTGTGTGTCCAGCTGCGCCTTGTGATGACCCACATTGTGCTAAATCTCGTTTCCTTCTTCTATGCACAAGCCCATCTGACAAGTTTGGGTTGGTTCATAAGAAAAATTGATAGTTAATGTCTTAAACTGAAGACAAATTACTGGGAGGATGTATTTTCCGCCCATTCAGTGGCTGTGAAGAATTTGGTGGGAGGAAAGGGAACTTCAAAGGCCTTCTTTTCAGTTCACGGCCTTGCTTGCGCCATGCTCGTGAACATGGGGGCCGCGTGCTGTTCCCGCTTCCACGCCCACGTTCAGCCAGAGTTTTCGTCTCATTCTGAATGGGGTGTGGTGTTATCATTAATAACATGAATAATATGACGTTAGAGTACTGATTACTATACTGAGCAGGAAACAGATGGCTCGCTCAAAAGGGGTGATTGAACAGGTTGAGTAAAGCGGCTCTTTACAAAGGTGCAGCACTGGTTAGGGAAACAGACACGTGATGCTCCTTACTCCAGAGCCAGAAACAGGGGTGGGTCAGGGTGCGCCATCATCATCCCATGGCCTGAGAGGCAAGGGGAGAGAGCAGTTATCAAAACCACAGGAGAGCTCAGCTGTAGGACAGGGCTGTCTGGCAGGAACTGGAGCAGAGAAAAGCAGTGGTGTTCCCCCGGGTGTGGCATAGAGGGGGCCCAGGCAGACCTCTCTGTCTTGCTGCTCTCAGGAATCCTGCTGGCTCCCCTCTCCATACCCCTGCAAACCCTCCTGGTCAGACTCCCAGGGCAGAGAGCAGGGTGAGCAGGGCAGAGAGTTGTTTTAGAGGGCAAGCAGAGAACATCCTGCACAGCTGAAAGATATGGAAAACCAGCCCTTTGCCAAAGAAAGTCAAACAGACCTTCTTTCAGTGCCAGCCTGGCACCTGCCCCGTCACTTCCTCATCTGTGTGTAGAGATTGGCTGACCTCACCTTCTCCTTCGCTGCTTATGTGTGGCTCCCTTTTAGCTGCGAGGGAGAAGGGGGTACAACAAGTTCTGGGTGGGGGGAACATCAGCAGAAGGAAACTGCGAAAGCTCTGGGAAAGCGTGTGCTTTCCTGATAAAAGTTACAGGGAAAGTAGTGATGTCTTTCCCTCTTATTCCTGCTTGTAACGGGTGTATAATGCCTGGAGTAGAAGTAGCCATTTTTTTAGCAATGAGGGAACAAGAATGAAGGATGCTGGTCCTGGTCCTGATATTGTTAAGCCATTGATCCAATGACAACAGCGCCTACCGCCAGATATTTTAAGTGAGAAAAATAACCTCTGACTGTTTTCTAAGTCTTCATAAACTGGGAACTTGGTGCTTGATCAGATATAGGCTGAGTGGAGTGGGTGTGACAGCTAGACTGCTGCAGGAGCATTTGCAAGAAACGGTGTAACTGAAGCATTTTGGGGACAAAAACTCAAAAATTTCGATCCACATAGGTTAGATTAGGGTATCTGTGAGCTATCTATGAGGAAACCTAGAATGAGAAGTTGCATTTATGTGTCTTAATGAAAGGCTAACTTAGAAATAAAAATTTAGTAATATATGTTATAAGTGATAATTCAAGTCTTAGAAGTAAAATGAGATCCTCTTCCTCTATTTTATATAAAGAAAAGTGTCAGGACCAAGTTCAGAAACTCCAACATTTAGAGCTTAGACAAAGATGGGATGCTCCCAATGGTAGATTTAGCAAAGAACCAGGTAGAGGTCAAGAGAAAAATGCATTTTAAGAAGCAAACAGACAACAGTTTTTGGTGAAATGGAGAAGTTAAGTAAATTAAGGAAGATGTTGGTCACTGATGATATTTAGAAGGAAAAACTAGTTCTTGGTGGCTGATCTGATGTTTCAAGAAACAGCATCCTGTTATAAAGGGTTGCCATACCCAACATAGCTGTTCTCTATGAGAACAGTGCTCAAACCTGTTTGTTACTGGCACAATTTAAATATTAACTGCGAATAAAGATAAGGAATAATTCTTTTTTGCTCCTTGTTTCATCTGTAAATGTCGTTTTAAGGTCTGTTGGAACATCTGTTAATGAAAAAGTTACAAGAAAGAGAGAGAGAGAGGAGGGGGGAAAGAGAAAGAAAGAACGAAAAGAAGAAAAAGAAAGAAAAAAAGAAAGAAAGGAAAGAAGGAAGGAAGAAAAGATGTAAAGAAAAGAGAAAGAATTTAGGGAATAAAGGTCAATTTCTTATTACCAGATGTTATAATTGGATTAAAATAATGGTACTAAATATTAAGTTAGAAATGGAAAATTTTAATTAAATATGCAGATGCTGTCTCTGTTCTTTGTCATTAGAATAACAGGCCCTAACCTGGAAAACATGCTGAAAGTAGGTGAGGAACACAACCTCTAATAGGATGTCACTAAGATGACTGAACCACATAGACAATGATTTGAAGGTTTATCTGCATCTTATTAAATAATTGCTTGGGGCAAGTTACTTAATCTCTCTGAGACTTGAATTTCTCATTCATAAGACGGGGACAAGAATGAGCACCTTGAAGATTACTTGTGAAGATAAACCACAAAATGGGAGTGTTGAACTGATTTC
The DNA here is from genome assembly GCF_949752795.1 of Hyperoodon ampullatus. NCBI lineage: Eukaryota > Metazoa > Chordata > Mammalia > Artiodactyla > Ziphiidae > Hyperoodon > Hyperoodon ampullatus. The sequence continues at coordinate 67,869,970 of NC_136929.1, forward strand.
TAAGACCCTCCCCAAACTGCTTTACCTGAGCTCATGGCCTTCAGTGCCGGTTCTCCTGTTACCCAGGAAGCACCTGCGCTGTTCTGAACTGGCTATTTCTTTTCACTTTCATGGCAAGTAAGACCTTGATTATCCTTGAATAGCCTTGCCTGGGTGAACTGAGATTTGGAAGGGGTGAAGAAAATGTTTCCTCTGAAAGTATACACTTCCGGCATATGTCCATCTTACCTGTGATGTCTTAGGGCTTAAAAGTTCAGCATCTGCTGACATCAGTTCTAATATTCACTGTCAGCTGCTGCCTTTGTCAGCCTTACATGAGTCAGCAGTGATATTATTCTATTGTTGATTTAGTGCTATTTCTGCGTGGGCATTGCCAAACCACACTTCGGTATAGTTATCATTATATTTAAACTTATTCTTCTCCGTAAACCTTTTAGGGCATTACAAAAAAGAATCCTTTCTCTCAGTGAGATAGATTTTTAGAACTGCTTGAAACTTCAGATTTTTTTTCAGGGTTCAGTAAGAAGATGGTGTGCTGGATAACTCTAACCCTGTGTCAGCATTTTCAAGACGTGACTCTCATTCCTCCTTGGGCTTTGCCTGCAGTGCCAAATTGAATCAAAATAAGTTGAAACTTTCTTATTTTCTTTAGAAGAAACATTTGAGGTCACATGTATTTTAGGGGAATTATCAAGACACTATCTCTATAATCCAGAACTAAGAAATACTATCCATTTGACATGCTTAATTTTCGACTGTCTACTCTATTTATGGCACTGTGCTAAATACAATGAAGACACAGTAAACAATCAACAGATTTTGCCCTTTATATGCTTATATTCTTTGGAATAGATAAGACCAGCAATGACATCACACCAACGATAGCAAGTAACGTATAAGGGGGATTTAGAAAGAGAAAGATTATTTCTAGTGGAGAAGATTGCATCTACAAGATAAAATTTAGATTCCTTGTCTTTTCTTCATACTCCTCACCTCCTTATCTCCCCGTGTACTTGTATATAAGTACTCCCCGATATAGTCTCTAGTCCCCAATAGCCATATGCGTTTGCACCTGTAAGTCCTTGCCCACACTGTTCCCCTCTCCTGAAATGCTCTTTTCCACCTGTTAGAAGCCATTCATTCTTTAAAAGCTGATTATTTTGTTGCTGCCCATGTGATGGTTTCATTGACATCTCTGTTAATCATTCTGACCTATGGGGCCCCAAAGCACCTTATCAATAACTGTTAACTAATATGTCACGATAAATCATTTTCCATGATGAATGATAAAGTTATCATTTTAATACGTGTATCTCTCCCCTCAAAAATGAGAGCTCTTATAAGGAAAGGACCTTGAAATATTTACCATTGTATTCCTAGCAACTAGCAACATTCCTTACAACTTAATAAACACACATAGTAAATGTTTGTGGAATAAGATAGCATTTATGTTAAGACAGCCTAAGGGCCAGACCAAGCAGAGGGACTTCCAGTTACCCTACCCTTTCCTGGAAAAATGCTGTTATATCTCATACATACAAATCACCCTGTGGTCTTTCTACCCTGGCCGTGGCTTACTGGATCAGGCACAGAGAGTGAGCCCAAAGCCTTCATTTACCAAAGGGTTATAGGTTGTTAAGTGTAGAGATCTGCCCTTTACTGGTTGGGTGAACCAATCAGATGCTCTCAAGAAGTTTGAGATCAAAACAGGAAGGGACAATGTCAGCACACTTTTCAGCAGAGGCAGAGACAGAGTTGCTGATTCATCATGTGATGAAGCAGAAATGTTGAAGCCACAAATTCCTGCTGTTGAGTAAGCAGTCAGTTACCCTGGTTGCTGGAAGTTCATGTATCCAGAACCAAATTCAAGAATACATAGTTCTGAATAAACTGGTTGAGATAACACTGAGTTGTTTTCCTGTTCCATGATACCTATATAAAGCCTAAGCAGGTAGAGAAGAGAAAGTATGTTATAATAGAATTTATTTTTATTGCTGTTATAGACTTAATGTTTGTGTCCACCCCACCCCCCAATTTATATATTGAAGCCCTAATCCCCAGTGTAACTATATTCGGAGATGGGGTCCTATAGGGAAGTAACTAAGGTTAAATGAGGTCAGAAGGGTCGGGCCCTGATCCAATAAAATTGCTGACCTTATAAGAATAGACACCAGAGAGCTCTGACCGCCCACACACACCCCTTTCCTTGGTACATGCACCCAGGAAAGACCATGTGGAGACATTAGGGAGAAGGCAGCCATCTGCAAGCCTGGAAGAGCTCTCACCAGAAACTGAACTCTGCCAGACCTTGATCTGGGAATTCCAGCCTCCAGTACTACAGGAAAATAAGTTTCTGTTAAGCTACCTTGTCTTTGGTATTTTGTTATGGCAGCCTGAACTGACTAAGAAAATTGCCTATAAAATAATACATACTGATTAAGGAAAATTTGAAAACTATAGAAACACACAAAGAAGAAAAAAATTAACCATCTAAATAACCACAGGAAATAACACTATTTACATTTTTCATATACATCTCATAAATACTTAAAGGATAAATTCAAGTTTGGACTCTTTATTGTTTAGCTAGTGGGACACAATTGAAGGTGACAGTCAAAATCGTGCTTCAAAAAGATAGGTCTTGCTGTTCTCTAGGTAGGATTGGAAAGTTTGGAGATACTGGCACAAGTTAGAAGTTACTTTATCTAGGCTATGCCAAAAAGACCTCTAATAGAACATCGGAATATGAAAAAATGTGACATATATGTAAAACATTTGAGAAATACAAATGCTATTGCTTAACGACATCTGGGTGTGAGAATAGGGATATCAAGAGAAGTCAATTATGATGAACATTTGGGTAAAAAATATATATAAATACTAAAAAAAACACATGTAAATGAGAAAATATGGGACTTGCTAAAAAATTAATGCTTTTTGGCTATAACTGCATGATAATATATACATGTCACAAACTGGTATTGGAATACTACATGGTCTTCATTGTCTAATGGTTACTGTTTCCAAGCACTTTTGAAATCTAATAGAGAAAATTCCATTAGGTTTTCAAGGAATAACTTCCTGTGGCTTGAGGCTCTGTTCTCCGCTCCTACAGTTCTGTCCTCTGCACCCACAGCTCAGGCTCCTCCTTTGCTTCTGCATATCTAGCCTCTGTGCCCACAGCTCTGGCCTCTGCCTCTGCACCTGTGCCTCTGTTTTGAGTCATTCTCCCTTCTTCTTGAAGGGTAGCATATGTTTGTTGATGAATAGTTTTTTTCATTCTGTAGAATTTTTAGGAATCACCCACCCTTCTTACATTTTATTCTGTTACTTTCCCTTTCTACTTCAAGATGGCAGTGTTTCTTCAGGTATATTCTCAAAAACCTTGTGGGTCTCCTGTGTATGTCACCTGGATTCACATTTTTAAACCATGGTCTTCTGCAGATCTTTCCTGGGTAATCTTATCTCTATTTCTGGCTTCTGCTGTCTTCAGCACTAGCAAAAGGTTGTCCAGCAAAAGCCTGTCATATTACCTTCCTTTTATATGTGTTAAATCTTCCTGTGCTTCTCTAAGGACAGTTATGACTTACTTAGGGTTAGATAATCCAGGATAATCTCCCCATCACAAGATACTTAATCACAGCTGTAAAGACCCTTTTTCCAAACAAGGTAATATTCACAGGTTCTGGAGATAAGGATGAGGATATATCTTTTGGAGCAGTTATCAGCTACACATCATTTATATCTATTGGAAAGAATTTAGTCACATTTTATAGCTAGAAGAAAGGAAGGCTGGGAAGTACAGTCTACCAGGGAGCCATGTGCCCAGCTAACACTCTAGGGTTCCATTACTGAGGAAGGGTAGAACAGATATCATGGGGACAATTAGCTGTCTCTTCCCATCCATCTCCTATGTATATGAAGAGAAGTGTTCTTGATTCTCTGAGACATTAAAAAAATAAATCAATTCTTCCTCTGGGGAAGTTACCATCTTGGTACAAAGACAAGTATCTGCCAAGTTAAGTCACTCTATTAGGCAGTATTGAATTAGGCTCCAAATGGTGACCCAAACGGTATGTAACACATTTTCAGAAAATGATATGGTCTCTGTGGGTTGAAGCGTTTTTACTGAAGTCTTTTTGGAATAAATGAGGCTTGAAATAAGTCTTAAGAGGACAAGCAGAGTTTTAACCAGGTAGAAAGGGCATACTGACAGGGATGGTCAGGAGGTTTCCGCTGGAAAATATAATCTTCTGTAGAAGCTTCTCTAAAACTGGGAATATCTAGACTTCACCTGTTCTTCATCAGTCAGGAAGTTTTTCTTCTGGTTATATCAGAATATCAATGAATATGAAAAATAGGTGCCAAAATGTGTAGAGTGTTTAGTGACTAGGAAAAGTTAATACTGCACTTGAATCAAGAGAATAGGAGCAATTACTGAAGACCATCAGGGGCTTCATGAGAAAATATCATGATCAGTTTTTTTATTAGTTATCTATTTTATACATATTAGTGTATATATGTCAATCCCAATCTCCCAGTTCATCACACCACCACCCCCGACCCCGCTTTCCCCCCTTGGTGTCCATACATTTGTTCTCTACATCTGTGTCTCTATTTCTGCCTTGCAAACCGGTTCATCTGTACCATTTTTCTAGATTCCACGTATGTGTGTTAATATATTTGTTTTTCTCTTTCATGATCAGTTTTTGAAAATAGGAAAGATGAATTTTATATTTGATATTGATGAAAAAGCATTGACTGGTCCTCAGTAGCAGAATGTATTCCAAGTACATACTCACTTTTTACTCACTTTACCAAACAATTGGGGTTGACATAGTTCAGAGAGACAGGACACTTTCCCAGCATAAGATCTTGGACTGAAACTTAGAAAACTTATTTATCCCTTCTGGCTCAATTTTTTATTACTTGCAGATAGAAGTGACTGAGCTGGGGGTGGAGAGGGACTCCAGAGCATTTTTCTTAATCTCCAGAAAGGCACCATTGCTGACTTGCTTCTGTATGTGCTCAAGCCTCTATCCTTATGTGTGATGGGGTTTGCTGTGCAGATAGGAATGAGCGGGGTCAAGGGTGGGGATACAAATTGCATAGAGGTTTGTATTCTTGACTTTCTCTTCCCCACACCTCAAAATATCACACAGTAACCAGCTGTCAACTTGCATAGTGATCAAAGTAATAAAGTAGTAACAGTCAGCTGCCAATTTACATTATTTGTAGTAAAGTAACGTTCAGGATGGAAAATGAGGGCTGTATCTCTGCTGATGACATTTATTAATATTCTCAAACTCTATATTTAAAAAGTCATAATGCCTTTGTTGAGTTTGTTGTCAGAAGACTGAGGAATCTTTCAGTTTTGCATATTTTCAAGAAGAAATAAGTCCCGAGTGTTTTTTTCCCCTCCCCTCCCCCAAGATGTGGAAGAAATCTTTAACTGTTCTTTACAGGACACTCAGAAGCCCTGAGATGGGCTGTGTGAGACTGGAGCTGGTAGAAGTGTTCTACAGTCATTCAGGTGATACAGGACAAGCCCTAGCCTTTTGGAACAAGAATAGGATCACTATAAAGGAAACAGACACCTAGAAATCTACAGCCTCGGCTTGTAAAGCCAGCTTCCTATTTACGTTTAAGAGATCTGTGGCATCCGTTGGGAAGAAAGAGCGCGTTTGTTAGCATATGCAAGAAGCACAAACCAGCATTGTGTGTGAGCCCCAGAGCTTGTCACTAGAGATGGATGCCCCTCTGAAGGACCATTAATAAAGGCTGTGGCAGGGCCTAGGATTTGTAAAAGGACAGAGAAAAGAATAGAGGTGCTGAAAGACTTCTGTGCATTCCTAATAGGAAGAAGACAATGTCCAGTTGATAAAAAGGGGATCCAAAGAAATTGCATCCACAATTTATTCACTATAAAAAAGTAGAATATATCAAAGATTAAGATAGATAGATAGATAGATGATAGATGGATATCTTATAGTTTCAGAATTTAAAAACTTCAAATACTGTAGTATTATACAATATAAGATTTAATTATATTCATTCTCATTTTTAATAGAATGAAAACACTTCATCTGATTTTTAATGAAATGCCGGAGGAAAATTTAAGCATAGAACTGCTTAAGTGGTATCTGCTGTCATATCATGGTTACTCCCAAACATATAAGGAAGTGGTGAAAAATGATACAAAAGTGCTATTCTTGAGGTAATGTTAACACCTCCCAGCAGAAAACTCTAAGATTGGGTAAATAAAAGAACACAATGAATGAATAAATTATCTGGGAACAGGGTAAAAAAAGTAGCCCAATCCTTTAACATCCTGTGATTCTGCTTTACCCAGCCCAGGTTCTTACTGCTTCTGTGGACTCAGTAAATGGGTCCTAAGACCTGCAGTCTCTCCCACCACCAAGTGACCCGAATCACCACACCCTATTTCATTCTGAGTTCATGCTCACAGGAGCCCTGGGGTGAAGGCGGGGCAGGGATTATCCCATTTTGAAGCTTAGAGTGATTGAAGCCCGGGTCATAAGAATGTTAAGACCGAGGCCAGAAGGACTCAAATATTCTAAATCCTATTTTGGTCTTTGCTACTCCCTGCGCTTAAGTTATACTCCCACAGACATTCTTATTGTGTTACTGTTCTTTTTAAAAACCATCAATGATTCCCTACTTCATTTTGAGTAAGTCAGTCCTTCTCAGCCTTCTGTATAAGGCTGTTTAGACAGCAGCTTAATCTATCTACATCATCATTTCCCCCCATGCCCTGCTCGCACTGAGGAGTCCAGACCCACCCTGGGCGTCCCTGTTTCCATGTCCTTGTTCACATTCTTTCCTCTCTCTCGTCCACACATGCTTCTCATGTCCTCAAACAAGAGTCTTAGTATTCTGATTGCTTCCACTGCATTTAGCAATCGTTTTTTATTCTAGCACTCACCAGAGTCTCTCTTGAATTAGAAGTATTCATATACTATGATTTTACCCTTCAGCAGACTGAGTTCTTGGCCACAGATTCTTCTGTTTGAATTCTCTGTATTGGGTCCCAGAGTTCCTATAATGTATGCCTTGCAGATAGATGTTCACTAAATATTTCTTCGAATCTAACATCTGTTGGACTCTTGTTTTATTATTTAGCTTGTCACTCATCCATGCTTTTCCTACCCAACTAAATTACATGCCCTTTGAATACTGCTCTCCTACTTTGTAGGAACTTAAAAATACGATGACTGAAGGAATTCCCTGGTGGTCCAGTGGTTAGGACTTGGCGTTTTCACTGCAGGGGGCTTGGGTTCAATCCCTGGTCTGGGAACTAAGATCCCACAAGCCAATGCGGCAAGGCCAAAAAAAAAAAAAATTATAATGACTGAAATGTGGTTGGTATAGTGAGAAATGATACGTGCAAGGATGACTATTTTAAAGCCAATGTGTATACCCAAACTCTGTGTATGTGGCTTATATAATCATAATTATGTTGCCCGTACCATGGCAGTATAATACAGAGAACGATTTCTTTTACTTATCTTCATTATGGTAATTCCAACAGGTAATAAATATTTTAAGCAAAGAGGTATCAAATATTTCACTTGACAATGATTTTTGGATGTTGCCAAGCTTCTTATATTTTTTGGAAATAGCATCTGGAATTTACTGAGAGAATATGAGATTCTCCATGCTACCAAGGTGTAGGATATTATGACTCTTAGAGGGAACATTCTCTAAAGTTTGCACATACTAATCACTGACATATTTTGAGGGCTTATTATGTGTTAGGCACTCTTGTAAGAGCTTTCCATGTGTTATTTTATGTAATTCCCATAACAACTTAAGAAGCAGCCTCTGTTATTTTTCCCACTGTTTTACAGTTGAGGAAACCGAGATAGTGTTTATATAATCTGCTCCAAGTCACACAGTTGCTTGCTACACGGCAGAGCTGGGATCTGAGTCCAGCCAGCCTGACTCCAGAGGCTGAAGACTTATCCACAGGGTGATATTACAGGAGGGAGGGTTGTTTTCTGTCTGCATCTGTGGGCAAGGCCAGCCATCCACAAAGGTCACTGCTGCCCCAGGTCAGCAACTGCAGCGGTGTCAGGCAGCGAGGAGGCCCTGTGATGTGCCTACAGAGCTCTCTCCTACTTGCACACTGTGTGTAGGGACTGGTGTATGCAAATTACTGCTGGGAAGTCAAGCAGTTCTTAGAGAGCATAGGCATTTCATAGGACAATGATTCAGTCTTCAGGTGAAGTCCCGAATTGACTAGAGATGATTCAGTTTAACGAGGTGTCAAGGCGTAAGTTAGGATGTTAATCACACTTTGTCCCTCCAGCCGTGACTCCTACCCCTTCGTGGGAGCCGGAACCTGAGGGCAGGGGGAGGAGGGCTCGGTGCTCCCAAGAGCTGCTCTGCAGGGCTGCCTCCCTCGCTCTTCCGGTTCCCATGGTGCCTTGGCTCTGTCCCCAGTCTGCCAGCCTCTCTGCTGTGTTCGGCCCCAAATCGTGTACAAACTAGAGTCAAAATAGTGCTCAGGAAAATGCATTAAGGTGAAATTGTACAGCATCCGTTTCAAATCTAGTGAGCTGATGATGAATATTTGCAGCGCATGTCATTTTTGTTGTTACTGCTAATTCTTAAGGTTCACTTTGGTTATGCATTTGCATAATACAAAAATATATATGATGTAAAAAAAAAAGCATGTGGTGTGTCTATATAATATAGATGGCTTGTATAATGATATATAAATACATGATCGACACCTAGGCTGGATAATAGATATCAGATAGGTAGATAGATTGTCTTAACTAGTTACTCAAGTCCAATACACCAAGGTTAGAATCTCAGCTGTGCCATTTACTAGCTCACTGTTAACTTTTTAAAGAACGTCAAGCTCTAAAATGAGGATAATGCACCTTCATAAGAGTATTCTATTTATAATTTAGAATTTTTTCTTCCCTGGATACTGAGTTTCCTGGCTTTTAGAAAATTTGGGTTGAGGAAATTAAGAATCTCTGACCTTGAAATCAAAATCCTGCTCTCCTAGGGAGAGGCCCAGATGTCAACAGTAGAGGTAACCATTCAGTAGCAATCCCCTCCTGCCTCCTATGATAAATTTCCTAAATTGATCTGGAATCTACATGACAAATTGTCGGAGCTAAAGGCCCACAAGCTCCATCTATGTGGCATAAGGGTCTTTTGAAAAACAAGTAAATCCAGTTAAGAAGAACACCCAGAAGGAGGGAGACAAAGGGTTTGGTATGTTGTGTTCATTAGGCCAACCCAAGAATGCAAGAATCAGAAAGTCTGTAACTTTCAGGTGAGTAAAAATACATACAGATAAGTCTCAAAGCTTTGCTCTTCATTTACTGGTCTCCAAGCCCAATTATATCCCACCCTTTCAAGTCAATGGATTCTTTTTTTTTTTTTTAGCTCACAGAAACACAATCCAAAATGGCAGGAGCATAATTCTAATTTATTTCCATCTCAGATTTTTATACCTGTAATTATGTTTGTGTTAAATTAGATGAAAATGTCACTCTACCAATTTGCTTCTTCCTTTGTAACCTTTTGCATACCAAGTTTATCATTCTGACAAATAAAAGAGCTCTCCAACCTTGACACCGAAGAAGAAATGCAAATTATATTTTTCCACATTAGAAAACAACTATCAATCATGTCATTTAAAAATTAGGTGACATATCCAATGAAGTTTGAAATCTTTAGCTATTTGGAGTCTATGGGATAAAAATATGACTTAATATTAAAAGAGCAAAATTAGTAAGAGTAGATGTTATAATTGTTAATTCAAATAACCAAAATAATAATTGAGGGCCTGAATAAACTGCAGATTGCACTTTCGGAAAGGCATTTTGAAACTTTTGCTTGGTTTCTTAAGGGTACAAGTACCTCCTCAGAAACAGAACTCCAGTTTACTTTAATGAAATAGAAGCTAGCATTTTCCAAGATACCTTACCTTGTTTCCTCCCTTTCCAGAAACTATCCCATTTCTTATTGTTATGTAACATTTCATTTCACAAATTGCTACAGCAACACTGGCCTTTAAAATATGGACACTGGTTTTCCTGACTCTTAGCTGCCCAAGAAGAGTAAATCTTCGGAAGTTTCGAGCCTAGATAAAGCAAGTCCCAGAGGAAAGGAGCTCATTCCTCATCTCCTCCACCAAGATGAAGGTGGGTTGTGCGACCAGCGATTTTCTGTGACTCCTTTTCCATCACAAGTCATTCCTTTGCTCTCCCTGCTCTTGTTCTCAGCCAAGGACTTTTGGGAAAGAAAAGAAGACAGGTGTACAGACCATCCTGATTGGAATTAACACCAACATCTCCAAGATTACCACTTCCCTGAATTCTCTGTAGGCAGATACTATGATTCCTATTTTATAGGTGCTAAAAGTAAAATGCAGAGAATTTGAATGACTGAGCCAAGATGATCACGGAAAGTTGGAGGCAGAGGTGAGACGAGAAGGTACATGTTCAGGCTGAAACCACAGCCTTAAGTTTCCTGTTTTTCAAGGGCAGAACCTATATTTGTTTCTGCTTTGTACAGTTCCTTTAAAGCACTCCCCCGCCACTACACACACAGGTAGGTTTTTCCTAAATGATGATGCTTTGCCTTGGTGTGAGTGATGGTGGATTTTAAGGGCCCCTCCCTATCTGTCAGTCTAGCTCTTTTCCTGTCCCAAAATGTATCTGGATTAAGTTTTGTCTTCACCATGTCTACGTGCGAATGCAAATAAATTTCCCTGGAAGGATAACAAATTAGTCCCCTGTAAATGTAACATATGTCATTTAATATTGTCACAGAAAAAAGCAGAGTCTAAATCATCTCTTCTTACCTTGAATTCATGGATCTAAAATGGGAGTGGCTGAGACAGACATGTGGGTGTATTTAGCTCTGAAAACCCTACCTTGAAACTATATTCACAATTTTGAGTTTATCTGCATTTTTTGGAGGAGACAAAATACCATTTTCATAAGATTCTCAAAGAGGTGTGTGATCCTCCAAAATTTAAAACTTTAATCATACAGGTTATCTACATGCACTGGATCTAAGACCACACCTCATCTAGGCCTTCTCGAAATCAGGGAATCCTTGAAACCCACCTTTCCCTCCTCCACAACACTCACCAGCACTATTTACCTTGAACCTACATAATAAGTAATCTTACTAGGCCATTTATCCCTGTGTATGTCTGCCACCACAGCCCTAGACCACAGGTCAACCATGATCTCCCACGGGGAGCCCCACAGGCTCTGTACATGCTTCATTCTGTTTCCTTCAAGCACTCCTCCTCAAGGCTTGGTCCCTTCCATTGTGCTCTCTGGAAACGAGGGTCCATTATTGGCAATGTGCTCTACCCTCCATCTATTTGCTGAATGTTTTTTCCACCCTCTGGTTAAAGGACCAACTCTCTTAAGGACCCTGCTTCACTATAGCCCCTTAGTGGTGGCTCTTGCACCTTCCACAGCCTTTATGTCTCTGGGCTTGGAGGAGGGATTGGCTAGACTTCCTCATTTCTCCTCATTGCTGACATTTGTCTATTTCCCCTTCCTTTTCCCTGAAAGCCTCTTTTTCTATTTCCATTTTGAAATTATATTACCCACTACCCTTCCTTGTTGCTGTCATCTATCCACTCCTGGGTCACTCTTTTTTCAGGAATTTGAACACCAATACTATTCTTATCTTGACCTTAATGAATTCAGTATACTCACAGATGATCCTATCAATATCCTGCTCTCTCTGTTCCTTGAACTTTTTTAATGATCTTGCTTTCTATTCTATTGAAATATTTTTATTTTGGGAATTCCCTGGTGTCCCAGTGGTTAGGACTCCACACTTTCACTGCTGAGGGCATGGGTTCAATCCCTGGTTGGGGAACTAAGATCCTGCAAGCTGCATGGTGCAGGAAAAAAAAAAAAAATTCTATTTCAATTATTCCCATGGCCATACCCTCTAGTTTTTGTCCAAAGGGGCTCTTCGTCTGATCCATAGAATTCTGAAGATGATCTGAGTGAATGTTTTCTCAGATCTCTCAAAGATGGTACATAACTAATGCCATTCTAAATTCATAGGAGTGAGGTTAATTCATTACATATTTTAGATATGTTGCACATGAAAGCTGAATTCTCTCAAGGAACTCTGATTGAGAATGTCTGCACCAATGATTGCAATTCTCCATAATCCTAATTTCAGATATTTTATCTCTGACAATAGCATTCTACCTTTCCAGCATACTCCCACTAGTAGCTCATCTCAATATCCTTGACTTAATACAACTGCAAAGTCCTGTTAGCCATAGGAAGATAACACATTCACAGGTGCAGGGAATTACGCAGTGAACAAATTTGGGGGCCATTATTCTGTCTACAACCTAGCCCAACTTCAACCATCACTATCAAGATTATAGATGGTTTATATTCTTTCATCCTGTTCTATTTCCTTGGTTTCATTTTCTTCTTCAGGGATTTCTGTTGTTTGGATTTTGGATTTTCTTTGTTTATCATCCATACTTGTCACTTTCTCTTGAACTCTTTTTATCTCTTCATTCCTTTTTTGATTTTTAAATATTTTCTTCTTTTCATCTTCTGTTTCTCTCAGGACATTATTTTCTCTTGTATTCCTTCCAGTAGTCTGGTATGACTTTTAGTCTAATAGTCTGAAATGATTTTTTTCTTTTATTTCTAATTCTTTACTGAGTTCTGTACTTCATTTCGTAATTTCTCTAATTTTGGTTTATGTTGTTCTTTCATGTCTTATGTCAGTTGTTAAAGGTCTTTTACCCTTGTTTTGAAATAGTAGGTACAGATTTTATCTGTTTGGTCAGCATGACTTTTTGAGATGTCCACATAGATATATTTTGCTCCTATTATTGACCTCACCATGGTTTTGCCTGTTTTGTTTTGCTTGATTGTTTTCTGCTGCCTACTTTTGAGAAATTAATTTTTTGAACTTTTGGAAGGATTTGTGAAACAAAGGTTCACTTCATGGACTACCCTCTTCTATTTTGTTTTGTTATGCTTTTTTGTCATATAGTATTAAAAAGTAGGACAGCCTTCTTTTCGAGATTTCTTGGCTTTGTTCTCTCTTCTTTTATTGGGAAATTCTCTTTCTTCATCTTTGTGTCCTTATTTTGCTCAATTATAATTTCAGTTCCAGCAGTTTTTCTTCATTAAGTGGCCGTGTCTTGGAGGCGCCCTGGTAGGTCTGTGTAGGGAGTCTGGGATGTTCATAAGGACGCTGACTGCCCCTGACCCTTCACACCTTCCTGAAGGGTTCTTGAACTCACCCGTTAGTAGGCTGGGCACAACCTCTCCCAGCTTCAGGTGCATTTCTCCCATTCTCTGGTCATGCCTTCCAGTGAATACTTGTTGACTATTTGGGGATTCTATCCTGAGATCTATCTGATGCTCCCTCTGCTTCTCCCTGCACAGATTCTGGAACTGTGCGCTTTGGTGGCTATTGGTGGCTCACCCACACCTGCTTGGCATTTTGACATTCATAGAGACACCACGCCAACCAGATTTGTGGTAACTTTTGTCATGGGTTTTCTATTTTACTATAAATCTACAGTATTTATTATTTTGCTTCATCTGTTTTTGTGGTGAATTCAAGAGATCTAATATTATACTGTCACCATCATTTTTCTAGAATGCTAGAGTCTTCTCCTTAGATACATAAATTTATTTATTAAAAAATATATGTACGGGCTTCCCTGGTGGCGCAGTGGTTGAGAGTCCGCCTGCCGATGCAGGGGACACGGGTTCGTGCCCCGGTCCGGGAAGATCCCACATGCCGCGGAGCGGCTGGGCCCGTGAGCCATGGCCGCTGAGCCTGCGCGTCCGGAGCCTGTGCTCCGCAACAGGAGAGGCCACAACAGTGAGAGGCCTGCGTACCGCAAAAAAAAAAAAAAAAATATATATATATATATATATATGTACAATTAGTTATTAACGTTTTATTTTAACGTTGTTAAAATAAAAGTTTACTCATTGAAATATTTAAAAATTTATTAAAGTGGTATTTTTATTTATTTATTAAAATTATATTCATATATTTAATTTGTTAATAAACTTTTATTTTAAATAACTTTAGATTTACTGAAAAAAATACAAAAGTAGTACAGAGAGCTCCTGTATACCTCTCACCCAGTTTTAGTTTCCCCTAATGTTGTCATCTTATATTACCATGGTATATTTGCCAAAACTAAGAAACCACCATTGCACATTACATTTAACCAAATTCTAGACCTTATTTGGATTTCACTAGTTTTCCCACTAATTACTTTTTTTCTATTCCAAGATCCTATCCAGGGTCCTTATACCGTATCACAGTAAGTTTTCATGTTTTCTTAGCCTCCTCTGGTCTGTGACAGTTCCTCAGGCTTTCCTTATTTTTCAAGTCCTTTATAGTTTTGTGAGTACTGGTCAGATATTTTGTAGCATGTTCCTTATTTTTGTAGAATGTTCCTCGATTTTATCATCATTAGGGGGTTTTTTTGGTTTATTATTTGGGGGAGGGGCATGGTTTAAATAACACAGAGATGAAGTGCCCCTCTCATGACCTCATATCTGGGAGTACATGATATCAATATGACATTAATAGCAGTGTTCACTCTGATTACTTGGTTAAAGTTCCATACATTTTTGCTGAATTATTAACCGAAAGTATTTTCCTCCCAACCTCCTTCACACAGCTACAAACAGCATCCACTCAATAGAGTTCATGATCTCTTTTAAGATATTAGGTACTAGGGCTTCCCTGGTGGCGCAATGGTTGAGAATCTGCCTGCTAGTGCAGGGGACATGGGTTCGAGCCCTGGTCTGGGAGGATCCCACATGCCGCGGAGCAACTAGGCCTGTGAGCCACAACTACTGAGCCTGCGTGTCTGGAGCCTGTGCTCTGCAACAAGAGAGGCCGCGATAGTGAGAGGCCCGTGCACCGCGATGAAGAGTGGCCCCCGCTTGCCACAACTAGAGAAAGCCCTCGCACAGAAACGAAGACCCAAGACAGCAAAAATAAATTAATTAATTAATAAACTCCTACCCCCAACATCTTTAAAAAAAAAAAAAGATATTAGGTATTGCAACTTTCTTTTTCAGGGTCCAGGCACACGTATTTTAAATATTCAGAGTTTTAACTTTCTATCTAAAGAAAAATTGGCATCTCCATGGCTGACATGGTGAGGAATGTGAGGAACATACCAAATGCTCTTCCAGGAAGACTTGGCTTTTTGATAACCTTCAAGTCATAGTAATAAAATTCATATGAGGTGTTTTCAGAGATTATAAATTATAAAATTAAGAGAATGTATTGAGAAGTTTAAAGTAGATCACAGGTTCACCGCAGAGCTTGCTTAACTGACATATGCCAAGATCTGGTTTGATTCTAATGAGGCCCCAGCTCCCAATGCATCTCTCTCCAAAGGAAATTTCAATGACAACAGAAAAGTGAAGATCTTATTTTTTCTTGACCCATCAGATTCAATTTGGGCCTACATGATTTATTGCTAGCAATGTCTTTTTTCCGCCTTTAAAATAAAAAGAAAATGGGACATTTCAAATACACTACTGCTGTTAGTTCATCAAATTAAACACCTTAGAAAATGGAAAAGTAATATTAATCACATGTATCCACCGACATTAAAAGCATTACAATATAAAGCAACAACTTTGCTAATCCAGTGGAAATTCATATACTGTTTGGGAAGACAATGTTTGCAAAAAACCTGCTTGGTTTTGTGAGTTTAAAATGGCTAATCTGTAATAATAAATGATGCAATTTTAGGGAACTCCAAAGAGTAAGGGATACTTTTACATTTGTTGCCTCATTTTATTTTCACATATCTCCTGTGAAGCATGGATTCATATACCTGTTTTACAAATGAGGAGGCTAAGGCTCAGAAAACTTAATACCTAGAAACAAATGACAATGAAAACACGACGACCCAAAACCTATGGGATGCAACTAAAGCAGTTCTAAGAGGGAAGTTTATAGCAATACAATCCTACCTCAAGAAACAAGAAACATCTCAAATAAACAACCTAACCTTACACCTAAAGCAATTAGAGAAAGAAGAACAACAACAAAAAAAAAACCCAAAGTTAGCAGAAGGAAGCAAATCATAAAGAGCAGATCAGAAATAAATTTTAAAAAATGAAGGAAACAATAGCTAAGATCAATAAAACTAAAAGCTGGTTCTTTGAGAATATAAACAAAATTGATAAACCACTAGCCAGACTCATCAAGAAAAAAAGGGAGAAGACTCCAATCAACAGAATTAGAAATGAAAAAGGAGAAGTAACAACTGACACTACAGAAATACAAAAGATCATAATAGATTACTACAAGCAACTATATGCAATAAAATGGACAACCTGGAAAAAATGGACAAATCCTTAGAAAAGCACAATCTTCTGAGACTGAACCAGGAAGAAATTGAAAATATAAACAGACCAACCACAAGCACTGAAATAGAGATTGTGATTAAAAATCTTCCAACAAACAAAAGCCCAGGACCAGATGGCTTCACAGGCGAATTCTATCAAACATTTAGAGAAGAGATAACACCTATCCTTCTCAAACTCTTCCAAAATATAGCAGAGGGAGGAACACTCCCAAACTCATTCTACGAGGCTACCATCACCCTGATACCAAAACCAGAAAAAGATGTCACAAAGAAAGAAAACTACAGGCCAGTATCACTAATGAACATAGATGCAAAAATCCTCAACAAAATACTAGCAAACAGAATCCAACAGCACATTAAAAGGATTATACACCATGATCAAGTGGGGTTTATCCCTGGAATGCAAGGATTCTTCTATATATGCAAATCAATCAATGTGATACACCATATTAACAAATTGAAGGAGAAAAACCATATGATCATCTCAACAGATGCAGAAAAAGCTTTTGACAAAATTCAACACCCATTTATGATAAAAACCCTCCAGAAAGTAGGCATAGAGGGAACTTACCTCAACATAATAAAGGCCATATATGACAAACCCATAGCCAACGTCATCCTCAATGGTGAAAAACTGAAACCATTTCCACTAAGATCAGGAACAAGACAAGGTTGTCCACTCTCACCACTATTATTCAACATAGTTTTGGAAGTTTTAGCCACAGCAATCAGAGAAGAAAAAGAAATTAAAAAAAATACAAATCAGAAAAGAAGTAAAGCTGTCACTGTTTGCAGATGACATGATACTATACATAGAGGATCCTAAAGATGCTACCAGAAAACTACTAGAGCTAATCAATGAATTTGGTAAAGTAGCAGGATACAAAATTAATGCACAGAAATTTCTTGCATTCCTATACATTAATAATGAAAAATCTGAAAGAAAAATTAAGGAAACACTCCATTTACCATTGCAACAAAAAGAATAAAATACCTAGGAATAAACCTACCTAAGGAGACAAAAGACCTGTATGCAGAAAACTATAAGACACTGATGAAAGAAATTAAAGATGATACAAACAGATGGAGAGATATACCATGTTCTTGGATTGGAAGAATTAACATTGTGAAAATGACCATACCACCCAAAGCAATCTACAGATTCAGTGCAATCCCTATCAAACTACCACTGGCATTTTTCACAGAACTAGAACAAAAAATTTCACAATTTGTATGGAAACACAAAAGACCCTGAATAGCCAAAGCAGTCTTGAGAAAGAAAAACGGAGCTGGAGGAATCAGGCTCGTGGACTTCAGACTATACTACAAAGTGACAGTAATGAAGGCAGTATGGTGCTGGCACAAAAACAGAAATATTGATCAATGGAACAGGATAGAAAGCCCAGAGATAAACCCACATACATATGGTCACCTTATTTTTGATAAAGGAGGCAAGTATATACAATGGAGAAAAGACATCCTCTTCTATAAGTGATGCTGGGAAAACTGGACAGGTACATGTAAAAGAATGAAATTAGAACACTCCCTAACACCATACACAAAAAATAAACTCCAAATGGATTAGAGACCTAAATGTAAGACTGGATACTATAAAACTCTTAGAGGAAAACATAGGAAGACACTCTTTGACATAAATCACAGCAAGATGTTTTTTGATCCACCTCCTAGAGTAATGGAAATAAAAACAAAAATAAACAAATGGGACCTAATGAAACTTAAAAGCTTTTGTACTGCAAAGGAAAACATAAACAAGACGAAAAGACAACCCTCAGAATGGGAGAAAATATTTGCAAATGAAGCAACTGACAAAGGATTAATCTCCAAAATTTACAAGCAGCTCATGCAGCTCAGTATCCAAAAATCAAACAACCCAATCCAAAAATGGGCAGAAGACCTAAATAGACATTTCTCCAAAGAAGATATACAGATTGCCAACAAACACATGCAAGGATGCTCAACATCACTAATCATTAGAAATGCAAATCAAAACTACAATGAGGTATCACCTCACACGTTTTTTGGCCATCATCAAAAAATCTAGAAACAATAAATGCTGGAGAGGGTGTGGAGAAAAAGGAACCCTCTTGCACTGTTGGTGGGAATGTAAATTGATACAGCCGCTATGAAGAACAGTATGGAGGTTCCTTAAAAAACTAGAAATAGAACTACCTTACAACCCAGCAATCCCACTACTGGGCATATACCCTGAGAGAACCATAATTCAAAAAGAGTCATGTACCACAATGTTCACTGCAGCTCTATTTGCAATGGCCAGGACATGGAAGCAACCTAAGTGTCCATCGACAGATGAATGGATAAAGAAGATGTGGCACATATATACAATGGAATATTACTCAGCCATAAAAAGGAAAGATATTGAGTTATTTATAGTGAGGTGGATGGACCTAGAGTCTGTCATACAGAGTGAGGAAGTCAGAAAGAGAAAAACAAATACCATATGCTAACACATATATATGGAATCTTAAAAAAAATAAAAATAAAAAAAAGGTTCTGAAGAACCTAGGGGCAAGGTAGAAATAAAGACGCAAATGTAGAGAATGGACTTGAGGACACAGGGAGGGGGAAGGGTAAGCTGGGATGACATCAGAGAGTAGCATGGACATATATACACTACCAAATGTAAAATAGATGGCTAGTGGGAAGCAGCCACATAGCACAGGGAGATCAGCTTGGTGCTTTTTGACCACCTAGAGGGGTGGGATAGGGAGGATGGGAGGGAGGAGTTATGGGGATATATGTATATGTACAGCTGATTCACTTTGTTTTAAAGCAGAAACTAACACACCACTGTAAAACAATTATACTCCAATAAAGATGTTAAAAATAACAAAAAAAAAAAGCAAAAAGAAACGCAGAATAGTACCAAGGTCCCATATCTCGCAACCAGTGTCCATACAGGTTCATTAAATTGCTCTTTCCTTCCACCTAAGCCTGATGCTGTGCTTTGCTTTCATCAGTATGATTCATTTCCCACTACTAAACTTAACTCACCAATTATAAGAAAAGGATCAAAATGAAGGGAAAACCTGAATAAGAGATTATATAGTATCTACTTTATTTAGCACTTACTGTGTGCCTCTATAGTTAATTCTAACTGCTCTGTTAGATATTATTCTTTCCTTTTTTATTAGTGAGAAGTAATTAGTGAGTAGTGAGAATCTCAGGTAGATTAATTAATGTAAAGGATGCTAACTGCTGTAACACATAAATCCCAATTTTAGTGTTTAAGACAATAAGGGTTAATTTCTTGCCCCTGCAGAGTCCAGTACCAACGTTTCTGGCTGGTGAATGGCCTTCCGTGTGGTCAGTCAGGGTCTGGCCTCTACCACCCTTTGGGATACTGCAGGATACTCTGCATGTTCCTATTAGAAATACTGTTCATATAGTTAATAAAGGCTTTACTGGTAACCCCACATTAGATTTTATTCTGGCTCCTTCTGAGTTATATTAATTTCAGATTGATGCTCAAATTAATGCAAGCTTCCCAGGCACAAGAAGTTCTAATGGACAGGACCTGGAAGCGGGATGTTTTACTTCTGTCTACAGTGCATTTGTCAGAGCTCCCTCACATGTTCACTCTGGGCTGGCAGAGAGGGTGGGAGACATAGTCAAGGTGTGTACTCAGATGGGAGGGAACACAGGTTTCAGTGAACGCACGGCCATCTGCCATACTGAGCAACTTGCCCAAAGTCATACAGGTAGTAATTGGCAGAGTCAGAGCTTGAATTTGGTTCTGATCCAAGGCCTATGCTCTTTTCACTGTATTATACCCCTTCCAAATATTTTTTTTAAATAAATTTTTATTATTTTCAGGGATAGATCAAATTTTCTGTGGCAATATCAATTATGGACATAAACGATGCCACTTTAATTGTAATAAGCCATATTTGGATTTGGCTGAATCCTTAGTCCTCACTCCTCTGTTCTCCCAAGCCCTCTTCTAGCCCCCATATGGCCCCTTGTCCATGATTATATCTGGGACACCCAAATACATGAGTCCCGTGCACTGGGAACACATCCTGACTACCGCCACCTTGTTCTTCCCTCCAGAACCACCAGTGATGTGAAATCACCAGTGCCTCATGAAGAAAGACTTTTCTCCTTACCCTTCCCCCATTTTCTCACCTAATGAGTCATCTAATGAGACAAAAGCCCAACGTCTGATAGAGTCATTACTGCCAATACCAGTAATGCAAATAGTAACTCCTTCACCTTCTGTCTGTCATCCCCCTCTCCTCAGTCTTCAGATAACATCCAAGAGGCTGCCAGAGAAACAAATTCTGAAAGACACAAGTCGCTGCCTTTCCCATCACCCACTGCTCCAGTGTGGATCCCTTCCAACGAAGAGTCCCAAAGAGTCAACCCAAGTAAATGAACTCCTGGTAGGCCCTCCCCATCAGCCTAGCTCACATGCCCACAGTTCCCCGGACAAGCAGTGGACTTAGGTTAGCCTTAAGCTGGGTTTCTGTGATATTGTGATTTATAATAAGAATATATATTATATTTATGATATATAAATATATATAATATGTAATATATGTTACATATTATATAATATATAATATACATTTGGTCTTCATCCTATTTCTGATACAGAGCTCCTAAAACTCTTGGAATTTCCCGTGATAAGAGTGATAAAGTTCTTTTGTTAATGAGGTGACTTTTGGAAATCCCCTAAGCTAACCTAAGGATGGGCTGGTTGCCAGGAAACCCAACCTTGTGATTAGAGGGTTAGAACTTTTTGTCCCCGCCCCACTCTCCCCTCTACCTCCTGGGAGGGGAGAAATGCTGGAGGTTGAATCAGTCACCAATAGTCAATAAGTTAATCAATCATGAATATGTAATGAAGCCTCCATAAAAACCCAAAGGATGGGGTCTGGATTGGTGAACACGTGGAAATTTGGGAAGCGTGGTGTGCTTGGAGAGGAGGGCACAGAAGCTTTCCCCACGCCTGGCCCTGTGCATCTCTTCCAGCTGGCTATTCCTGACTTACATCCGTTTATAATAAACCAGTAATCAGTAAGTAAAATGTTTCTTTGAGTTTTGTGAGTCGCTCTAGCAAAGTAATTGAACCCAAGGAGGGGGATGTTGGAACCTTGAATCTATAGTCAGTCGATTAGAAGCACGGGTGACAACCTGCACTTGTGATTAGCATATTTGTATGTTAAATGGGGAAAAAAAAAACATGTTGGAATTAGATGCAGAACCCTTAGTTTCCCACTACCCAAGGACACATAGTACCAGAATACAGATAACCAAATGTGTTTAGTAAATGTTCTTAGTAGACTTGTTTTGATAAATAGATAAGAATCGTTTATTTGGGAAAACCAAAAAAAAAAAGAAATGCTTTTTAATTGGTATATCAATCATTTGAAATTGGAATCTTGAAGTTACTTAAAACTGTTCTCCTCTCATAAACATTTTACACATTCTCCCTGAAATGTTGCTTATACAATTAATAAAGTCTTCATAGGTAATCCAAAAATAGGTTTCACTGGGGCTCCTTCTGAGCCACAATTTCCAGATTGATGTTCAAATTAATGCAAGTGTCCTGGGTACCCTACATTTCAGTTTTTATGTATATGAACACTGAAGTATACACACTCTCACATAAAAATACTCCCTGAGAGTCCCGAGGCACCACACAGTGGTAGATAAAAGTCTTAGGGTCCCCAAAGACTCACTGTCTCTGCCTGTGCACCTTAAATGAATAGCCCTTCCACTGGCTAATCTATTAATTCCAGCCATTTAATGATCAGTGAAGATTGCTGAATGAGTGATCTGAGATGGTGATCAATATGCCTCATGAAGATACCTGAAATGGACACCAGCCACATATTGATGTGGCCTAAATCAGAGAAGAGTGCACTCAGAACCCAGAACAAGCCTGGTCCTGGGCAGACTGCAAGATAATATTTCTACCTTCCAGAAGACTGTCCTGGAGAGTCCCTTCTGAGGTATCCTGCAGTGCAAGGACTCAACCTGGACCTGTTCCAGGGAAGTCTCCTATTTCCCTTTCAGTGAAATACTCTTGCTCCAAAACCTTGGGGCCCAAATCTGATTTTTGGACTCTCTCGAGTATTGTGTCCATTGGTTGTTTCATACCTATCTTGCCTTAATTCAAAAAGGATTTGATGCTTGAAGAAATATATCTCATTTAGAAGATAAAGTCTCGAAGGAGTGGGAATTTGCAGCATCTCAGGGGTACGGGAGATGATACCTTTGGATTGGTGGTCCCTATTGCTGCAGCCAAATCCTCACATTGTAGACCCCATTTATCAATGCAGTCTACATAGAGACCTAGCTCTGTTCGAAAGTTTACAGGCTGTTTTTCACCCCAAGATGAGAAAACAAGAATTAGTGATACTTAGATATACATCTAGGGGAGATTACAGAAAATACCTTGGAAAATACTGAGTTTTTTGGAGGTTAAGAACCATGAATGTCTCACCTTGGCCCTGAGAGAGGGTCACTGTGGGTCTGGTCCTAACAGCCGACTCTACAGAAAATTCATGATTTCTCCTAATAAAAGGTTAAGAATTCAGGCGTGCCAGGGTCCCTGGATTAAGCCTCAACCCAAGCTGACATGGCAGTGATGGAAAGGCCAGATAGTTGTGAAATAAAGGAGACCTGAGTATTCATTCCTCTTTTCTTTTTCATAGAACAAACAGGGTTTTGTCTCTCACTTCTGCAACCATCATATTCTGACTAGCGTTAGCATCTAGAGCAGAGCTGGAGAAAAATTAGAGGGGACCTGGAGGAAGAACGTCCAGCAGCAGAGCTGGGTTCAGAGGAGCTCAGGAAGAGAAGCACAGGGGGAGGTTTGTCTCACGAAAAGAAGCAGTGACCCCGGCAAATCCACCCAGCTAACGTCCCCGCAACCTCAAGGGTGTGGACCCAGGCCCCTGGACGCTCCACCAAAGGGGCCCTTCCCCTCACCCTCGCTGGCCTCAGAGTCGCTCTCCTGGTGGAAAAGAGCTCTGAAAAGAAAAGGTCACTTGGGTTTTTCTGGCACTTATAACGGAAGAGCCTCTACAGTCAAATATGTTTTTAAACTAGTTGCCATGGAAACATGTTTTAAAGATAGCTAATACTACCAGGGAAATCTGACTGGCTGTGATGGCAAATCAGGCTTTGATCTAACCTCATATAGTCTGTCGAGCAATTTCAGAACAAGTGTATGCGTGACACCAAGGTTTCACAGTCTTAGCCCCGTTTGCTTGAGAGTGTGGAGAAAGCACTGTGTGAGGAGTTTCTGTCAATTGCTGATTATTCAGGGTGAGATTTTGAAGCTGGAGGGTTTTCAGTGCCTTTGCTTCCCTTGCTTCTCCTCCTCCCCGTGTGCACTGTGCTCTAGCCATTTTCATCGCTAATTAGCACTTCCACCAGAGAGTGGAGAGGATATGAAATTCCAATCAGCCTGTTAGCAGCTTTCAGGAGAGATCTGCCGAGGAAAGGAGCTAAACCCATTGGCTGAAATGAGGTTTGCAAATCATCTATGGATTTCATTTATGATTTCCATGTGAGTAATTTGATCATTTGGCTTTGGCTGCGTGTGGCTCCATTGGAAACAGCAGCTTTGATGAAAACAGCCTTATAAATATGCACAAAGATTTCTGTCCACACTGGATTAAGTAAATAAACATCTAGAAACCCCAATTTTTAAAAAATAAATGTCGGCAGAAATGCAGATCATTCAGGCTCTAGAATGTTTGTTGTGATGTAAAAAATCAGTTTGACTATCCAGATTGTTCAGATTTACCTAATAATTGCCAAATTATTAGCAAAACCATACTTAAATAGATTTAACAAACAAGAAACCAGAAGGAGAAACTTCTGAGATTTCATTGAGGTGCTGACAATCTGTCTTATCTATAGATATATATATTGTCAATACACACATACACGTATATACATACGTTATATATATGTATATTATATATGTGTGTGTATATATATGTATGGCAGGGGCTCTTTTATTACTTTGATTAATATTTCTCATCCATAAAATGCAGACTGTGGTCCTGTATTATAATATTGTAACAATGCAAAACGTGTTAACATATGCAGAGTACTTTGAAAATGAACATCTTCCTTTCAGTGCTATTATTACTACCCCTTACACTTCTGTGGAGTGATCATAGCTAGTGTATTTCTTGAGATGTAGACACCTATACCCAATTATCTATGCATCCTCTAATGATTCATTTTTCCAATGGAAACAATTCTCATTCCTTTCTTTTTCTGGGCAGAATACAAACTAGAGACCTCTGGGGTGATACCTTACTTCAGTTAAGAATCACCTGAATCAGGTATCCTTCAGCTGTTCCTTTACAGAGATTTTTTTTTTCAATTTGAATAATATATTTTATTTAACTCAGTGTGTCCCAAATATTATTATTTTAACATATACTCAATATGAAATACACTCAATTTTAAAAATTATTGAGATTTTTTTATTCTTTAATTCTAAGTCTTTAAAATTCAGTGTGCATTTTATAGTTAGAGCACATCTCAATCGGAGCACTACATTTTCACCGCGAATACCTTGATCTGTATTTAGGTTTCACAACAGTTACAGTTGAAAGAATAGGTGATCATACCCAAGTTGGTCCAAACATACTGAACATTTTCCCAATAACTGAATCAAGTTTAAGTTTTTTAAAGTCAAATTTAAGTAAATTAAAATAAAATTTAAAATTAAATTCTTTAGTCTCCCTAAGCCACGTTTCAAGTGCTCAGAAGCCATACATATGTGGCTAGTGGTACCATCTTGGAGAACACAGCTTTATTCTGTCCTTTGTGAGCAATTTAAGATTGCCCAGGATACCAAAACTTTACTGACAAGGTTTCAGACTCTACATTTGCAGCTAACTTTTAAGAAACCACTTGTTGAGTTTTGGTTCGGTGGACTGGATATCCATAGTTATCTGAAAAGGTATTAAAATACTTCTCCCTTTTCCAACCACATAACTGTGTGAGGCCTGTTTTCTTTTTCTTTTCAATTTTTTTATTGTGGTTAAAGATACATAACATAAAATTTACCATGTCATGATACTATACATAGAGAATCCTAAAGATGCTACCAGAAAACTACTAGAGCTAATCAATGAATTTGGTAAAGTAGCAGGATACAAAATTAATGCACAGAAATCTCTGGCATTCCTATACACTAATGATGAAAAATCTGAAAGAGAAATTAAGGAAACACTCCCATTTACCGTTGCAACAAAAAGAATAAAATATCTAGGAATAAACCTACCTAAGGAGACAAAAGACCTGTATGCAGAAAATTATAAGACACTGATGAAAGAAATTAAAGATGATACAAATAGATGGAGAGATATACCATGATCTTGGATTGGAAGAATCAACATTGTGAAAATGACTCTACTACCCAAAGCAATCTACAGATTCAATGCAATCCCTATCAAACTACCACTGGCATTTTTCACAGAACTAGAACAAAAAATTTCACAATTTGTATGGAAACACAAAAGACCCCGAACAGCCAAAGCAATCTTGAGAAAGAAAAACGGAGCTGGAGGAATCAGGCTCCCTGACCTCAGACTATACTACAAAGCTACAGTAATCAAGACACTATGGTACTGGCACAAAAACAGAAAGATAGATCAATGGAACAGGATAGAAAGCCCAGAGATAAACCCACGCACATATGGTCACCTTATCTTTGATAAAGGAGGCAGGAATGTACATTGGAGAAAGGACATCCTCTTCAATAAGTGGTGCTGGGAAAACTGGACAGGGACATGTAAAAGTATGAGATTAGATCATTCCCTAACACCATACACAAAAATAAGCTCAAAATGGATTAAAGACCTAAATGTAAGGCCAGAAACTATCAAACTCTTAGAGGAAAACATAGAACACTATGACATAAATCACAGCAAGATCCTTTTGGACCCACCTCCTAGAGAAATGGAAATAAAAACAAAAATAAACAAATGGGACCTAATGAAACTTCAAAGCTTTTGCACAGCAAAGGAAACCATAAACAAGACAAAAAGACAACCCTCAGAATGGGAGAAAATATTTGCAAATGAAGCAACTGACAGGTTTAATCTCCACAATTTATAAGCAGCTCATGCAGCTCAATAACAAACAAACAACCCAATCCAAAAATGGGCAGAAGACCTAGACATTTCTCCAAAGAAGATATACAGACTGCCAACAAACACATGAAAGAATGCTCAACATCATTAATCATTAGAGAAATGCAAATCAAAACTACAATGAGATATCATCTCACACCAGTCAGAATGGCCATCATCAAAAAATCTCGAAACAATAAATGCTGGAGAGGGTGTGGAGAAAAGGGAACCCTCTTGCACTGTTGGTGGGAATGTGAATTGGTACAGCCACTATGGAGAACAGTATGGAGGTTCCTTAAAAAACTAAAAACAGAACTACCATATGACCCAGCAATCCCACTACTGGGCATATACCCTAAGAAAACCATAATTCAAAAAGAGTCATGTACCACAATGTTCATTGCAGCTCTATTTACAATAGCCCGGAGATGGAAACAACCTAAGTGTCCATCATCGGATGAATGGATAAAGAAGATGTGGCACATATATACAATGGAATATTACTCAACCATAAAAAGAAACAAAATTGAGCTATTTGTAATGAGGTGGATAGACCTAGAGTCTGTCATACAGCGCGAAGTAAGTCAGAAAGAGAAAGACAAATGTTGTATGCTAACACATACATATGGAATTTAAGAAAAAACAATGTCATGAAGAACCTAGGGGTAAAACAGGAATAAAGACACAGACCTACTTGAGAATGGACTTGAGGATATGGGGAGGGGGAAGGGTAAGCTGTGACAAAGCGAGAGAAAGGCAGGGACATATATACACTACCAAACGTAAGGTAGCTAGCTAGTGGGAAGCAGCTGCATAGCACAGGGAGATCAGCTTGGTGCTTTGTGACCGCCTGGAGGGGTGGGATAGGGAGGGTAGGAGGGAGGGAGATGCAAGAGGGAAGGGATATGGGAACAGATGTATATGTATAACTGATTCACTTTGTTATAAAGCAGAAACTAACACACCATTGTGAAGCAATTACACTCCAATAAAGTTGTAAAAAAAAAAATTTACCATGACAACCATTTTTAGTGGTACAGTTCAGTGATATTAAAAGTGGTATTTAAAGTTGGTCCTCATTCAGCTTCTGACTGCCAAGGATCAGTGCATGGCTGCCTGGGGCTCTGTTGTTTTGCTGACTGCTAAAGCAATGTCTTTTCATTTCTTGCTCTGGAGAAGCCCTCCTCTCCCCACAACACACACACACACACACACACACATGCTGTGTTTGTAAGTAGCCACAGAACACCAGCAGGGAGTGGTTCTGTTTATTGAGCTTCTCAAGGAAAGCAGTTCTATCAAGTCCAATTATAGAGGAGATCAGACTTCTAAAAGTTCTCTTGTGCATCTCTTCATTTAATATACCCCAAATATATGGTGGTTTATCAAAATTCTTATGTTGTGCTCAGGTGAAGCATACTCTTTGACTGAATACATTTTACTGATAAAGTAATTTATTCTAGGGAATATAAAAGAAATATACAATTAAAATATTGAAATGATGGAATGAACATTACTGAAAATGTCCTTTTTCACTTAAGCATAGATCTATCCAAATGATAGCTACTTCAATAAAAAGCATTAAGCTTTACTCATCTAGACGTTAAAGGATCTGTCAATTCATCTGTAAAGAACTGCATGAATAAGTGTTAATATAAAACTTTCAAATTACTGTACATGCCTGTTTAGGACATTTCTAATCTACATAATTGATGTACCTGCATCCTTTGGAAGAAGAGTAAATGAAGCTTATGCAGGAAGACAAGCAGGTTTTTACAGTTTGTACCTTTCCTTCCCCCAGTTTCCTCTCCTTTCCCAATCTTCCCTTTGTCTCCTTCCGTTAAATATTTTCAGAAGGCAGCAAATAGTTAATGGAGAAAACCAAGTTGCAGACCCTCTGCATTAATCAGGTGAAATTCTTCCATCATAATTAAGGTTATGGCAATGACTTGCTGCCACTATAAATATCCACATCCAAGCTGTGTTCTCTGTAATGCTTTAACACTGAGATCTGAAGGTGTTTGTACCCCAGAACAAGACCCTTCCCATATGCTTCTGCATTCTCCCCATTTCACAGATGGCAAATTGAGATGCAGGGAGGTGGGCTTCCTTATTCACAGGCACACCACTGGTAAGCAAACCCAGATTTTTCTGGCTCAAAAGCCCATCTGCTGACCATCCTGACTCTCACCCTGCTGGTACAAGGAGGATTCTGGCCAATTATTATTTAGGGGGCCTGACTTTTCCCCTTCCTCTATGCGCCTGTCGGGAATGTTCACCCACAAAGTAAAGCACAGCCTATTCAGAGATTTCGCCACCCTCCAAACTACACCACAAGGTGTTTAGACACGTCTGTCCTTTCCCAGTCTTTACTAGCCTTGCTGTGAGCCCTTGGGTGGGGCCTGGCTTGTTGGGGCAGGCTGTCGGGTGGTGCACCCTCGGGAGTCTGCCTGCTGCAGGTGACAAGGTCAGCAGGCACTGGAAACAGTGGTGAAAACATCAATGTTAAAAGTTTGGGGCGGGGCTTCCCTGGTGGCGCAGTGGTTGAGAGTCCGCCTGCCGGTGCAGGGGACACGGGTTTGTGCCCCGGTCCGGGAGGATCCCACATGCCGCGGAGCGGCTGGGCCTGTGAGCCATGGCCGCTGAGCCTGCGCGTCCGGAGCCTGTGCTCCACAACGGGAGAGGCCACAGCGGTGAGAGGCCCGCGTACGGCAAAGTTTGGGGCAATCAAATAGGTCATTAATTAAATCTCCACAGTAGATAGGATAACTTCAATCCTCATGAGAATGAATCTTTGCTCTCTTTTAAGTTCATTAAACTATTTAAAATTTCAACAGACACTACTTTAGGAATCACATTTTCTACCGGTCTGGAACAATTGAATAGTTTCACTATTTTACTGACGCAAGTTTCAGCATTCAAAGGCACGCAACTCTTGATGATTCTGAGTTAATCAATAGGATGAATTCTATAGATTCACAGTCTTGTTTATGACTTAACAACTTCCTTGGGTTCTTTACAATCATACTGCGTATCTATTTCTGGAGGTCTGTGTACACACATATAGATATGTACTCTTGATAAAGAAAAAATGCAAACGAAAATGTGTAACAGCAGGGAGAAAAAATGATCAGATTGTTTAAATTTAGTTCTATTTACTACAGCTTGTGTGACTAGGTTAATTATTGTTTGTTTAAATAGGTCATATGTCTGGCATTGATGTCTCAGGCACATGGAAGTGTTAAGTAAGCTTGGTTTTCTGGTATTAAATGTAGTAATTTTAAAAGCCACATATATTTGCCAGAAAAAAGTATATTTGCATTTATCACCAGACTATTCAAATAATTAGCTCTGGATAAAGACATTCAACCAGAAACAGAGTGAATGTTTTTGCTAACTTTTTACACCTGTTGCAAATATCAGATGCATCTGGTCTTGACTTACTGGAGATACATTTTTATGTTTCATCCAATGTAATTTATTAAAATATTGAGCACCTATCTTGTGCCCAACAGAATGTTACATGGTAGTTAATTGAAGAGCTATTAATTTTTCTGTGAAGGAGCCAAAAACCCACATAAGAATATAACAGATTATGGTTAGTGTTGTTAGAAAGTGAACAGTAAGGGAATGGGTAAATTCTAAGTGAATGACCCCCAAAACCGAAGTCACCGTCACCCTCACCTCAAAAGAGTAACTCCTTTCCTTCTGTTTAGCAAATAATAATTATTTGTTTTGTTGATGTCTGACCTGAGGTCTCTCCCTAAGATTTGGTTTTATAGACAAGAATCTTTGCTACATATGTGCCTTACGTTTCTGTAACATCTGATTATGTTCCATCCCTGGCCAACCTATGGTCAATGGTTTCTGGATCCCCCTGGAATAAAGCTTTGAATCCTCGAGCTCCATCTGACCCCAACCTTCTTTCCAGCCTCATCTCTCCCTAATTAGTTTTCTGTACTTTATGCTCTGGCCAATTTGGGCTACTTGCTTTCCCTCCACAATCAGGTCCCCATCACTTGCCTAAATTGTCTCCTCAACATAGAACTCTCTGCCTCCTCATCCTTGTCTATGAAAACCCTATCCATCCTTTAAGAAAGACCCAGATCTTGCTCCCCAGCCTGGTGCAACTACTCCCTGATCTGGGTTCTGACAGAGCTTGATTTGTCTACTTTTATGCGATCTATTCCCTAGTCTGCAATGTTTTATTGTTTATTTGTGTTAGTTTTGGATTAAATTGTAAACTTTTAGGTGGGATAAATGCCTATATTTCATTCATCTCTGGATGCCCTGTTGAACTCCATACCAAGGAACTTGTAAATGCTCATCAAATGAGTAAGTGAATATAGGCCTCACACCCCCTTCACCTTCAGCCCTATGATTATGAAAATGAGACACAGTATATATTTAAGCCCCCCATTATGCCCTGCCTACCTATATCTGTGTAGAAGTGCCCCTGTACTGAGTCTTATAGGCGAGCATTGAACTATCCAGTCTACTTCAGACAACAAATAGTAGTGGCCAACTTTATGTCTTCTTGGCAGATCCCCATTTATGCCAACACCTCAGGGGATTGTGGCCACTAGGTGTCACAGATGGAGTGACAGGTCATCATTCATGAAACATGCCAGTGGAATGGCCAAGAGCAGAGCAGCCCTAGGAGAGATGTTCTCCCTCCTGAGACATGCACTGACCCCTGTAAACCTGCAGGGGAACCATGTGTATGGAATTCTGCTGCTCTTATTCTCTCTGTGCTAGAGAGAACTGAGCATTTACTGGGCCAGCCCTAGTCAAAAGTAGGGAGGGAAGCAAAAGTATGTCTTCCATATCTCTTCTCTGTATCCCTCTATCCCCTTTCAGCATTCTACTTCTTAGACTATGTCTAATTCATACACATTGTTAGGGGTAGAAATTAACTTAGTATAATTCTCAGCAGTATTTGCAGTATTTAAAAAGAAGGTATAGAAAGACAACAGTTCCTGGAAAGTAAAGTCTCTCAGTCAGGAATTTCAGTCTTGGGACTGAACATGTCAGTATAGTTTAGTGATAACAACTGTGATTATGTAAGACCTAGGAGAATATACACTAAGTTAGTTTCCTTATTTATAAAAGGGTGGAAATAATAGTACCCTCCCGAAGTTGTTCAGAGGATTAAATGAGATATTACTTCTGTCAAAAACGGGGAAGAGTCTGAGATTCTACTCTGCTCACAATCTAATGAGTTACCCTGCCACAGTTAGTTTCATGGATGCTGGCAGAAGACATGAGACTCCTGCGTCAGAGACAAGGGACTTTCTGACTTGCAGCAAAAGTAGTAGCCAGAGTAGCGCATTCTCTTGTGCCCCAGTTCCCACAGGGCGACCCAAAGAGAGCCAGGCGACACCTGCACGCACACAGTGGCTGTGTTGCAGAACTCTGAGCTCAGGGAGCCTGAACCCTTCAGGACGGGCAGCAGCATGCTTGTCCTTTGCTTCAGAAAAGGGACATAAGGTTTATCACATTGGACAGCAAGTCTGCTCCTTGCTCTGGAGGGAGACACTTATCTATCTTCTTTATCTCCCAAAGCTGTTTCTCTAGACAAACATCTTGAAAAAGATCATCCGGGACAAAGGCAGTCAGTGTCTCTGCTGGCAGGACACACAGCAATGTGAGTGAGCCATGGAAAACTTGACTCTCAACTTGTAAAGCACTTATAATAGTACCTGGCACAGAGCAAGCCCTTGGTGACTGTGATTATTGCTGTTATTAGGGCAAAGAGACAATTCCACCTCATAAAAGATGACCTTGTTCAGTGACTGATGAAATAAAAAGAAAATGCAAACAAATCATCACGTATCCCATGTGTTCTAGAAATTGAAATAGTTGCTAATTGTCCACAGTTACCCAAACCAAGTCAGAAAGCTTGAGGAGAGCTTTCACTCTTCCCTCCAGTGCCTTTGGTATTGGCACTGACTCTGCACTTCCTGGACACTCAGTGGATACCGTGCGGTTCTTGGGAGAGAATCTGTAAGAGGGGGAGCTGCCCATTCATCAGCAAGTTCAGTCTTTCCACCCTTGAGGTACCGGTCTCTGCTTCAGGACGCAGAGCTGTGTCTTGCTTCTTTTTTGCAGGATGGATGCGTTGTGGTCCATTTCCTTCTAAAAATAAATATGCACCTGGACATTTTGTCTTCAAAATGCCATTGGGTTTTTCCATTAAGTTGAAATGACAAAGGATGGCTCTGAATGGAAATGGAAGCATCAACTCAAGGACTTGATGAGCTCCTAGAGGCAAGCTGGGTCACGTGAAGACAGAGCAGAAGGGTAGGCTGGTCTTAGGAGAGCGCTTTCTCTGTCCCTTCCTGCCAGAGAGAAGCCTGCTGTCCTCTGAATGCCCAGCTCTCTTGTCTCTGAGGAAAAGGAATTCATTTGCACTAAACTCGTTCACCCCTAGCATCCTGTGCTGTGTGGGGCACATAACGCAAGCCCATTAAAAATTTCTTAATTTTTTGTCTAAGAAGTAAAGGAGCCATTCTCTTCCAGGCAGTGTTTGAATTTTAATAAACATGGCACAGCTTAGACAAAAGATGAAGGTCTAAAAGGATGAACTGTGACATTTCAACATGAGTGAGAAAGAAAATTTGAGAAAGGCTTGGGGTGGGTTTCTATTCCTGGTCTCCTTCAAATCCTGTGACCGGGACTTGTCCTGCTTATTTCAGATCGTCTGCAGTTGATGCTTCTCCAGCAAAACAAGCATATGAATCACTTGGGATCCTGTAAAATGCACATTCTGGTTTAGTGGATCTGGATGGGGTCTGAGCTCCTATATTTCTTTCCAGCTCTCAGGTGACGCTGAGGCTGCTGATCCACTGAGGAGAGTTTGAGCATCACTAATTTAGAAAACTTTGCTGAAGAAGGCTTGAGGTGGAGGAAGGGGCGGGGGCTCCGGGGCTGCCTGCCTCTCAGGGCACTCTGAAAGCACCCGGAAGTTCCAGTGGGGCTGTGAGCCCAGAGTTTCTCTGACACTCTGCACCCCTCCCAGCTGAGTCCAGAAAAGCGGGTCAGGATAAGTGGTGGTGGTGAGGGGGGATGGAAATAACCTAGACGGCGCTGCTCCTGTGACCCAGCGCGGGGTCCCAGCACCCTGCGGCTGGCGCGGCTCAGGGCTCTGAGAGCAGATGGCAGGCGGGCAGCGTCACGTGGAAGAGCCCCAGGCCTGCTCACACCCCCATCCCTCGGTTGCTCTCACACCTCCCTCCTCAGCTTCATCCCAAGATGAGTAGAGAATCACCTGACAAGCAGACTGTCTGCTGATTATTAGTCACATTCCCAAGTCCTGGTGTCCATGCCCAGACCCCAAGCTGGCAGCAAATGACACTGCTTTAGAAAAACCTGCTCCAGCGCCAGAGAGAGCCAGCCAGTTCTGTGATGTCAGACTTCCAGATCTGGGGTGACATCTCTGGGCTTCAGAGCAGAAAGCAAAGAAACCAGTATGTTCTCAGGCTGCATATAGCTTGTTTCCTAAAACATTACAAAACAAAACATAACTAAACTGAAGTAATTCCTGGTGTGGTGCCTGGAATTATGATGCAGGTCAGTTCAATCCAAGTCAATTCAGCAGATATTGGCGGCGGGGCTTCCGGTGCTTAGCCAGAGTCTGCCCGAGCTGGATGAGACCACTTTCTCCTTGGATTCGAGGGGAGAGGCGTTCCCAGGGCCCTGGCCAGCCTGCTGCCTCCTCTCACCCCTTTCCATGGCTTTCCTTACGCTGCCTCTCCCCGTACAGCCTGGGTGCCTCTCCCCAGCTTCTCTCGCTTCTCACCACCCTGCCATCCCAGTTCATTTCCTGAAGCAAACCTGGCAAGTGAATTGCAGCCAGGTTTTAGTGAGAAGGGCGGCCCGACATGTCCTCAGATGTGCTTCACACAAATCACCCTGTGTTGATGGTTCACAAGGGCAGGCAGGAGGCTGGGGGAGGCTAGGGGAGGCTGGGTCAGGAGGGTCTGCTTCCAGGCCGCCTCCAAGCGGTCCAGAGAAGAGGAGAAGAGATGCCTAATAGGTATAGTCACCCGGACCAATGGAAGGGGCTCTCTACGGGCCAGGAGAGGCAGGACCAGCCCGGGGCAGGGAGGGCGGTGGGTGTACGAGCTGTGACCATAACATCTCTAACC
Source organism: Hyperoodon ampullatus (assembly GCF_949752795.1). NCBI lineage: Eukaryota > Metazoa > Chordata > Mammalia > Artiodactyla > Ziphiidae > Hyperoodon > Hyperoodon ampullatus. The sequence goes on from NC_136929.1 coordinate 67,904,697, forward strand.
TCAGGGGTCCTGGAAGGCAGCCCTGAGCTCAAAGATCTTTGGGGCCAGGGTGGTGTGAGCAGGTGCACATTCTTAGAATTCCTCAGATCACTTGGCGCAGATGATTCTGCCCTGTTTCTATCAGTGGACAGTGCGCTTGGGCCAAAATGCTACTGAAATCAGTGATCACCACCGAGAAGAGGTGTTATCGACTTCCCGGCCACTCTCCTTCCCACGTCTTCCCCCTCCTCTGCCCTGTGTTCTGTCTCCTCAGGATTCCAGGGCACGCAGGCTCTTTCCTCTCCCTCAGGATTGCATCATTCATAATCTTTCTATCGTAAATGACAGAATTATTTTACATGTTATTTTATTTTCTAACAAATCTGGTCATAGATATTTGAGTTCAATTCCTACTTCAATATTTTTTCCTGAGAAAGTTAGGCCAAAAGTGGTTTCAGTTTCCAGTGAAAAGGCTGATTTTCATAGAGGGCTACGACTTGGGGGTTATGGGGTGATCTTCACCCCTGTGATGCCCTAAGGCAACTGTCACTGCCACTGCACCCCTGTGTCATAGGCAGAGGAGCAGAGGGAGGGACAGTTCCTTGCAGAGGCACCAAGAAGTTCCACAGCTAGTGAGAGAGGTTGGCTCACAATTCAAATCCAAGACTCTGACTCCAAAGTTCTTAATTCAGGCTTTGTCTGTCTGTCTGTCTGTCTATCTATCTACCTAATCTATCATCTCTCTATCATCTATCTATCTATCTATCCATCATCTGTCTCTCTCTCTATCTCTCTAAAATATATTCTACAATATAGTCCAGCTCTGAATGCAGTGGTTTCAGGCAGAGCCTACTTTGCCTCAGGATTTAGAGGGATCTCAGGTTTATTGTCAGCAAGAATAGTGAGGGGAGAGTTAGGTAGATCCCCCCCTCATTAATTCTTCCATCTTCCAGCTGACACCATCCATTCACCCACCCAACCATCCATCTGGCCAGCCATCCAGCCATCCAGCCATCCATCCAGACTTCCATTTACTTGCTCCCCAACTACCATCACCACCAAGCATGTCGCAGTTCCTTTCAGTAACAGCTGCTTTTATGTCATCATGAGTCTCATCAAGGTGATGAATTTCAGAGGAAGTTTGAGGATCCAGACTTAGAGACTGGCATTGGGTGTCACTGAGCAAACAGCAGGCAGATGTTAGCAGAAGCTCTGCTGTTTAGGGTGGTATTTTCCTGGAAGTCTGTCAAGGAGTTTTCCAACTAAAATTAACTTAGCGGCATCTGAGCCAGAAACACAAGCTGTGCTTCATTCTCATCTTCCTATGTGCACTGTTGAGTGTGTGTGCCTGTGTGTGTGTATGTATGTGTGTGTGTGTTAGGGATGAGGCCAGACATAAAAAGGGCTTTGGAGAACAATAAGAAAGGGCAGTGTTGTATTAATTGATGCATCTCTCATAAAAAGGTACCCGGTGTGTAGCTCACTACAGGACACAAGTACACTTTCTGAATTGCATTGAATTGAAAGCAAAAGCCCACGCTTGTCAGGTTTACACCTAGGAATGCAGTCAGTCACCAGCAAGGGTGGTTATAACCCTGGTGATAATATGCCTGTCCTTATCTGGGAAATGACAGTGAAAGATGAGGCATTGAGGGTTGCTGGAACTAGCAACCAGAAGCCTTGGCTTTCTCTGAGGCTGACTCTATAGACCATCTTTTGTAGAGCCTCTCTTCCCAGAATTGCTCCCTGGAGGCGCCACTCTTTGGATTCCACTAATAGGCTTCCCTGCCGTCTGGCTTTCAGGTGGGTTTGGTCAGTGGCTGGGGAGGAGGGTCAGGACATAAGCAGGGGCCAGAGGGGGTGTGGGGAAGAGACGGGTTGAGTGTTTATTACCCCGGGTTCTGCCATATAGGCTTGCTCTGGGCAGGCTGCATCCCTTGACTGAGTTCACCCTCCTGTCAGGGTCCTCTTAGGTCTTTTCTACCTCTACTTGCCCCTTCATGACTCGGGATGGTAAGAGCAATTGCCTTTGCCAGCCCCAGCCTCTTGTAGTACCTCCCAGGGATTTCCCTAATCCTTGCCCATGCCTTTGTAATAATTCCCTTTGTTTAAAATTATCCCAGTTTCTGGCCAGGATTCTCTGATATACAGGTAAACTGGAGTAATGGGATCCTAAAGCAAGACCTCTAACTTATTTATGTATGATTTTCCTCCATTGGAAGTTATGTAATACCAGTCTTGCCTTCTCACTAGGAAATTGTAAATGCACAATAAGAAGGTAGAAAAAGAGGCTCTGGAAGACTTAAAATAAAAAAGCAATTCAAAAGCAAGGTGCTAATACAACTTATGCAATGTCATCTCTTTAACTTTCCAGCCATGATACTAGGCAAGGTAAACTGTTTAGTCACTAGCAATCCCGGGAAAATGTATCCTGCTTCTTTCTGGGGTGTTTTTCAAGAGGCAGCATCTTGCTTTCTACCAGCAATTCAGCCGAGCATGGAAAATGTTGCACACAAATTCCAAACTTCATCAGAACATTCCCACACTTGGCCAGATGCCCTCCATTTTGTGGACACAGATATCCAGTGGCTGAGACAAATGAATCACATTGGTAATCAGTGAGTGCAATAAAACCACATTTGACTTTGTAGAGTACAGCTCACCTGTGTTTCATGTTTCCCCACCCAATTCAAGGAGGAACCTTCCTAGGCCTTCCAGGTCACAGCCTGCTCTGCTTGGTTAAAACCATCCACGAGGTGCCTCACTGCCTGGCATCCATGCTGCTCTAGGACACACATGCTTTCTGGGCCACTTCCTCACATCCCTCAGTCCTGGCCACAGGCTGCTCTCTGGCAATCTTGTCCAAGGAGGCACGGGGGCTCCAAAGGTCCCAGTGAGCACACATGGACACAAGGGTCAAGTTGTTCTGCTCTCATTTCTCAGGGGTTCCTTCCATACCCAGAGTTTCCAGGATTGCTACGTGGCTTGTCACACACATCCCTACGTCTGATCTTTTAATAAAGGTCCAGGCCCCCAGATCTACCTCACTAGCTACAGACACTCAAAGGTTTGACTTGTGCCAGAGTGAAATGTGTAAGGTGTAGCAGGCAGAGGCTTCCTGGTTTAATGCTTTTCACTCCTTCAAGGAACAGAAAAATAATCTTCAGTCTAGGATTAGGGCTGGAGAGGAAAGAGGAAGAATAATATTGAATGTTCTTGGGCCTTCCTGTTATGGTTTGGTAGTGACTTCTAGGTCTTTGCATGGCCGTGCAATCAAGAGTAGGAGAAAATTTAGCACAAGGGGGCCCGTGGCTTGTTGGTGTGTTCTGCAAAGTTTAGGGCCCTCCTTACAGAAGGTTCTAAGCCAGGCGGCTTGGTCTGTACATAAAAGCCTCCCCGACCTTACCCTTCTAAGACTATACGTGGATACTCGACAGCCTCAATAAGGCTTCATAGCAATGCCCCTGACACCATTTCAGATGTAGCTTCTGAAATAAGCTCCCCACGTCACTCTGCCTTCCCCTTCTCCTTAGCCATAGCAGTAGGGACCCAGGGAGGAAGGATGCTGTGTGTTCCTGTGTGTTCCTTCAGGCTTCCTGGGAGACTGCGGTCCCTCTCCTGATAGAGTTTCAGGTTTACCCTGATGGTCTGTGCGATGCAGTGAGGCGTGGTGGCACCTCGCTGGCATGGTCTGTCAGCTTGCCTAGAATAGAATCTACGGCTGGGCTGGTTGCCTCCTTCCGCCACTCCAACTGACAGACAGGTTGTCTCTCCCCCGGAAGCTGGCTCCCGTCTGCCCCCTGTTGGTCTGCAAATGTGATCCTGTTTTAACTCTCATTTTCAGCAGAGACATGAACAGCTACAAATGCCATATGGATTTCAAACATTCACTTTTGAAAGTGACACTTTAGTTCAGTCATTTAAAGCCAGTATCTCCACCAGTTTCATTAAGACTCCCCATTTTGCTGATGCCAGATGACTTAAGTGGAGAAATTCCCTCATTCTAGGAAGTTGGAGGAGGTCAAAGGCACTAAGTTCAGTACACAATTCCCTTTAGGTTCTCTTACAACACCCCCCAAAAATGTCCAGAAACTGATTCAGGATATGTTCTCCTCTGTAACTGGTTACGCCACATCTTGGTGGCAAGATACAAATCCATTCCAGAAAGGACTCATCACAGAAATCATCCACTTGAAACTGACATTAATACTGGTCACCTTCAGTGTCTCAGAGAAGGACTTTGTGAATTCTTCCCACTGAAAACAGTGACTGCATGGGTTAAAATCCACCAGCCATATTCCAGAACTACTCTCCCTTCTTTAAGAAAACAATGCGACAGATGAATGGATAAAGAAGATGTGGCACATATATACAATGGAATATTACTCAGCCATAAAAAGAAACGAAATGGAGTTACTGTAGTGAGGTAGATGGACCTAGAGTCTGTCATACAGAGTGAAGTAAATCAGAAAGAGAAAAACAAATACCGTATGCTAACACATATATATGAGATTAAAAAAAATGGTTCTGAAGAACCTAGGGGCAGGACAGGAATAGAGACACAGACATAGAGAATGGACTTGCAGACACAGGGAGGGGAAAGGGTAAGCTGGGACGAAGTGAGAGAGTGGCATGGACATATATACAGTACCAAATATGGGAAGTAGCCACACAGCACAGGGAGATCAGCTCGGTGCTTTGTGACCACCTAGAGTGGTGGGATAGGGAGGGTGGGAGGAGATATGGGGATATATGTATATGTATAGTTGATTCACTTTGTTATAAAGCAGAAACTAACACACCATTGTAAAGCAGTTATACTCCAATAAAGATGTTAAAAAAAAAGAAAAAGAAAAAGAAAACAATGCAGGTGCATTCCACACCCTTCCTAAACGGAGATAGATGGACTGGAGGAATCTGTAAAAGTCCCTCTGGTTCTGGAACTGAGTGTGTCGGCTCTAGTTTGCTAATCCCTCTTCTACTAAGTGCGTTTGATAGGATCTGTGGGGTTCATAAAAAGCTCAGAGTAAAGACACGGCAGAGAAACATGTGGCTTTGGTTATAAAACAACACACAGCTCCCTGTCACCCTGCATCCCTGGGCAATAGTGCTGGTGCACAGGGGCAGGGATGTAGGGTCCTGCCTCCCTATTCCCCTCGAGAATAGGGTTAATTAATATAGGACCCTCATTGGGCCATAGTTTACAGTGAGCAGAGCCCAGGAGGGTACGAATGCTCCCGTAGGGGGCACACCCTTTGCCTCTGTTTACTTTGGCACTGGCTCTGTGGACTAAAAGATCTTTGAGAAATTTGCAATATTCAATACCTGCGAGATTCTGAAATTATGTGATTTCCTTTCATGCATCCAGGTAATGAATTGCAGTCTGAAGAGTGACCGTCATTGGCCAGGGAGATCTCGCTTTTGTTTGATCCCTGGTGCCACTTGCTGTCACAGATTCCACCTTGCCAAAAAGGAGGACCTGGGATAAAGATCTGGAACTCTTAAGGAGAGTCGTGTGCACAAAATTTTGGGAGGGACCATGGCAGGAGACCTATTTGGTCTTTTTCTTTCCTTTCTTTCTTTTTTTTTTTTTTTTTTTTTTTTGCGGTACGCGGGCCTCTCACTGCTGTGGCCTCTCCCGTTGCGGAGCACAGGCTCCGGACGCGCAGGCTCAGTGGCCATGGCTCACGGGCCCAGCCGCTCCGCAGCATGTGGGATCATCCCAGACCGGGGCACGAACCTGCATCGGCAGGCGGACTCTCAACCACTGCGCCACCAGGGAAGCCCTTTCTTTCCTTTCTTAAAAGCGATATGAGCATCAAACTATTTACAGCCTCAAGTAAACCTGCAGTTCAGAACACTGAAGCATACATAATACAGTCCTCTCAACTGAACAGTGCATAAGCAGGCACTCTGGAGATTTCATCACACAGGATTGGTGTGACTGTAATTAAGAGGATTGGCACAGTTGGCTCCCTGAAAAAAGGCTTAACTCAGGTTAACACTTTAATATGAATAACATTTTTCTGATTAAAAAAAAGAGGAACAATGATTTCTTAATGTACTTTCTGTGCTTACGGTCCACCTTGTCACACTGCACCTAACCTTACATCTTGGAGTCCGTTCTCATGTGCGTATTCAGATCATATATCAATATATTAAGTATGCAGATCCCTGCCCCCTTATGGTCCTAGTGTTGCCGGGCACTGTGGATGGATTGCAGCCTGTTTTCTTTTGCTGATGGCTACTTTGACATGCTCAATGCTTGTGCTCTGGAGCTTTTACGATTCGACTTATAGAACCTTGTACTTGGGATATGCATTATCCTCTGAAAAGGAAAACATATGACCTTTAGGGAAGAAATGTGGACTTTGCGAGTCCTTGTTTAAGCTTCCTGAAAAGCACTACCTCATGGGCTGACAATCACGTGCCTTCCACAGACCATTTCCTCTGCTGCTGAAAGAAAATGCGTAATTACCAGAGAAAATGTCACTTTGCATGATGTACAGGTGACGTGGGAAATGAGGCACAATCACAAAAAGCAACAAACATTCCCAAATACGCCTGCCTTATCTGTGCTTCCTTAAGAGCCAAATGCCCTTTTGGGGAACAGACCTGTCCCTAGTAGCATTTTCGATGACTCCCAGCCCTTCTTACATTTCCTTGTCAATTAAAAATGATAAATTAAGCTTCTTGCAGGGCAGACAAACAATCAGCCAGTGTGAACCATATGAAGACTCAAGATTTTGGATGAATCAGAATCAGCCTGAAAAATTCATCTGGTGACTCTGGGAACTGACCGCCAGCCAGAGGAACATCGGAGATGTCGCACGCGGCACCCAGGCATTCTGACGAGCCACTGGCGTTAAGAAAGTTGCAGTGACATTTCCCCGCAGCCTATGCTTCCTTCCTGGCTCCTGGGAAGAATGGCCAAGTACATCCACATGTGTCTACCCACCGCCCAGACAAATCCAGCACCACATTCAAGACAGATGTTTGTCCCGCCTGCCGATGCAGGGGACACGGGTTCATGCCCTGGTCTGGGAAGATCCCACATGCCGCGGAGCGGCTAGGCCCGTGAGCCATGGCTGCTGAGCCTGCGTGTCCGGAGCCTGTGCTCCGCAATGGGAGAGGCCACAACAGTGAGAGGCCCACGTACCGCAAAAAAAAAAAAAAAGACAGATGTTTGTCCTTTGCAGCTTTTATTTTTAGAGGCACGTTGTGCAGAAGTATGTCCATTGGACTGGTTATTTATTTTGCTTTCTGCTTCAGGGGTGTTGATGAAGAGTGAGGATCTAAATCATTGCTTCTCCTCAACCAACTCACAGAAGGCAGCCTGGTGCATTTCATGTCCTGAGGGCAAATGGAAATTATGTGTTGTGTGTGGCAATTATTTTCTATGCTGCTGCTCCTTTCCCGGCATGTAGATGTGTCAAGAGGGTGACTGTTTATCAACTGGCGGGGGGAGGGGCGGCTGTGAGGGCAGATGAGGAAGGAGGCAGGAAATCCCCAGTTCTTTTCTTCCACCTCTAATTCCTTTCAAACAGACACTCTGATTTTATATGAAGTAAAGCTCTCTGCATAGTCAAATTGGTCTGCCTTTCTCAGATATTTTCCTAAGTAGAACTTCCACTAAGATGGGCTTAACTAATGATGGAAAGAATGTAAGCCATCTGTGGAAAACCCTTAATCTTCATGAAAAAAAAAAAAAGAAAGAAATCATACCAGAGGCGCTTTGTAAATTTCGTTTACCTCTCCTCCACTTCCTCTCCATTTACAAAGTAATGACTGCATGTGCAGAAGGGAGAGAAACCAACTGACGTTTTCTGCACAAGGCATCTTTCACTGTTGTTGCCTGTAAATGACGGATAGTGAGGTCATGGAAAAATGGGGCTGCCTTTTAGTAAGCTTTTTAGTTGATGGAGATAGTTATATGAATAGTAATGTTGACAATGAAAGTAACAATCAAAGCTTTTTGAGTTCTAACCATGTACAAGACTCATTGGTAAAGTGCTGTATATGCCTCTGGCCGTCCAGGTGGTCCAACAGCCGTACAAGGCACTTACTATTGCTGTCTTATCACCTCTAAAACAGAACTCTGGATTGCACCTCCCCAGATCTACTCTTCACCAGGGCTTCCTCTTCTTAGTAAGTGGTATCAGCAGCTACTGAGCTGCTCTGGCCACAGACCTGGAAATGAGCCATCTTTGGTTAATCTCTTTCCCTTTGCCCTCCCACATCTGATTTGACAGCAGATTCTGCCAAACATGACAGCACCGTTTCCTAACGTGGTGTCTTTGATAGGATCTTTGCTTACTGCTCAGACCTCACCCTCCCATCCCTCTTCTCCTGGCTCAGTTCCCAGGGACACTGGCCTTTCCATTCCTTAAATGCATCACACTTGTTGGAAATGTGCTTTTAATCTCTCTCTTTAATAGATCTCGAGTCCTTCCATTTGTTTAAAGTCCACTGCCATAATCTCAGGCTAAACTCATCATCTTCAGCTGAGAATATGGAAACAGTCTCCTGACTGGTCCATGCTTTCGCTCTTGCCCCCCTTAGGAAGACCCAATAGTAAGAGTGAATTGGGAAACTAGTCAAGTCACCTCACTGCTTAAATCTCCCAGGGCTTTGTATTGCTCCTAGAAGAAATCCCTATGTCTTAACTTGTCTGCTTGATCTACTGCTGCCTGCCTCTCCCACCCCGACGCCCCGTCACTGACTCCCTCACCCTCCAAATCCCACACATACTGGCCTGTTATCTCTACCTTGAACAAGCCCCACTCATTTCTGCCTCAGAGCTTTGAACTTGCTGCTTCTTCCTCTGAGAAACACTTCCCCTATCTTCACATGATTGGCTCCACATCGTGGTCATAATTTTACACTTGCAAGTGAAAAATAAATAATAATCAAAGGGGAATAATGTATAGTCATATTTGCTTCAAAATTGGGAGAAGGTTGAGAGACAGATTTTGGAGGAGTTTGGATGACAAAGCAGCAGATCTTAAAGAAGGGGACTTTGGGTTTTTCGTACAGGAGTTGGGCTGAGTCTGAGTGTACACACACCTCTTGGGAAGAGATGATGTGCATCTTTCTATGATTTGGTCATAACCATCATAAACAAGTCAAATACTTATGCATTCATATTGCCTCACCTACTCTGACTGATGCCAACACTGCATGGATGAAAACTCTGGAGGGTGCAGAACGGGCAAGTTTGTAGAAGAAATGAATTACTCCTACAGTTAAGAAAAACTTGGCTTAGAAATGAATTAAGGGCTTCCCTGGTGGCGCAGTGGTTGAGAGTCCGCCTGCCGATGCAGGGGAAACGGGTTCGTGCCCCGGTCTGGGAAGATCCCACATGCCGCGGAGCGGCTGGGCCCGTGAGCCATGGCCGCTGGGCCTGTGCGTCCGGAGCCTGTGCTCCGCAACGGGAGAGGCCACAACAGTGAGAGGCCCACATACCACAAAAAAAAAAAAAAAAAAAAAAAGAAATGAATTAAGCCCTGCCTAAGGTTAAAATTAACTGGTAGAGTTAAACCCAGAACTGTCTACTGCTCCTCCAATAATGTGCTGGTCCATGGTGTTCTCACACATCATTCTTATTCTGTTGAATTTCATCTGAATCACGTAATCTAACACAAGATTATATATACTCTTCCCTAATGTTTCACATGTATATATTTTGCCTTATCAACACATTTGTAAGTTCCTAGAATCTGAAGACCAGTCTTTCATAGTACTTGGTACATAGAAGTCTGTTCATATACGTTTGTTATTTAGATAACTATATTTCTCTTGTATCCCTAGAGATATTTGGCCATGTTGTTATTAAATCCTTGTTGAAGTTATCAGTAGCAATGCACCTATTCTGTATGCAAAAGAGATACTATATAAAATAGAATTCTTAGGTAATAAAGTTCAATTTAAACAGAATGAATTTTGAGTTTCTCTGAATGAATTTACATACATACATACACACGTACCTTCATCCACTCTATTCTTAAATCCTTCACAAGGGGGTTTCTTAATGGAATCAAGATAAGTCATCATTCATATTACCACAGTCTAAAAATATAATGGAATATCAGAATTACAGTGAGAGAAAGAAAAAGCAAATGTCATTCCTCAAACTCAGTCAGTCTTCTTGGACTCAGGTCCCTAGGTTATCTCAGACAACTGCTTATCTCAAGTAATTCATGCTAAGAAGCTTTTACTAGTTATACCCAGTGTGTCTGAGACACCCCCTCTGTCACTGGGTGACTGGGCAATGGATTACACAGTCAACGCGTTACTTTAACCAGGTGGTCATTTACTCATTTGCTAACTAATCATTCAATATTTGTGACAATCACATAGGCCTGGCCTGGCCTGACCATGAAAAACTGATAAATGGACAAACATGAAAATTCTTAGGCCCTAATGTACAAGTATAGACAAAGTTTGACCCAGTACTGTCATGGCAAGCATTTTGAGGCTAGGACCCTGGCTATTAAGCTAGATGTTACTTAGTTGAGCTGCAAAATTATTTTCTTATATAGTGGAAAAAGATATTTCTGGGTGCTGACATGGCTGTGGACATAAAAAAATTACAGTTCTCCATTTCTCTGACATGACAGATGTCTCACTTTGTGTGGCCTGCCAGTGCCACCAAAAATTGGGCATATCTCTGTAAGATACAAAGAGAAGCAATGGGAGCTACATTCACTCCCAGTGTCCTTGTCTTATTTATAACCTTTGCATTGTTCATTAGCTGCTTTGGGAGTAAAACAAAGAAAAAGTAACCTTGAACCAAATCCACATTATTATTCTCTCCCATCCTCTAATATGAAAGTCGTCTTAGTCTGACTTATTGCAACTATTCTATGTGCTGAGAATTCAAAGACAATTAAGCTGGAATCCCTTTCCTTGACAAATCTTCAGGTATAGACATATTAACACACACACACACACACACATTCATTCACACATAGGCAAATACATATAAGGTGCCGTGCGAGCGCTGGGGAGGGAACAACTTATTCTGTCAGGGTTGGGGGAAGTGGAGGTTGGAACGAAGAAAGAAAGGACATTTGAGAATTCTCTTTGAACTGGGTCTTGAAGATTGATAAGCAGTTCTCTTTAGACTCACCAAGAATGAATGACACCCCAGGCAAAGGAAACAGGATGTTGGAAAACAGAGCAGAACGGGCCAGAACATGTAGATGCAGTTGCAGCCTAGGATTGATGGAGTCCCTCAGAGAGGATGAAGACAGCGGTTAGAATTCATAGGAAAGAATTCTTGGAAACACTAACATTCAGGGAGATGAGAACCCTGAAAAAGACTGAAAAGGAGCCTTGAGCATGTATATGGAGAACCAGGAGGAATGATATTGAAGGAGCCCAGGCAGGAGATGCTAGGTGGAAGGTACCTCATGGAGTCGGCAGGTAGGTGATGGCTGGTTTGCCTCATGGGGTGGCAAGGAGTGGAGTTGTGAGGGCAGAAAGCAGCTGATGTTATTTCAAGAATAACTGGGAGCAGAGAAACTGGAGACGATGACGCAGGCTGCTCATATGGAAGGCTGCTCTTGTGGAAAGCCCGACACGTAGAGAGGGCGAGATGGTACCTAGGGGGGATGCATTCAACAGATACGGTTTGCATTTAAAGAATGCCTGCAAAGAATGAGTAGGGAGAGAGATGTGAATGACAAACTTAAGAAGTTGGTTGCTGGAGGAATTAAAGGGAAGCACTTACGTTGATGGAGGAATGAGGTTGGCTGAGACAGGGGCTCGTCTCCAAGATAGAAGTGAAGGACGTAAACACAAGTGAGGATGGAAATGAAGAAAAATGAGGATCCTGGCCTGCAGGTAACTATTTTATATGAGAAGTAGGAGGCAATGTTTATTGCTTCAAATTATATGAAATGATTATCTTAAATATTCCAGGCATTGGAAACAAATGGACAGAAAGACTTCTGGAAGAAGAGGACCACTGAAACAAGGCCGTGAGTTTGGCCCTGGAGATGAACACGTTTGTCCCTGTAGGCGGAGGAGGGAGAACGACTAAACAGATCATCTCTCACCAAATGAACCCTCTACTTTCCAGGGAAGAAAAGCAGGGGGCTGCTCTGACTTTGCCAACTGAACGAATGTTTCTCCATGAACATGAGTACATTTGGTGCCTTTATTCGTGAAGCTTTTACATTTGAAGAATTCAAAATACTTCATAAAATACTTGTTTTTTAATATGGCATCGCAGTAGTTATAATCAAAGAAAAAACTTATTTTAAGACAGAGCCATGAATAAAAGTTATTTACAAACCTATTCAAAGGCGCAAAGTATAATGGAAAACATACAAAGGCTTATTTTTACCTTTGAAGCAAAACTTTGGCAGATTGTATTTTGGATTCTAAATATTTCACTTACCGTTACAACCAATATTCATGAAATGCACTGACAGGAGTCTAACACCAACTTTAAAAAGATGAAGTATCTTTTCCTTAATTAATGTCTACAAAGAGATTTAATGATGAAAAGTGCCATTAAGTGCCAAGTACTATTAATTATTTTCTGCTGCAAGAGGCATAGAGTCCTCATTATATACTGTTTTAAATATTATAAAATATTTACAAAATAAGTTTTAAAAAAATTGCAAACAAGCCAAATAAAAAGGCATTTTCCTTTTGAGGTGAAACTTAAGATCAAAACCCAAAGAAAAACTCATTTGCATCCTACATGAATAGGCTTCAATGAATGCTCCAAAGATACCTGGCACTTTGCTTATTCTTTTTCCATATTCCATGTACCTCTGCTGTCTGCATAAACTGAAGTGAGTTACTACTTGAAATTTTGGCACAAATGTTAATTTTTTAAAACTGTTTTTAAACTATTTTTATTGAGGTATACTTTACAATGTTTTGTTAGTTTCAGGTGTACAGCAAAGTGATTCAGTCATATATATATGACTTTGTATATATATTCTTTTTCAGATTCTTTTCCATTATAGGTTATTACAAGATACTGAATATAGTTCCCTGTGCTCTACAGTAGGTCCTTGTTTTTTATAATCTAGTTTATATATAGTCGTGTGTATCTGTTAATCCCAAACTCCTAATTTATGCCTCCCCCCGCTTCCTCTTTGGTAATGCTAAATTTGTTTTCTATGTCTGTGAGTCTATTTCTGTTTTGCAAATAAGTTCATTTGTATCATTTTTTTTAGATTCCACATATAAGTGACATCATATATTTCCCTTTCTGTCTGACTTACTTCACTTAGCATGATAATCTCTAGGTCCATCCATGTTGCTGCAAATGGCATTATTTCATTCTTTTTTATGGCTGAGTAATATTCCATTGTGTGTGTGAGTATGTGTATATGTGTGTGTGTGTGTGTGTGTGTGTGTGTGTGTGTGTACCACATCTTTATTCATCTGTCGATGGATACTTAGGTTGCTTCCATGTCCTGGCTATTGTAAATACTGCTGCTATGGACATTGGGGTGCATGTATCTTTTTGAATTTTCTCTGGATATATGCCTAGGAGTGGTATTGTAGGATCATATGGTAGCTCTAGTTTTAGTTTCTTAAGGAACCTCCATACTGTTCTCCATAGTGAACAAATGTTAATTTTATCTGATGGCAAACACATGCCGGGATCCCCCACTTGCCATCTCTGTCCAGCTGCCTACTTTGGGACTATCCCCTGAGGACTCAGCCTCTGAAGCAGCTTCTAAAATTCCCTGGTTTGAGGGGAGGAAAAACTCGGAACTCTCTGTAATCTCTGGGTCTGGTCTCTGTAGGGAGTCATTCCTCAGTCCAGACCCAAGTTGGCGCAGAACTAATAAGTAAATTCACTTATTAAATCGAACGGTAACTTGGTGTCATGCATTGTGCCAGTTCCTGTTCTCAAATTATGCATTGTCTACTAGAGAACTTTATCTCCCTAATCACTACTGTCTAAGTCTGTTCTGGCTGCTATAACAAAATACCACAGACTGGGTGACTGAAATAACAGACCTTTACTTCTCACGGTTCTGGAGGCTGGAAGGTCCAAATTCAAGGTGCCGGCAGGTACAGTGTCTGGTGAGCACCTGCTTCCTGGTTCTCATGTGTCTGTGTTCTCAACCAAAGGAAGAGGCAAAGGTGCATTCTGGGGTCTCTTTTATAAGAGCGCTAATCCCCATCATGAAGGTTCTGCTCCTATAACCTAATCACCCCAAAGGCCCCACCTCCAAATATCATTACACTGGGGATTAGGTTTGAACACATGCATTTGGGGGGACGCAAACAGTCTAAAGCAGCTATTTTATAATAGGCTCTGCCTTATATTTTTGAGAGAGAGAGAGAGAGAGAGCCAAAGTAGGGAAGGTTAGCTGGCAGGAGAAAATGTTAAACTTTTCATTTTTTATGTTTTCTCTGAAGGCCCACCGCTCGCACCATTTATGGAACTGCCTTGGCTGCTCAAGGGACCAGATGTTCCCTGGGGTTGCAACCCACTGCTCCTGCATTTAGCCTCCTGGCTGGTTGGTTGCTTGCTTGGATTCAGCCCAGTACAGATGGCATCACCGCTAAATCAGAGAAGGATGACACACGGTTTCCTGATCCTCCTTCAAGTTGCTACTTTGCTTGTAAGAGCTCATTTCCTGGGAGTCCAAATAATTAAGTTTCACCTGTGCCATGTATTCCATAATTACATTATTTTGTTAATTATGCTTGATGACAAAGTTATCAAAATTCAACCTGATCAAAACCAAAATAAAATCTGGAAGCAAATGTCTCTTGCTGTACCATCACAGTCATTTATAAATAGGGCACTTTGCACATTTCCTGGAGGGGAGACAACTCTCCTCACTCTACACTTATTCTTGCATATCCCATCACCTGAGGGTGACCAAACCCACTAGGGAATTTTTTAATGTAGGAAATGGCAGTGTTTGCTTCAAATGGTAAGTCCTAAGAATTGGCTTTACATACAAACAGCATGGGGAGTATGATTTGAACAATGTGATGTAAGAGGCATGGGGCACTACCCCATGTCTCACTGCTAATTCACCTTCCCCAGTGTCTGATATTCCACCATTGGACATTCTTCTTTGTGTCCCCTCTCGTCAGTGAAGTCTAGATGAAATTGCCTGTTCAAGTAATTATCACAAGGGTGACGGGAGTTCAGTACCACTTTTTCCTCCAGATACTCCTAGGCCCCTAACTCCCAATGGAAGGTGTGATATTGAGGAGAAAAGAAATAACACCAATGTGAGTTAAGAGGTAAGTCACTCCTAACTTACAGAGGCTGACTTTACCTGCTTTACAGCTCAGAGGAGGGTTGGCATTTAGCTGGGATGCTGTCTGGGTACCGGGATCTTGCCCATTGGAGGGAGCCCCTTCTCAATGTCTGATTGCTATTTTTGTGCTTCTAGGTCAAGGTATTCCTGGACTTGGAACACAGGGGTGTGGTCCCCTGCAAAATATTGCTGTTCTCAAGCTGCCTGCCTATGAGATTACATATTACGACGGGGAGGTTTTTGCTTATCATCTTTTAAAGCATCAAGCATTAAAGATGCTTACTCCATCAGAACAAGTGAGCCACTGAGTGTCTTACCCCTGTGACTCACTATGGGATCCAGCCTGGATACTTCATTACCTTCTAAGCAGATATACTGAAGTGAGATGTTTATCACCCTAGGTTTCTCCCTGTTGTACATGTCCATGTTCACTCTCTGGGCTGGAACTGTCTTCCTAAAGATCATAAGGGGACAGTTTTTCTCTCTAACACTCGCAAATTTGCGTGATTTCTAATCTACATGGCTTTTTGACACATATTTAGCTTAAAGGCAGGTAAAACAAATTTAAAAAAACAACAAAAAAAACCCTGCACCACCAGAGAAGAAAGGAAAAGGAATTAAAATATAAGCAGATGATTTGCAGCAGAGGAAGAAGAGTGGAATTTCTTTTGTTGCTGATGGACTATGTAATGCAGTATTTCTTTGAATGTCCTTTTCTATGGATCGAAGCAATTGCTCATTTGTACTGAGGAAAGGTGCTTCAGATTAATTTTGGAAACTTCAATACCTCACTATGCTAAATTTTAATTATTTCACTTCCTGCTTGGTATATTAATGTCGTGATTACCCTTGAAAGTGTATTACCGATGATGATTTATGCAAAACCCAGCCAGCTCCACAGCTCTGTCGGTTTCAATTAAAACCAGCCACAGAGTAAGCGGGCTGTCGCCGTGCGGGCTGTGGACTGTCATTACTCTCACGAGCAGGTACAGTCTGTTTACTTAAAGCATTACCTTTGTTTATCCTTCTGGAACCATCTCTTCCATGGCACGACTAACCACTGAGAAAGGAAATTGTAGCGATTTGGTCTGCTGACCTTGGATCCAAACTAAAACTATCCAGGAAAATGTATTTTATCTCTGCTTCTCTGCTGATATAGGACATTTTGGGCCAATTCTTCCCTCTTTTGAACAGTTCAAGGGCTGAACTGGCCCAAAGTGCTATTGAGAAGTTATCGTTTACTGATTTCCAGGAACAGGGTTTGCTCAGTCTCCGGGGAGTGTGGTCATCTGGAGTTAATCATGAAGTATGTGCTCCTTCTCAAATGAAGCACTGTTTTCAGAGCTCATTTATCTCAATGACTCCGACTATTGAGAGTCAGGAAGTTTTCCATGGTGCATCCCCAGTACCCAGTCCTTCTAATTACTAATTTGGCTGCACAGTTATTGAAATCTCCTGTCTACCTGGCAGCCCTTCCTAAATCTATTCCAAACAATGTCACTGAGGTTACCTGCCAGGTCCGGAAGGCGCTCTTCCTTCTCAGTACCTGAGAGACAGGCGGCCAAGCCTGACTTCCATGGCAGTTTCATTTTAATCACATTTGGAAATTCTTGACTACAGGCTGTGCATTTATGAAGTCAAGGGAGCCTGTACCTGCCAAGTGAGAGGTCTACCGACAGCCTGCCAGGAGCAGAACCTGATCCTCAGCAAACAAAGAAAGTGCATCCACCTTCTGAAACCCGGGGCCAGATGGCCTCGTAGAATCATGGTGCCGGGAGGCCCAGGGCTCTTCCAGGGCTCACACGTGGTCTCAAATTGACCCTTCGTTCCAGCTTCATCTCCTGCCCTCTCCCTTCTTGCACTCTGTGCTCAGGCCATGAACTCGAAAGTACCAAGAACCTTCCCAAATCCATACTTTTGCCCTGACTGCTCTTTCCACCTGAAAAACTTTGCTTGTGTATTTTGAATGGGCAGTTTCTGTGTGTGTGTGTGTGTGTGTGTGTATTTTTTTTTAATCCTCTAAGTCTGTGCCCAAATATTTCTTCCTCCGAGGGCTTTGACTACCATACTATTCTCCATCCTATTTTGTTTATTTCCTTTATGGCACCTACTGTGATGTGAAAGTTTACTTCTATCTTGTCTAACCTTCCTGCTGCAGTGTGATAAGCTCCACAAGGGCTTTTTACCATGGTCTCCCTGGCACAAACCACAGAATTGGGATGACGTGTCACAATTTCAGTGCCCTGTAATCAGGAAGGTGATGTTTCAATCTAGCTACAATTCCCATTCCCTCTTATTCAACAGGCATTTGTTTATTTATGACTATATGAACCACTCACTAAAAGGTGTTTTTCAAGGCAGGTTCTTATGGATGCTATTTATGGAAGGCAAAGTCTTGCCGTGCTCAGTGGAGACTTTGAGTTGAGATCCACTGTTCCCTTTTTAGGGGCTGGCGTTTGTACTCAGGAGGAGAAATGCCATTAATTAGTGGGATAATGATTACAGCCTCCATCTGGCATTGCTTCCCTGGACGTGCTGTCTTGGCATATTCTAGTGACTGCCATCATCTGCCCAGGGGCAACTAGGCTAGAGAAAGAAGCCTCAGCAAGGAGAGTTGACAAATTAGCTTAATCTCACTCACTCTCCAAATGCTAACTGATACCATCCTTATATTTGTCTCTCCTAACTGCCTCTTTTGTGGAAACTGAATTGCAACAGGGTCTATTTTTGTCCTCCTCTTCATCTATAAATATTACACAAGTTCCTTCTGAGTTTACAGCCTAATCCTAAACACACACACTTTTTTTTTTTTTTTTTAAATATTTATTTATTTATTTATTTATTGGCTGTGTTGGTCTTCATTTCTGTGCGAGGGCTTTCTCCAGTTGCGGTGAGCAGGGCCCACTCTTCATCGCGGTGCGCGGGCCTCTCACTGTTGCGGCCTCTCCCGTTGTGGAGCACAGGCTCCAGACGCGCAGGCTCAGTAGTTGTGGCTCACGGGCTTAGCCGCTCCACGGCATGTGGGATTTTCCCAGACCAGGGCTCGAACCCGTGTCCCCTGCATTGGCAGGCAGATTCTTAACCACTGAGCCACCAGGGAAGCCCCCAACACACACACTTTTTGTGACTCTTTGTGCCCTTAACCTTGACTTCTAATCTCTCTCCCCACCCTGTCCTTCACTGTAGCGCTGTCAGACCCCTGCTAAATTCTCTGTTCCTGTACATGAAGCAGAAGCTGTGTTGCAGATATCTCTAGGGCTTCGTCCTCTGCCTCAGACTGGCCAGTAACCCCCTTCCTGTGGACTATTTGTAGTGTCACCTATGCAAAGGGACAATGCCTGGGGACTACAAGGGCCTGAAGGACCCTGGTTTTGTCATCATACAGATGCTCCAGTCCCAGTGCTCCCGTTTCTTCTAGCTTTGCAATATGATGCAAGTCACAACTTTTCCGAGCTTTGATTTCCAGTAAAATTGAAATAACAAAACCTCATGATTATTATTTTGAGAATTAAATGGATAATGTACAATGGACTGGGCATAATTCTGGCACACATAATGTACACAGACAATAAATCCAGCTATTTCTTCAGAACAGTACTGGGAGGTTCTTCACACTCAAATAACCAAAGCCTAAAAGCACATCATTAGTAATTTTCTTCTTTGGTAAAAAGTGTTCCATTTGCAGTCCTTGACAAAAATGAATAAAATCTGAGGGCACTGTATCCATCAGGGTTCTGATAGGATATGGATGGCATACTCAAAAAGTTTTAACTAAAGAGATTTTAATAAGAGGTATGAGCAGAATTGAAGGAACTCATAAAAGATGGGGAAGCACCCAAGGCCCAACAACAGCAAGGAGCTAATATCACCTTTAAAAACTAAGACAGTGGAGGAGCTTCAAGATGGCAGAGGAGTAAGACACGGAGATCACCTTCCTCCCCACAAATACATCAGAAATACATCTACACGTGGAACAACTCCTACAGAACACCCACTGAACGCTGGCAGAAGACCTCAGACCTCCCAAAAGGCAAGAAACTCCCCATGTAACTGGTCGGGTGGATGATAAGAGTCTTGGTGCTCCAGCCAGGTGTCAGGCCTGAGCCTCTGAGGTGGGAGAGCTGAGTTCAGGACATTCATCTACCAGAGACCTCCCAGCCCCATGTGATATCAAACTGCGAAAGCTCTCTCAGAGAGCTCCATCTCAATGCTAAGACCTAACTCTACTCAATGACCAGCAAGCTACAGTGCTGGACACCCTATGCCAAACAACTAGGAAGACAGGAACACAACCCCACCCATGAGACGAAGACACAAGAGGGAGGAGTTATGGGGGACATATGTATATGTACAGCTGATTCACTTTGTTATACAGCAGAAACTAACACACCATTGTAAAGCAATAATACTCCAATAAAGACGTTAAAAAAAAAAGAGTGCAATTTCAATGACAGAGAATAAAATAGAAGAAAATTGCAGCTCATTTTTTTTTTTTTTTTTTTTTTTTTTTTGCGGTACGTGGGCCTCTCACTGTTGTGGCCTCTCCCGTTGCGGAGCACAGGCTCCGGACGCGCAGGCTCAGCGGCCGTGGCTCACGGGCCCAGCCGCTCTGCGGCATGTGGGATCTTCCCGTACTGGGGCACGAACCCGTATCCCCTGCCTCGGCAGGCGGACTCTCAACCGCTGCGCCACCAGGGAAGCCCTGCAGCTCATTTTTGAGCTCCTACCCTGTGTCAGGTTATGTGCTAGGCTGGCTGATGGGATTTCAGGGTAGAGTACACATAAACTGTTAACCACAGTGGTATTCAAACTTCAGCTTGCATCAGAACCAGGTGTTGGAAAAAAAGAAAGAACCAGGTGTTGGACTTGATAAAACAGACTGCCGGGCCCCAGCCCCAGAGTCTCTGATTCAGAAGGTCTGGGGTGGGGGCTGAGGATTTGCATTTCCAACAAACTCTCCAGAGATGCTGATGCTGCTGGTCCAGGGCCACAATTTCAGAATCATTGAACTGTGACAGTATAACAGGACACTGAATACAACTTTCCCTAGAGTTTAGGGGGCAGAGGCCCCAAATTCAGAGACCAATAATTGACAGCCCACCTATGCAGAAGAAGCTGTGTGCGAAAAATAATTTCTGTAGCTACTCTGTCCTCAGAGTGGTAGACCATAACACCCCACTCCCTCAATATGGGCTGCCCATAATGACTTCTTTCCAAAATGTACAGTGTTGAAAGGCGGGAAACATAAAGACTAACTTTCCAGTGGAGAAACTGAACAAACACTACGTCAGCCAACTGATCAAGGTCAGTATCAACAGTGAAGGTCATGTAGACAGTGTGTACTCGTGATATAATGTGATGAGAATGGCACTTTGTGTGTGGTCTTCTTCCTCAAAACCGGTAACTCCAATGTAATCACGAATGTCCTCAATTAAGGACATTCTACCAGATACTTGACCAATATGCCTCAAAATCAGCAGGCTCATCAAAACCAAGAGAAGGCTGAGAACCTTTTACAGCTAATGGGGGGCCTGAGGAAACATGAGGACTAAATTTAGTGAGGGATCCTGAAACAGATAAAGGACATTAGGTGGGAAAAAAAAAAGGAACTGAATAAAGTATAGACGACTTTAGTTAATAATAAAGTGTAAATATTGGTTCATTGGTTGTGTCAAACATACCACACTGATGTAAGAGGTTTACAATAAAAGCAACTAGATGTGAGGTATGTGGAAACTCTATTATCTTGGCAACTTTTCTATAAGTCTAAAACTATTCTAAAATTAAAAGTTTATTTTGAAAAACCTTCTGTGGAGTTGATTATCTGTGAGGCAAGGTGACCAACAGAGATAGATCCTGCTGGGTGGATGGCCAGAAGCTGGGGTGAAGGGGTCATTCATGGCCAGCTGGGAGAAGCTTAGCTTGTTCGGGGAATGATAGTAAGATGGTCCAAGTGGCAGAGGACAAGCAGGGTGGCTCTCTGAAGACCCCACCAAATCCCCACAAATGAAAGAGACAACATGTGGTTGCTGGACATGAACAATTGGCCTTGACCCCAGGATACAACCACATTAGCCACGTGACACAGGAACTTTTCTCTGAACTCACTACTGCCACTCCCAGCCCCCTGTGCTTTCTGTTGAATGACAGAATCAATTATTGATAGATTTGTCTACACTTCTCGTTTCTGCAAGCCTACACAATTTGTTAATACCCGAGAATGCTGTAAAAGCTATAGGATCACTCCAAGATTACATAAGGGAATAAGGGGAAAAAACATTCAAAAGAGCAAGTTTAAAAGGCAGTAATAAAAAAAAATCAAGTTACTTTCTACTTGTATCCTACTGTGTTCAGCTTGTTCAAGTAACTCCTTACAATTCACTGTGCTGTGTTCCATTAAAGGTATGGGTAAGAGAGGTGAGAAAAATTATAGACACAGCAGTGGATTAGAATGATGGAAGGAGTTTTCCATATGAAAAGGCCACTCAGGGGGGTTGCATTAAAGCAAAAAGGAGGAATTTCCAGGCTGCAAGCCTATGTGCACACATGTGAGCACACACGCGCACGTGCGCGCACACACACACACACGCACACACACGCACACACTCTACAGCAGAACACAGGAACTAAGGTAGGGGCATGATCAGTGCAGGACACCCAGTGGTGCAGCATAGCTTACCCAGGGCATACACAGGGGGCATTCAATACAGCTGGAGGCCGAAAATATATGTTATCTGTTCCTTGTTAAGAAGTAACTTGCAGTAAACAGTCTACGGTAATGAGTCCAAGAGAAGGTTGACGTGGGCTTCTCTGGAGAAGAAGATGAGGGAATGGGTCAAGTTGACATTTCTTGAGTAAAATGGATTCATCCCAGAGATCTTAGGATGGGAGGTATAAAGGAGACACAGAAATCAAAGTTGCCTCCAGTTTCAAGACCTGATGTTGCTGATTAATGATACCGAAAACCAATATGGGGAAATCAATTAGGAGAGCAGGTTGAGTGTGGGTCAGTGGGTGGTTCGGGGTAGTGAGCTCAGTTTGAGATTTTTGTGGGACATCCAGAAAAATGATTATATCATTCAGAGTGTGAACTACTTTATTAGTAAACTCCTATGCTTTCTTGCGTGCCTAGATAAAATGTACGTGTCTTCCCCTACAGACTGCTCTGACACACCTCTTTATCCTTATTCTTCCCTGGTCACTCATCTCCTCCAAAGCGTAACTGTTCACTCCTTTCTGTGAGTCCTCAACACTGAACAAACCTCTAGCATTGCATTTAAGTCAGTGTTTTGTCAGTGGTTCCATGTCAACCTCCCCTCCTAAATAAAGAGCCCCTTGCAGTAAAGAGCTGACTCTGAGCACTTCGCTGAACCTGGCCCACAGGAGGTGCTCAATAACGTTGCTGAATAAATGAGTGAGGACGCTTGGCTTCCTCTGAGACAAGAAGGTCCTCTGTGGTGTGAGAGCATGAAGAGGGGTAGAGAAAGAGTGGATGAAGGGTACAGAGAGGATGGCCCGGTGGCTCCTGGGTCCGCTGTCAGCATCGCCCCGCAGCAGGTGGGAGAGGTGGTGTTCTAAAGCACTCTCAGTGCCCTAGTCTTGTTTGGTGTCGCCGTTCCTTCATGGTTACTCTTGATGAAGACTGAGGTGGCTTTGGCCACAGGGCCAGTGTGACAGTGTGTGGAGGGCTGGACACATGGTCTTTTTTCAGGGACCTTCAGCGAGACCTGGAGTATCATGTGGTATTTGAGCCACACTGTCTTTCTGCGTCTAGGGCAAGTCAGATTTTTTTAGCATGATTTTCTGTACGTCAGACAGAGCTCTGCTGCCCAGCACAATGTGAAGTGCCAGCTGAGCACACGACTACAATCTACATGGAACCAATTTTCTTCTCACTCACAGTTCCTCTAAGAAATAAAATGATTTCATTGGCTAGGAATTTCTAGTTCTAAAAGAACTATACATGAATAAAATGAAAGGGAACTGTGTTGATAGGAAGAAGGCACATGGATAGTCTTAAGCTTTTAGATGTAATAAGCTTTTAGGAATGCCAATCGTTCATTAATAGATTTACACTTAAGTGCCTGGGGTCTAAAGTAAGAAGAAAATGGCCAAAAGGCACTACTTGCCTTCAACTGAAATCTCTCCAAATAGGCTGGAATTTTTTTGAATTAATAATATCTAACAAAGCAAATTTTACCTTGTAATTCACAGGCAATTGATTTCCTTTAACTCCAGTTCCTAATAGAGTGATAGATTAAAGATATTCGAGACTCAGTGATATGGTCAACATACATTGCTTTGAATAGAGCATGTTGTGCTCTACTTAGAATTTGTATGATTAGTTATTCACTCCATCCAAAGAGTATCTACTGCTGGGCAAATGGACCAGAAAGAGTATATATTTCTTTTCTACCCAATGTGAAGTGCAACTTGAATCAATTTATTGTATTCCAAACTATGCTAAAGCAATCTAAAGAAAGTAATTGTGTGCTTGGCATTGATTGAAACTGCAGAGAGGGAGTAACTGTGTGTCACAATTTGGAACAAAGACTGATCTTCAGTCTGATGAACCAGCCAGGGGCTTGAAGCTCTAGGCTGGGGGCTCTTGATGCCTTAAAGAAGACTAGTTCTATCTCACAGGGAGATCAGCTCGGTGCTTTGTGACCACCTAGAGGGGTGGGATGGGGAGGGTGGGAGGGAGATGCAAGAGGGAGGAGATATGGGGATATATGTATATGTATAGCTGATTCACTTTATTATAAAGCAGAAACTAGCACACCATTGTAAAGCAGTTATACTCCAATAAAGATTTTTTTTAAAAAAAAAAAGACTGAGTTCTGTCTGCAAAGAGAGACCGTGGGAAAGACGGCATGCAAAATAAACAATAAGATATATGAAGACTCAGGATACTAACAACCTAAAGAAAAAATAATCTCATGCAAAATATGAGTCAATAATTCTATGAATTCCTTGTCCCTTATAACCTTTCTTCTCTTTGCTAGTAACAATTTCACCTTCTCTTGGACAATTAGCCAAGTGGGATTTTTCCCAATCACTCTCAAAGACCTACGGTCAAGCTAAACCTGAATATACATTGTCAAGTGGGTAGAGAATCCAGTAAGGGTGGGACACTAGTTTCCCTGGCTCCATCTTCACAACCAGTAACCCAGCTAGAGAACTAACAGTGTTGAGATCCTGCTATGTACCAGGCACTGTGAAAGGCATTTTTTCCTCAAACTCTTTTCCCTCCAATTAGAACCTGTTTTTAGAGGAGGATCTAATATATCTAATTAATTAATTACTAATTAAAAAGAAGTAAAGAAATGAGAAGTCATGTGTTACGGTGGCCGCTTTAATAAGTCCATTTTAATACGACTTGACCTTGAGCACTGTGGACAAGACTAGAGTCTCAGTGAAATGGCAACATTATCAAGTGTCTCAAAAGGGTGCATGCCTTTTTAAATGTTAACAAATGCTGTCTTGGGCCAATGACCTGATGTCCAATAATGACACTGTGAACCTCAATTCACTGGGGAGAGACCACACCACACACAACTGTGTCCACTGGAAGCTCCTGAGCACACCTGCTCCTGGCCCTGGATCTTTAGAGCCAGCTGAGTGGTGGGATCCATCTCATCTCTGTTTTCACTTGTGGGCTGTTCACATTTACAAGTCCCCCTGGCTTTCCTTAAAACATGAAGGCTATACTGAGGCTTTATTCTAGGACTCTCATTCCCAGAAATACCTTCAGTGGGCACCCAGAAAAGGAATTGAAACTTCTGGGGGGTCCCGAATTGCCAGATCGATATTTTCATATGGTTGCAAGGCTGTTTGCGTTGTGCATGTAGGAATAAAAATATTATCCCACACAGTATCAGTTATTTCTCTTATGCTTAGACATAACAGTTAAGCTAGTAAGCTTCTGTAATATGCAATAGAATCTTACTTGAATGCAGCCCAATTTTCTCCTGAAATAAAATTCCATTTTAAGCACTAGAATTTGTATGCCAAATTTGGTCCTTTAAAAATAATGGAAGATATAAATCTTTACCACTGAGTTATAGGCTTTGGAAAAGAGAAGTTTAGTAATGAAAATTGTCATACAAACTGAATAACTAATGCCGATAACAGATGCCATCTCAATAATGCATCTTACACATGGCAGGTCACATCACAGCTCAGTTCTGACTAAGGTGGAAGCTTGCTCACTCAGCACCCTGGTTTCAGACTCTATTATCTTGCTTACTTAGTAAATTTAATGCTGTGTAATTTATTTTTTATTGCCACATTCGAAAGTCTCTCTCTTTCTTCAACCCAAGATATCTTTAGGGGCTTAGACTGCCTTTTACACTCAGAGGCCCATTTTTATAAAAGAATCAGAACTCTTGTTAAAGAAGATAAGCAGCAAACCCTGCGATTTATTGGAGCCAAGAAAGAAGATGCCACATTGTGTTCCAAAATTACCAAGACAAGGAAGGACTGAGGGCCTGGAGAATTGCTAAAGCTGTTAAGTGGTGAATACTGTCTTCAAGGAGAAGACACCTATCAAATTAATAAAAGGAAATACATTCCCATCAACATCAGCATTTTTCTCTCTCGTGAAAGATTAGAGTCTTTTATAACTGATTTGCTCAGATACCCTTTCTCTATTTAGAATATGTATTTATATATACTTTTTCAGTTCGCACACATCCTATTATTATTCCTCTCTTCCACCTTTCTAAACCTGGTCCATTCTCCTGCAGTTACTGTGAGGTGAACCTGACCTTGTAAATCAGCAATGGATTGTACTGCTCACAAAAGGACAAATATGAAGGAACACATTCTGCAAATTCGCAAATCCAGAAGCCCAATATCAGGCTTCAGAAAAACAAAACCGGCAATAATTAGAAAATCCAGTTAAGTTTAAGGTCTAACCTATACAGACAAGAGTGTATAAAACACTGAGTACTTGGTGCGATATCTTAGGCATCTTATCATTTTAAAAATTAAATCTGATAGCAAACCGGGATTTATAAAGAGCCTACTAGGTGTTCATATTTGGGAAGACACATGAGACGACATTAAAAATTTCTCAAAGGACTAGGACCAGGTCAGCGTTCTCATGAATGAACCAAATATGGAGGGTAAATGAGCCAGATTCCCCTCATCACAAGTACGTGCACTCCTGTCTCCACACTGTGCATCTCATAGAAACAGGTCGGTTTGCACCTAGTGTCCTGTCTCCCTATGACAGTGAGGTCCTTGGAAGGCAGTGCAGAAGTTTCCAAGGTCATCTACAGTGGTGCTGCTGGTATCTTAGGAGAGAGTGACATGCATTGGTCATGAACATGCACTCTGGGGCCAGGTTACCTGAGTTTGCATCCAGGCTTCCTTGCTTACTCGCTGTGTGACTCTGGGAGAGTTACTTAACATTTCTGTACCTCATTTTCCTCGACTGAAAAATGCGGATAATAATAAAACAGAGCTGTTCTGAAGATAGCTGAATTCATGTAGGAAGTACTCAGAACATCGCCTGCCAAACAGGAAGCACTCAATAAAACAAGCTATGGTGATTTTTATTTTTTCCTTAAGGATGACAGAAAGATAAAAATGTCTGGCTTCTGATGGGAAACTTTGCATCATCTGCTGCTATTTCTGGAAACGCGAAGGTTGCGAGTGGTCCCCCAGGTTACAATGTCTTTAGAATCTAGAGCAGGGAAGTTTGCTGATGATGTAATGTCGCTGGTAGACAGAGGGTACCCTTATTGTTTTAACATCCTTATTCTCTCTATGCTTTGATGGTCTTTATTTTTATTTGATTTAAATTCCTCACAACATCTTTCCCTCTCGGTATCGAACTGTGTTTTGATGTGGTTATTGTTAGGCCTGCCAACCCCTGAGGCAGCTGCATATTAACTGCCTCAGCGCAGCCTCTGTGTCTGTTTTACTGCTTCCTTCCAGCCTGAGGCACTGGCTCCTTTCTCCATCCTTCATTTCTTTTTAGCAGGCAGGCACTCTCCCCCGCTGCTCCAGGGTGATATTCTGCTCTGACAGCCAGTCTCAGCATTTTCTCCAAATCCTTCATTTAAAAACTCACCTCATTCAAGAGACCTTTCCAGAATGAAAGTGGTCCCTTACAGAGAACAAGTGACTGACTGGAAAACTACCATGTGCTTCAGACCTCCTCCCTTTCACGCTTTTCTCTATTCCATGGAGCTTCCCAGATCGTATCTTGCCCATGTCTCTTTATCCTTTCCCATTTCTCTTACCAACCTTTCAGTTTCTCACTAATTGTTTCTCTACCTGTAATCATATAGATTCTATCTTTCAACTGCATTATATTAACCCACATTTTCCATATGATGAAATTGAGTTTTGGGGTGCATTTTCTTGTTAAGAAAACTAAAAACACCAGACCAACTATATTGTTTTAATTAGTCTTTCTCATCATGCACGTACTCACTCTGTGAATCCCTTATTTCTTTCAATCAATCAGCTTTTTGAATGCCTTGTTCTTGATGCACTGTTGCTTTTAAGTTTATCCTAATCAGCTTAACTGAAAAGGAAAGGCACGGAGTAATAAATGATGACATTTTTGAGCAAGGAAGATGGCCAATTATGTAGCTTAATTTTTTTGTTCCTTACAATCTAGAAGGTAGACTTTATCTAACATTGTGTGGACTATGTTTTATGACCAGATTTGCATGAAAACATAAATCCCAAACCAGGTTAAACTCCAGAAAGGTGAGGTCTGTCTTAGGACTTGCTTTCTCTCTCTAACAGGCCATGGCTCCCCAGCTCTGTCTGTATCCCTACAGGAGGAGGATCCTTTAGGACTTAGTCATACTTGGGAACAGTCAGCGGTGGAAAATGAACTTTATCATCATTTTCCAACTGTATAAAGCAGCTGGAAAAATCTGCAGAGCAGTGCTCTCTCCAGAGAAATCAGAGGTCAAAAGAAAATGGCGTCTGCTAGGATAAGCTGAATAACCATTTCAAAGGAACTCTTTTTTCTTGGCAAATACTATTTCCCAGAGCCTTGCCAGTTTTCTGGAGCAGTATTATTTCCTGGTTTGAGCTTTTGGGCACTATTACATTATTGCATGATGCAGTATAAGGTGTTTTGGGGCCTCTTCTGCTCTACTTTTTCCTTAAATCATCATTCATCGCTTGGTGTTTAGCTGTTCACAATGGTTAAGTCCATAATGACTTTTCATTTTGACAAATATGTTTAATTTTGCATAAAGGTAAACATATGGAACATTTACATACTGTGCCTGGGCTCAGATTCCCCTGGGATGGAAGTCCTCAGCCCTGTTTTCAGAGGCCTATTTCCTCACCTCTCTGAGAATCCTCAAAGCCCACCCTCCTGGTGAGCAGCGGAAGATCCACTGCCTGGGGGAAGGGTGGGGACTCAGCTAGCGCTTGAGGCCTGGACAAACCCAGATGAAGGAACTGAAGGGAAGTGCCAACCCCCTCCCCCCCCCATGGGATTTCAGGCATTTGCAGTCCTCTGGTCACGAGCAGTACCGTTTTCACTCAACTGTATCTCTAATATATCTTGTTGATCCTGCTCTCTGAAAAAAGATGAACTCAACAATTTTGAGACATAAACACGTCAGAGAGGAGCAGAAACCATAGACTCACGGTGGATTAGGAGTGCGTAAGTTGAAGGGCGTGTAAACTAGGGCAGCGGGTCACAGAGACACTGTGATCGGAGCATATTTCTTTCTTGAGTGCAATCTGCATTAATATTACATGTGCTATTTTCTCCTCTGTCTATTTCATTTACTTTCAGAAGTACCTTTGCCGTGACCTAGTACCCTAGTTACCATGTTCTTCTGAAGACATCCTCCAGAGACCGAGGCTGCCTTTTTTTTCAGTGCTGGCTCAGTTAGTTATGAAGCATGTGCTCAACTCTTGGAAGTTAGGACATGCCTCCAGAAGGGAACCCAGGGCTCTCAGAGTTAGTGATCTGCAACACCCTGATAGTGCTTCCGTTAAGCTCTTAATGCTCATACTTAGAGGAAGGAGAGCCCACTGTTCTATAATTAGATGTATTCCCTTATTTCAGTGGTGGGAGAGAGAGAGAGAGAAATGACGTAGGGAAATAGAGGCAGGTTTTCCCTTTTTGCCATCTTTTCACTCTCTACCCAGTCAATGATAGCTGTGGAAGAGTGAGTGTCACCTTCCTAAGGCCAACCTAGGAGTTTCTAAAAATTTTTTTCCCCTAAAACTCTGCTTTTTAAGGAGAGGGGGAATGAAGAATATATTGGAAGACTTTTCATGTAACATACGTGCATCCATTTATTAAAGTCGTCTGAGGGACTTCTGATACTGAGAACATTTAATATTTCCTAGAAAAATATATTTTAACAGATGAGGGGTCTAATAGGTCTTTTGGTTCTGGCAATGACACCATTAGGTGAGAAATGTAGCAATCCAAAGTAGCTTTTGCATGGCTTCCTCTTCCTGGTGATTAATGGATACCTCTGTTTATGTGTAAAAGCAGCGGCGTTG
The DNA here is from genome assembly GCF_949752795.1 of Hyperoodon ampullatus. Taxonomy (NCBI): domain Eukaryota; kingdom Metazoa; phylum Chordata; class Mammalia; order Artiodactyla; family Ziphiidae; genus Hyperoodon; species Hyperoodon ampullatus. The sequence continues at coordinate 67,934,441 of NC_136929.1, forward strand.
AATGCACATGAAAAATAGCATAATGTAGTATAACTTAAAATGTTAAATATGAAATGAATGTCATGTGTTTGTATGGCTGGTTCAAAGGATGTACTTTTTTGGTTGTATATATAAATACACTGATACTCAGGGAACTCATCTATTGCAAAGTCTTCCTCTGCCTTTAAAATATTTTTAAATTTAACTTGTCTGGCTTTTAGATTATGTAGAACATCTAAAGGAAAAAAACTGGTACCAAACACAAAATCAACTACAGAGCAGTTCCCAAATAATTTTTTACATATTTTTATGATTACATGAGAAATCTTTCTCATTTCTTTGAAATTATCAGTAGTATCCTGCCCTAGCAGGTTCTCTCCTTTATTACAGAAGCTGAAGGTGTGGAAATTACATTTTTCAGACACTTTGGAATAACGTGTGCAAGTCCCAGGCACATATTCTTTTGTGGAATGGCAGTGGTTTGATGTTGTCAGAACACAAAGGACTAGTCAGATTATGGGGTTTTGAAAGGAGTTATAATAATGGCAGCACCAGACACTGTTTTAAGTGCTTCACCTGCACTAACTCATTTATTCCTCACAACAGTCCCCTTTTAACAGATAAGGAAACTATGGCACAAAGAGATTAATTTGCTCAAGGTGCCTTGTAGAAGATAATAGACGAGTTTTGTTTTATGGTGTCAGAGTGAGAAAATGCCTTTAAAATGCCACAGAGTTTCCTCACTGAAGAGTATCTATAAAACCATTCTAGGGACTTCCCTGGTGGCGCAGTGGTTGAGAGTCCGCCTGCTGATGCAGGGGACGCGGGTTCGTGCCCCGGTCCGGGAGGATCCCACATGCCGCGGAGCGGCTGGGCCCGTGAGCCATGGCCGCTGAGCCTGCCCATTCGGAGCCTGTGCTCCGCAACGGGAGAGGCCACAGCAGTGAGAGGCCCGCGTACCACAAAAAACAAAACAAAAAAAAAAAACCGTTCTAAAGAACATAAGAGAAGACCCAAATAAATACTGAGAATAACAGGTCTCTCTACGAAAAGTCCTCAGATTGTAAATGCTAATTCTCTCCAAATTAATCTATAAATTCAATTTCATTCCAAGCAAAACTTCTTCAGGATTTTAAATGATGTTTTACAAGGCAATTATTATATTGAATTGGATTTATCTGGAAGGTAATTTTCATCTGGAAGATAAAATTCCCAAGTTTTGCTATGAAATTTTTGAAAGAAATTTGAATGGCGACTTTTACTATCAGATATTGAAAAATACTACAGTGATGAAAGCAATGTGGTATTAATAATGCAGGAGCAGACAAATGGTAAATGAAACAACCATGGAAGTCCAAAACTAGCGTGCACATATGAAGCGGGGCATTTAAGAGAGAAAAGGATGGATTTTTGAAAAATGATGTTGGGACACATTATTATCCATTTTGAGAAAAATGAAGTTAGACACATGCACACATACAAAAATCCATATGGAATAAAATGCTTTTTTTTTTTTTTTTTGCGGTACACAGGCCTCTCACTGTTGTGGCCTCTCCCCCTGCGGAGCACAGGCTCCGGACGCACAGGCTCAGTGGCCATGGCTCACGGGCCCAGCCGCTCCGTGGCATGTGGGATCTTCCCAGACCGGGGCACAAACCCGCGTCCCCTGCATTGGCAGGCGGACTCTCAACCACTGCGCCACCAGGGAAGCCCTAAAATGCTAATTTTTATTATGAAACTATTAGAAGAAATAGTGAAAAATTAAAAAAATAATTTAGAGTGGAAATAAAACCTTCTTGACAATATATAAATCCCAGAATTTATACAGGAAAAATTAGCAGATTTGAGCTGCCTACACAAGAGAAAAAAAAAATCTTACATATGATTAAAGACAAATAAACAACATAAACAATGTAGATGGACGAAAATGTATAACAATGGCTGAATTAAAAACACCATGCTGATGTTAACTTGACCACACACCTCCAAGGACCCCTCGGGGCCTCCTGGAGAGACTCATGCTGCTGCCACACTGTCCACGTTTAACAGTTCATTCATTCTCCTTTCTTTACAAACCTCCACAACCTCAACTGATGACCTTATCTCACTGAGCAAAGGGAATCAGTCAGAACTGAACTTCCTTGTCCTCCCACTGAAACATCTACCAGCCTACCCGCTCTGCCCCTGGAGATTTGCTGTTGCTTTTTGTTACCAATGGATGAATGATCTGTGCTCCTCTCTACAGTCAGAATCTAAACTTGGGCATTGGATCAGATGCCTTCTTACCTACCCAGGGACTTTATTTCTATAACTGTCCCATCTCTCTCTCCTGCATCATTAATTTAGACTCTCTCTTGGCTCACTGCCATCACCAGAAATCATCCTAAAAAAGTACCTTACAAAAATAAAAACTTCCCCAGATTTTATATCTTCCTCTGGCTACGGCCTTATTTCTCTGTTCCTCTTTAAAACAAAATTCCTCACCTGGTACATTCCCTTCTCCTCTTGCTGTTCTCTCTGGAGAGCAATCCACTTAGAACTGGGTCTCCTTTCACTAAAACCTCTCTTCTCAAAGTCACTAATAACCCTCACGTTGCCAAATGTGGTATTTCTTCTAAATTCTCAACTTGATCTACTTCTCCATCACTTAAGATCTGATCTTGGAATCTATCACAGCTCCTGCCATATTCTATTGGTCAAAGCTGTCATGGAATTCAGCCCTATTTGAGGTCAGAGCATAATGGACTACCTGGGAATCACAGGGCTTCAAACAGAATTAATAGTAGCGGCTAATTTTAGGTAGCATTTACTATGCATTAGGCACTGTTCTAAGTGTTTCCCTTGGCTTCTGGGACCCCACATTCCCCTGGTTTTTGTCTCACCCCACTGGTCACTTCTTCTCAGGGCCCATGATGGATCCTTGCCCTGTTCTTTCCCCCAATGGGTACTGCAGCACCTTAGGACTTGGTCTTGGACAGCCTCATTCTCCTGCCCACACTGACTTGCACAGAGTTCCATGGCTTTTAATAGCATCCATGCACTGCTGACTCACAGACTCATGCCACTTCCTCCAACCTCCTCCCCCTTGAACTCTAGACTCCACACCCAGGGCATAGGCAGCTGTGAGATATTGAATAGGCTTCTCAAACCTTAACATGTACAAGAGAGGTTCCTTTCTTTTCCCTCCAGTTTTCTCCATCTCAGCAAAGGGCTCCACCACTCACCTAGTGTTTAAGCCAAACACCTTGAAATTATCTTTTCTCTCTTGTTCCGCATATCCCACTTTCAAACCATCAGTTGCTCTTGTCAGCCTTGCATTCAAAATACATCCCTCATCTGGTGACTTCTCACTAATCCTATTGCCAAAACCCTGGTGCAATCATCTCTTGCCTAGGCTATCAGAATTACCTGCTATGTGCTATAGTAACCTGCCACATGATTATTCTGCTCCCTCTCTTCCCAGCAGCCCCTTACACATTCTCTCTCTCTCTCTCTCTCTCTCTCTCTCTCTCTCTCTCTCTCCCTCTCTCAGGCTATTCTCCACAGTAGCCCTTATGATCCTTTTCAAGTGGAAGTCAGATTGCATCACTCCCCAATGCAAAATCCTTAATTGCTTCCCTTCTCCAATGAAATAAAAGCCATAGACTGTAACTTACAAGGCCTTAATTGCCTGGGCCTTGGTTGTCTCTCTAGTCTGTGTCATACCACCCTTCTCTTTATTTGCAGTCCTCCAGCCACACTGGTCTCCTTGCAGTTTCTGAAACACAGCCATCATGTTTCTGCCTCAGGGCCTTTGCACATGCTGTTTCCTCAGATTGGAATGTTTTTCATCCAGATATCAACTCATGTCAGCCCTCAGATGAACTCTGTGACGTCCCTAAAACAGCATGCTACATCATTTTATAACCATTACCCTACTCTATTTTTCTTTATAACATTTATATAACATTATCTTGCTATTTGTTTATTGTGTATCTTCCACACTAAACTATTTACTCCAAGAGAGTGGGACTTTGTCTTTCTCACATCTCTAATTCCAGTATCTAGAGCACTGTTCAGCACTAAGTGCTCAATAAGTCTCTCTCTCTTTTTTTTTTAATATTTATTTGGCCGTGCAGGGTCTTAGTTGTGGCACATGGGATCTTTAGTTGCAGCATGCGGGAATCTAGTTCCCTGACAAGGGATTGAACCTGGGCCCCTTGCAGTGGGAGCACGGAGTCAACCACTGGACCACCAGGGAAGTCTTAAATAGTGTTAATGAATAAAGGACAAGCCATAGACTAGAAAAAAAAAGTATTTGCAATGTATATACAGTAATAGACGACAAATTAATATTCAGAATGAAAAAAGCTGCCACAAATCCATAAACACAAAAAGATAACAACTCAATAAAATAATTGTTTAAAAAGATTATATTGGGCTTCCCTGGTGGCGCAGTGGTTGGGGGTACGCCTGCCGATGCAGGGGACACGGGTTCGTGCCCCGGTCTGGGAGGATCCCACGTGCCGCGGAGCGGCTGGGCCCGTGAGCCATGGCCGCTGAGCCTGCGCATCCGGAGCCTGTGCTCCGCAACGGGAGAGGCCACAACAGTGAGAGGCCCGCGTATCGCAAGGAAAAAAAAAAAAAAAGATTATAAACAGTAAATGCACTGAAGAAGAAATCCAAGTAGTAATAAACACAAGAAAAGATGCTATAAACTTCATAGGTAATCAGAAAAATATCAATTAAAACAATGAACTACCAGTTCTGATTCAGAGTGGTAAAATTTAAATGATTGACAGGCATCCATTGGCAGCAGTGTTTGCAGAAATACATATATGCAATATTTTCTCCCATATATGTAATATTTTCTCAATGCTTTCTTTTCTTGTATTATTATCCAAATGGTGGGAGAAGCAATTTTCTTTTGAAGGGAAAATATTGTCAGGAGGACAAGAATCCCCCTCAAAATAATCCTTTTAATTCTGGGTCGTGCCGGGTCTTGGAATAAATGAGTGTCTTTCTTTCTAACTGTCCATGGCTCTATTAACAAAACGACTGGTCTTTCTGAAGAATGAGCCGTTGACAGAGGTAAGAGCAGAGACACGAACTAACCCTTTCATCCACCACAGTGTTGGGTTGTGCTAAGAGATCAGTATGTCCTCACTGACGGGTAGTTTAACCTCTTCTGGTGGGATAAACATAGTGAATGTATGTAAGACCCACTGTTTCAGATGACAGTCTCTTGTATTTGCCTAACACCTTATACACATGCAGTGTCTCACTGGACCCCAGTCCCAGGGCTGTGAGACAGTGTGGTCCTGGATCATCCCCTTTTCACAAAGAAAGAGGCTAAAGTCCAGTCACACCAAGTGACACTCTGGATGTCCCTGAGCAACGGGTGCAGGAACGCTGGTGTTTGGACTCCAAGTCCAGTGCTCCACTTCAAAGCTAGTATCCAACCCCCAACACTCACATGTAGCACTTGGGGCAACATGTTGTAGCTGGTTGAAATTCATTTGATAATAACTTGATTTTACACTCTAAAATGCTCATCATTTTAAAGAACCATTTAGGAATTAAATATAACTCTTTTTTTTTCCTGTCTCCTCCTTCAAAATATGCTTTGCTGATTTCGATTAGTATAAAAATATTGTAACTTTGGTTTGGCTTGTAGTAGTGATGCTTCACCAACCAAGCATGAGATGGAAGTTCAAGAAACATCAGTAGAGAAAAGGGAGCTCTCCTCATTAATAAAAGCAATTAGTGTGTCCCCCAGCTGAGCAGCCAGCTAGCCCAGGGGTGTTCTCGTACACTGCAGGCATCTGAGTGCAGTCTGTTGACTGGGCAAGCTACTCTTGGCAGGAAGCTAAATGTTGTCATTGATTTTATTAATTGTTCTCTCCACTTTACAACTCCCAATTCACAGCCTAATGTGTTTAAGGAGAGCTTGTTCTCTGGAGAGAACTTCCATTGTGTCTTGCCCTCTGAGACAACAAAAGTTGTCTGCATTTGGAAAAATCAAAGTGGGACAAATAATTTCTCTAAATATCGGCGCAAAAATCTTCCATGCCCAGGGACTTGAGTGCATCGTGCCTGCTGAGGCGTCACAGGTGGACACAGTAGTCAAACCACTGATTCTTCTGTCACATCTCTTAAAATATAAAGTCCCAGAACAGAAAACCCAGTGTAGGCAGGAAAATTTGGAGGTTCTGTGTGAGATTATAGATGGGATTTCCCCAGTCACTGGGACCAAGGAATCTACACAGCTTGGAGAACTTCCAGCATTTCTGGCCCTGGCATAACTTCCTCATTACTTAGCAGAGTGGGGTTTGGTCTGTTCTTTCAGATATCAAGAACAGACACACTCGGTTTCTTTGTTTAATGATGAGTTCATTGTAAATGCATATGGGAATAAAAAGGGAGAGAAAATTATCGTGTCTGCTGTAAATCCAGTCCTCGTGAGCAAATGGAACATGAGTCATTGCCGTCCAGAACACAGCAGTAACTCTAGTTAGCCTGCAAGAGTGCTGGTGACTGAATGGCCATCCTAGTTGCTCAGAACTCAGCCCTCCTCTCCCTGGTGTGTATTTTGTCACTGCTAATGAATAAATAACCTTTATTCTTCTTTTTCTAATTCTTGAACTCAGCTTCTATTTTATTTTTGCTTTCTGCTGCTGCCATCTCCATAGGTCTCAACTCTTCCATGCAGCTCTAGAGGATTTTTGTCATTTCCTGACTGTCCAGCCTCTCACCACTGCCCTCCTTCCTATTCACACCAAATTCCCCTCATAAGAAATCCTCAATCATGTGCCATCTCAGTAGAGACAACGCCTCACTTCCACGGCAAAAACTTAGGGTCCCTGAAGTTCCCTCTCCCTTCCTTCTAGGACTTGTGGTGAGAACTATCTTAGATTTTGCCAATATGATTATTTCTTCTAGAACTTCAACTCTTGAGCACATGATGCAAGAATTTGAAAATGGTGAGAGGGCTTATTCATCTCAGCAACAGTAGCATGTACAGTACATATTGTTTCTATGCATGACCTTGGCTCCTATTTATTTTGCTGACTGTCTGCATTTCCTATATATCTCTCATACAGGCATCCCATATTGCAGATTCAGGTCCAGATCACCACAATATAGTGAATATCGCAATAAAGCAAGTCGCATGATTTTTTTTTGTTTCCCAGCACATAAAAAGTTATATTTATACTGCAGTACAGTCTGTTAAGTGTCCAATGGCATTATGTCTATAAAAACAATGTACATACCTTAATTTTTTTTTTTTTTTTTTTTTGCGGTACGCGGGCCTCTCACTGTTGTGGCCTCTCCTGTTGTGGAGCGCAGGCTCAGCGGCCATGGCTCACGGGCCCAGCCGCTCCACAGCATGTGGGATCCTCCCGGACCGGAGCACGAACCTGTGTCCCCTGCATCAGCAGGCGGACTCTCAACCACTGCGCCACCAGGGAAGCCCAAGTACTTTACTTTTTGAAGTAGTTCATTCTTTGAATTATTTCAATGGAATTAAAATAAGAAAAATAAAAAATGTTGACTACTCAAAAGTATAAACTGCCTACGTTTGCCCCACATAGTACAAAATAGGAATGAATGGACAAAAGGCAGAGGTAAAAGAAGCCTTCTCAAGATGAGTTGTCCAAGTGGAACACTTATCCTCTCAGCACTTCATCAAAGCTCTCACTCTCATTAAATTCACCTAAGAGGCAATCGTTATTCTCATTAATGATCTAATGTTCATTCAAGTGTGTACAGCCTTCCAGCGGAGGTATAGATCGCTGAAGCTTTAGACAAATAACAGAGCAGACACACGGTTTGTGGTGCTTTGAAAGTTTAGGACATAAAGGGGAACGTTTGAAATCTGTGTCAGAGCTGACACACTGCTTACTCTGCTGAGTCAGAGATACACATCTTCATGTCTGATTGACAGGGCAGGACCACATGAAGCAATTGCCATTGGCCACACCCAGGCCAATGGTTTTCAGACTGTATTCCGCAGAGCCCTGGGTCTTGTTCTGAGGACTGTTTATTGACACGAGTCAATAACTCATCCCTGAGAATATCTAAGGTCTCCTTGGGGATGGAGGATGGTTAAGAGAGAGGCTGAGTTAGCAGAGCCACAACACTAGCTAGCTTCTATCAGAGCAGTCCATTTTACTTACTTTTGAGTGATATTCCACTAATAATTTCATTTTTTTAAAAAAGCATTCTACTACTAAAATTTATTGGAATAGTGGGGCTGGCTCTTTTTTAAAAAACTCCTTTGGGTATCAGCTTTATTATCCCCTCTTCAGAGAGGCTTTTTCTGACCCTCTACCTGCCCAAGATGTTCTTTACCTTAGAACCCTATTTATTTCCTTCCTATCCTTCATTACAAGTATTTGGGGCTGTTTTTTTGCACACTTTTTAATTGTCTGTCTCCTCACAGAATGGCAGCTCTGCTAGGGCAGGTGCTTTATCCTCTTTGACATTAGCTATATCCTTGTACCTTCCATGATGCCTGACACATAGTAAGTGCTCAATAAATATGCCATGAAGAATTGAATGAAACACTAAATGCGTGATGAAAAGCGATAATAACTGTGTCACTGTAGGACTCAGGCATGCTTGATTATGTCTGGAGGACCAGAAACGGGAGTTCTCCTCTCCCCACTGACCTATCTGCACAGAGGGATCAGGGAGCATTCTGAGTAAGACTCAGTGTAGAGAGAAAATGAAGTCAAAGTACTGAGGTTTGGTTCAATTTTTGCCCCATTCACACACTTGCTCCTCAGCTTCTAGGTCTTCTTTCCACAAGATGCTAGGATGTGTGTACACATGTCTACCACTTGGAACTCAACTTTGAAGACAGCCAAACCAACATATGTTATTCAGAGTATCAGTACAGTCTGAGGTCAAACTATTATAAAACACTGAGGAATAAGGAGGACAAATCCTGGAGACTTTGAAGTTGGCTGCCGGGTTGCGGGAGTACCAGCTGTGGTTTTATGTCAAATCAGGTAAAGGTGAGATAAAGGAAGCAAGATTCTTCCTCCCCAGTCTCGCAGACCCCTCATGTCACCTCCTATGAGCACACGGGGATGCTGGCCTCAGAAAGGAAAGAGACCCCAAAAGGTCTCTGGGTCCTGGTGATTCTCTGTGGAAGCTTATGATCTTATCTTAGAGGTACCGAATGTGGACTTGACTGAAAAATAGGGGTGAGTAGATGCTAATTTATGAACTTACAAGTCTCTACCTGAGAGACAACCCTGCCAGTTCGGGCTTTGCTCTTCTTAAATATTTTACTCTGATAGTTGTTCTTTTTTCTTTAATTAAAAAATTTAAAAAGGACTTTTTTAACCAAAAATGTATGACTGTGCCCTTTTTTTTCTGCAGGAATTGTTCCTCCACTACCGTTATTATCTCCAATTCACCCAGTCTTTTTAGGTCTTTGAGCAGCTTCAAGTAATCAAATAATCTATCCCATCAGCAAAGATAAGTGGAAACCGACCTTGAAGTTTGATTAATTTCCAAACTAACCATGAAGGATTTTAAGACTCAAGGACCTAAATTAACCTATGGGAAACCAAATGGTGCTTCTCATATCCATCAATGAGTGAGAGGTATGAATTAGTGATCACCTATATGGTTAATTATTCCCAAGTGAATGGTGTCTAACCGCAGAATTTACATAAAGCAACCAATTGGAGTGTGTAAGTCTGGGGGTTGGCAGTGGCTAATAACAGCTTGTCAAAGGCAAATAAAGCTCCCATCCCTCCCACATTATGTGGCCACTTACTGGCATCAAACTGCCAAGTACTAAGAGCTAGGCTTCAATTTGTTAAAACAAAACAAAACAAAAAGTAAACCACCACCACCAATGAACCAAGAGGCCAAGTATTAAATACAGTAAAGCATTTAGAAATATTAAGAAATGGAAGTAAGCATAGGGTGCTAAATTAAATTTTTACATAAAAAAGGAAAATACATCTAGTAATATGAGTAGCCTGTAAAATGCCCTCTGAGAAATATTTCCTGTGTATTTTTTTCCTTGCCAGCTGGTACTTTTCACAGTAAAGAATATTAATATTATCTTAATACACACACAAAAAAATTTGCATACCATCTGAAAAATGAGAATAAAAAAACTGTGAAGACTATAAAACACAATCTGCATTATGATGGCACTGAAAAGCTGGATAATTATCCAGGCAGGACCTCTGATATCCAAACCCCTTCCCATGATTTCTGGGAATTCCCAGAGCTCACTTCCTCATGGTCTTTCCACCTCCAGATCCTATACCCACATACTGTGTTCCTGTGTCACTCCGGTTCCTGTGTCATTCCTGTGTCCCTGTTTGACACTCAGTTCTTTGGCTGTTTTCACAGAAAATATTCTCATGTTAATGACCTCATGAGTTTGGGTGACATTAGCACAGCTAATACCTAGCTTTCTCAGACTCCAGTTACTTTTCCAAGTCCCGTTTCTGTCTTGCTTTCTCTATTCTTGCCGTTCTCTTTAGGATTAAAAACGAGAAAATGCCTCATCAGATAAGTTTAGTAATCATACTTTATGGCAAGTTGTCAGGAATATTTAAATAAGATAAAGTAAAATAAAATATAAAATTAAATAACAAAAAATAACTATGCTTTCCCTAAGAGGAATTCCAGAGTGTAAAAAATCCCTTCCTCCTCGTGACAATAATTACACAAAATATATCCCAATGTTAAATACCAGTTTATACACTGGGCTTGTTATAAATTATTTTTTATAAAACTCAAATTAATTTTTGTATTCTCAGACCTTCATTAAAAATACCTCTATTAATTCATTCATCCAATGAACAAATACTTGGAAAATGGTAGTTATTGCCCATTTTCCTCTTCTTGTGTCTATTACTATCACCAGAAATATATCAGGGTGTCCATTTGCCTGTACTTAACAGCACTGGAAAATATTTGAAAACATTTTGAAAATCGTAAATGAAAATTACAGCTTATAGTGCTTTTAATTGGTATATCTTTGAGTCCTAATAAGATTGATCTCAGTTATCTCTGTTTCTGCCCTACAAATTGCCTGCTCATGTACTTTACTCATTTTTAATTGAGTTTTCACGTTTCCTGTTGATTTATAACAACTTTAATCAATACATATCATTTATCTCCCCTAGGTTGCATAAAGATTTGCTCAGTTTATTAGTTTTTTAATTTGGATTTTATTTGAGTTTCTTCATGAAACTCAAGTGATAAGTAGAAGGCCTTTTTCAACCCCAAACTATGCCAGTATTTAGCTACATTTGCCCCTCGTAGCTTCATTTAATCCATGAGATTATATATTTGTGTATTATTTATTTAACTAAAAATAAAATAAAAACAAATACATTAATTATATCCTGTCCTCCCTCTCAAAATCCTAATCAGATGTTGATTGATAGTAATTTATTTTATAGGCTAACTAGACAAGGAGAACAGATACTGTTACAGTATTAGGTGATTCTGTTCAGGAATGTGTTATTTCTCTCCATTTATTTATGGGTTTCTTTATGCCTTTCAGTAAAATTGTATATCTTTCTGTATAAATTCATTATAAATCCTGCATATTCTCTTTAAGTTTACTCTTATATCTTTTATATCTCTATTGTTATTGTTAAGGGGCTCTTTTCTCCACGATGTTTTCTAACAGGGTGCTTGTTATAGAAAATTTATTCATATATAATTAGAGCTCTTTTAACTTCTGATTATATTTGGTTGAAGCTATTTGTCCAGGAAGATAATCCTATCACTTCCTGATTGTCTATCATAATTTAACATCTCCATGACTCAGTTTCTCCTAATCTCTAAAGATGGATAAAGTGCCCACCTAACAGGTGTGCTGTGATGATTGAGGGGTTTAGTATCTATAAAACTCTTACCCCTGTGCCCAGCACAGAGCAAACACCATAGAAGTGTTCCTTGTGGTGGTAGCTGTTGATGCTGTTCCTATTATATTTCCTGGTGGGTTTCAGCATCCGGTGCCATTTCTCAGCCTTCTTTTTTAGGATCAAAATGTGCCGGTTCATATTCATTCTTTTCTTCAGCTCGTTTTGTTCCAATCAAAAATTGCTAGGATGGTCTGGCTAAGACTCCCTTCACTTTGCCCAGGCAGTCATCTCCCTTGCGAGCATGAAACTGCCAGCTTATTGCTCCCTCTCCCGTGTCTATCTTTCTTGCACCACATATTAAATAAACGCCTCGGCATCTCTGCGCATGGGCTGCACTCCTCCACTGTTGCCAGGCTCCACTGGCACTTCTCCCCTGTTCTGTTATTTTGGTCACTTCAGTCAGCAAGCAAGGTTGTTAAATCACAGGTTCAGAATCTCATCCTGGACCAGAAATGACCTCTCTTCTCTTTTTACATCCTAACTACCGTTTTGATCTGTTCTTCCTCCTAATTATCTGTAATATCTTCTCCTACACTTGTGCATTTGTCTATGGATCCCCTATTTACCCGTTACCCCCTTCATGTACAATAAGTAAGGGTGCTGTCAACCTTAACCAGAGCAAAGAACAGTTTCATTTAAGCCAAAAAAAAAAAAAAAAAAAAGAGTTTATTCAAAATAGCAGAGGAATTGCAATTCAGGACGAACAACTGGGGTGAACCATAGACAAGTCCAGAGAGCAAAGATGGGAACATTCTTTTATAGAGGAAAGGAGGAAGTTGGGAGGGGTTGTTTTGAGCAAAAATTCACTGGAGAAAAATGAGAGCTCTGACTCTAATTTTGAGTTAGGTTTCCTTAACACATTTTCACAGTGCTTAAAAATTTTCAGATGTTTTCTATTAGGAAAGATACAGGGTTATATGCAAACACTGTCAGAAGCATAGTCAAGGTAAAGATCCTAATTAACACCCAAGTAGAAATCTCTTACATGTCTAGTTCTGTGCCAAGAGAATCAATCAGTGGTTAGAGCAGGAAATTAAAAAATCAGTCTGAAACTAAACATTGTCATCTCCTCCAGTTATAATAACTCCTTGTCTCAATCTGTAAATTGTGCTTTGCTAAAATTAAATTTTGGTAGCTACAAGCAATAAGTATTTAATTCATACCTATAAAAGAAGAAGAGAGCAATTTATTATCAGTAAAATGTATTTTCCGGGCTTCCCTGGTAGCGCAGTGGTTGAGAGCCCGCCTGCCTATGCAGGGGACATGGGTTCGTGCCCCGGTCCGGGAGGATCCCACATGCCGCGGAGCGGCTGGGACCGTGAGCCATGGCCGCTGAACCTGCCTGTCCGGAGCCTGTGCTCCGCAACGGGAGAGGCCACAACAGTGAGAGGCCCGTGTACCGAAAAAAAAAAAAAAAAAGTATTTTCCTCTGAATCCTTCTCTGGCATTGCTAATGAATTATGTTGGACTATTTTTTTTTTTTAATTCCTTTCAAAGAATTACCTTCAGTGAAGAATGGAGCACTTCCTACACTAAAGAACTCAGTGGAAGAATTATCTGAGACCCCTAACATGAAGTCACTGGGGAGGGAATTTTACACATGATTCAGTTCCTCAAGGATCCCAATCAGAAGGGCATATCTGTGCAGGGATCAAATCAAAAGTCACACAAAGGCCTTCATTTGATAAGGAAACCACATGGTTTCCAAAAATCTAAATCTCTTGGCCCCCAAGGAATGGAAAATTTGGATTGTTCCAAGGTTTAAAATTCCTTAGCACTGAGTTAAAATCTGCTTGGAATAGACTTCTAAACATGTGTTTGGTCTAGACATGCTATTTCAAATAGAGTGACATTTTGCTTATAAAGTTTGCCAAGGTCAAAGGACCTTTTTAAAAGGACTTATATATTTTTCTCTTTCTTTTTTTCTTTTTCTCCTTCTTTCCTTGCTATTGCACACTCTAAAAGAATTCCTTCTCGCCTGCTAAGTAGATTTCCATGCTTCATCATTTAGGACCTGTATGTCACCTTGGAGTAGGGGAGGGCATTTTACCAGAAAGGCTTTTCCTCTGCATATATTATATTCATATCTATATATTTTATTGTATACCTTAAATGCTTTGGAATTGGCTTGAGAGGGATCAAGCAGCAGCCAGCCACAGATTCCAGAACAAGTTCAACCTCTGTTCAGAATTTCCTAGATGATGGAATTGACCTAGATTCTGAGTTCCATTTGTGGTATCTTTTTAGGGACTAACTAGACCAATATTCCAGGATTTAAAAATTCTGAAGGGTCTTCCGGTGACAGTGAAAGCCTCGGGAAGGTAGGTGGGAGAGTAACTGAAATCCCCGCGTCTCAACCTGGCTCAGGATTAAAGGGAATCACAGGTTTACTGTTCACTGAAGAGAAACAAATGCCCCATTACACAGAAGGGATTAGGACCCAGAGGGGTGTTTATACATTTGAAACGGACTTGCTGTTTACCTCAGAGTGCAGGGCTGAGAGTCATAGACTGCATTAAAAATGGATGCCTGTCTGTGAACTGGAATCACAAAATGAATGCCACCCAGGGTGAATCACCCTTTAGAACCTCCGAGTCATATGGAAATGAGAACCTTGATCCCATAAAGGATTTGTAGATTTTTGTCTCAGAGTTAATCTGGGAATATATTCTTATCACACAAAAGGAAAGTCCCCTCCTGAATTTTACATAACCACCCTTCAGTGGCCTCAGATGATAGCACAGAAGAAAGGAAAAGTATAACTTCTCTGATGACCTGGGTGAGCAATGATGCTTTTCCTGAAAGGCAGGACTGATGTGGAGCTTGGAATATCCCGTGTCTGCAAACCGTGGGTTTAGCGTGTGTGTTTGTGTGTGTGTGGATGTGCTATGTGAATTTGCACCTGCTGCCTCTACTTCACAAATAAATATTAACACAGATGTTTGGAAATGAAGGAAAGAAAGCCAAGATCATTTTCAAATTTTCTAACTTCATAGGGTGTGTGTGTGTGTGTATGAATGTGTGTATATGTTGACACAACATAATTTGAAATAAATGGAAAGAAAATGCATAATCTTTCTATTTGCTATGCCCCACAATCTAAACCACCTTTAGAGGATGACTTTAAAGTTGACTGCTAAAAAATTCATGAAGCAGATAAAGCAAATGAAATTAAAATTGATATGTGAGTAGAGTTCTCAAATATAATGTATACAGTCAATCAATAATTACATTTTGAGCACATATACGTGAAGGGGGTTTGCAAGACACTATGTAGATGATAAAGATGAATCACGCTTGGATTCTGTTCAGGGTACTTGTTCTCGTAGGGTACACGATGCTATAAAAAACATGATATCTCATATATGCAAATAGTAATGCATATAAAGAAACAATATTTTTAAAAAGCATCATGCAAAGCAGACTGCTATAAATGCCATGACAGAGATGTAAATAATTCCTCCTGGGATTTTCAGAAGAAATATTGTTTCTATTGAGCTAGGGGGAGATGATTGTAGAGGGGCTTTCTTCTGGGCCCCGAGGGATGGATGGCCTTTGGACGTCTCCAGGCCGGAACATAAGAGAATAGAATTCAGTGGGTTTTTGCCCAACACTGTACCATCTAAGGTCATCCTCAGGCATTACTGTAAAATGGATGGAATTAGCTTTGTGTGCTTCTTTAGCTTCACTTTCATTAGCCTAACTAAATGGGCTGACTTGATAATTTGACAAACTAACCCATGCAAATGCATTAATGACTAATAAGGGTGAAATTCTACTTTTCCCAGCTACTTATGTTTTAACTCTTATTACTGTAAAACAGCTATTCCTTATATAAATGACTATTCAGGTATAACTTGGGCTGAAATCTGTGGAGATATATTTGTCTTTTTTTATTTTGCCTTCCAATCACCTTTTTATTTGTAATCTAGGGCAAGGCAGGCTAGATAGCCCCATACTTGTCAGCACTGCTTCCTTAGAGCAAAGCTGGATCTAGATTAGAATCAAACATTTGGAGGATGTCCAGGGGCCAACTTCAGTGAAACTGTGGGTTGGCATCTTTTTTTTGTTTTTTGTTTTTTTTTGCGTTACGCGGTCCTCTCACTGTTGTGGCCTCTCCCGTTGCGGAGCACAGGCTCCCGACGCGCAGGCTCAGCGGCCATGCCTCACAGGCCCAGCCGCTCAGCGGCATGTGGGATCCTCCCAGACCGGGGCACAAACCTGTGTCCCCTGCATCGGCAGGCGGACTCTCAACCACTGCGCCACCAGGGAAGCCCGGGTTGGCATCTTTTAAGCTGGGTGGAACAAAGGAGACAACTTTGATGCCCGCTATTATTTTAAAACCATGGGTCAATATCAAGAAATGCTGTTGTTAGGGAAAAAAACTAAAATTGAGGGGTGAAATCGGGGAGGGGAGAATGCAGCAAAGGTGACATAAAGCACAGAGGTGATGCTTCTGTGATTCTGTGAGAAAAGAGCCAAATAGAGTAATGAGTGCCATGGCCTTGCAAGTCCTGTCCTTTGTGTGGGAGGAGCTAGTGTGGGTGATGGGCTGAACTGGCCCAGTCACAGTGTTCTGTTAGGGTTCCCTATGCCCACCATGGAGTTAGCCCCAGCAAAGTTAAGGTTACACAACCCTAAGTGCTGCAAAGACGGGGAGACATGGTTTTAGGAACAAATGGAAATTGTTCTCATTAGTTAGGCAGAATAAAGAATGCTAATGAAAGATAAACAAATGCTTTTCCTCTCAGAAGTCCAGGTTGCCCTGGCAACCTCGGGGAGTACATCTGTTACTTTGGAAAGGCCCTTGTATGTATCTTTATGTTCATAATATCTCCTGCTTGAATTGGAGTATTTGTCCACATTCCAGCATGTCTGGGCTTTGTCTTTTTTTTTTTTTTTTTCTCAACACACAGAGACACCTAGCTTTATGCCGTCTGTGGTAGGTACTGTTGGGTGTCTGTCCAACACTCACCAACTTTTCCTCACAAATTGAAGCCTGTTCCCGTTTGGACAGCAGTGTGCCCAGGCCCAGAAGTAATTGTGATTTGTCTAACTCTTAGCCAATCACGACCATCCCTTTTCCCCTCAGCAGAACGTGGTCCAGGGGTTGGCATTTGACTCAGACCTGGGCAATGAGATGGCGAGGAAAAGCTGCTGAGGCATCTAGGAAAGATTCTTCTCCCTGATAAGTGGTATGGATGGCATAAGGAAAAAATTTTTCTCCATTCTTTGCTGCTTGAGGATGTCATTCTTGGAGGTCCAGGAGCCTTTTTTTTTTTTTTGAGCCTGAGAAGAAGCATAGTTGACACATTGAGGATGGAAGAGCAAAAAGACAAAATGTCTTTGATAGCACTATTGAGCCATAAACTCTGGATTTCTCGCTTAGTAAAAAATTCGTTTGTTTATGGTTTAATTCATTCTTATTTGCACATTCTTTTACTTGCAATTCACATTCTAAAGGACATATCCATTGAGCTTTCAGCTGAGGAGCTGGGGAAAGCTGTGAATTAATAAGGGAGCTTAAAAGAAAAGCCACCAAAATGGTAGCAAAGTTTGGATGGCATTTGTTTCTGAAAATAGATCGCTGCCTTTTGCCATCTTTTCCAGTGCAGGACACAACTTCCGGGTCTCAATTTTCCGAAATGGCCGGGCTTTGTCTCGTAATGGGGTCGTAGGGACTTGCTTCTATCTTCTGCCTTCCTGACTTCTTCTTCTGCATCTCAAGCACCGTGGTGCCTCCGTCACTCACAGGACGGCTCTTCTTACCTTGATCCTCTTCTCTCCATCCCCTTTCCTTAACAACGTCACCTGCTGCCCAAACATTAACTCTCTTTTCTTAAAAAACAACTCTTCAACGTGAACTGCCCCTTTCCTCTGCACTCCAGCCATGAAGTTTCAATTGCCCAAGGCCCACTCATTTCTGGGTGTTCCACTAGCAACACAAACATGTGTTGAACCAAAAGAAGCATCTCCCCTGAAAACCCTGATATCTCCATTTCCGAGAATATCAGTAGCACGCTCTGGGCTCTCAAGTCCTCCGGCTCTTCCTTCTCCCATATACCACATCTAACCCCCCCCTGCTGTCAATTCTGAATCCCCTCCCTCCCCTGTCCCCTCCTCTCTATTCCCCCTGCCTCTGGTCTAGCGCAGCACAGAGTCCTACCTGAACCTCTGTAACAGACTCAAATCGAGACCTTCTTAAGAAACTTCTACCCTCCAGTCCATCTTCCCCACAGTTGCCTCCTTCATCAGAAGACGTCAAAAGCAGCCTCCCCTTCTGAATGAAGTACAAACTCCTCACTGTGCTATTCTAGGCCCTCTGGAACACATCTAACTTATCATTTTAGCTTTTTCTCTTGTTATTTATCTGCTCCTTTTCTGCGCTCCTAGCTAAACATGACTAATGCCACTATAACATTACTCTTCCCACCAGCAACCACAGCTACTATTACTTATCTCTGACGTTACCATAAGTGTCATAATACTACTGTCTCTCTTAATGGTGAACATTTGCTGAATATTTTTTATTAATTTTTCTTGGCATATGGTTACTTTACAATGTTGTGTTAGCCTGCACTGCACAACAAAATGAATCAGCCATACATATACAGATATCCCCTCCCTTTTGGACTTCCCTCCCATTTAGGTCACCACAGTGCATTAGGTAGAGTTCCCTGTGCTACACAGTATGTTCCCATCAGCTGTCTATTTTATACATAGTCAATCCCAGTCTCCCAATTCCTTCCACACCACCCCTTTCCCCCTTGGTATTCATACATTTGTTCTCTACGTCTGTGTCTCTATTTCTGCTTTGCAACCTTTGCTGAATTCTTAATATGTGCCAAGCACTGTGCTTAAGCACTTTCGTGCAGTCATCCATCACTGACCACCCACAATGTGCTCGGCAGGTGTTGAAGGTACAATGAAACAAACAGAGCTTATAGCTTCAAACCCCTTCTCTATTTTAATTCTTGCCATGATCTTCTGCAGGTAGGTATTGCTGCAATCAACGTCACTTTAAAGATGAGTAAACGGAGGCTTAGAGAGTTTAAGTAACCCAAGCAAGGACTTAGAGATAAGAAGTGCAAGCTTCCAGATCTCTCCTGGTCCAGACCCCCATGCCATCTACTCCATCTGTTTCTTCCTCCTTCCCCTCATGCCCACTCATTGACCCCAGCTCCTTGAGGGGAGGGATGGTGTCGTATTTTTCTCTCTTGCTCCTACACCGCTCAGCACAGCGAGTAGCATCTTTACAGCTCAATACGTTTTTGGAGGTTAAATGAAATAAAAGTAAAAGCCTCATGACATCACTCCTGAAGGGTGAAATCTCCCAGTCAGGCTCTCGTAATGCTGAGTAAGGGCCTCTCCCAGAGTGATCAATGTCTCCTAACTGTCTGAAATAGAAGATGACATGCCGTACCCACAGCTTCTAATACAAGATTTCATTGGTTTATCTGTCCCTGTGTTTAATAAGCAAGATTAATATCCACTTTAAATTCAATTGATAAGATGGTGGTGCCTAATCCCATGTCCATTCCTCTTTCCAGTATGCACTGCTGCACTCTGTTAATGTCCCATCATGTTCTGCTACAATGCGTTAAGGGCAAGATTGGTGACATTCATTTGGAATCAGACACCTATTATCAATTTGGAGAGCAGCTTATACATCCTGCTTCAAAATGTCCAGGGGGCCAACGGAGATGAATGAGGTGTAGTTAATGTCCCCACCGCTTTGCTCAGCTCCTCTTTACATAGAAAACAATGGAGAAATGCCCCACTCAATATAGTCTTGGGCTTCCCTGGTGGCACAGCGGTTGAGAGTCTGCCTGCCGACGCAGGGGACACAGGTTCGTGCCCTGGTCCGGGAAGATCCCACATGCCGCGGAGCGGCTGGGCCTGTGAGCCGTGGCCGCTAAGCCTGCGCGTCGGGAGCCTGTGCTCCGCAACGGGAGAGGCCACAACAGTGAGAGGACCGCGTACCACAAAAAAAAAAAAAAAAAAAAAAAAAAATATATATATATATATATATATATATATATATATATATATATATATAGTCTTAACACAATCATCATGGAAAGAATCATCTTTAGCACAAATGACCATAGGCTTTTACTCGTCTAGCTTCTTTCATCACCACCTCTCACAGGACTCGAGTGACACTTCCTTTCCTTTTATCGGCTTTGACACCACAGAAATTCCAGTCTCTCCAGTGAAGAGATGGAGAACCTGTAGGCCAGTTCTAACAGTATCAAATGACATGCAAAAGTCAGTGATAAGTGCAGAGCATTCCAAGAATGCAAACATTTAGGGCAAAATGTAGATCAACCATTCAACAAATATGTATTGAGTATCTACTGTCCAGAGACCATCTTCTGTGCTGGGGAGATCAAAATGAACAAGATAGATTGCCTGCCTTTAGGGGAGCAGCCAGCAGTCACGTTCCAATGTGCTGTGATAACTCTTGATAAGATGCACCCAAAAGCTATGAAGGCACTCAGCAGGGGCAATTTCATTTGGAAGCTCAAGAGAATTCTCCAGAAGAGTTGGTAGATAGGCTGCAGAAGTGGGGATGGTATATATAATAAACCAGAGGTAAAAGAGCCGGGAACTTGAGGAGAAATAAGGGTCAGAGATAAATGATAGAGTCAGTATGTGGAGAAGTTGTATGGAGACTAAGAAAAATATATATTTAGAATCCAGAATTATTGGCCATTGGTGCAATTTAATATATCACTCTTTTATCGGAGACGCCAAAACAAACCATCTTCATCCAAAATTTTAAATGTAATCTGCACTGTGGGAGACTAAATTTGGCCATGCAGTCTTTGACACGCTTCCATGGAGAACTGTAGTCTATGCCCCATACTGAGTCTGGGCAGGCTCTGTAACTGCTTTAGCCAATAAAATACAATGGGTAATGACCCTATGACAACTTCCAGGCCTATGCCTCGATAGACTGGTAGCTTCCACTTTCTGTCTCTTAAACTCTTACTTTGGAATCAAGTGCTTCTACCGTAAGGAAGTCCAAGCCAACCACCCATAAAGAGATCAACTGGAGGATGAACTGAGGCCCTTGGCCAAGAGCCCCAGCTGAGCTCCCATCTGACAGCCAGAATCTACTTGCCAGCCATGTGAGAGAGTCATTTTGGAAATGGATCATCCATCACCAGCCAAGCCACCCCAGAGCACGGAGTGGATACAAACGATACCTTCCAAGCTCTTCACAAATTGCAGATTAATGATTTACGCCACTAAGTTTTGGGATGATTTGTTACACAGCAATAGATAACTGGAACCAGTACCTACTTTAAGGAATGGTTCCTGGTGCTAGGCATACAATGAGAAGATTGCATTGATGAGCCCATAGGGACATTAGAGCTGGTGCTGTTTCTGGTGCAGACCTCCCTCTATCTTGGTGGGTCATGTACTAAATGAAAGCATTTATGAAGGAAGATGGGACTGATAGGTGATGTCAGAAAATAACTCTGCCAGATGCTGTCTTTCAGACTCTCCATTGTGATTAGCCAGACAATAACCCCAGCTGAAACGAACACATGTTCTCAATTAGAACCTATTGATAATAATTGGGAACACAGTACATGCCAAGCCTGATCTCTACTAATTGCTATTGAGAGTCTGAAAATCTTACTGAGAATGTGAGAGAATTTTTTTTAAAACCATCATCTGTATATTTGGCTTTTCAAACCACTGCCACTCACCTTACAAAACTTTCAGGAGGATTAATGAGATAGTGCTTACAAAGTCTTTGAAATCCAACAGGACAAAAATCACAAACCAATAGAAAATGTTGTTAGTTTCTACTGACAGTACTGAAAGCTATTTTTAAGGAAAGAAAAACCAATATAAAAATTTAATAAGCAAACAAACACATATTGCTAATAATTTGGCTTATTTCTGTGACAACAATCCTTCCAGTCACCCAGGCTTGAAATCTGGGTCTCACTTTTAATAACAGTTTCAAAAATTTTAGATTCTGTCTCCACATTACCTTCGCCTCTGCTTTCTTCTCTCCTTTATCACTGTCACTTACCTACTGCAGTATCTCCACACCTATGCTGCTGTCAGCATCCCTAATTGGTCTCCCTAACTCCAGTTTATCTCCTTCCCAGATCAACAACAGTTTCCAGACTCATTTTTGTTTATGTCATTCTCCTGCTTAAAAACCCATTGTTTCCCATTGCTTTAGAATAAAGTTGAACTCAGAACTTGCTGTCATGCCTTCTAGGGCACATCCAGAAATAGGAGTTCCAACCCAAAGCTCAGTGAAAGGTGGAAACCATAGCAGGAGGCACAGTGTGCTCCTGGGGACAGAAGAGCACACTGCAGACTCCGTGCTGCCCCGGGTAACTTTCCACTTCATGTTGTGATGATCTGATCTAGTGAGAAGAAGAGACTGGCCCCTCCCTAGACAGAGACTGAGGAGGACTGTAGCATCCTGCCCAATAATGGAATCAGGCACTGCCAGGTGGTAAGTCCACTGCTTCTGCTAGGGTCTTGGTAGCTGAAGGAGCATCCATAATAGGTATACAGCTAGAAATGGGTCCCTGCCCTATTACTGTGCACCCAAGTGGGTACACTTTAAACAAAGAGAATTAAAGGAAGAAATATATTGCTCTGGAAGATAATGCTGGAAGCCAGGTTCACACCACCAGCAGCTCCCTGCTGTAGAGACCGCTACTTACTCCTTTTTTGTTCAATGATAGAAGCCTGACGTGTCACTAATGCTATCTGATGCTACGTGGGGCTATCAAGACCACCTAGGGAAGGTTTCTTTCCTTCAGTGCTTACTAAAGAAGTTTCAAACTGGAGGCTCCTGGGTGGCATTTAAACTTGATCCAACCCAGTAGGTTTGTTTTATGCAATGTTTATACTTTTTAATTCTGTGCCAACATTTTGAAACTCTGGACTTGTCCTCTAAAACAAGACTAATTTCTAGCTTCCTTTATATATGTAAAATCAGGAGGATGAACATTGGTCCATGTGATCAAAATCAACCAGAGTGCGTGCTGGCTGTCTCGTTAGGACAGCGCATTTTGCCACACTCCCCATCTAACCCGCTTCACTCAACTGTGTATTTCTTTCAGGAAGCAGTAGAGTTTGTGAGCCCTGTTTTTGGCTGTTTAGTCTCTGAAAATTAAGTTTTTCCTTTGGAAGAGATGTGTGTGTGTGTGTGTGCGTGTGCGCGTGCGTGCGCGAGGGGGGAGGGGGGAGGAGGGGAGAGGGGGAGTGAACCGGTAGACCTCAGGGGATTCAGTGTGTCACAACACCGCCAAGATGTGCTAAAGGCCACTCCAGTTCCCGTTGTTGAGAGACCCCCATCCACACCCTCCATTGCTCAGACATGGGGCGATGTGTTTCTTGGGTTAGAGTATCTATTGCATTTTCTGTTGGGGGGAGAGTGACAAGCCCAGAGGACAATGAGATGGCCAGATCACCTCCTATGGAGAAAAAGTGAACCTTCCTCCAAAAGTCTGGAGGAGATTTGCTTGGTAGAGGCTGGTGAGGGAGATGCTGCCATGGAGTGAGGAAGACCCCAGGGATGGTAGAACAAGGTTAGCAGATAGAAGGCAACTGGGAAGAGCTTAAAATCTTGGGGTATTTTATATTGGGCTTTAAGGAAAGTCAGATTTAGCAGGCAGTTTTATACACTGTCCTATGCTGTCTTTTTTCTAAAGCTTCAGGGAAGTCTGGCAGGACACAGTGTGCTGGTGGGTTGTGGAAGAATGTAAGGGAAGGGGCATCCCAGTGGGAAGGGTCGAGGCGAGGTTCACAGCACCATCAACTCCCTGTTGTAGAGACTGCTACTTGCTCCTCTTTTGTTCAATGGTAGAAGCCTTGATCTTTAGTTGGGCACATGGTGTCTATATTTTTTGGCCTCACGGGCAGCTTGAATATGTCTATGGGATTAAATTATGATCAGAGATATGTGAGCACAAGGACTTAAATGGAGAAAAAGTGTGTCTTTTCTTTCCTTTCTCTTCCATCCTGCTGCTTAAAATGCAGACATAATTTAATCTCTAAGCAATGCTGGAAAGTCAACACAGAGGGATCCTGGTTCTCTAGGTGACTCATGGGTAGAACTGTCATTTCAATGCTGGGTTGCCTAAACCCAACTACTGCATGAAAGAGAAATAAGGTTCTGACTTGCTTACACCTGAACCAAAGTGTATTAGTCAGCTCAGGCTGCCATAACAAGATACAACCGCCTGGGTGACTTACATAACAAGAATTAATTTTTTCACAATTCTGGAGGTTGGGAAATCTAAGATCAAGGTGTTGGTAGGGTTGGTTTCTGTAAGACCTCTCTCCTTGTTGTATAGACAGCTATCTTCTTGCTGTGTTCTCATATGGTCTTTTCTCTGTGTATGCACACTGCCGGCATCTCTTTTTTTTCTTACAAGGACACCAGTCCTATTGGATCAGGGTCCCACCCATATGGCCCCAATTAACCTTAACTGCCTTCTAAAGGCCCTATTAGGGCTTCAATATATGAATTGATATGGGATGGGAAGCAATAATGGGACAGAGGAAGACACAATTCAGTCCCTAACACAGTACTTGGCTAAATAAAGATAAAATGTTGTCTTCTAAATTTTCACGGACAAGGCTAGACGAGAATAATAAACCACAGTGATATGAAGAAATGAGAGATTTCACCATGTTTCAAAGTCTTGACCTTGAAATTATAAAATATTTCCAAAACCTCTGCAAGTAAGTGTAGGTTTTCCTTAAAGCTTACTCTGTGTACATCGTTTAAATTTCTGATGTCTAAATTACCTTAAGGTGAATAAAATTTGAAAAAATTATGTGAAAAGAACTATTGATCCAGAAAGAAATTTAATATCTGACAACTGCTCACTAAACTCATTTCCCAGCAAACACATTTTAGACTGATTCACAACTGATACATACAAAGAAGTAAGTTCCAAGGCTCCTCAATTAAAATATTCCAGCAAAGGTATTTTTATCCTATGAAATTTGCATTTTATTTCAATAGAGGGTATTTTTTATGTTAGAATGAAAAGTAAAAAGCTCACTTTAAACTTTTTACTTAAGTTTAACATATTTTTTAAGTTTAAAAAGAAGTCTATTTACAAGGGTAGGCCCTACAACCTCATCAGAGACAGAAAGATCTTTCATGAGACCAAAGGGGGTTACAAATTTCTAAGCACAGAAACTTGACCTCATAAGTTTTCCCTTCTGTTGCTAGTAGCTTTTTGCACCACCCCCCAACACACACACACACTTAACTGGTATGGTATTTCTTTGCACAGAGTTCTCTGAGATTTTGTCCCTAATTTCTCTGAATTAAAAAAGAAAGAAGGGTCAATGTGTTTTATTATACTGGGATGAAAATTTATAAAAGAACAAAACCCAATATTATATTACCACATTCTCTGCTATACTGAGAATCAAGAACATAGTCTTACCTCTTTAACCACTGTGGAAAGTATTAGAGTAACAGTTCCATGGGATTTAGTATATGGGAAACATGGTTCTAAGTATTTTACATAAATTAACTCTAATCCTCACAGTAGTTTTATGAGGTATTATAACGTCTATGTTATCGAGGAGGAAATGAAGGCAAAATTATATAACTAGTAAGTTCCAGAGCCAGGATTCAAACTTGGGCAGATTGCCTCCAAACCCTGTGCTTTCCAAATTTACCCTAAACACACACACACACCCATACACTCACACTCACACATAAAAAAGAAGAAATTCTGAAGCATGGAAAGTTTGACAAAACTTTTTAAGCTTAAAGGGACATCATTTTGATTGAGACTTCTGCCTTCAAAAGCAGTGAATACTCAAAGGGCCATGGCTATTAAATGCTATAAGATCATTTTTATGCTCAATATAAGAAGAGAAATGAAAGTTAAAGCTGTGAATTTTTTTCTTGTTAGGTTAGCAAGGAATCAAAAGATTGGGGAAAAATGTTTTGTTATAGGCTCAAGGACACAGGCTCTCTTATTATTGGTGGAAATGTAAATATAGAGGGCAGAGTGAAGCCAGGTAACAGCAGAGCTTTAAAAATGCCCACTCCTCATTATCAAAAAGACAACAGATAACAAGTGTTGGCATGGATATGGAGAAAAGTGAACCTTGTACACTGCTGGTAGGAAGGTAAAATGGTACTCTGATAAACAATATGGAGGCTCCTCAAAATATTAAAAATTGAATTACCAGATAATCTGGCAATCCCAATTCTGGATATATATCAAAAAGAATTAAAAGCAGAATATTAAAGAGAGAGATTGGTTCAAGATGGCAGAGTAGAAGGACATGCGCACACTCCTGCTTGCAAGAGCACTGGAATCACAACTGCTAACAATCCTCGACAGGAAGACACTGGAACTCACCAAAAAGGATACCCCACATCCAAAGACAAAGGAGAAGCCACAATGAGACGGTAGGCGGGGTACAATCACAATAAAATCAAATCCCATAACCAGTGGGTGGGTGACTCACAAACTGGAGAACACTTATACCACAGAACTGCACCCACTGGAGTGAAGGTTCTGAGCCCCATGTCAGGCTTCCCAACCTGGGGGTCTGGCAACGGGAGGAGGAATTCCTAGAGACTCAGACTTTGAAGGCTAGTGGGATTTGATTGCAGGACTTTGACAGGACTGCGGGAAACAGAGACCCCACTCTTGGAGGACACAAAGTAGTGTGCACATCAGGACCCAGGGGAAGGAGCAGTGACCCCATAGGAGACTGAACCAGACATACCTGCTAGTGTTGGGGGGTCTCCTGCAGAGGTGGGGGGTGGCTGTGGCTCACCACTGGGACAGGGACACTGGCAGCAGAAGTTCTGGGAAGTACTCCTTGGCATGAGCCCTCCATTAGCCCCACCAAAGAGCCTGCAGCCTCGAGGGCTGGGTTGCCTCAGGCCAAACAACCACAGGAAGGGAACTCAGCCCCACCCATCAGCAGACAAGTGGATTAAAGTTTTACTGAGCTCTGCCCACCAGAACAACACCCAGCCCTAGCAAACACCAGTCCCTCCCATGAGGAAGCTTGCACAAGCCTCTTAGACAGACTCATCCACCAGAGGGCAGACAGCAGAAGCAAGAAGAATGACAATCTTGCAGCCTGTGGAATGAAAACCACATTCACAGAAAGACAGACAAAATGAAAAGGCAGAGGACTAAGTACCAGACGGAGGAACAAGATAAAACCCCAGAAAAACAACTAAATGAACTGGACACAGGCAACCTTCCAGAAAAAGAATTCAGAACATTGATAGTGAAGATGATCCAGGAGAAAGAATGGAGGCAAAGATTGAGAAGATTCAAGAAATGTTTAACAAAGACCTAGAAGAATTAAAGAACAAACAAACAGAGATGAACAATACAATAACTGAAATGAAAAATACACTACAAGGAATCAATAGCAAATAACTGAGGCAGAAGACGGATAAGTGACCTGGAAGACAGAATGGTGTAATTCACTGCCGTGGACAGAATAAAGAAAAAAGAATGAAAAGAAATGAAGACAGCCTAAGAGACCTCTGAGTCTCTGAGACTCACCAACATTCGCATTATAGAGGTCCCAGAAGGAGAAGAGAGAGAGAAAGGACCCGGGAAAATATTTGAAGAGATTATAGTCGAAAACTTCCCTAATATGGGAAAGGAAACAGCCACCCAAGTCCAGGAAGCACAGAGTCCCAGGCAGGATAAACCCAAGGAGAAATGAGCCGAGATACATAGTAATCAAATTGACAAAAATTAAAGACAAAGCAGAGAGGAGCCGGAGGAAGATGGCGGAAGAGTAAGACGCGGAGATCACCTTCCTCCCCACAGATACATCAGAAATTCATCTACACGTGGAACAACTCCAACAGAACACCTACTGAACGCTGACAGAAGACCTCAGACCCCCCAAAAGGCAAGAAACTCCCCACATACCTGGGTAGGTCAAAAGAAAAAAAGAATAAACAGAGACAATAGGATATGGACGGGACCTGCACCAGTGGGAGGGAGCCGTGAAGGAGGGAAGGTTTCTACACACTACAAGCCCCTTCGAGGGCGGAGACTGCAGGTGGCGGAGGGGGAAAGCTTCGGAGTAGCGGAGGAGAGCACAGCAACAGGGGTGTGGAGGGCAAAGCAGAGAGATTTTGGCACAGAGGATCGGTGCCCTCAGGCACACACCAGCCCGAGAGACTTGTCTGCTCGGCCGCCAGGGCGGGCGGGGCTGGGAGCTGAGGCTCGGGTATCGGCTTTCAGTCGGAGCGCAGGGAGAGGTCTGGGGCTGGCGGCAGGAAGAGACCCTGAAGGGGTTAGTGCTAGCCCGGAGGGAGTCCGGGGAAAGGGTCTGGAGCTACCGGAGAGGCAAGAGACTTTTTTCCCTTTTGTTGCCTGGTGCGCGAGGAGAGGGCATTCCCCTCCCTCCCCTCTGCCTGAGTGAGCCAGAGCCCCCGAATCAGCGGCTCCTTTAAACCCGTCCTGTCTGAGCGAAGAACGGACGCCCTCCGGCGACCTACGCGCAGAGGCGGGGCCAGGTCCAAGGCTGAGACCCGGGAGCTGTGAGAGCAGAGACAGGGAAATCTCTCTGTGCAGCCTCCGAGGCAGCGGATTAAAGCTCCACGGTCCATTTGATGTGCCCTGCGTCTGTGGAGTGCATGAATGGACAGCGAATCATCCCAAATTGAGGAAGTGGACCTTGAGGACAAGATTTAAGACTTTCCCCCCTTTTTTTTTCCTCTTTTTACAACGAATTATCTCAAATTAAGGAGGTGGACTTAGCAAGATTTCAGACTTTTCGCCCTTTTCCTCTTTTTACAACGAATTATCCCAAATCGAGGAGGTGGACTTGGAGAGCAAGATTTTTGATTTTTCCCCCTGCTCTCTTTTTGTGAATGTGTATGTGTAATCTTCTGTGTAAGATTCTCTCTGTATAGCTTTGCTTCCACCATATGTCCCAGGGTTCTTTCGGTCCGTGTCTTTTTTCAATAATTACTTTTTAATTTTAATAACGCTACTATATTTCATACTTTATTCTATTGTACTTTACCTGCTCTTTCTTTTTTTCCTCCCTTCCCTTCCTCCCTCCCTCCCTCCGCTCCTCCTTTCCTTCTTTCTTTTTCTTTCCTCCATCCCTCCCTCCCTCCCACCCTTCTTCTTTCCACTTTCTTTTTCTTTCCTTCCTCCCTCCCTCCCTCCTGTCTTTCTTTCTTTCTTTCCTTCCTCCCTCCCTCCCTCTCTTCTTCCATTCACTCTTCCTTTTGCTTTCATTCCTCCCTCCCTCCCTCCTTTCTTTCCTTTCTTTCCATCCTTCCTCCCTCCCTCCTTTCTTTCTTTCTTCCTTCCTTCCTTCCTTACTTCCCTTCTTCCTTTCTTTCAATCTCTCTTTCTTTCTTCTACTAATTATTTCTTTCTACTTTTTCTCACTGTTATTCTGAGCCGGGTGGATGAAAGGCTCTTGGTGCTGCAGCCAGGAGTTAGTGCTGTGCCTCTGAAGTGGGAGAGCCAACTTCAGGACACGGGTCCACAAGAGACCTCCCAGCTCCACATAATATCAAGCAGCGAAAATCTCCCAGGGATCTCCATCTCAACACCAGCACCCAGCTTCAGTCAACGACCAGCAAGCTACAGTGCTGGTCACCCTATGCCAAGCAACTAGCAAGGCAGGAACACAACCCCACCCATTAGCAGAGAGGATACCTAAAAACATAATAAGGCCACAGGCACCCCAAAACACACCACCAGACGTGGACCTGTCCACCAGAAAGACAAGATCGAGCTTCAACCACCAGAACACAGGCATTAGTCCCCCCCACCAGGAAGCCTACACAACCTACTGAAACAACCTTAGCCACGGGGGACAGACACCAAAAACAATGGGAACTACGAATCTGCAGCCTGCAAAAAGGAGACCCCAAACACAGTAACATAAGCAAAATGAGAAAGCAGAAAAACACACAGCAGGTGAAGGAGCAAGATAAAAACCTACCAGACCTAACAAATGAAGAGGTAATAGGCAGTCTACCTGAAAAAGAATTCAGAATAATGATAGTAAAGCTGATCCAAGATTCTATTTCCCAGATCCATAATCTTGGAAATAGAATAGACAAAATGCAAGAAACAGTTAACAAGGACCTAGAAGAACTAAAGATGAATCAAGCATCGATTAAAAACACAATAAATGAAATGAAAAATACTCTAGATGGGATCAATAGCAGAATAACTGAGGCAGAAGAACGGATAAGTGAGGTGGAAGATAAAATAGTGGAAATAACTGATGCAGAGAAAAATAAAGAAAAAAGAATGAAAAGAACAGAGGACAGTCTCAGAGACCTCTGGGACAACATTAAACGCACCAACATTCGAATTATAGGGGTTCCAGAAGAAGAAGAGAAAAAGAAAGGGACTGAGAAAATATTTGAAGAGATTATAGTTGAAAACTTCCCTAATATGGGAAAGGAAATAGTTAATCAAGTCCAGGAGGCACAGAGAGTCCCATACAGAATAAATCCAAGAAGAAATACGCCAAGACACATATTAATCAAACTGTCAAAAATTAAACACAAAGAAATCATATTAAAAGCAGCAAGGGAAAAACAACAAATAACACACAAGGGAATCCCCATCAGGTTAACAGCTGATCTCTCAGCAGAAACTCTACAAGCCAGAAGGGAGTGGCAGGACATAATTAAAGTGATGAAGGAGAGAAACCTGCAACCAAGATTACTCTACCCAGCAAGGATGTCATTCAGATTTGATGGAGAAATTAAAACGTTTACAGACAAGCAAAAGCTGAGAGAGTTCAGCACCACCAAACCAGCTTTACAACAAATGCTAAAGGAACTTCTCTAGGCAAGAAACACAACAGAAGGACTATACCTACAATAACGAACCCAAAGCCATTAAGGAAATGGGAATAGGAACATACATATCAATAATTACCTTAAATGTAAATGGACTAAATGCTCCCACCAAAAGACACAGAGTGGCTGAATGGATACAAAAACAAGACCCATATATATGCTGTCTACAAGAGACCCACTTCAGACCTAGAGACACATACAGATTGAAAGTAAGGGGATGGAAAAAGATATTCCATGCAAATGGAAATCAAAAGAAAGCTGGAGTAGCAATTCTTATATCAGACAAAATAGACTTTAAAATAAAGACTATTAGAAGAGACAAAGAAGGACACTACATAACGATAAAGGGATCGATCCAAGAAGAAGATATAACAATTGTAAATATTTATGCACCCAACATAGGAGCACCTCAATACATAAGGCAAATACTAACAGCCATAAAAGGGGAAATCGACAGTAACACAATCATAGTAGGGGACTTTAACACCCCACTTTCACCAATGGACAGATCATCCAAAATGAAAATAAATAAGGAAACACAAGCTTTAAATGATACATTAAACAAGATGGACTTAATTGATATTTATAGGACATTCCACCCAAAAACAACAGAATACACATTTTTCTCAAGTGCTCATGGAACATTCTCCAGGATAGATCATATCTTGGGTCACAAATCAAGCCTTGGTAAATTTAAGAAAATTGAAATTGTATCAAGTATCTTTTCCGACCACAATGCTATGAGACTAGACATCAATTACAGGAAAAGATCTGTAAAAAATACAAACACATGGAGGCTAAACAATACACTACTCAATAATGAAGTGATCACTGAAGAAATCAAAGAGGAAATTAAGAAATACTTAGAAACAAATGACAATGGAGACACGACGACCCAAAACCTATGGGACGCAGCAAAAGCAGTTCTAAGGGGGAAGTTTATAGCAATACAATCCCACCTTAAGAAACAGGAAACATTTCGAGTAAACAACCTGACCCTGCACCTAAAGCAATTAGAGAAAGAAGAACAAAAAACCCCCAAAGTTAGCAGAAGGAAAGAAATCATAAAGATCAGATCAGAAATAAATGAAAAAGAAATGAAGGAAACGATAGCAAAGATCAACCAAACTAAAAGCTGGTTCTTTGAGAAGATAAACAAAATTGACAAACCATTAGCCAGACTCATCAAGAAAAGAAGGGAGAAGACTCAAATCAGTAGAATTAGAAATGAAAAAGGAGAAGTAACAACTGACACTGCAGAAATACAAAAGATCATGAGAGATTACTATAAGCAACTCTATGCCAATAAAATGGACAACCTGGAAGAAATGGACAAATTCTTAGAAATGCACAACCTACCAAGACTGACTCAGGAAGAAATAGAAAATATGAATAGACCAATCACAAGCACTGAAATTGAAACTGTGATTAAAAATCTTCCATCAAACAAAAGCCCAGGACCAGATGGCTTCACAGGCGAATTCTATCAAACATTTAGAGAAGAGCTAACACCCATCCTTCTCAAACTCTTCCAAACAATATCAGAGGAAGGAACACTCCCAAACTCATTCTACGAGGCCACCATCACCTTGATACCAAAACCAGGCAAGGATGTCACAAAGAAAGAAAACTACAGGCCAATATCACTGATGAACATAGATGCAAAAATCCTCAACAAAATACTAGCAAACAGAATCCAACAGCACATTAAAAGGATCATACACCATGATCAAGTGGGGTTTATTCCAGGAATGCAAGGATTCTTCAATATATGCAAATCAATCAATGTGATACACCATATTAACAAGTTGAAGGAGAAAAACCATATGATCATCTCAATAGATGCAGAGAAAGCTTTCGACAAAATTCAACACCCATTTATGATAAAAACCCTGCAGAAAGTAGGCATAGAGGGAACTTTCCTCAACATAATAAAGGCCATATATGACAAACCCACAGCCAACATTGTCCTCAATGGTGAAAAACTGAAACCATTTCCACTAAGATCAGGAACAAGACAAGGCTGCCCACTCTCACCACTCTTATTCAACATAGTTTTGGAAGTTTTAGCCACAGCAATCAGAGAAGAAAAGGAAATAAAAGGAATCCAAATTGGAAAAGAAGAAGTAAAGCTGTCACTGTTTGCAGATGACATGATACTATACATAGAGAATCCTAAAGATGCTACCGAAAAACTACTAGAGCTAATCAATGAATTTGGTAAAGTAGCAGGATACAAAATTAATGCACAGAAATCTCTGGCATTCCTGTACACTAATGATGAAAAATCTGAAAATGAAATCAAGAAAACACTCCCATTTACCATTGCAACAAAAAGAATAAAATATCTAGGAATAAACCTACCTAAGGAGACAAAAGACCTGTATGCAGAAAATTATAAGACACTGATGAAAGAAATTAAAGATGATTTAAATAGATGGAGAGATATACCATGCTCCTGGATTGGAAGAATCAATATTGTGAAAATGACTCTACTACCCAAAGCAATCTACAGATTCAATGCAATCCCTATCAAACTACCACTGGCATTTTTCACAGAAGTAGAACAAAAAATTTCAAAATTTGTTTGGAAAAACAAAAGACCCCGAATAGCCAAAGCAATCTTGAGAACGAAAAACGGAGCTGGAGGAATCAGGCTGCCTGACTTCAGACTATACTACAAAGCTACAGTAATTAAGACAGTGTGGTACTGGCATAAAAACAGAAAGATAGATCAGTGGATCAGGATAGAAAGCCCAGAGATAAACCCACGCACATATGGCCAACTTATCTTTGATAAAGGAGGCAGGAATGTACAGTGGAGAAAGGACAGCCTCTTCAATAAGTGGTGCTGGGAAAACTGGACAGGGACATGTAAAAGTATGAGATTAGATCATTCCCTAACACCATACACAAAAATAAGCTCAAAATGGATTAAAGACCTAAATGTAAGGCCAGAAACTATCAAACTCTTAGAGGAAAACATAGGTAGAACACTCTATGACATAAATCACAGCAAGATCCTTTTGGACCCACCTCCTAGAGAAATGGAACTAAAAACAAAGATAAACAAATGGGACCTAATGAAACTTCAAAGCTTTTGCACAGCAAAGGAAACCATAAACAAGACCAAAAGACAACCCTCAGAATGGGAGAAAATATTTGCAAATGAAGCAACTGACAAAGGATTAATCTCCAAAATTTATAAACAGCTCATTCAGCTCAATAGCAAAAAAACAAACAACCCAATCCAAAAATGGGCAGAAGACTTAAATAGGCATTTCTCCAAAGAAGATATACAGACTGCCAACAAACACATGAAAGAATGCTCAACATCATTAATCATTAGAGAAATGCAAATCAAAACTACAATGAGATATCATCTCACACCAGTCAGAATGGCCATCATCAAGAAATCTAGAAACAATAAATGCTGGAGAGGGTGTGGAGAAAAGGGAACACTCTTGCACTGCTGGTGGGAATGTGAATTGGTACAGCCACTATGGAGAACAGTATGGAGGTTCCTTAAAAAACTACAAATAGAACTACCATATGACCCAGCAATCCCACTACTAGGCATATACCCTGAGAAAACCATAATTCAAAAAGAGACATGTACCAAAATGTTCATTGCAGCTCTATTCACAATAGCCCGGAGCTGGAAACAACCTAAGTGTCCATCATCGGATGAATGGATAAAGAAGATGTGGCACATATATACAATGGAATATTACTCAGCCATAAAAAGAAACAAAACTGAGCTATTTGTAATGAGGTGGATAGACCTAGAGTCTGTCATACAGAGTGAAGTAAGTCAGAAAGAGAAAGACAAATACCGTATGCTAACACATATATATGGAATTTAAAAAAAAAAAAATGTCATGAAGAACCTAGGGGTAAAACGGGAATAAAGACACAGACCTACTTGAGAATGGACTTGAGGATATGGGGAAGGGGAAGGGTAAGCTGTGACAAAGGGAAAGAGAGGCATGGACATATATACACTACCAAACGTAAGGTAGATAGATAGTGGGAAGCAGCCGCATAGCACAGGGAGATCAGCTCGGTGCTTTGTGACCGCCTGGAGGGGTGGGATGGGGAGGGTGGGAGGGAGGGAGATGCATGAGGGAGGGGATGTGGGAACAGATGTATATGTATGACTGATTCACTTTGTTATAAAGCAGAAACTAATAAAAAAAATAAAAATAAAAAAAATAAAAATAAAAAAAAAGACAAAGCAAAATTATTAAAAGCAACAAGGGAAAAAAGACAAAGAACATACAAGAGAACTCCCATAAGGTTAACAGCTGATTTCTCAGCAGAAACTCTACAAGCCAGAAGGGAGTGGCACCATATATTTAAAGTGATGAAAGGGAAGAACCTACAGCCAAGATTACTCTACCTGGCAAGGATCTCATTCAGATTCAATGAAAAAATCAAAAGCTTTACAGGCAAGCAAAAGCTAAGAGAATTCAGCACCACCAAATCAGCTCTACAACAAATGTTATAGGAACTTCTCTAAGTGGGAAACACAAGAGAAGAAAAGGACCTACAAAAACAAACCCAGAACAATTAAGAAAATGGTAATAGGATCATACATATTGATAATTACCTTAAATGTGAAGAGATTAAATGCTCCAACCAAAAGACACAAGCTAGCTGAATGGATACAAAAACAAGACCCATATATATGCTGTCTACAAGAGACACACTTCAGACCTAGGGAGACATACAGACTGAAAGTGAGGGAATGGAAAAAGATATTCCATGCAAATGGAAATCAAAAGAAAGATGGAGTAGCAATACTCATATCAGATAAAATAGACTTTAAAATAAAGAATGTTACAAGAGACAAGGAAGGGCACTACATAATGATCAAGGGATCAATCCAAGAAGAAGATATAACAATTATAAATATATATGCACCCAACATAGGAGCACCTCGATACATAAGGCAAATGCTAACAACTATAAAAGAGGAAGTCGACAGGCACACAACAATAGTGGGGGACTTTAACACCTCAATTACATCAATGGAAAGACCATACAGACAGAAAATAAATGAGCAAACACAAGGTTTAAATGACACAAAAGACCAGATAGATTTCATTGATATTTATAGGACATTCCATCTGAAAACAGCAGATTACACTTTCTTCTCAAGTGCACACGGAATATTCTCCAGGATAGATCACATCTTGGGTCACACATCAAGGCTTGGTAAATTTAAGATAACTGAAATCTTATCAAGCATCTTGTCCGACCACAATGCTATGAGATTAAAAATCAATTACAGGGGAAAAAATGTAAGAAACACGAACACATGGAGGCTAAACAATACGTTATAAATAACCAAGAGATCATTGAAGAAATCAAAGAGGAAATCAAAAAATACCTAGAGACAAATGACAATGAAAACATGATGATCCAAAACCTATGGGATGCAGCAAAAGCAGTTCTAAGAGTGAAGTTGACAGTAATACAATCCTACCTACCTCAGGAAACAAGAAAAATCTCAAACAATTTAACTTTACACCTAAAGGAACTAGAGAAAGAAGAACAAACAAAACCCAAAGTTAGTAGAAGGAAAGAAATCATAAAGCTTAGAGCAGAAATAAATGAAATAGAAACAAAGGAAACAATAGCAAAGATCAATAAAACTAAAAGCTGGTTCTTTGAGAAGATAAACAAAATTGATAAACCATTAGCCAGACTCATCAAGAAAGAGGGAGAGGACTCAAATCAATAAAATTAGAAATGAAAGAGGAGAAGTTACAACGGATACCACAGTTACAACAGACAAAGCATCATAAGAGACTACTACAAGAAATTCTATGCCAATAAAATGGACAACCTGGAAGAAATGGACAAATTCTTAGAAAGGTATAACCTTCCAATACTGAAACAGGAAGAAACAGAAAATATGAAAAGACCAATCACAAGTAATGAAATTGAAACTGTGATTAAAAATCTTCCAATAAACAAATGTCCAGGACCAGATGGCTTCACAGGAGAATTCTATCAAACATTTAGAGAAGAGATAACACCCATCCTTCTCAAACTCTTCCAAAAAATTGCAGACAAAGGAACACTCTCAAACTCATTCTACGAGGCCACCATCACCCTGATACCAAAATCCAACAGAGATACTACAGAAAAAGAAAATTACAGACCAATATCACTGATGAATATAGATGCAAAAATCCTCAACAAAATACTAGCAAACAGAATCCAACAACACATTAAAAGGATCATGCACCATGATCAAGTGGGATTTATCCCAGGGATGTAAGGATTCTTCAATATACGCAAATCAATCAATGTAATACACCATATTAACAAATTGAAGAATAAAAACCATATGATCGGGCTTCCCTGGTGGCGCAGTGATTGATAGTCTGCCTGCCGATGCAGGGGACACTTGTTCGTGCCCCGGTCCGGGCAGATCCCACATGCCGCGGAGCGGCTAGGCCTGTGAGCCATGGCCGCTGAGCCTGTGCGTCCTGAGCCTGTGTTCCGTAACGGGAGAGGCCACAACAGTGAGAGGCCCGCGTACCGCAAAAAAAAAAAAACAAAACCATATGATCATCTCATTAGGTGCAGAAAAAGCTTTTGACAAAATTCAACACCCATTTTTGATAAAAAAAAACTCTCCAGAAAGTGGGCATAGAGGGAACCTACCTCAACGTAATGAAGGCCATATAAACAACCCCACAGCAAACATCATTCTCAATGGTGAAAAACCGAAAGCATTTCCTCTAAGATCAGGAACAAGACAAGGATGTCCACTCTTGCCACTATTATTAAACATAGTTTTGGAAGTCCTAGCCATGGCAATCAGAGAAGAAAGAAATAAAAGGAACACTAACTGGAAAAGAAGAAGTAAAACTGTCACTGTTTGCTGATGACATGATACTACACACAGAGAATCCTAAACATGCCACCAGAAAACTAATAGAGCTAATCAATGAATTTGGTAAAGTTGCAGGATACAAAATTAATGCACAGAAATCCCTTGCATTCCTATACATTAACAGTGAAAGAGCAGAAAGAGAAATTAAGGAAACAATCACATTCACCATTGCAATAAAAAGAATAAAGTACCTAGGAATAAACTTACCTAAGGAGGTGAAAGACCTGTACTCAGAAAACTATAAGACACTGATGAAAGAAATCAAAGATGACAAAAACAGATGGAGAGTTATACTATGTTCTTGGACTGGAAGAATAAATATTGTGAAAATGAGTATACTACCCAAAGTAATCTACAGATTCAGTGCAATCCTTATCAAATTACCAATGGCATTTTTTACAGAACTAGAACAAAACATCTCAAAATTTGTATGGAGACACAAAAGACCCCGAATAGCCAAAGCAGTCTTGAGGGAAAAAAACAGAGCTGGAGCAATCAGACTCCCTGACTTCAGACTATACTACAAAGCTACAGTAATCAAGGCATATGGTACTGGCACAAAAGCAGAAATACAGATCAATGGAACAGGATAGAAAGCCCAGAGATAAACTCATGCACCTATGGTCAACTAATCTAAGACAAAGGAGGCAAGGATATACAATAGAGAAAAGACAGTCTCTTCAATAAGTGGTGCTGGGAAAACTGGAAAGCTACATGTAAAAGAATGAAATTAGAGCACTCCCTAACACCATACACAAAAATAAACTCCAATTTGATTAAAGACCTAAATGTAAGATCGGACACTATAAAACTCTTAGAGGAAAACATAAGAAGAACACTCTGACATAAATCACAGCAAGATCTTTTTTGACCCACCTCCTAGAGAAATGGAAATAAAAACAAAAATAAACAAACGAGACATAATGAAACTTAAAAGCTTTTGCATAGCAAAGGAAACTATAAACAAGATGAAAAGACAGCCCTCAGAATGAATCAACGGAGAAAGGATTAATCTCCAAAATATATAATCAGCTCATAGAGCTCAATATTAAAAAAACAAACAATCCAATCAAAAAATGGGCAGGGGCTTCCCTGGTGGCGCAGTGGTTGAGAGTCTGCCTGCTGATGCAGGGGACGCGGGTTCGTGCCCCGGTCCGGGGAGGATCCCACATGCCGCGGAGCAGCTGGGCCCGTGAGCCATGGCCGCTGGGCCTGCGCGTCTGGAGCCTGTGCTCCGCAACGGGAGAGGTGACAGCAGTGAGAGGCCTGCGTAACGAAAAAAAAAAAAGGGCAGAAGACCTAAATAGACATCTCTCCAAAGAAGACATACAGATGGCCAAGAGGCACATGAAAAGCTGCTCAACATCACTAATTATTAGAGAAATGCAAATCAAACTGCAATGAGGTATCACCTCACACCAGTTAGAATGGGCATCATCAGAATATCTACAAACAACAAATGCTGGAGAGGGTGTGGAGAAAAGGGAGCCCCCTTGCACTGCTGGTGGGAATGTAAATTGATACAGCCACTATGGAGAACAGTATGGAGGTTCCTTAAAAAATAAAAATAGAATTACCATATGACCCAGCAATCCCACTACTGGGCATATACCCAGAGAAAACCATAATTCAAAAAGACACATGCACCCCAATATTCATTGCAGCACTATTTACAATAGCCAGGTCATGGAAGCAACCTAAATGTCCATCAACAGATGAATGGATAAAGAAGATGTGCAACATATATACAATGGAATATTACTCAGCCATAAAAAGGAACGAAATTGGGTCATTTGTAGAGACATGGATGGACCTAGAGACTTTCATCCAGAGTGAAGTAAGTCAGATAGAGAAAAACAAATATCGTATATTAACGCATATATGTGGAATCTTGAAAAATGGTACAGATGAACTAGTTTGCAAGGCAGAAAGAGAGACACAGATGTAGAGGACAAACATATGGACACCAAGGGGGGAAACTGGGGTGGTGGGGTGGTGGGATGAATTGGGAGATTGGGATTGACATATATACACTAATATGTATAAAATAGATAACAAATAAGAAAAAAAATGCCCACTCCTTTTTTCCCAATTACAGAAACTTTCCAAATTAGATTAGCATATGATATCCAGAAGATATATGCCCAAGTACGTTTATACCTGGGTTTTTAGAAGTTATAAAAAACCTAAAGCAACCTAAGTATCTATCAGCTTGGAATTAGTTGAATAAATGATGGCACATCCCCAAAGTGGAAGCACATAGCCGTACAAATTATGAGATTAATCTGTGCTTATGCTGAGGAAATATGTCCATGACATACAGTAGAGTGAAACATACTGTATAGTCTGTATGATGAGCCAATTTATGTAATTTGGTGCACATAGATCTATACATATGAATATGCGTAGAGCTATAACTATAAGGCTGTCCATGGATAGGGGAAGAGAAAATATTTCTGGGTAGTGAGATTTTGAGTGATTTAACCTTACTTTAAATTTTTTCTATTGTATTTGAATGTTTTTAAATGAGAGGTATTGATTACTGTAGTTTTGTTGTATAGTCTGAGGTCAGGGAGTGGGATTCTTCCAGCTCTGTTCTTTCTCAAGACTGTGTTGGTTATTTGAGGTCTTTTATGTTTCCATACAAATTTTAAAATTATTTATTCTAGTTCTATGAAAAATGCCATTGGTATTTTGATAGGGATCACACTGAATCTGTGAATTGCTTTGAGTAGTATGGTCATGTCAACAATACTGATTTTTCCAATCCAAGAACATGGTATATCTTTCCATCTGTTTGTGTCCTCTTCAATTTCTTTCATCAATGTCTTATAGTTTTATGAATATAGGTCTTTTGCCTCCTTTGGTAGGCTTATTCCTAGGTATTTTATTCCTTTTTTATGCAATAGTAAATGGGATTATTTCCTTAATTTCTCTTTCTGATAGTTAATTGTTAGTGTACAGAAATGCAACAGACTTCTGTATATCAATTTTGTATCCTGCAACTGTAAAAGACAGACACATGTATCAATGGAATAGGATAGAGAGACTAGAAATAAACCCATGAACTTATGGTCAATTAATCTACAACAATGGAGGCAAGAATATACAATGGAGAAAAGACAGTCTCTTCAATAAGTTGTGCTGGGAAAACTGGACAGCTACATGTAAAAGAATGAAATTAGAACATTCTCTAACACCTTATACAAAAGTAAACTCGTAATGGATTAAAGACCTAAATGTAAGACGAGATACTATAAAACTCCTAGAGGAAAACATAGGCAGAACACTCTGATGTAAATTGCAGCAGTATTTTTTTGGAAACCTATCCTAAAGTAAAGGGAATAAAAGCAAAAATAAACAAATGGGACCTAATTAAACTTAAAAGCTTTTGCACAACAAAGGAAACCATCAACAAAACAAAAAGACAACCTACTGAATAGGATAAAGTATTTGCAAAAGATATGACTGATAAGGGATTAATGTCCAACATATATAAACAGCTCATACAACTCAACATCAAAAAAACAACCCAATTAAAAAATGGGCAGAAGAACTGAATAGATCATTTTCAAAGAGGAAATTCAGATAGCCAACAGGCACATGAAAAGATGCTCAACATCACTAATCATCAGGGAAATGCAAATCAAAACCACAGTGAGATATCACCTCACACCTGTCAGAATGGCTCTTATCAAAAAGAATGCAAATAACAAATGTTGATGAGGATGTGGAGAAAAGGGAACCCTCAAACACTGTTGGTGAGAATGTAAATTGGTGCAGCCACTGTGGAAAACAATATGGAGGTTTCTCAAAAAACTAAAAATAGAGCTACCATATGACCCAGCCATTCCACTCCACCTTGGGTATATATCCAAAATAACCAAAAACACTAATTCAAAAAGATACATGCACCCCAATGTTCATAGCAGCATTATTTACAATAGCCAAGATATGGAAACAACCTAAGTGTCCATTGACAGAGGAATGGATATATACGTATACACACACACACACACAGCACACACACACACACACACACACAATGGAATTCTACTCAGCCATAAGAAGAATGAAATTTTGCCTTTTGCAGCAACATGGATGGACTTGGAGGGCATTATGCTAAGTGAAATACATCAGACAAAGAAAGACAAACACTGTATGATATCATTTATTTGTGGAATCTAAAATACGCAACAAACTAGTGAATATAACAAAAAAGAAGCAGATTCACAGATATAGGGAACAAACGAGTGGTTCCCAGTAGTGGGGCAGGGGGTAAATAGGGGTGGGGGAGTACAAACTACTGGGTGTGAGACAGGCTACAGGGATGGATTGTACAACATGGATAATAGAGCCAGTATTTTGTAATAACTGTAAATGGAGTGTAACCTTAAAAAGCTGTATAAAAATTTTAATAAATAAATATAACATGAACCTCTACTAAAAAAATAACAAAAAATAGAAAAAAAACAAACAAAAAACGTACATTTGCAAAAATATCTTTACATCTGAAAACAATTTGTAGGTTAGATTTTTCTCACTTATCCTGGGTATGCATAATGATTGCTAAGAAATCAAAATCATTCATGAATTTAATGTGTAACCCAGGCCAAATAGTGAAATAATGAAAGCAAAATGAATAAACGTCTTTAAAATTAAAAAAACATAAAAATAAATAAAATAAAATGAACGGTAGTATTTTACAACACTGTTTTCAAGAATAAAATCACAACAGAAAGAATGAAAGAGTGAAAGGGAGGAAAGAAGGACGAAAGAAAGGAAAGAGGGAGGGAGGGATGGAGGGAGAAATCAGTAAGGAGTGGCGGGGAGACTGGGTCTGCTGACCTCTGCTCTGATCACTGGGACTGGCTCACTGCCCTCCTTTTTGCTCTGCCTCCCTGCCCACTGCTATCAGATCCATCC
Source organism: Hyperoodon ampullatus (assembly GCF_949752795.1). Classification (NCBI taxonomy): domain Eukaryota; kingdom Metazoa; phylum Chordata; class Mammalia; order Artiodactyla; family Ziphiidae; genus Hyperoodon; species Hyperoodon ampullatus. The sequence goes on from NC_136929.1 coordinate 67,977,015, forward strand.
AGGCTGGCCTTCCCTCAGTCCCACTCCTTAGTCCATCACAATTAGCTGGCTAACCTTGTAGTTGCCATTCCACAGTTGGGTCTGAGACAATCTCTGGCCCCCCAGACCCAGCTTCCTCTCCAGGCCTCGGACCCCAGTGAGACCCCCCCCCCAACTTTACTTCCCAAGAACTAACAGGACATGTACCAGGCGCCTGAGAAGTGTGAGTTGAGGAGAGGGCAGAAGGACTTGCGGTTCCCTTAAAAACAGGCGAATTGATGAAAGTACAGAACTTCTGTGAAGTGCCTGGAACCATGCCTGCAGGGAGATGCCTAACTGAAACACACCGTGTGTCACCTGAGCTTGTGTCACCTGAGCGTGTGTCACCTGAGCTTGTATCACCTGGGCTGGCCTCTCCTTGATGAATTGCTTCTTCCAATTTTCACTGACACCTATATTTTATCCATCTCTCACATGGTCTCTACTATGTTCCAGGGTCAGGAACTTCTTAAAAACTTCAGACTTACAGGAAAGTCGCAAGAATAGTACAAAGAGTTCCTGCATATCCCACACCCAGATTTCCCAAATGTTACTATTTTATTATATTTGTTTTATTCTCTTTGTCTCTCCTTCTCAGCAAACAGAATGCTTCTTTATCCCTAACTATTTTCATGCATATTTCCTAAAAAGAAGATATTCACTTACATAATCACAGTACAATTCTCAAAATCAGGAAATGAATATTATTACAATATTTGTATCCAGTGTACAGACCTTATTTAGTTATTACCAATTATCACAATAATGCCTTTAATAGCAAAAGAAAACCAAGAACATCTATTGCATTCAATTGTTATGTCTCTTTAGTTTTCTTTAAGCTAGAATATTTTCCAAATCTTCCTTTTTTATTTCATGCCATAACCTTTATGAAGAGTCCACACCAGGTATTTTGTAGGATTTCTCTGATATTTTCTCATGATTAGATTCAGGCTATGTGCTTTTGTGCCAGATACATTTAATTCTCATTTTATTTACTCCTCATAATAACTACTGTTATCATTTTACAGATGAGGAAACTAAGGAACAGAACGGCAGATTGCCTAAGGTCACACAACTTGTAAGAGGCAGAACCAAGATTCACACAGTGGGCATCAGCCCCAGAGTCTGGGTCTTGACCCTTTATCCTTAGCATCTCGCTTGGGAAGGGCATTGGAATTAACGTGTAATTATGTGCCAGAATCTCTCTGTGTGCCTTTCACATTTGGTGTATAACCTAACCTGAAGACAACTCCACAGGAAAGGTATTATCCATTATATTTACGAAAAAGGAGAGTAAGATTTAGAGCAATTGCATAACTCACCCAAGGTTGGTCATCTAGTTTCTTTGACTCCTTAATCCACTACATGGGCTGTACAATAGACCACCCAAAGATTTTAAAACACACTTATGGCCAAGCTCCACCTCAGGCCAATTAAATAAAAATCCCTGAGGATGACTCCTAGTACTTGAATCCCACTTGTCCTTTTAAGCACCGAGGTAAGTCTAATATGTATCAAGGTTATGAATCACAGTAATAAAATTTTAAACTTTCTGTGGTTCCAAGTAACTAGAGGGACTTCTTAGGAACTTGGCCCAAGAAATGGATTATTACTGTCGTCTTCCCTTTCAGGAAATGACCATCTAGGATGGGGTTTTAAATCTGCCCCTCCAGGTCACAGGACTAAAATTCCATTTCTAAATGCAACCTACACTCAAACCAAACCCCCAGCATCACCCAGCCCTTCTTTCACTCCCAGAATTTCCTGGGCACAGACTTTTTTCCACTTCTAGATTGTGAGCCTCTGTGAGGTCAGACACCATATCTTATTCATCTCTAAATGCCCCCAAATCATCAATCACAATACTTCGTACATAGTAGGCAGTCAATAATAAATGTTTGCTAAATATTGGGTTGGCAAAAAAATTCGTTTGGGTTTTCCCATAAGATGTTATGGAAAAACCCGAATAAACTTTCTGGCCAACCCAATAATTTTGTTTCCTCTTTGCCCACTCAAAGCCTTGAGAGATTTTGTTGTACATTACCTTGAACTCAGCATTTCAGCCTGAGTTATTAGTATTAAATGTAAGGCTGAAGACTTAGTTGTGTGCTTTCTTTCCTTATCATTTAGAGCCTTAGAAAATGTGATCTGTCTTGCATGAATCCCTAGGGTGCCCCTCTATCAACGAATCTGCCTCATAAGAAATATCTGTTTATCTCTCATCTTTGTTTTATTTCTAAACCAGCTCTTTCTTATACTTTTAAAGAGCAAATTTAAAGACCTTTTGGTGTACAACCTAGTAAAAGGATTTTAATGGAATTTTAAATTTTCTGTCAGGTCCTTTTGTCCACATATTAATCTACCTCTCTATCTCCATAATACTCTAAGGGTTTGACCAGTCATCATTTCTACTTAAATCATTTTGTCTTTTTTCCTCCCCATTTTAGGCAGGCTATTGGCTCGCTAGTGTAGAACATATCTTGTGATGAAACTCATGCTAGCTAATCCCCCACCCTGCAATACAGAGAGAGGTGTACACATTTGCTTGTGGACCACACTTTTCCCTGGAGTGCCTTCCAGTTCATGAGAGGCAGCTACTGCCCTGGTGATTTATTTATACCTAGTTTGTCAATCAGGTCTAGAGTATCCTGTTTCTTTGCCATTTTTTGATCTGATTACTTCTGACTTCTCTATTTTGAAACACAACTTTGTAGTAGGAATCTCCCCAAAGTTCCAGAGTAGAAAGCAAATAATGCATTAACCTCCCTCATCACTTTTTTTCCCTGGAATGTACTTCTTTAACAGCAAGCATCAAGAGGTGGCCTTGACTCTCTAGCCAGGGCTGCCACTGATTACCATAGCAATTTTTTAATTTTTGAAGTTTATAAATTTCTCAAAGGTATTTTAAAAATTATTTTTGGCTGATGTGTTGTCTTTAGACATGGCTTACTTCAGGGACCACCCTCTTCATTTTTCTAAATCATGCCTTGTTCTCTGTGGTAACCTCCTTATTCTCCCAGTTAATGTAGGAAAACACTTCCAGAACAGGGATGTTTATAGGTATTTCATTTAAAAAAAATTCAACGTTCAAATAGTCTTGAGAAATCTTTTGGGCTAAGCAAACAAAGTTTCTTGAGAGGGTGCTTCATAAAGCCTAGAGACGCTAACATGCTTTGTGAGTCTCAGAAAGAGAAATCATTTCATGTTTCCCAAATTTATTCACCTTGGGACTCTTCTCCCTCCTGACTTGCTCCACCACAAATCAGGGGTAATGAACACTGCATAGGGAACTACCTTTGAGAAACACCAATAATAGAATTTTAGTTAGAGCTCATGGATCCTTTGATGCTGGCATTTACTTATCTGAGATTTCCTATGAGATATTTATAAGAAGTTGCTAAGATCTGTGCTTATTATTGGCTCCTAAAAATATTTTTACATTTTTAACCTAATAATACTAAGAAATTTGGTATAAATTGTAGGCATAATAATACCCCCATCCCTCACTCCCCTAAAAATATGTCCATGTCCTAATCCCTGGAACCTGTGAATATGTTAGTTACATGGAAAAGAAGAATTAAGGCTGTGGATAGAATTAAGGTTGCCAATCAGGTGACCTTAAAATAAGATTATCTTGGATTATCCAGGTACACCCAGTGTAATCACAAGGATTCTTAAAAGTGGAAGAGGAAGGCAGAATAGTGTCAGAGGGAGGCATGACTAGAGAATAATGGTCAGGGAGAGATAATGTTGATGGCTTTAAGGATGGAAGTGGCCATGAACCAAGGGATCTGGGCACCCTGTAGAGGCTGGAAAAGGTGAGGAACTGGATTCTCCCCAAGAGCCTCCAGAAAGGAATTCAGCTCTGCTGACATCTTGATTTTACTTAGTAAGACCCATTTCAGACTTCTGATCTCCCGAATTTTCAGATAATAAATGTTCATTGTTTAAGCCACCAAGTTTATGGCAATTCTTTACAACAGTCATAGAAAACTAGTACAGTACCAAACATGAGTTGCTACCTGACAAACATTCTATCACCAGAAAATTAAAATTAATATTGTCATTTTAATATTCTTCTTTGGTACAACCTACACAGCCCTATGAGTTGGAATGTTACTTAAACTTTCTGAGCCTTAGGGTTTTTTGTTGCTGTTAAATAAAATGAGAATGATAGTTACTCCTTGATAGTGTATGGATTAAGTAAGTTCATCTGTGCACCAAGATGAAGAAAACTTTATTTCTTGGCAGCTAGTAAAATAATCCCTATTAGGGAGAGACCCTCCTTGTTTTGGAAGTGCCTTTATTAGGAAGAGAAAGGAAAAGGAATCCAGGAGTGTGGGGGTAAAGACAGAAATGGGAGGGAAGAAAGATAAAGGATGCTGTGTTCTGGGTAAAAAACAAATCCTCAGTAAAGTTTACAGAATCCCAAGATGCTTCATGAGATTGGATGTCTTGTGAAAAGTGGTAAATGGGTCAATTTCTGTGTCTTGGTTGATCTTGGGGGGTTTGGTGAACCAAAGACAGCACACATACCTGCAGGGGTGTGGAGCTATAGGGCCCCTGAGACTGCAAGGCCACAGGAGTTCCCCAAAATCTTGGGAGGACATTGGCTATGCTTAGGTCATGGGGCTTAAAGTGGACAACAGGGTGCCAGAGAAATTTCAACTAGACTAGGGAGCAGGCTGAGTGCCCAGCCTACATCTGAGTGAAGCGTGTGAAGTTCTTAGTCCAGTGTCAGCCACAAATGCTCACTGTTAGTGGCTTCGCTGTCACAATGCAGTCTCTTTGCATATATCTCTGCAGCAGACACCATGGCCAGTCCACTCCTCAGCATCGCATCCAACAGATTTCCTTTCCCAGGGAGCTCCGAAGTCGCTTTAACAGGAAGGAGTCCTATGTGAAACCCATTTATGTAAAGCCCGTCTGATGTACCTTCACATCGCCCTTGGATGATTGAAAGCCCTGTTATCACTAACAGACAAAGCTGGCATTTTTGAAAAGTAATGAACTTCATTCCACTGACATGAAGCCTTGAGGAGAAGGTCCTGGGAGATGAAACCCTCTGGAACCTGGACAGGTTATGAGCAGTTTCTGCTTCTGTGGCTGCAGCCTGGCTCTAATGATGGGAGAGCAGCTGTGGAGTCGCTTAATGGCCACGTCAGGCTGGGCCTGCCCGGAGCGCTCTCTGAGCCTCCCTCCATCTCTAATGAACAGCGCTGCGGACAGGCAGTGATGCATTGGGCTCCTGCCTCATTAGAATGTCAAGCAAGGTTCAGCTGCCTCAAATCCTTTGTGCAAACGAGGCGGGTTGAAATTATAAATAAATACAATAGCAAAAGGTTAGTGTATATGAAGGAACTCTTCTCCTTTCTCTGAATTGACTTGGCTTTACTCTTTCTGGTGTATGTCATTTAGTACCAAGTTCAAGTGTACAGGAAACTAACCTAATCAACTTATAACAGAAGTTAATTTGTATTTTGAGCCTACATTCTTTCGAGGTCCCCCACTAACATTTTTCTCTGGATCGGCATCTAGAGGATTCTGTACCTGTAATAGTGAGACATGGGAAGGAGTGTCTGCTTATCAGGTGTTGTCAGCACTCCACCCTGACAACCTCTGAGGGGTCTTCATTCTTGTCTAGTCTTCAGGGATCAACCTATGCAGGTCCTTGTCTCAATAGCAAGGCCCCTCAGGTGTGCCAGTGATCTGTGCTGTGAATGTCTGGCTTCATAAAATATTCTACTGCTCCCCAAACACTCATGCTAGGAATCTCAGGCTGTTTCAGGCCCATCTGCCTTGGCCTCTCATGCTGCAGGCATCCTTCGGCCTGCCCAAAATAGTTTGTGGTATAGATAAAATAATAGAAACTGATTCTGGCTATTTAAACAGAAAAAGGAATGTATCAGAAGTTTAACAGGTGGCTCACAGAATTAATGGTAAACTTGGAGAATTACACGCAGGAAAATTAGCCAAAACCAGCAAAGACAAGGCAGCAGGAACCACAATGATGGACCCTCCCTGTGGAAGGACCCGATTGGCCAAGGCTGGGTCATGTGCACTTGTACTGGCTGCAGTACTTACTTTCATCTTCTGTAAAAGAATGTACACACAGTGGGGGAGTTCCCTAAAATCAGAAGAGGGTTTAGATGCTAGACTGGTAAGATATGGTAAATTCAACAAATAATGTCCTTTCAATAGGCCATGCTAGTCGGATAGTTCAGGGGCTCAAATGATACTACTCAAGTGTTAAACCCTGGGCTCTGGGCTCTTGGACTAGATGTAAGGGCAGCAGAAGAAACATCTGTGTGCTGAGCTTGGGCCATAATCCCGAGGTGGCCTTGAAGACCCTACACAAACCCTTTTGTTATGTGAGGGGCATCATGATTGGTATAACCAAGAACTGTGTGGATATGCCAGAGAGCTGGTGGCCATCTGAAGGCCTTCAATGGGACAAGGAGGCACTACTAGTGTCTGTACAGATGGACTGTGAGAAATGGATAAGAATGCAGACATCATGCCACAAGCCAGTAATGATATGGGACACTGACCAGAGGCCTTCCCTACCCTGGCACTTCAGAACCACTGAAGTCCCATCCTGGGTACCTAGAAGCAACACCAAGTAAAAGAGAGAGACCCTAGAATGGCTGAGATGTTTCTGCTCCCTATTGGAATAGGACACCAAAATACAAAATAAAAATGGTCTAGTTAAAAAAAAGAAGAAGAAGAAAAAAATTGAACTATTTTGCCTACCAGAATTTATGAACAGGTCATAATTATTTTATCAAATGATTAACTACTTGTAAGAATTTGAAAGGCAACTGCCCAAAGGAAAATGAATTCTTGAAATGAAAAGCAACAATTCTATCTAATATTGACTAGGAAAGGAGAGAATGTAAGCTATGGGATAAAATTGCTGGTGGAATTCTGTGGGAAGACAGATCTAGGAGAGGAAAGGTGGATTTTCACTCTGTGACAGTGGGAGGCCAGCTCTGAGCAGGGAAGAGGGTTTAACCGACACCGATGTGTTAAAATGCAGGTGATACAAGCCAAGCACTTCGTCAAATCCAGAGCTGTGAATTAACCTTTACAAAATGAATGGCTTTTTTCGGTGCTGAATAAAAGTCCCAGTGAAACAGAGGAGGAAAATGCTGGAACCATGCTCTAAATCTGAGTAAGATGGTGACCTTTGCATTCTAATTGCTTGCAGCTATCTTAATATGACGTTTGGCATTTTTAACCTTGCACATGATAAAATAACAAATTTTAGAAAAAATGCTGAGGTTAATAAGCTTCTCCCCAACAAAACCAGATTCCCTCTAGCTGGATAGTGTAACAATAAAGACTGCATTTTGACTACTTGACTTTTACCGTGGTGTAGATATTTAATTGGTGAATGGTCCCACACTATGGAAAATGGTTTATTGAAAGGGCATCTATTGCCATTGCTTCGTTGAAGAGACCAGAGTTTTGTGGTAAGTTAATTTACCAGCTTTCTGTCATCATCTGAAGGTTTAAACAAGAGACTATGAGAAGCAGCGAGATGTATGAGAAGAGGCACTTGACTTTGGCTCAGAGCTCCCAGAGTCCTGGGCTGAATATGCTATTTAGTATCAGTGTGGCCTTAACCTCTCCTTCTCTAAAATAAAATAATAATACTTGTCCAAATTATCTCACAGGATTGTTTCTGCAGATCCATTGGACAGTGCTTATTAAATGCTTGTGGCATTAGCTACGCATAAGGGATTAAACTTAGAATAACTTGAATTCATGGTTTAGCAAGAAAAGCAAAGATTTAAGTCCCAGCTCTGCATCTTACTGGCTGTGTGGCTCCTCTGCATTTTGCCTTCCTCATTATAGAATGGGGATCATAATTGCTACGTTTTAGAGCTATTGGTAAATATTAGAAATATAGAGAAGATCCTACAGAAGGATCACAAGCACACATTTACCAAAAAATGCATAAATATTATAAGATTGACCACATACTATTTTTTCTGTTGTATTTGAGTATTCCTTCCAATGCATAATTATGTGCTCAGGGCTTGCCCTGGGGGAGACCAAATTCTCAGGCAACACTCTGGAACAGGCATGACAAGTCCCATTACAAGGATGGCCCTGTGGGCTAAGAGGGTGATGGGTGACCTTTGTACTCTTCATGATACTTTGCTTGTATTTTAGGGGAAGAGCTTACAGTGGAAACATTCTTTCCATTCTAAAACCCCTGGTCTGGGGAACTAATGTGCTCTTCTCTTAATTTATCTGTTCACTCATTTATTTCATGCATTCATCCACTCATCCACTCATTATTCATTTTAAAATGTATTGCAAGCCTTTGTCTTTTATATGAGGAACATTGTCCTATATCTCCCAGGAGATTGTGTGTATAAGAAAATATTAGGCTAACAGCTAGAACAAGCCAGTTAATTTATAAAATCAGAGCTTTTTAAAAAATCATCAGATGGCTGAATATGAAAAAGAAAAAAAAAAAAACCTAAATGAACTACATTCCATAAGGTGACAAACTCTTTGTAGAAATGAGATCCGTAGCTGCTTTCCTTGTTGGCAAAGACATGTGAAGAGGAAGAATCCCTCATAGAAGGAGATGCAGGGAAGCCAGGTGGAACTTTGACAAACTTTTCATGGCTGCATGTGGGCTGGCATCATTATTAAAATTCCAAGGAGTCCTAGCCACAGATGAGGTTTTAACACATACCCAAATGGGTGACTGGGGGTATTTGCCAAGGGTGCAGGGCAGGGCAGGGCTGGGCAGGAGACAAGCCCTCTCAGGCATTCCAGATCTTCACTAAGCACACTGCAGTGGCCTTCCAGAGGCAAGAGCAGGACAGCAAGGTAGGGAGAGGTCTCAAAGTGTAGAAAACTGGAGAGAAAAGAGAGTTACTAGAAACCCAAAAAGCTGACAGCTGGACTGGAAAGCAAAAAATGACCACCAGAATCCTGTCAGTGCTCAGATCCCAAGCCTTTCTGAAGCAGAACTCCTGATCCTCCCTTCAAAAGATTGGAAAATGTGGTAAGTTGCATTCAACTAAAGCTGAAGCAGAAGCCAGACCTGGTCATTAAATTGGCCTTGCACAACCCTCTTCTAACACATACTAGTAGCTTGTCAAGACTTTTTCTGTTCTTCTTCTGGGGGTAAATGTGATTTTACAACTTTCATACACAATGCTAGGTATTCAATAAAAATATTATAATACACAAATAGGAGCAAGAAAGTAAGAATCATGGTCAGAAGAGGAAATAGTTAATAGAAGTAGACCTGAGATGGCCAATTATCAGATAGGACTTCAATATAACTATAATAAAATTGTAAAGATGTAGTGGAAAAAGTGAACATGCTGAACTGAGGGGAATTTCAGCACAGAGGAAGTATTAAAAAAGAGTTAATGAAAATGCTAGAAAAATATATCATAAATGTAGAATTCATTTAATGGGCTTCATAACACACTGGTCAAGCAAAGGTAAATTTTAGTAACTTGAAGAATGGAAATTATCCAAACTGAAAAACACAGAGGCAAAAGAATAAGAAGAAAGAGCATAGCATCTGAGATACATGGAATAATAGTAAATGGTCTATCACACGAGTAATTTGCATCCCAGAAGCAGATGAGAGAGAAAATTGGGTGAAACAATTTTGAACAGATAATGGCCAAGAATTTTCCCAAATTGCTAAAAGACATAACCCACAGATGCAAGAAGTTCAGTGAACCTCAAGTTAAAAAAAAAAAAAAAAAAAAGAAAACCATACACTGGCACATCATAGTTAAAACGCTGAAAATCAAAGATAAATAAAATATCTTAAGAACAGTCAGAAAAAGAAGACACACCAACTTCAAAGGAACAAAAATAAGTTTTAGAACTGATTTCTTGGAAATAATGGAGGCCTGAAGATAGTGGAACATCTCTAAAATGCTGAAAGAAAAAAAAAGTCAACCTAGAATTCTATATCAATGAAATTACATTTAAAAGTTAAATCAAAATAAACGTATTTTCATTTATATAAATAATGGAAAAAGTCATTGCCAGAAAAACTGTCCTAAAGAAATATCTAAGGAAGTTTTACAGAGAAAGCAAAAATGATACAAAAAGAATATCCAAATCTATATTAAGAAATGCAGAGCATCAAAATGGAAAAAATATGAGGAAAATCATGAAAAATTATTTTTAAATTGTTATATAAGAATTATTGAAATATTTTAAAGACTTTATACACATGCCACACATATATACATAGATACATATTTTAAGAGGTTATTACCTTTAAAGCAAAACCAATAAAGTATCTTTAGTTTTATAGTATGTATAGAAGTAAATTATAAAACAAGAAAAGCACAAAGAGCAGAAAGAAAATGGAATTAAACTGTTGTAAGATTCTACATTGTTTATGAAATAGTTTAATATTTGAAAATAGACTGTGAAAAGCTAAAGCTGAATACTGTAGTCTCTAGAACAAGCAGTAAAAAATAAACATAAAGGGTTTTATTTAGAAATTCCATAGAAGAGGTAAAATGGAATACTAAAAAATATTTGATTGACCCAAAAGAAGGCAGAAAAGAGGGAATCAAAGAACAAAAACATATGGAACAAATAGAAATCAAATATATAATTATATCAACAATTACATTAAATGTGAATGGATTATACTGTAAAGCATTATGCAAACAAACTTCAGTAATGATAAAAATAGCTGCTGATTTTATTGAATGCTTATCACGTCAGACATTCTGCTAACCCATTTGTGCTTTATCTTGTTTACTCCTTACAATGGCCTAGGTATTATTTGCATCAACATTTCATGCATGTGAAAACTCAGATTGAGTATCGTCATTGTCCACTATTACACAGCCCTTAGGGCCAGTATTCAAACCCAGAATGTATGACTTCTGAACTTACACCACTTAGTTATTCTGAATGTGATACTGATAATGGATGCTGATGATTAAGAAAAGAATAGTTACTGCCAAGTCATATCTGTGGTGCTTGACATCCCGTGAGAGGGAATATGCTGGCCATGATGACCATTATTCCAGGGAAAAGATTTAGCTTGGAAACCCATAATAAAAATATAAATTGTTAAGTATATATATTTCAGAATGCAGTATACACCGGTACTTATATTCATGGTAACATGAATTTAAGTTCAGCCAATCCTGTGGCACTGTCCTCTAACACACAGCTCATATGTGACATCAAAGCTTTATTAATCTTAATTCTACCTGTTCAGAATCTGCTGTGGCTAAGATATAATGCCATATACCCTTGTACTAATTGTAAGAAAGGTTTTGCTAGAGAAATTAGCAAACGGGTCAGAGAGGCCCTTGGGTTTCCCTTTGCTGGGGCGCAGACACATCACTGCCCACATACTAGAATCACGCACTCTGGGCTGTGCCCCTGTTCCCTGGGGTTTAACTTCAATTCTGTTGTAGCCTTCAAGTCACTGCTGGGCTGTGCAACCTCCCCTCCTGGGATCAACAAGACTTTGGGCTCTAGCCAGACTGTCATCTCAGAAGCAGAGAAGCAGGCCTGGGTGTGTGGCTATGAGCACTCTCGTGCAGATGAGGGCCGAATGGGCTGCAAGGGAAAGTTACAAGTGTGTTGTGCAAGGGAGAAAGGGCAGAAAGAAGTGTGAGCAACAGAACATCTGCAGAATGCAGGGAGGAAGTGAGGGAGCTCAGAAGTCAGATTGCTCTGAGGAAAAGGAGGATATTAGCCAGGCTTCTTCAGAGAAACAGAACCAACAGGATGTGGTGCGTGTATATATAAGTACACATATATACATAAATTATGTACTGTATATTGCGTACAAATGGTGTATATATATTGTATATACATATATACATGAAAAAATGTATATGGATTTATTATAAGAACATGGCTCACATGATGATATGGAGGCTGAGAAGTCCCAAGTTCTGTAGTCGGTAAGCTGGAGACCCAGGAGAGCTAATGGTATGGTTCTCATAGTTCTAGTCTGAAGGCTCAAGACCCAAGAAGAGCCCATGTTTCAGTTCAAGTCCAAAGGCAGGAAAAGACCGATGTCCCAGTTCAACAGTCACACAGGGGGAGCTCCCTTTTACTCAGCCGTTCTATTCAGGTCTTCAGTGGATCGGATGAGGTCGCCCACATTAGGTAGGACAACCTGCTCTACTCAGTCTACAAGTGAAATGTTCATCTCATCCAGAAACGTGCTCACAGACACACCAAAGTAATGTTGGACCAAATGTCTGGCCGCCTTGTGGCCCAGTCAAGTTTGACACATAACATTAACCAGAGGACGGAAAACTTTTCTGGGGCTCTTGTACCCTTGTTCTCAAGTAAGAAGGGGAAGAATATTTGCAGTCATGTGTCCTAGCCCTACATGGTTCCCTTATTATTTTTATAGGAACTATTTGATACATACAGATGAAAATATTTAACACATATAAATTATGAAGTACGCTTAGAAAATGAATCACCCCGTCCCCAACAAATAACAAGTGTAAATGTCTTCTCAATTCTAGAGATGCATAACTAAGCCCCTAACGTCATGTTATGGGGGAAGAGAAACAGCACAGGTGATTTTCACATGAAGCTTTGAAAGCCACAAAAATGTGGCTGTTTTGAATCAGGCTTCAGGGTCAGACTGCCCCAGAAGATAATGGAATATTTGTTTAGACATCTTAAGATACACTCGGGGCAGCTTCCTGGGGACCAGCAGTTAGAGCATCACTCATCTTTCTCCAAGGTTACTCCATGGGCGGCCCTGTGATACCACATGGGCCTCCTCCCTGCAGTACTGTGTGGTGTGTGCCCTCATAGGGTTTCATTGATCAAAGGTACCTCAGTGATCAGTTAGGAGGTATAAAGTGTCCTAACAGTGCAATGCCATGTGATAAATACTCTCTAAATGCTTACTCATACTATCGTTATTATTTCACGTGAATACCAATACATTAGCAGAGGAAAAGGCCCTGGCCAGGGTCCCTTATCCAGGATCTTGTGTTCCCTAGTGCAGTCCTCCCTAGAAAGGACCATCAGAAAATGTGGAAAATGCCCTTATTTTAGGTAATTACGAAGTTGAGGTGCTGGGAAGTTGTTTGTCAGCAGCAGCAAACAGCTTTCTAACTAATAGCTGTTTTCTCAGCCCATCCTGTGAAGTTACTGCAGGCTTTTCAAAGCAGCACAGAACCTGGCAGAGACCAGAGGCTCACAAAATATTTGCTGAGCAGATGAATGAGTTGAATGAACGAATCCTAAAGTGCAAATAACAAATATTATGTTTTTCTTGCTTTCATTCACACTCACCACCTCAACTCAAACTTAAAACACTGGGAACATGAGAAAAGATCCAGGAATTTGAAATGGAGTGCCTTTAAACATTATAGTCAGGAGACAGGAGAGTAAGGGATGATTATCCTGCAACACGGAAAATGTCCGTGCCATCACATTTGTGATCCACTTAGCTGCAGTATTTCAAGATTCTCTGGTTTCAAAATGTCACTGTGCTTCAGTGATGCCACTTCCTTTTAGCACTGCTATTTTAAGTCTTTTCCCCACCCCCATTTCACCTCACAGATATCTCTGAAAGTCACAGGGAGAGACTATTCTGGAAAATGCCCTTATCAAATGATGATAATATACTAGGTTGCCCTATTTTTTAACTGCTTTCTTATTTTAGAACAGAATTTTTCAACTGGAATCTTGAAAACCCTCATGAAACACTGAATTGGAATGATTCCTGACATGGGCAGGTAAGTCAAGCATTAGAGCATTTATCAGTTTTCTTTGGCTGTGTAACAAACCATTCCCAAACTTCACGCAGGTCAGTGCTTTGGGCTGGGCTCAGCTGGGCACTTCTGGTCTAGGTCAGGCTTGACTCTTTTTAACTGGACTTCCTGATGTGTCTGATGGGCCAGCTGAGGCTGGTTAGTTTACAGTGGCCTGGGATGGAACAGCTGGGTTGATGAGGGGCCTGTGTCCATGTGTAGTTTATTCCAGGCTTTTTCACATGACAGTCTTGGGGTTCCAAGAGCAGTAAGAGGGCACGACCCAAAGCACAAGCACTTCTCAAGTCTCTGCTTATGTCCTATTTGCTACCATCCCCGGGTCCAGCTCAGAGTCAGCATGGGAGGGATTACCCAAGGGCAAGGATCTGGGGAGGATTGAACAAATGGGGAACCGTTACTGCAACGATCTGTGTTTTAAAATACAGTCTAAGATGCATGGGGATCCAGAAGGCCCAGATTTGTCACTGTGAAGCCATCTCATCAGAAACAGAAATATGACTCCGGAGCCTGTCCTGGGCATTCAGATGCTCCTGTTTCTTCACTTCCTCCCCCACGCCTCCATTCTGCCCTTTCCTCCTGACTGTATTCTGTGGCTTCATCACTCTCTGCTTCCCGATATTGTTCTATTCAGGCAGCCCTGCAAGCGCCTGGCAGGGATGATAAATGAGCCTGACTTCCTGGGCGACATGACTGTCCAGAAACACAGCCTGGAGCATGCACAATGCAGCAGCTTCCGTGCACAATGCAAATGCCGGAATGTGCTGTGGGGTTGGACAGAGGTCACTGCTGCAGAAACAGAGCCCCGTTTGAGACTAGCCTTCTAGGCTATAGCCAGCTTTGCTTAATTAGAGGTATAAGCAAATAGGTACCCTGGCGTAGCTTCTGGATTGTCTCAACAGACTAAAATGTGTAAGTGAAAAGGCTGCATGCAATTAAGCAAAATTCACTGTGATCTGGAGGTCTGGGTTAGTTCACTCAAATTATATTTAAAGAATCAAAGAACCATAAGGAGAAGCAGAAGCACTGGCTGCCATTATAAATCTGATAAGTGTCTTTGATCACGGAAAACTTTCTTACCAAACAGGCTCTGAGCATCCGATTACCTATGGATTTACTTACAAAGAGAAATGAGCTCTCAGTAGTCTTCATTACTAGCATGCTCGATAAAAAGATCAACTAATCAATGGCGAGTGCTGCTTTCACATGGTACAGTACAGATAAATTAGAACAATACAGACCCTGCCCTTGCAGAGCTGACACGGTAGCAGATCACACTGGTACCAAGAGAGTGGACAGATACGATACCAAGAACAACAATAATAAATACAATATTCAACATCAACTAGGTACTAGGGCTGTACTGGGTTCTTTACATATATCATTGAGTCTAATCTTTAAAACTAATGATGAGGTGGCCATTACCATCTAAAATTGCCAAGGAAGAAAACCAGGTCTCTGAGGCGACATGCAAATACACAAGGTCACAAAGCTGGAAAAGTGAGTCCTAAACTCAAACTCAGGCCTGAGTTTGACTCCAATTCTTCCACAATACAGTATCTCTTGTGATAATAAATGGTCAGAGAAGGCAATGCAAATGTTTCTGTGACACTCACTAAACCACTGATTGAGGGCCAGACTTGAGCCAGGCAAGGATGCTGGAGGTTTGAATAGAGAGCCAGTCCTTAAGAAGCTCAAACCTGGTGAGAAGAACAGTCAGAAATGCAATACTGTCTGTCTATAATCAGTGCAAACCCGAGTCTGTGGTTGTGAAAGACGTTAGAACAGAAACAAAGCACAGACCAAAGAGTTTTTCCTTCTGATTTCCTCCAGCCTTTCTCCAGTAAAGATATAGTATTTCCTTCCAGGGAAAGCCTTGGGATTGTCAACTGTGTTACAAATGTATTAAACTAGACTAACCCCATAGTTCTTGCAACTATTGAAATCAAGAGAAACTAACACCAGGCACTGACTATTTTTAAGATATCTTCTGGTTCTAAATTTATTCTGTTTTTAAAAGAACTTTAATGGCTCTTATCTCATTTGATTCTTTTACTATCTCTGCAGTGTTATCAACATTTTGCAGACAACAAAACAAACAGAGAGAGGTTAAAATTCTCAAGGTGACTGTTTTAGTTTGCTAGGGCTGCCATAATAAAACATCCCCAACTGGGAGACTTAAATAAGACCTTTATTTTCTCACAGTTCTAGAGGCTGGAAGTCCCAGATCAAGGTGTCGGCAGGTCTGGCTTCTCCTGAGGCCTCTCTCCTTGGCTTACAGATGGTGTCTTCTTGCTGGGTCCTCGCATGGTCTTTCTTCTACTCTGTACATGTCTGTGTTCTAATCTCCTCTTCTTATAAGGACACCAAACATATTGGATTAGCATCCACTCTAAGGATTCCATTTGAACTGAACTGCCTCTTTAAAGGCTCTATCTCCAAATACAATCAAATTCTGAGGTACTGCGGTTAAGGGGCTTCAATATATGAATTGCGGGTGGGGCACAGTTCAGCCCATAATAGTAACCCAGATGTGGAATGTTGGATCCAACATGTAAGACATTTCTCCTTCCATATGAAGTCACTTGCTCATTTACAACTCAGGTATCTTCTCTTCCCTGAATAAGCTGACTCTTTTCCTCTAATCTTGGTTTATTTCATACTGTAGCTTATCTGAAAAGACTTAGACCATCCTTCCCTCCTATCTGTATGTAAAGATATACCCATTTCACAGCGCAGTTGAAATCCCATTTTTTTCATGAAGACACCTGATTCCACAGTTGGAAATAATTATTTCCTCACAGGAAACCCCACTGGCAATTCTATTCTCTTGCAACACTTTCAACTTTCTACTTTGTAGAATAAATGTATGTTTATCTCTCTTGTTCTAAATATATAAGCTCTCAACTGTATCTTTCCATGTTTCTTTGAGAGCACACTCTGAATGAGACATAGTCCTAGGTGTTGTAGTGAACAAGACACATAAGATCCCTTCCTTCTGGAACTTTCATCTTAGTTTGGAAACAAATAATACACAAATAAATAAATAAATTAGACTATTTTAAATAGTGCCAACTCATAGGAAGAATAAAACAGGAAACAAATAAAGAATGACTGCAGGTGGGGTGGGGAGTCCAGTTCCATTGCGTTTAACAAGCAAGAGCTTTCTGGAGAGATGTTTTAAGCTGAATCTAAATGATAAGAAGATGTCAGCCAAGTGAAGACTGGGAAGAGGGCTCCAGGCAAAGAAGCAGCAAGTATGAATATTCTTAAGTGGGGAAAAAAATGGTATATTTAAGGACAGAAGTCATGTGACTGCAACAGAGCAAGTGAGAGATTCGGGGATAAAATTCAGCAGGCACCAGACACGTCTGTCCTTCAGCAAGGAAGCTGAATAGTGTTCTTCATGTAATGAGAAGTGCAACAGTCCCTCCCTTGTCCACAGTTTCAGTTACCTGCAGTCAACTTTGGTCCAGAAATATTAAACGGAAAATTCCACAGATAAACAATTCATATGCGCACCATTCTGAGGAGCATGATGAAATCTCCCACCATCCTGCTCCATCCCACATGGACGTGAATCATCCCTTTGTCCAGTGCAACCCACCCAATGGTCACTTAGTACACATCTTGGTTATCAGAGTGACTATCCGAGTATTGCAGTGCTCGTGTTCAAGTAACCCTTATTTTACTTTATAATGGCTGGAAAGAGCAAGAGTAGTGATGCTGGCAATTCAGATAGTCTCTTACTGTGCCTAATTTAGAAATTAAACTTTATCAGATATGTATGTATAGGAAAAAACATAGTATATATAGGAGTCAGTACTATCCGCAGTTTCAGGAATCCCCTGGGGGTCTTGGAACATATGCCCCATGGATAAGGGGGGACCACTGTACCTCTTGGATGGAGTAGATGTTTAACAAATGTCTTCAAATGCTAATTAAATTAAGCCTGCCCCGGATTTGATTGTTCTGGTAACCTGGGTCAACTAGTCTACATAAAAATAAGGAAATTATGGTCAATAGCTCTATGTGGCCTGTGTTCCAGTTACAGACTTTAGATTTTTATCAGTTGTCAGGACCTAGATCAAATAATTCCCTGTATCTTCCACAAGGAGTCTGATTTTTTGTTAGTGTTAAGTAATTTAATATTGTTACATTTTCATTAATTAGCTGAAGATTTTAAGATAGCAAGATCTTAAGATATTAACCCTCTAAGATAGCAATAAAATATTTCCTAAATATCGGATGGCAAATATTAGGTTTCTTCTCCAGTTCAAGATGCAAGTGCATGATTTCATGCAAAACTTTTTCATAGCTGAAATAACTGTTGTGATTATCCATCTTTAGAACCGAAATATCTTTGATTCTTGATGTGACCTTCATTTCTGGCTGGGCTGAAATTCTGTTAGGGAGAGGGATATGAATGCAAAAGTACTATTTTCAGGAATAAATAGTAGCATCTTTTCTATTCTCTTAAACACAAGATAAAATGTAGCGTGCTGCAGGTGTAGAGCTCTCTTCACAGTACAAGAAAGCTGGAGAAAAATCAGTTTCACATTAGAATTGAGATGATTCATCATTCTTCTCTTCCATGAATCTCACAGAAATATTTTTGCCCTGAATATCTTCTCTAAGCAAAGTTGCAAGGTTTGTAACTACTAAGAGTCTTGGAAAAGAAACACATTTATTCTGAAAATTAGAAACATATATTCATCCATTCACATCCCCTAAAAGAAGAAAATATGCAAATTATCTCTACTTTATTGTCCTTAGCACAGAAGTCCTTTTCTTTTTTTTTTTTTTTTTTTTTTTTTTTTTTTTTTTTTTTTTTTTGCGGTACGCGGGCCTCTCACTGCTGTGGCCTCTCCCGTTGCGGAGCACAGGCTCCGGACGCGCAGGCCCAGCGGCCATGGCTCACGGGCCCAGCCGCTCCGCGGCATATGGGATCCTCCCAGACCGGGGCACGAACCCGTATCCCCTGCATCAGCAGGCGGACTCTCAACCACTGCGCCACCAGGGAGGCCCCTTTTCTTTTTTTTTAACCCAGCAAATAAAATTGAGTAGAGAGGCAAAAATGTGAATTTGAAAGGACATTTGGTTTTAGAATTTCATTTGAATTCTTTAAAAACATAGATACTGAAGTATACTAAATAAAATAGTGCACCCTTTACATTCCTTAATCCAACTGCTTCTACAAGTTAACAGTTATATTTGGGTAGAACAGAGGAGGAGTAAGGTGATCTTTTATTATGGGTTATGCTGAAGGAACCAAATTAATGCATCACCATTTAGGTCTGCAAGGGCTCTTTCAGCAAGTAAAGATTGCTTCCTATAGAAAAGAAAAAAAAAGGGAAATTAAAATACCCAATCAGATCTACAAATTAAGGGCACATGTGAATAATGGCTACAAATTGTTCTATCTTTGGTTACTGTTTCAAACATCTTGCTATATTTAATGAATCTGGTCACTTCCCTTGTTTTCTCAATACCTCTCCCATGTACAAGCCAACTTTTTTGTTGGGACTGCTTGACCTTAATTCGCCAACATCTACTAATGCCCAGTTATCTACCACTGTATGAGCCCTTCAAATCGCGGCAATACTTTGGCCCATGCATGTGATCTTGAAAGCTAAAAACACATCACAAGGTATCAAAGTGAGAACAAGAAAAAGGAAAAGTGAAGCTTGCTGCTTCCCAAGCCTATTAATCCTGAAGATACAATCCTGCACCTTGTGATTTTGACACCAGGTCAGTACATTTAGTGTGTTGTTTAGTCCGCACAGGGGCACATCATCTTACTGCACCCACAGCAGTTTAATTGCAGTGAGAATCTAAAAGTCATTTAAGTGATATTTTGCATTTCTATTGGACAAAATCTACCAGCTGATCCTGTCCCCATGAGTTGTAAAATAACCTACCCAGTAGAAAGCCAAGCCCAGAAAGAATATCCAGTGATTTCTTTGTCAATATCTAAGCTTCAGATAAGTTTTTTTAGACACTGTAAAGTAAGATCATCTGGGATACCTCTCTTATCTCTTAAAGCAGACACTGTGAAGAATCATTGCCTATTCGCACAAAACACCTCTTGGGGCCACTTTTACTCAATGGGACTTGTCACTACTCTTGGCCAAAATGGTTTTCGCTATGATTGTAGAAATGAACTCGTTTAATGGTTCCCAAGCTGAAGGAAGACATCTGGTAAGGATTACTTTGATTAGTTGTCTCTCTTTTACCATTTTAATAACATTAACTTGACAGGAGTGGGGTGCCATTTGAAACTTAAAAGTCAATCCTTTAAAATTCAGCAAAATGTAATTCATCTGGAAACAAGTATTAAAGTAAAAACAGGGATATTGAATTAAAATAATTTCGACCTTTTTATTGTATTTTAACACAAACTGGAAAAAAAATTTAGGAGAAAATAAAGACAAAGATGGGATTAAAGATTTTGAAAAGCTACCAGAAAGCATAAGAACAAAATTTCTTTCACTCTCTACAGGTCTGACAGTATAAAAAGCTGGGACTCATGACTGTTCTGGTGATAATAAATTTTATTTATGTTTAAAATAAAAAATAAGCAAGCCTGTAATTTAAGTTGTGCAGAGATGCATAAAGAACGTTATGCTCACTGAGACATTCAAGGAAAGGAAGACTGACAGGTAATAAAACCATATCTGGGGCTTCCCTGGTGGTGCAGTGGTTGAGAATCTGCCTGCCAATGCAGAGGACACGGGTTCGAGCCCTGGTCTGGGAAGGTCCCACATGCCGCAGAGCAACTAGGCCTGTGAGCCACACTACTGAGCCTGCGCGTCTGGAGCCTGTGCTCCGCAACAAGAGAGGTCGCGACAGTGAGAGGCCCGCTCACAGCGATGAAGAGTGGCCCCCGCTCGCCGCAACCAGAGAAAGCCCTCGCACAGAAACGAACACCCAACACGGCCAAAAAAAAAAAAAAAAAAAATACTATATCTGTTGGGGTTTTAAAATTATTTCTCTATTACATAAAACAGGCTAATTTAAAGTGCTTACTTTTCTGGGATCACACAGAATTCCTGGAAAAATTAATTTACATTGGAGAGAAATAGGCTTTTTTTTTCCAAAAAAATAGATTAAATTGACACTTGCCTTCTTCACTTAAAGGAGTTATTGAAATGGCTAGAAATGGAAGACTTTCAAGTGATTAAAACTTCTCCATCTTTGTCACTCTGTGCCAGCCAGTGGCCGGTGTGGCTGACAGGATTCGGAAGGAGAGAGAACAGCATATGGCAGAATGAGTCTTGAGCCCCAGAGAAATCTCCCTCGGTTCCCACTCCATCTGTGCTTGTGTGGTACCTCTCCCCACAGTACAGAGATGCTGAGTTCAAGACAAGAGAAATGTATGACGGGAAAATTTAGAAACAGCTTTGTGTCGTGCTAAGCATTAACAAAACACTTCCGTTCCAGAGCACACATCTTAAACCAAGAGCTTTGAGGATCCCAAGTTTATCTGAGGGTACTTAGAGAGATTCTTCGAGTTCAGTGTACAAAGAAAGCTTCCTACATGAAGGCAATGTGAAATGATTGCTGGAATATGTCAGTGTTTGGCTTTGGGCTCTGGGGAAGGACGTGCTGTGCAAATCATTGGCCTCCTGGGAAACATAAGACATATATTTGGGCAGCCAGGGAGTCCTGAGGGGTCTCAAGGCAGGCAAACCGTTGGTTGGAGTATTTCTCACGTGCACCTTTAACCCAAACAATTTTGCTAACGGAGGCTGAAAGAAAGAAAAATGGAGCCAGAGATCTGTGTTTTATTATGCTAAGTGTGCGGTTAGTGGACTTTTTATTAGTCAGTAGTCACTGTTTCTCTAAAATGTAGGGAAATACAGGAAAATATTTTATCTTTGTGGTTTGCTCTCTCTGATTCTCTCTTCTTTCCTCAAGCCATGTTGAGGACTCTCATTCTCTCCCATCTTGACTGCTGAACCCCAGGCTACCACCCTGCTCCTGGCTCCCAGCATGAAAGGACATGGCAAGAGGGCAGAGAGCAAGGGGACAAGAGGCAGGGTCTGGGGACACCAACACCATGACAGCATTGCTCTACATCCATGTCTCCTCCACACACACACACACACACACCCCACAGACACTGGAAAGCATTCTTCAGTTACTGACTTAGGACTATGTACTGCAGGCTCCATCAGGATCAAGCCTCAAAGCTGAGGGTTAAATTCCAAACTGTCAAAGAATTCTTGCTTGGTATCCAAGCCAGAAGTCCTGAGTTTAGTTAGAGCTTAGTTAACACTAACTTAACTCATTCCTTTTTACTCTTACATTAGAGAAACTTTGGGAGTTTCAGTGATGCAGGCTACACAGAACACAACTGAGGAAGGGCCTGGTTCCTGTCCCCTACATCAGCCACACTGTATTCAAAGTAACTAAACCTTTTTATTTGCCTTATTTTTTTCAAAAATGTTCAGTAGTTTCTTCCTATATGTCTCTGAAGAATTTCCGAGAAATAAACTTGTAAAAACATGATCAAAATAATTTTCATATATTTGGGAAATATTTCATATATATTCAAAATATATTTGCCTATACTTACATTTTGAATT
The DNA here is from genome assembly GCF_949752795.1 of Hyperoodon ampullatus. Lineage (NCBI taxonomy): Eukaryota > Metazoa > Chordata > Mammalia > Artiodactyla > Ziphiidae > Hyperoodon > Hyperoodon ampullatus. The sequence goes on from NC_136929.1 coordinate 67,999,405, forward strand.
CCTAGCTTGGGCTATAATTTTATGCATGTAAAACCAGGTGATGAGGAAAATCCCTTGAGTTGTGGTCAAAGCCAATATTCAGGGCATGAGGCACAGAGAATCCTTGGGTGATCAGGGCTAAGGGCTAAGGGTGATCTGTGTTCTTGGACCACGTCCCTGCCACATACTTGCCTGCCTCTATCCCAAGCTGTAACATAGTAATTGGAGTTGGAATTTCAACCTTACACTTTCGTGCAGGCCACTTGAAACATACAGAGGTGGAAGAAAAGTGTACAGTTGACCCCTGAAGAGGGTGGGGATTGGGGTGCTGACCTGCTGCACAGTTAAAAATCCAAGTATAACTTATAGATGGACCTCTGAATCTGCAGCTGCTCTCTATCTCTGATCCCTTTGTATCCACAATTCCTTCCTACCCACAGTTCCATACCCCTGTATTCAACAAGCTGCCAATCATGTAGTACTGTAGTATTTACTATTGAAAAAAAAAATCCTTGTCTAAGTGGACCTGTGCAGTCCAAACCCACATTGTTTAAGGGTCAACTGTATTTCTTGCTTTAATGAGGTAACCCAGCCAGGCCTGGAAAGGAAGTCAAGGCCTGTGCACGTGGGGGGTGCTAATCGGCAGTCCCCCTAGTCACCCTACGTGACAGGTCATCAGCAGTATCAATCCACCCTGAAGCCCTTGCAGGCAAGTCACCAGGAGGACTACTCTTCTTGGAGACCATAAGTGCAGTTGAAAGACCAGGGACTTTAGAATCAGGTAAATCCGGGTTGAAATCTGAGCTCTGCTACTGACAATCTGAGTGAATTTGTACTAGCTTAAGCCTCTCTGACTGTTCATTGTATTTGGGGGTAAAAGGTCCTCTATCCCATGAAAGAATGAAAGGGAGAGAAGAAAACTAGGCGGCTCACTAAGTGAGCTGGACATCTTTCACTGGACAGAAAAATGGGATGATGTCCTAGAGCGAGTATGAAGACACCTTGTTGCTAAACATGCCCTTGTATGAGCAGGTCCCTCCAGGAACCCAGGTTTCAATGTCACCGCCTTTAAAACAAAGTAAATGGACCCCAGGTTCCTTTCAGTCCTCTGCTCCTGTGCATACAGCTCCTCATGTCACAATAGGTTGTGTACAGTTAGTGGACGAAAGGTCTCTGGGTATGAAAAGAGCTAAGATCCCACATGCCTCACAGCCAAAAAACCAAACATAAAACAGAAGCAATATTGTAGCAAATTCAATAAAGACTTTAAAAATGGTCCACATCAAAAAAAAATCTTAAAAAAAAAAGAATGAAAAGGTGTTCTAGTGTCCACATTTCCTTTTGGTCTTCTCTCACATTGGTATGAGCCTAGCCAAAGGAATAAAGACTAATATAGAAAGAAGGTTTTTGTTTGTTTGTTTTAATATAGGTATAAAAAAGCAATGTAGCTTTCTATTTGGCAAAAGTGGAGATGCGTAGCTAAGCCATGATGTCAGATCATTCCTGGCCTCTCAGATTTTGGGACCTTTGCTCACTGGAGCCCCATAAGGCAGCCCAGTATCACTTTGCTTCATGATCAGTGTGTAATGATCAGTGATGCCACTTCCAGCATCTCTAGCCTTGAGGACTTTTGATAGGAGAACTCTCATAGAATGTCACAGCTGGTATTTTTTGTTAGTGAAATTTCCCCTGTGAAGCTTGGATAATGTATATGGTTATGAAAGAATCAGCGGAAGCAAAAGGCTGGTAAGCCAATAACTATCCTTTAAGCATGTACCATGTGAATCAGCAGAAAGATATTAGGAGCAGTCTTCTTTCTGTGGAAGTTGTTTGTTTTCCCTTGATCGCTGTACTCTATTAAATCAGAACACTGTACTTTATTAAACCAGAACTCAAGGGTGTAGTAATTAATCCTTCAAAGAAAGGGATCTTTCACAAACTATAGTCAGGTCCTACTTTTGTACATATCTCATTTGTAAAAATAAGTATTAAAGTTGAGTATAAAAAGTAGAGATTTTCATGTTATGAGTGAGGTTTCAATACCTATGGTGCTAAAAATATGATAAAGCCCCCAAGCAGTTCAGTGAAAATTGTCTCTGTACCTGGATCATGGACATTTTTTGGCTTGGTCTTTATCATTTTTATGATATTTGATAGTATATTCCTAAAATTGCATATCTGTCCTTTAGGTTTTGTTCTTTTCCTTCATCAGTTAACAACCAGTCAACAAGTTCAGTTCCAATCAACATTCATTTGAGACCAAATATGGGCTACTTTCTATATGCCCTAGTGATTCCTTCTCCTGCTGAACTGCATGTGCTAGAGCCAGCTTGTACCAACTTGAAAGCATCGACTGTTAAATTTTCAGGAATTTTGTGGACTGACTGACATCATGTTGACAGCTTAAAATCAGGTATGGTGGGAATATCTACACCAAAGGAATTAACAGATGTTGCAAATCATGGTTTCCTTCCTATCCTCAGAGAGCTGTCTATTGAACATTTACTAGCACATCACTGGTGGGCCCATTATTCAGACACAATTAAGATTAGTGTTTGGTCTTTTCATTAAAAAATTGACTAAAATGAGAAGAAATAACTTGAAGACACATTCATTTATACATTAACCATACATTTACTTGTACATCTTTTGGTATCAAGCCAAGGCCTTTCACTGAATCTGAATCCACTTTCTTCCTGAACCATATCCATATTTCCCCACCTACAATTTCCAGTTTCAGGTTCCTTAAACTGCAGCAAGAACTTAAAAATGCCTGTCATGTACCCTGAATTCAAAATCCTTCTAGATTATTTTCCCAGTTTTTTTTATAGTTCTTTCACCTTCCCTTAATTTGACATCAATTTATTTCAATAACATGTTTGTATTGTCTTTCCAAAACTTTCCATTTGTCTCATAAACTATACTTTTTAATACTCATATTCTGCCAATTGAAATAATATCTAATTAAATTAGGTAATTAATTGAAATAATTTTACTTAAATTAGGTAATTATAATGCTAAGTAACGTTGACATAAACAGGTCTGTGAACGAACACGACTGATTCTTGGTGTGCAGAATGCTAAGCCCCAGCCCTGAGCGCTCAATGTGTCACAAGCATCAGTCAGTACAATCCCCAGACAGCATAGAGAGTGATGATTAACCCCATAAACTAATTAAGTGGAGGTTAGTTATGGATAAAATTTCTACTGTATCATCATTATTTTTATTTTTCTGATGTTTAATCACTTTTAGAAAATAACAATGGGAAACTACATAATGATATTCAAATAATGTATCTAGAATACCTCATACAAACAGATGTATTCAAAAATTCTTATACAAACACCAGTAAAATCAAGTTGAGTAGAAGGCCACAGGTGAACGTGAAGTCTGTTACTTGATTCATGAAAGACAGAATATGGCATAAGGAAGGCCAGAAATTGGCATAGGAAAGGCGGAGTTTGAGTGTTGAGGTAGCATCATCATCATCATCACCACCACCACCATCACAGAAACAATAACAACAACTAATATTTGTTGAGCTCTTCCTAGGTGTCAGTACTATTATTCTACAGTGCTTTATGTACATTGTTTCCTTCAAAGGCTGAGTGAGGACACTGAGGTGCAGAAAGATGATGGAAGGTGCCTAGGGCCCCGCAGCTGGTAGGGGCTGGGCTGGGTTTAGAACTAAGGTAGCTCTGACTCCAGAGCCCATGATCTTACAATACTATGCAATACACGGGTACCAATGGGTATCAGTGACCCTGTACTCCCTACTCTGTGTTTATCTGAAGATTCTTCTCTGCCTCCCAGAAGTGCCAAGTCCTGCCCAACAGGCTTAAGAGTCTAACTTAATGACTTACACCATGAGGGAAACCGCTTCTGAGGACTAAGAAAAACTGTTGTAGTGCACCTGGCTGTACTTTGCCCTAATATTTAAAATATGTCAGAAACCCTCTTCTTTTCACTGCAATTTACATAGTTTTACTGTAAAATGAAGAAAATGCACATTTTGAAGAAAATGTGTTTCTAATTTTAAAAAAGCAAAATTAGAAAAAAAAATTTCCAGTAAATGCACATTTTGTTTCCTGAAAAAGTCCTTTGGCTGTAAGTTATCTTAGACACACAGTGGACTACCAGGGTTTGGATCCCTAGATCACCTTTAAGCACTCAAATGCCACCTGTAAATTGGTGCTTGTCAAAGACGTTCCCACCCTTCCCAACATGAGAATCCCTGGCATTTTAACAAGGCACAACTTTCTTTTCACATGTGAAAAAAATACTTCTCTACAATGCATCCATCTCTCAGTTAAGCATGGCTATTATGCTTATTTTAATTCTCTTTACAAAAACTCAGTCTTTAATGTCCTGGGACATTTTAATGTTGTGTATTCAGCTAATGTGCAAAATACATGCCCATTATTACCTATTTACTTGGGTTATTTTTCTGGCAAAGGTGTAATTTTCCACCAGACCTTTGTTTAGAAATTTGACAGCACACAGAGAACATTTCCATACTTAAAAAGCATCCAGAATTTAGGATGCCATCCAATGATATTAAGCACTTCATCAAATATTCATGGTTAATTATAGTCATAATATTTATGTTGCTGTGAAAATTAAGGTTGTGAGCTTCTTGTACACAGGCTAAAAACACAAGCTTACAGACTGTGCTATTGCTTCCCCTTTTCATTACTGGAATTTCTCATTGTCATGGAATAGAATTGCAAGCACAGTGTTCTTCGGCTCTTTAATTCTCATTGCAAATCTGATATCCCCCTTGATAGGAAAGAGCTAAAGAACCATCAGAGCATCTCCCATAAGACAAGAAGGATGTGATCAGAGGCCTAGCGGCTACATTTTCTGGAACAAAAATCAGGACACATGGACTGACAAGTCCGAGAATACTCTGAACAGCCACAAGACAGATGATTTGAAATTCAGTCTTAGAAAGTGGGACATATGGTCATCACATCTGAAAGGAATAGGATCACATGGTCCAGAAGAAGGAAGGGTTTGAATTACGTAGTCGTATCTATTTTCTACTGAACTATTGTTGGAGTAAAAATGCAATTACAAATTTAAAAAACAGGTATGGAAAAAAATCTTTCCAAAATGAGTATCTAGTTTAATGCCTGTCTCACGACTATCAGTCAGAAGTCAAACTCAAACTTCCCAGATGAACTTTCCTTACTTTCTCACCTCATCGTCTACTTCCCTTTCCATGCCTCTGATATGCCAGATCACGGCATTTGTAATTCTCAGTCTGTCACACGTCTGGGCCTTTTCTTATTCTGTCTCTTCTTTTAGGAACATTCATTTCAACATGGTCTTTCAGGGAAAGTTCATCTCATGTTTAATATGCAACATCAGTATCATCTGGTTTCTTAACCTTCCAGAATCTAGACAAATTGAGCCAGTGGTATGTTCTCCCAAGTTCCTCTTATACCCTATACATATCTTCCTTAATATATTTATCCCATCTCAATCTAATTATGGGTTTACATGTATCCCTTACAAAACTGCATAAAAACACTCATTACATTGCACATGATGCAAATTTCAGAAAGTTAGTGAGTGCAAAGGATGATAAAATAAAGTTTCAAAAAGACTTCAGCTACTGAAATGATGGACCAGGACATGCGTGATGAAATCCACTGGAGTAAATGTAAGCTTTTTCATTGGATTTTAGAATAGCAACTGCAAAGTTTTAGTGGTGACCTAGCTGAATAGCAGAATGAGAGAAATAACTATATTTTTTAGTTCATTGTAAGAATGATATACAGTCGTCCCTTGGTATCCATGGTTCCAGGATCTGCTGTGTATTCCAAAATCTACAGATGCTCAAGTCCCACAGTCAGCCCTTCGTATCAGAAGATACAGAAGGCCAGGTGTAAATACCTAACAGTGATGTAGCACATAAAAAATAGGGTCAGTCTCCAGCTAGCTTAGTAAATTTATATACACATATAGAGAGAGGTTATGGTCATTCAATACTCTGCTGGTCTCAACATTCTAGGATATATTGTCTGGTACAGGAACCTTTCTTTTAAGAAGGTCATTAACAAAGTTCTGCTCGTTGACATACACAACTAGTTGCCTATCAATATCAATATTTGTTCTTCCTTTTCCCTTATAATTTTTTTCAAGGAGAAAATGTGTCCAGCTGAATTGTTATGCTTCCCAGCATCACGTGCAACTATGTGATATAGTTAGGGTCAGTCATCAGACTTTTGCGAAACTATGATCCTCCCAAGAAGGGCCTGTTAAGAGCACATATTCCACACTCACATTCCTTTTACTTTTTGCCCTTTCTCTTCTGGTTTGGAATAGAGACTCTCTCCTGAAGGTGGAGCAGCTATGGAGTAACCATGTGACAGCATCAAGAACGAGGACAAAACACACATGCTAAGGACGACTAGAGGAGCCTGAGTCTCTGACGGCACTGTGGCGACTGCCTACCTCTGAGTTTTTCACATGACGAAAAAATAAGCAGCTATTTTGCATAGGCCACTTTTGTCACGTTTTCTGTTACTGGCAGCCTATACAATGCTGACCAATACAGATGGTGACCTGGGTGTGGAAAGTTGAGAAAGAATGTCAACAAGAAATGGACAAGTGAAATACATTGAGCCTGCCGATGAGGGGGCTAAGAGGAGACCGGCTTGTCCTAACTGAAACAGTGACATAGGAGAAGACAGACCATATGCCATGGTTCCAGAAGGCAGGACTGGGACTTGTGGTAGAAGTTAAGGGAAGGAGACTGGACCCATCAAAGGAAGACTTTTTGGAGATATAAAGCCACGTAGAAAAAGAAGTGGTTAAAACTTGTAGAAAAAGAAATCACTTGTGGTTACTAGAGGCAGGGGATGGGAGGAAAGGAAGGGAGAATTGGATGAAAGTGGTCAAAAGGTAAAAACTTCCAGTTGTAAGATAAATAAGTACCATAATGTACAATATGGTGACTATAGTCAACACTGCTTATGGTATATTTGAAAGTTGTTAAGAGAATAGGTCCTAAGAGTTTCCATCACAAGGCAAAAAATTTGTATCTATATAAGATGATGAATGTTAACTAAACTCACTGTGATAATCATTTCATAATACGTATAAGTCAAATCATTATACTGTACACCTTGAACATATACAGTGTTGTATTCAATTATATATCAATAAAGCTGAAAAAAATAAATAAGTGAAAAAATAAAGAGGCAAAAAAAGTGGCTAGAACACCACCCATATAGAGGGGGTGATAGTGTCAGACTGAAGTTTACATATATGGAAACATTTACCCGCCCTAAGATTTCTATTTGTATTTCAAAACTTATCCTTACTTTGGCAAACTTTTCTTGAGCACCTACTCTATTCATATCTTCTGTGAATTTCTAGCAATGTAAGCATTTTAAAAAAGTTAAGATCCTTTAGGATCTTCCTCTCTAGTAGCTGACAAATATGTATAAAAAGATCTTTTCAATAAAACTTTAAATACTAAGATACAGGTGAACACAGAGTAGAGAGGGGATGTTTCCTTAAAACTGAGGTTTCAATGCTGAGCAGAAGTAGTCTGATAAAAAAAAGGAAAATTTCGGGCAGAGGATCTGCAATCAATCCCGTCTACTTCTCCATTTGTCAGCTTTGCTTTTATTTTGAACCTCTGGAGGTTTCCCTCACCTACTTGGGAGCTCTACTATGCATTTGAGAGGATATTTGTTATGTTTCACCCATGTTTTGTAACAAGAGTTTTCCTCAAATTATTTCTCATGTATTAACTGTCTCGGAACTACATGTAAGCTAATCATTTCCCTTTGGATATTTAATACCTCATTTCTCGTGTAGTACACTTTTATATATACTAAGGTCTGTTTCTAAACTACTCTTTACTTCCACTTCTCTGTCTATTCTGGAATAAGTGCCACAGTAACAATTTTTAATTGGTAGCTTTAGAGTACATTTCAATAACTAGTAGGACAATTTCATCATCGTTACTCTTTTAATAGGTGGTTATTCCAGATAAATCATCTCTCAACCATATCTTAGTAAAACACTAGAGTGATAATTAGTTATGCTACATGGAAAGTCACATATGTTTGATTTGTAAAAATCTACATTTATGTACAGACTAAATTTTTAGAAGAATTTCCATCAATCCACCAAGCTCTCTGACATCACTTTCCAGTCTTCCTTCTTTTTTGTGAATCCCTGTCCCCAAATAAAATGATCTTGCAATCTCACTCTTTTTAACAAAATTCGCCATTAAGAAAGGATTGGACATGAATAATTCATAATAGCCACATGTTTTCTCTCCCAGTAGTATCTGTGAGATACTCCAATTCTACAATTGGAAGCTTAGCTCCAATTGTAGAATTAAAAGATCTATCTTCAAATATTAGTCAGCAAGTGAGAGAGGTTCTTTTTGTGTTCTTGAATTCCTGGAATCTTAGCTCCACCCTCCTGGTACATAAAATACATCCCAACAGAATGTACATCCCAGCTTTATTAGCACAGCCGTAAACATTTATTGTTATTATTCATCTGCTTATTTCTTCCCTTTGCCATCTGGAGATTTGACTTTAAAACTTCAGCAGAAAGAAAACTCTCCTCTGTATCCCTCTAGGATTCACCTTGAAGCCAGGCCTGTTCCACACAGGGTCACATCTTACAGCTGTGGATGTGCAGAACCGAGGATCTACACCCACACCCAGGTAAGCCTGCACAAGCCAGGTAAGCCCCTCCTCTCCCTCAGTGCCCACCTGGGACGCAATCTAAAGAGAAACTAGCTGGTAGTCTTCCTACTCCCTTTTTTCTTCTATTATAGAGAGTTGCAAAGCCAATAACATAATTTATTCCCATATTTTCGATAAGAAAGAAAGAAAAAGAAAGAAAGAAAGAAAGAGAGGAAGGAAGAAAAAAAAGGAAGGAAGAAAGTGGGAGGGGGAAATCTTTCCATAAGAGAGCTATTGAGAAAGATCCAATGAGGATACAACAGATTAAATGGCTTTCTGGGCAGTTATATCTAGAATCAGCTTGGATGTTCAATGGGCAAAGACACTAACTGACTCTCTACTGCAGCATCCTACTAATGTTTAAGAAATGATGTGAATGAGTTCTTCTTGTCAACTTTGGAAGTCAAAGAAAAGGATTGCAGAAGCGTCAATATTTTGTAGACATCCAGAAATAATTCACTCTGTGGATGGGTGCTTCTCTACACCTAGACTGGCCAGCATTTGATAGGCTGCCCTGGCGTCCATTCAAAGAGGACTTGTGTTTATTAAATGGGGTAGTAGTCGTGGGGTTCTAACTCCTTGACCTCATATTTTCTTCCCAGCAAAATAACCACCATGTTTTCAAAAAGACAGGCTTCTATCCCATCACTTTTTCTTTACCCACTTTTAATATCTATGAAAGGAAAAACAAACTTTACATTTGAACAACTTCCACATCCCTTTAAATGATACAGTATATCAAAATAGATCATTTTAAGCAAATTCAAACTATGTATTATATAGCTAAGAATGCAGAAAAAATGTAACTCGTTCAATGGCACAGAGTAGAGCTTTAACTTGATATATCCAGTCCTATCTATGCTACCCTAGGCTGTCCCTGTTAATGTTTTCTTTGGTGGTTTCCATGGGAGCTACTTAATTAACTGACTTTCTATTTTCCTTTAAAATCCCTGTATTTTGTGATTATCTTAAAATAATACCTTTGAGAGAATGCTTTCCACCTACAAAGATATATATTTTTCAAATCAGACACCAAAATATGAATATTCAAATCAGCACATTCCCATGTGGTTTTGCTCTTCAAGGTGTTTTTACAGATAATTGAAATTATATCAGTTTTTTTCTGACTATTAAGTGATAATTTAGAAAATAGTAATTTTAGTAGCAGAACCCAAGCCTTAGGGAGAATGATTGTAAGGTTGTATATAAATATCTGGAGAAGATTTGGGATCAAACAATAAAGTGTTGATCAAGGATACATACAATTTCCTGTACCAGAAAGCTCCAGAAATGTAATTCATAGAGAAGAAAAACATTTCTCTTCTCATTGACAGATTAGTTGATGAGAGATGGTGAGGAAAAAAGTTGGCCTTTGTCTTAACTGTATCTCAATACAGTAAATGAATGAATAGTGTCAAGACACATTCATTCTTTTGGAGAATTTTTCACAGTTGATGGAGATTCTGGTGCAGTCAATAGCCACAGCAATCATGAAACTAGATAAACTCGCCACCTTGCTAAGAAGGTTTGGTTAATTTAAAGTCCAGGGTTAATCTTATTACAAATATTACTTAACAATGGGTTAATGAGATAAATGATTATGGTCGTTTATTTTGGCAAATTACTGCTCCCATGCAGATTCTTGATATTTAAATTACTTATTCATTTATCTGAATAACTAGTACATCTCTATTTGATACTGTGTTGACAAACCCTTATTCCATATGATCATTTATTACTAGTCTTGGAGATACAAAATATGGTACTCTTACTTCATTAGATATAGCCTGATGCTAAAAAAGATGAGTCAGCTAAATATCAGCTAACTACACCATATCAGATCTAATGATAAGGCAATTCTTTGTCTTAGGTAACAATCTTGTTGACAGCCATCATGTAAGCTCAGATAGTGTTTAGGTATTGAAAATTTGGGGGGAATATGAATATATCTAATTCAGCTTTATTTCTATAACTACTGCAATATAGCCCGTGTCTGTCAAAGCACATGAATTCCAGGAAAAGTCACCAAGGGAAGTAAAAACCTCTCAGCATGAGGGTGTTTTAATTAACGTTCTAAGCCAAAAAAAAAAAAAAAAAAAGAAAAAGAAAAGAAAAGTGGCCAATTGAAAAACTAAATGTCTAGGAGGTATCTAGACTAACTTTAAAAGTTTTATTTAATAATCTGATAACATTATGCCTCTCTAAAATTGAAACATCAAAACATTATATGCCCATGCATAATTTAAATACTAATTTATTTTATTTTTGAAGGCAATTCTAACGTAGGAAATTATAAGGAGAGTGTAGCTTCAGCAACGTAACAGTCTCTGATGAGATAAAACTTTTATGCTCTTTCTACTAGGGTAATTTATTAATGGACAAACTCGTAATGTTTATTACACCAAAAATTATTTCTACAGAGTCAAACAGAACAACAATGTTGGTGTTTGGGTTGGAATAAATTGTGATTTTCAAGCAATAAATTGTATGCTTTTTAATATAAAGTATCTCATTTGAGAAAGAGCAACCAGTCAGTTAAGTAAATATCATTAGTTCAAAGGGGCACACATAGGTGTTTCAGAGTCATGCTGCACTAGGAGTGGCAAAAAATTCAAAATATTTTGAAGGCAAGAAGAATATTTTTAAGGATGCATGCAGAGAGCCTTGCACACACAAAAACGTGATTGATTCATGTTTACCGAACTGGTTCAAAATGAAATGAATTAATTCAAGGAAAAAAGTGTTCCTTTTCTAGTCTTGATTGATTTTATAACCAAGTTGGTGAGAACAAATAAGAGTTCTTAAAATACATTCCCATTAATGGGTCACGAAGAACCACAGAGGCCTAATTTCCTACTACTCATCAGAAGAGCTGAAATGCTATTTTTTTTTCATTACAAGCATTTAAAGCTTAATGATGTAAAGTCTCATACTTAAGAGTGAAAGTCACATCTCTGGTGCATGTTCATACTTGTTTAGTGGCTTCTAAATCTGTGCTTGTAAACAAAATTATTCTTAGTCCTTTGACAACTGCTATTTGTCCTGTAGGAAAATTACTCCCTAAGGAGATGCAAATTGTTTGGTAGTACTTGATGGCTTTGTAGTAATTACCATGCTATCAGATAGCTCAGAATTAAGATAGGCCTTGGCATCAAAATTCCATATGGTTGATTCTAAAGTAAGATGCTTAGATAGGCAGAATACTAAATGACATGCATTGAATAAGTAAAATCCTGGGCCAAGTTCATCTCAAACCTGAAGCTATCACAAGTTGTATCTGAGATCAAGCAAAGGTCATTTGAATGCCTCAACATTTAATAAATAGTTGAAAAAGTTGTAATTTCAAGGAAGTGCAGGTCAATAACATTAACTGATGTACATAACTATTACTAAAATTAATCTACAAGCATACTAATCACAATTTATTACTGTAGGAGAAGATGAGAGGATGGAGAGTAAAAATAAACATTTTTCTAAATCAATGATGGAAACAACAATGCTAAATCAGCCTTTCTTTATACTTGTCCTCATGTACAGAGATCACTGATTCCCATGTACTCTACCACCATTTTTATGGAGGGTATTCCTAATTTTGACCCTCTAGACTTGATCATTTGCTTGATATTCATCTTTTATTCTTTAAAGAAGTATTTAAATAGAGTACATGTCAAGTCCTGCTCTAGCTACTTGGGTTATATTGACAAGCAAGAGGAAAAAAATCCCTATTTAAAGAAAAGCTTATTTTCAAATAATTTCAGAATTACAGGAAAGTTGGAAAGTTAGTACAAAGAATTCACTTGTATACTTTTCAACCAGATTAATAAAATGTTAATATTTATCACATATGCATCATCATTTTCTCTTTCTCTCTATATATAAATATAATATATAAATATTTAATATAAATATTTACATAAAACTTATTTTATGTAAATATTTATTTGAATACATATAAATATATACCTATATAAGTAATGTATATTAACATATATACATATAGAGAGGTAGAATGATAATGCATTTATCATTGTTTTACGGAGAAAATACTTGTGCTAGATGAAAGTTATTTAGGCATGAGGTATACTGCTATTGGCATTATTAAATGTTAATGAATCAATAAAAATATGTAGACATTATTATATATTAAATATATTATATAATACATATGTATAGTATACTGCAAATATTATATATAGCATACCATATATACATTATATATAGCATATATAACATATATAGTATATAGAGTATATATTAAACAAAGTATCTTTAAACAGAAACTGACATAAAACAAGATTAAGTACTGATTAGTTGATGAAAATATTGTGATTGGAGGCTTGCAGGAACCTAACCCACTAATTCCTCTAGGAGCAATGCTAAGTATTTACCAATTCAGTGTTTATGAAAACTTCATAGTACATAACAACCATGAATAACAAGAGGCAACTGTAATTTACAGTCATAATAACCATTTACTTTTAAATACGTCAGTGTGTATTTCCTAATATTATGGACACTTTCTTAAACACCCACAGAAAAATCATCAAGATCAAATCATTACAATTGATAAAGTGTTAGTATATAATCCACTGACCTTATTCAGATTTCTCCAGTTGTCTCACTGATGTCCATCACAGCAAAATAAAAATACATCTTTTTTTTTGGTGGTCTATTTCATAATCACATTGCATTTTTTTATCCAGTTTTTTTTTAGTTTTCTTTAATCTAGGATGGTTTATCTTTCATAACATTTACATTTTTAAAGAGTTTTAGCCACTTAGTTTATAGAATATCCCATTATTTGGATTTGTTTGATGTTTCCTAATAATTAGATTCAGGACGTTTTGGTAAGAATAATACAGAAATGATATAGTATCCTTGATGCATAATATTAGGATCTATAATGATATATCTGTTGTCCTAATACTTGGTTACTTGGATGATGTAATGTCTGTTAGTTTATCCACTGAAAAGTTACTATATTCCATGTGTAATTAAGTAAATGTCTTCTGAGGAAAGTCTCCTATAATCATGAAATTAATATCATAGGAAAGGGAAAGATGAAAAAAGAAAAATCATAATTTTAGGCACTGATAGTCTATGAAGAAAATAAAATAAGGTAATAGGATAGAAAGTGTATGTATTCAAGGGTGGATGACTCCTTTATCTTGTTTATAAGTAGTTTAACATAAATTTTATTTTATGTTTACATGGTTTAAAATTCAAAATGTAATTTTGAATATTAGAAGAGATGGCAGCAATAGCATGGTTTTTTAATCTCTTCAAATCTCCCCTAAAAATAGAGAACTAGAATAACAAAACCCAAAATCTATAGCCAATATCTACAAAAATCTAGGTGACAAAGTGTACTTACGAACCCCAGAAGATGAGCAGGTGGGGACCAACCACTGACAGATACATACTTGTTTGATACCAGCATCTGCAAAGAAGAAAACAAAAGAAATCAATAGAGCACCCGATGGACTTGAGAACACCAAGATAAGTAACAGGTCCTTACTGCAAAGTTCAGGGAGCCATTTGAGAACAGCTGAAACTGACAGGGATTTCACACACTTCAACAGTGGATAATGCAATATGTCTACAGTAAGATCATGAAACTTGTGTTCTAGTTGGGGAGATGTCTTCAACACTTGCTCTCTGATGGTGCAGAAAGAGGTCTAGGGACGAGGCCCAAGGGTAAGATTTTGTTCCTTCTAGTTTGAGTCTCAGTAGGTAGCTTGATTGGGAAAGAACATCCTGATTAAAATAAATGAATATAAGGGAAGAGAAGTGATGCCCTGCAAGAATAGATATTACTGTGGAGGGAAAAGAAAAGGAGTATGGAGCTGCAGACATGTCCTCATAGGACAACGGAAGTAGTTGCCCTGAGCCCAGAACTTGAGGATGGGAACAGAGGGGGCATTGCATTTACTCTTCTTTTGGAGGCATCGTTAAGATCCAACTGTGAAATTAATGTCTTTAACATCCCAAGTGGCCACGGTTTTATGGATTGGAGAGATTCTTGTCCTGGGGACAGAGACACGATCAGAATCCATGTGAAGGACTGGGCCTCCTTTTTTTTCCTCCCTATTTTTTCCTCTACCTTCTACTTTGGTATAACTTCATATCTACCCACCCCCACTCTTTATCCCCCATTTTAAGACAACTTCATGAGGGACCTCTGGACATAGATTGGGGCTCAGTCCTGATTATGGGCAAAATTGAAGTGACTGATATACATAAGAAAAGATGTCAAACTTCACAAATAACCTGAGAAATTGGAATTTAAACAATGAAATAACGTAAATAGGTTTTAAGCATGATCACTGATGTCATGATGCTTTTAAAATCAGTTCCTCTGTTTCAAAATTTAATGCAGCATATAGCTCTATGAGCACATTTTAATGCATAAATAACTCAGATTTTAAAAATACCAAAATAATGGCATAAAAACAACAAAAATATCAGTATTTCGGTACCAAAGTTAGCACAATATGCCAGAATATTGATAACTGCAATCACAACCACAAGTAAGGAGTGCGTCATTGATTTTAGAATTATCTGCACTGATGTAAAGTGAACTGTAAAATTAGAGAAATGTTGAGAGAAAACAGAAGTTGTCTGAGGAAAGAATCATTTACCATTTATTTGGTAGGTGACCCAGGAAGAAATCCTCCATGAGACTCAAGAAGGATATAGAGTATACAGTGGCATAGAAACAAGAAGAAAACGATAAGATGGAAATAAAAGTCAACAATATCACCTATTCAGAGTTCACAGAGAAGGAGGACTGGAAAGAGGACTTAGAATTGGTTAAGTCAGAGGTTACTAGGGAGAGATCAACAAGTATTTTCAATATGGGGGTGGGTAGCTTCTATGTAACAGAATCAAAAATTGATTGAATGGTGCAAATATAATGGCAATACCTGAGGAACAATCTTCCATCATATCTGAGAACACACGTAAAGAGGAAAATGGAATGGTGCCATGGGAGAAAGGACTATGAGATGATGTTTTTGATGTTGAGGAGAGATGAGCCCATTCTAGACTGAAGGGGAGCAGCTTGCAGAGAACGGGTTTCAGTAGTTGAGAGGCGTCTAACACGGATGGATCAAAGTCCCTGGGGAAGCAGGAGGCAACAGGTGGAAAGCAGAAATGAAGGACTGGCCTTGGGATCAATGTTCCCACTTTCAGATTGGGTATCTACCTTAAAAATATCCTTGAAAACACAGAAGTACTTGATTTCATGTTCACACTTGGCAGCACAGTAGTGCTGTTCCTGGTGCCGTGATGGTCATTAAAAGTGTTTGACATGGCCCTGACCTCTAAGCATTTAGAATCTAGACGGGAGAAAGCATAACAAATAATAATAATAATAATGACAGTTAATAATGCATAAGTTCCTACCATATATCAGACATTCAGCTAAATTCTTAATATACAGTATTTCACTAAATGTGTACCTTCCCTTATAATGTTGACCAGAGGAGATATAAAGTTTGAGAAACTCATTCAACGTCACACACAAAGTGATACAAATAAAATTCAAATCCAGTTCTGTCTCACTCCAAAGCCAGCTGCTGTGGCTAGATAGAATATGATTAAAGGTCAAATTATATCTGATAGGTTTTATTTGTGCTCTAGGGTTCACAGAATAAAGATTATTATGGACAGGTTTTCAGCAAAAACTTGTAAAGCCATCGATTGTTGTTTTCTCATTTGACAGCCTTTGGTAACTAGTGTGGACAGGTTTGGAATAGTGCCTTGCCTGGACATGTAGCCGTGACCATGAATATATGACAGAACTTTGCCTGAAGCAGTATGTGAAATGTGTTTATTAGTCAGAGTTGTGTAGGTGAGAAACTCCAATTTTGGACAGCTCTCTTACAGACTGTATTGCTGGCTCTGCATCTCCAAAGGGGCTCACATGTGGGCACGCACTGAGGTCTTAGATCCTGGGCCACACCAGTGCTGGAGACAGTGCGAGGAGAAGGGCAGTCAAGATCAGGGTACCCAGCAGAGTACTTACAAAATGTAGGTCTTCTCAAGACAACAAAACTGGGAAGATGAATTGTGCAGCCATAGCCCAGGGATATCTGACAGCAGACCCAAAGACCTCCACTTGCTGGGTTTCCCCCCAGTGGCCATTAAATTTTCTCCACTGGTGCCAAATACCTTGCTTCTCTGTTTTTCCTTTATATGGCGGGTGCTTCTTCCACCACTTATAATAGCAGAGGTCTATCTAATTTCATTGCCTAACAGTTAAATTTGTTTATCCCAATGTGATATGGGAAGGTTCTCCACCCATATTTGTCTTTACATCTCTTTTATTTAACTTCATAAAACAAAGCCTGACATCTCAACTTCCTTATCACTTCCAATTTCTTTGTTTAGCAACTTGGAACATGATCTATTAGAGCTTAGGCAGAGGAGGTGAAGTAACATGCCCTCCACTCTTACCTAGAGGTTAATTTCCCCACTCACTCAGGATGCTCCTTGAGAGCTGGGATTAGTAACCATCCTCTATTTCACTAAGATTCTTAATCCTGGGAGTGACGTCAACAGATAGTAGAATAGGAAATTCCAGCCATCTTTCTCCCACAGAAACACTGATTTAACAAGGGTATAGTACGGACAAAGTGCCTTTAAGAAAAGTCCAGAATCCAGTTAAGAAGTCACAGTACTTCAGATGTGCACAATACAGAAACCAGCTGCATCAGAATGGGTAAGAAGAAAACTTTCACTTTGTCTGCATCAGTTCTTCCACAATCCAGCTCAGCTCAGTATTGAGGGAGTTTGCCTGGGCACGTTAATTCTCCCTCAGGGACAAGAGAGAGGGGAGCATGCCTCAAATGTGCCTGGCCTTTCACTGTGCTGCCCAAAGTGTCAGTTTTTGTCTCATCACACCTGGAGTACTAACAGAACGCTCACAGTTTGGTGGGGGTAGCTAACAACAAATGAAAAGAGGTGGGTTATCTGCTGCACTCAGCACAGTTCAGAGAGATTGTGAGAAAGTGCAGAACTAAAGGTTCTCCACCAGGAAGAAAGGAAGGAACGGCACATGCCTCCAATGTCCCAGCCCATAGTACAGCAGTCAGACAACAGAGAGAGCAAGAGGTTATGGGATCCTGAAAAATGAGAAACTGGTAAATCCCCTCTAATTAGGAATCTACATGCAAAAGTCCAGAGAAGATACAGTCGTAGAAAAGGATTGAGATGCTCTGGGAATCCCTAGCCAGGCTGATTGGTGAGGTCTTTCCCAGTTAAAATCAGTTTGTAGAGATTAGGAGAAGTGGCCCTTTCTTCAAATACACAGACAGTAATTCAAAGCTACAAGGAACATGGGAACATGGAACAAAATAAATCTCCAGTAACCAACTCTAAAAGGAATGAAGATTTATGAATTGCCTGACAAAGAATTAAAAATAATTGTCTTAGATAAGTTACAAAAGACACAGAAAGATAGCTAAATAAAATAAGGAAAATGGCACATGAACAAAAATGAGGCTCTCAGAAAATAGATAGAAACTATAAAAAAGAACCAAACAGAAACTTTGGAGTTGAAGAACACAATAACTGAATTGAAAAATTCACTAGAAGGATTCAACAGCAGACATAATAAAGCAGAGGAAAGTTATCAAACTAAAGGCTGGTCATTTGGCATTATACTGTCAGAGGTACAAAAAAAAAAAGGATGAAAAAGAATGAAGAAAGCCTAAGGGACTTATGGGACACCATCAAATAAATTAATATATGTGTTACGGAAGTCACAGAAAGAGAAGAGACAGATAAAGAGGTCAGAAAACTTACTTAAAAAAATAATGGCTGAAAACTTCATAAATTTGGGAAGGGACACAGACATTCAGATGTATGAAACCAAAGAACCCCAAATAAGGTCTATGGAGACACATTATAATCAAATTGTCAAAAGTCAAAGACAAAGGATGGATTTTGAAAGCAGCAATATAAAAGTGACTCATCACATACAAGGAGTTTCTATAATACTATCAGCTGATTTCTCAGTAGAAACCTCGCAGGCCAGTAGGGTATACAATAATACATAAAAAGTGCTGAAAGAAAAAACTATCAACCAAGAGTCGTAATAAACCTTCCTTCAAAAACGATGGAGAGGTAAAGACTTTCCATGACAACAACAAAAAGAAAATTGAGGGAGTTTATCTTCTCTAGACCTGCTTTATAAGAAATGCTAAAGGAAGTTCTTCAGCTGAAATAAAAGGAAGCTAACACAGCAACATGAAAGCATATGAAGTATAAAATTCACTGGAAAAGGTAAATATGTAGACAAATACAGTCATCCCTTGGTATCCAGAAGGGACTGGTTCCAGGACCCCCTGCAGATACCAAAATTTGCAGATGCTCAAGTCCCTTATAAAAACACTGTACTATTTTCATATGACCTATGCATATCCTCCTGTCTATTTTAAATTATCTCTAGATTATTTATAATACTTACTACAACATAAATGCTACGTAAATAGTTGCTGGCATGTGGCAAATTCAAGTTTTGGTTTTTGTAATTTTCTGGAATTTTTTTTTTCAGCTATTCATTTAGTTGAATCCATGAATGAGGAACCCATAGATACAGAGGGCTGACTATACAGAACACTGTAACACTGTAATGGTGGTGTGTAAATCACTTTTAATTCTAGTATAAAAGTTCAGAGACAAAAATATTAAGAATAACTAACTATAAACATTTGTTAATGGATACACAATATAAAAATAAGTGAATTGTGACATCAATAACAAAGTGTTGAAGGGGTAAAAGTGTAGCATTTTGGTATGTGATTTGAATTAACGTGTTAGCTTAAAATAGATATTTTAACTATAAGAAGCTTTATGTAACTTTTACGCTACCTCATGGTAACATAAGTTTATGTTATCTCATGGTAAAAAAGTAAATACCTATGAAAGATACACAGAAGAAAAAAGAAAGAAGCAAAGCATATTGCTACAAAAAAATCACACAAAAAAAGACAGCGAAAGAGGAAAAGAGGGACAAACTACAATACAAGCAGAAAACAACAAAATGGCAATAGTAAGTCCTTAACTATCAATAATTACACTAAACATAAATAGATTAAACTTCCCAATCAAAAGATGTAGTGGTTAAATCAATTTTCAAAAAACAGATCCAACTATATGCTGTCTATAAAAAAAAAAACTCACTTTAGGTTTAAGGACACACATTGGCTGAAAATAAAGGGATGGAAAAAGATATTCCATGCAAATGGTAACAATTACAGATATACATGCACCCAACATCAGAGTACCCAAATATATAAAGCAAACACTGACAGATCTCAATGGGAAAAGACAGCAATTTAATAATAATTGGAGGCTTCAATATCTCACTTTCATATGTGGATATAATATCTAGACAGAAAATCAAAAAGAAACAGTGGAGTTGAACAATACTATAGACCAAATGGGACTAACAGACATTCTATGTATGCAGAACATTCTACCCAACAGTAGCAGAATACACATTCATATCAAGTGCACATTGAACATTCTTTAGGCTGGACCACAAAATAAATCTCAACAAATTTAAGAAGATTGAAATCATACCAAGAATTATTTTCTGGGCACCATGGAGGGCAACTAGAAATGACTAAGAAATGAAAAACTGGAAAATTCACAAATATGTAGAAATTAAACAACATACTCTTGAACAACCAATAGCCCAAAGAAATGAGAAGGGAAATTTTAAAATATCTCAATACAAATGAAGCTGACAACAGAATATACCAAAACTCATGGGATGTAGCAAAGACACTACTAAGAGGGAAAAAGTGAAAATGCCTATATTAAAAAAGAAAACAGTTTTCAAGTAAACAACCTCACTATACACCACAAAGAACTAGAAAAAGAAGAAAAAACTAAGGCCAAAGTTAGTAGAAGGAATAAAATTATGAAGATTAAAGGAGAAATAAAATAGAGAATAGAAAAATAAAAGTAAGAGTTGTTTTTTGAAAAGATAAACAAAATTTACAAACTCTTAGCTAGACTAAGAAAAAGAGAAGACTCAGATAAATAAATTCAGAAATGAAAAAGGAGACCTTACAAATGATGCCACAGAACTATAAATAATCATAAGAGACTACTGCAAACAATTATATGACAAAAAATTGGATAACCTAAGAGAAATGAATAAATTCCTAGAAACATACAACCTACCAAGACTGAATCATGAAGAAATAGAAAATCTGAACAGACTAATAATGAATAAGGAGATTGAATCAGTAATCAAAAACCTCCCAACAAAGAAAAGTCCAGAAACAAATGAATTCACTGATGAATTATCTCAAATGTTTAAAGAATTACCACCAATCCTTCTTAAATGCTTCCAAAAATTGAAGAAGAGGAATACTTTCAAATTAAGTCCTTAAATTTATAAGGCCATCATTATCCTGATACCAAAGCCAAAGACACTACAAGAAAAAACAAAACAAAACAAACAAAAAACAACAGACTAATATTCCTGATAAACATAGATGCAAAAATTATCAACAAAATACTAGGCAAACCAATTTCAATAGCACATTAAAAGGATCCCATAGCATGATCAATTGGAATTTATCACTCATATGCAAGGATAGTTCAACCTAGACAAATCAATTAACGTGATGCACATTAGCAGAATGAAGTATAAAAATCACATGATCATTTCAATAGATGTAGAAAAAGCATTTGACAAAATTCAACACCCTGCCATGGCAAAAACTCTCAACAAACTAGGTATATAAGGAATGTACCTCAACATAATAAAAGCCATACATGAAAAGCCCACAGCTTATATCATACTCAATGGTGAAAACTGAAAGTTATTCCTCTAAGATCAGGAACAAGGCAAGAATGCCCACTTTCACCACTTCTATTCAACATAGTACTAGAAATCCTAGGCACACCAATTAGTGAAGAAAAAGAAATAAAAAGCATCGAAATTGGAAAGAAAGAATTAAAATAACTTGTGTTTGCAGTTAACATGATCATATATGCAGAAAACCCCAAAGACTCAACAAAAAAAAACTGTTTACTAATAATTCACTGAAGTTGTAGGATAAAAATCAATATACAAAAATCAACTGGGCTTCTATACTCTAATAATAAACTATCTAAAAAGGAAATTTTTAAAAATCCCATTTACGATAGCTTCAAAAATAACAAAATTCTTAGGAATAAATTTAATCAAGGATATAAAATACTTCTACATTAAAAACTGTATAATACTAATGAAAGAAAATAAAGAAGATACAACTTAATAGAAAGGTGTTAGTGTTCATGGATTGGAAGAATTAATATTGTTAAAATGTCCATACTACCCAGAGCCATTCTACAAATTCAGTGCAATACTATCAAAACCTCAATAACATTTTTTACAGAAATAGAGAAAACAATCCTAAAATGTATATGAAATTACAAAAGACTGAATAGCCAAAGCAATACTGAGCAAGAAGGATAAAGCCTGAGACAGTGCACTTCCTAATTCAAAATATACTACAAAAATAAAGTAATTAAAACACTATGGGGCTTCCCTGGTGGCACAGTGGTTGAGAGTCTGCCTGCCGATGCAGGGGACACGGGTTCGTGCCCCAGTCTGGGAGGATCCCACATGCCGCAGAGCGGCTGGGCCTGTGAACCATGGCCGCTGAGCCTGCGCGTCCGGAGCCTGTGCTCCGCAACGGGAGAGGCCACAACAGTGAGAGGCCCGTATATCGCAAAAAATAAATAAATAAAATAAAATAAAATAAAATAAAATGGTCATACTCATAGAAACAGAGAGTAGAATGGTGGTTGTCAAGGGCCAGGGAGAAGGGAGAAATGGGAAGTTGCTTTTTAATGGGTAAAGTTTCAATTATACAAACTGAATGAGTTCTAGAGATCTGCCCTACAGCATTGTGCCTATAGCTAACAATACTATATTGTGCACTTAAAAATTTATTGAGAGTACAGATCTTATGTTAAGTGATTAAAAAAAAAAATGCTAGTACTGATATCTGAGGACCTGAGTCTCAGTCTTAAGTTTTTTGTGTTCCCTTCTCCCAAGAAGCCTTGAGGTGAGAATGCAGAGAGAACCCTGGCAGAGTTCCCTAGGTGAAATGCAAGCGGTGTCCTCCTCCCCACTCCAGGGCACTCTTGATTTAGCTCCTTGTGGCATCACCCAACCTGCCAACCCAGACATGGAGAGTGCCCACTAAAGATGACGCTTCTTGGAGTGGCAGATGCATCAGGCTGGGCACCAGCAGTTTGGCTTCCCCACCTCTACTTTAGGTAACTGCCCAGGATCAACAGTTCTCGCAGCCATTCCCCCCACCTTGGAGAAAAGAAATCTAGACAGAGTTGCAGCTCTGTAACTCCCCAACTGACTTGCCTCAGATCTCCCACCTGTAAACAGAAATAATAATCATATTTTTCTATTAGACTGTGTATGTAAAAATACTAGAGCCTCTATCCTTGGAGTAAGGAATGTCTCCACAGGTTTAACCATTAATAGATTGGCAGGGCACACAGACCCCAAACTCAGCTTAATAAATGGAGTCATTGACCACATCACTTTTCTCAGCAGAAGCTGAAGATAATATATACCATCTGTGTGAGGAAAATCAAATCAGTGCCCAGTGCAGGGGGTGTGTAAAGTGTGCCTGATAGTGCCTCAGTAGGAAGAACATTACTCATTGTGACAAACCTTCTTCCCCCTAAGAAGTGATAATGCAGCTGTTATTACTTTTTATAATTTAGCCAAGAACTACTAACAGAGAAATTTTTATTTAAGATTTTAACAAATTCAAAATAATGGAGCATACTAATAGAGCATATTGTACACGCAGTCAATACAATCTTACCCAGAGAACCTGCATTATGTTTTTTGATGTTAGGTGATATATTGGGATAATGAAATTTTTAGTCCTTGGTTTTCAATTTTAAGAATATTGTTATTTTGCATTCGTGGGATTCTGTACTCACTTAACAGGATCTGTGAGAATTATAAAAGGACTTTATGAATGCTGAGCCCTTGCTGGTATGATTTAAATTCAAATAAAAATACAGGGGGTTATTTTTATGAAACAAACTGACCATAACCAAGAGTTTCATTTTCCATTTCCCTTTAATATTTACTGCCCTAACCTTGCACAAACCCAGAAATGAGATGAGATATACCTGTAAACCTTAACCTCCATTAAAACTGGCAATGGGGCTTCCCTGGTGGCGCAGTGGTTGAGAGTCCGCCTGCTGATGCAGGAGACACGGGTTCGTGCCCCGGTCTGGGAAGATCCCACATGCCGCGGAGCGGCTGGGCCCGTGAGCCATGGCCGCTGAGCCTGCGCGTCCGGAGCCTGTGCTCCGCAACGGGAGAGGCCACAACAGTGAGAGGCCCACGTACCGCAAAAAAAAAAAAAAAAAAAAAAAAAAAAAAAAAAAAAAAAAAAAAAAAAAACTGGCAATGAGGCTGTGAAAAACTTCTTTCAGGTGTGTAGGAGGCAGGGGAAGGTTATTTATAGGTTTGTTTAAAATTTATACAAAAGAAGAAAAGTGGAAAACATACACAAAACCAGGGTAGCAATGTATTAGTCTAGAGTCAAGAACTTTTAATTTAGCACCATCACTAATAAATATTTAATGAATATACAGAAACATACATCATTTGAATGTTATTTTGCTTTCAAATTGAAACCAAAATGTTACATATTTTGAAATGGAAATAAGTCTGCCTCAAGAAGCTTCAGATCTCATCAGCAGAAAACACCGTTATCTCCATTTATAAAATGGCTTTAACTTTTTCAAAGCATTTTTCAACCTATGCAATCTTATCTATTTCTACAACTCCCTGGCAGATAGGTAAAACAATATTATTAGCCACTTTTGCCCTTCATGGGACCAAGACAGAGCAAACTAGTGTTTATTGAAGTACCAGTATTTTTATTAGCTGTAAATTGAATCTCTTTTAATTTGCAAAGCTAGCCTGTAAAGTAGATATTATTATTTTCAGCCAGGTAATCTGCGGCCTAGAAATCTTAAATTATTTACCCAATGTCACACAGCCCGTAGGTGCTGCAACCAAGGTTTAAAACCCAGGTCAGTCTAATTCCAAAATCTATTACATCAGGCTGTTTGCGTTGAATGTTAAAAAACATGTTACAAAAAAAGGGTCAAACTACTTAGTTGAATAGTCTTAAAAGGATTCAAGTTTCCTGAATCCTAGTGCTGTGCAGAGGTAGAGAAAATAAAGATCCAATATGTAAAATGTTTAAGCAAAGATTATATGTCTCAGATTTAAACTACAATAACTGTCAAGTATCAAAGAAATGCAGTTGTAGTTATGAAAGATTATGGAGTTTTGAGGTGTTTGAGTCTTAAAGAATGAGTGAGTGAGACTAATCAAAAGTTACAGAAGGACTACTGTAACTTCAATTCCACTTATTTCTAAACAGTGTTTCTCAAACTTTGGTGCACATCCGAATCATCTGGGGAGCTTGGTAAAAAATATAGATGCTACAAATCAACTTGTAGAAATTTAGTCTAAAGTAGCATTTGCTGAATAATCTGAGGAACCGAAATATGATCTGGGAAAAGAGGTTTCCATGGACAAATAAATGTGGGAAATGTTGCTTTGCGTAAATCCTACAAGTTTATTTTATATACTAATGAGCTTCAAGCTTGTGCAGTCGCTGGAGGGACTCTTTATACGAGATAGGGTCCTAGAGGTAGGACAGCCCCAGCAGGGGAGGATCTCAGAGGTTTTAACGTCTTTGAGATGTGGAGAAAAGAAAGACCTGTAAGCAGCAAGCTGAAACAAGATCAGAGGCCGACAGAAATTGATTTGTGTAACAGACTGAAAGCCAGAGGCAAAAATAATGCTTTGGTCAAGAGATGGAGAGAAGAGAGGAGGTAGGGATGGGGTTCAGGAAGCTGACCAGTTCAGGCTCCTAATCCAGGACATGGATTTTGCATGCTTTAATATGTGCTCAGGCTTCTTCCCGGTGAGTGGAGTAGGCAGTCAAGCAGGGTCACCCGTAGTCGACCATCCAGATACTACACCTGCTTCAAGCTCTGGCCCAGAGTTTTGATGAGGGAAGCTTTCCCTGAATATCCTGACTACCCTTTCCCAGGCACTTCCTGTTTCTAAACAGTCTTTACTTTTTCCAATTTTCTCCTTCTCGCTTGATCGTACGTTGTCTGTGATTGGTCAATAATTCTTTTATGTGTCCTTTTCTAGCTAATTATACTGTAAGTTTTTTGAGGGTGGAAATCGTATCTTATACTTCTCAGCGACCCCATAATGCCTAGGATGATGACGGCAGCTGGTCCGTTATCAAGTTCGTGTAATAAACCTCCTTGAAACCAGTGGCTTAAAGCACCAACTATTTGTTACTTCCCATGGTTCTGTGGGTTGATGGGTGGTTTTCCACCTGGACTCTGAGAGGACCAAAATGTCCCCACTCACAAGGCTGGCGGTTGGTGGTGATGGCAGGGCTGGCTTCACCAGACACATGTGTGATCTCCGATGGAGTTGGAGAAGGGATCCATACTGGGGGTTTAATGCTCTGTGGTTGCCATCCTGAAATTCTTAAAGATTTTTTCTTTCCATTTGTATCTGGTATGTAAAGAAAGAAGGGACAATGGTGTACATGTGCCCCAGGGATCGGAGCCTTGGTTCATGTGCAGTTTCATCTCTCACCATCTCCCCGAAGCCCCAGGGTGGCTTCTTGGCTGGCTGCCTGCCTGCCTGCTCCTGGGCTCCTCGGGCCCCACACTGTCTCCTCCTTCCCACACCTGCCCCCTGACTCCTCTTGCCCTCCTCCCTGTCACATCTGTGAGCAGAAGGCCAGGGTTCTGCTACTGCCCTCTGCTCCTGGCAGGAGCCTGGGAGCAGACTTGGGGGAGACCAAGGTGTTGTCATCTTGGGTCATGCAGCATCTTGGGGCACCCCAAGGAGGCTTCAGTCCCACCTGGGATGGCAGAACCGTGGAGAGTTTTGTAGACAGCTCTTGACCACTGCTAGTCTAGGTTCTGAGCGTGTCCCGTCATGGAGATGGCAATCCCCTGGGGTTACCTATCCACTGTGCATTAGGCCTAATGGGGTTCAGGACATGCTACCTCAAAATACGGCATCTTGGCATATTAAATATCTTAAGCTGAAGGAAATTTTTTAAATGGTGGAAGCAGGAGGGTCACCCTGACCTACTCCCCCTCACCTTTCCCTGAAACAGGTCTTAAAACTCCCAAGTGAAAGATACCCTCCCTGGACCAGGAGGAAGTAAGATATTCTTATCACCAGAGATGGGGAATTGGGAGCCAAGAAATCTCTATAAACAAACCTTGTTACACAACCCTTATTTTCCTAGTTACCTCTTCACCATTTACTACCCTAGCTCAGACCCCTTTGTTTTGTCAATTCTCCACAAATGTATTGTTTCTTTGTCTAAAAGGTATACAAGCTTCCTGCTCTGGTCACTTCTTCAAGTCTTCATTCTCTTGTGAAGGCTCCCACGTACATATAAAAATTTAATACTATTTGTATGCTTTTCTCCTATTAATCTGTCTTTATTAGCTTAATTTCCAGACCCAGCCAGGGACCCTAAGAGGGCTGAGGAAAGCTTTTTCCTGCTCTACAGGGTGCTGGACCTGAGAGAAGGGAGATTGACTTTGACCCTGACTGGGGACCACATTTTCATTTTGCACTGGACCCTCTCAGTCATGTGGCTGGCCCTGGGGGCTGGCTCCTTTCCTAGGATTGGGGGAATCTTTGTTCTCCTCCATGTAAGTCTTCTTACATTATGGCAACTGGATTTCAGGAGTTCCAACAAACCAAAGCAGAAGCTGGAGATCTCTTAAGGATCACTCTTGGAAGTTATGCAGAACTACTTTTACATATTTTATTTATCAAACAGTCACAGGACCAGCCCAGAATCAAGGGGAGAGGAAATATACTCTACCCTGCGAGGAGTATTGGCAAGGGCACAGGCAGAAGAGCTTGTGGGACGAGAGAGACTGTCAGACACTGTCTACCATTCAGCTGAAAGCATCACAGTGTATAATGGTGAAGAACAGGCCTTGGCCTCAGTCAGACGGGGGCTCAAATCTCTGTTCCACCACTGCCTGATGGCTAAACTTATTTAGTTCCTCTGAGCTTCAGCTTCCTCATCTGTAACATGAAGCTTGTTGTGAGGGTTAAATATGATACACACAGTGCTTGGCACCTACTCAACATTCAACATATGGCAGCTACTGTCACAATGGAGTCACAGAAGTTCCTCCTACAGGGAGGATAATAGTTTCTACTTTAAAAAACTTTAACAATTACAGACTTATCATTCATCCCTTTGGCTAATAAAATGTTTGATGGTGCTTGGAAGTCAAGTTGACTATGACTAGATATTTACTGAAGGGTGTGTTCATTCGTGGATACCTGAGAAATGTTCGTATTATTGGAAAACACGTAATTCTGATGGAGGCAACATTTTAACATAAAACAATTTTTTTTTTCCAGAACTTGACCAACAGTCAATTCTAATAGGAGAGAGAACGTGAAGATACTAAGCATCCTTCTCAGAAGTCCGGGCCCCACTCAAGGGGAAAAAGGAGAACCTGGGCACCGAAGACACATCTCTCTTCCTGAACATGAGTGGTGATGACGCAGTAGGCATTTGGGTGACTGATCTTTAATTTGAAACAGTGCAGCAGAAACCCCCTCAGCAAATGTCAGAGAAATCTGATGTTTTATTACCTTCTATTTATTTTCTGACATGATACGGAATGCAAACAATTGTTGCTAAACCTGAGAATCTCTGACCTTTAGTTTCTGCCTAAGCACTTCTCACTTAAAGTAGTAACGAGAATATATACCTCCTCAGTGAACAACAAGAACGCTTTCTCCCCTAAGCCTAACATTGTATTCCTGCTTTCATCTGGGTAAAAATAATCATTGTGATGATAATAAAATTCATACAACCTCACAGGAAATCTGTCATTGTTATAACTGGAAATGAACCAGTGAAGAAAAGGTGAAGAGAGACCATTCTGGCTAAATTGACTGAAACAGTCTACAACAATGGAGAATAATAAAATACAATTAAGACTGAAAGTGACCTGAGGTTTTAAGTATCAGAGTACTTAATGGGACATGAAGACCACATAAAGGTCAGCAGCTCAGAAGTGACCTCTGGGCCATAGTATATAGGTTAAAAAAGAGTCCAAACCTCTTTAAATGTGTATACCTTAACATTTGTGAAATGTAAATTTTTGCTCAATTTGCATCAAAATAAAATCGTATTTTGCATTTATTAAACTGACAAAAAATTTCTACAAGGTAAAGATCAATACTGGTATGGGTGTGGTGAGAGAGGGAGTTCACATTTCTGAAAGGTAATTAGCCCAGAATCTATGAAGTAGCTCAGAAAGTTCCAGACTTTGTAGCTAACAATTATACTGAAAAGACATATTGAAAAAAATTTTAAAGCTTCAAAAAATAGATATGTGCAAAAAAAGCTCATTACAGCACGATGTATATGTATGTATGTATGTGTACACGTACACACACACACACACACACACACACACAATAGGAGTATGGTTTAATT
Organism: Hyperoodon ampullatus; assembly: GCF_949752795.1. NCBI lineage: Eukaryota > Metazoa > Chordata > Mammalia > Artiodactyla > Ziphiidae > Hyperoodon > Hyperoodon ampullatus. Next base: position 68,028,711 of record NC_136929.1, read on the forward strand.
ACAGTATATCCCAGGAAAGAAATATGCTGCCACTTAAAACTAGGTTTTAGAAGACACTTAATGACAGAGGAGAAAAATCTCATAAAATGGTATTTGGTTTAAAAAAAAGGCAGACATAAAATTACAGAGCATTACTCTTTCCATTAAGTGCCTTGAAATAAAACAAGTGGAAGATGGAGAGACATGGAGATTAGCTGGCAGAGAGCATGTAGATCCCTCCAGAAAAACCTCCACCCTAAGAACCTCCAGGTAATGAGACTCAGCTCCAAAGAGGTGAGGTAGAGACAGTGGGGGCCAGAGCCCACCTCGGGAGCAGAACTGGCATGAAGGGGCTCTTCAGTTGCCCATTGCCTGGGATTGAGAGCTAACCACGTGGTAAGGAGGCAGGGCTGGGCTTCCCTGGTGGCGCAGTGGTTGAGGATCTGCCTGCCAATGCAGGGGACACGGGTTCGAGCCCTGGTCTGGGAAGATCCCACGTGCCGCAGAGCAACTAGCGCCGTGAGCCACAGCTACCGAGCCTGCGCGTCTGGAGCCTGTGCTCTGCAACAAGAGGCCGCGACAGTGAGAGGCCTGCGCACTGCGATGAAGAGTGGCCCCCGCTCGCCACAACTAGAGAAAGCCCTCGCACAGAAACGAAGACCCAACACAGCAAAAATAAATAAATAAATTAATTAAAATAAATAAATTTAAAAAAAGAGGCAGGGCCTTGGACGGCAGAGCAGCTAGAAGGAATGCTGTAAATAAAGGGCCTGTAGCTAGGGTTGTTGCCAAGTGTGTCCTCCCTGAGGGGGACAGTGAAGTACCATCTTTAAAGAAAGCCAGCTGAGAATGTTGTAATTTAATAGCTGTTTCTACTGGAAATTCTGCTTGGTAATGCCCACTGATAGACATTATGCTGAATGTAAATTTGCTCATCCAATTGTTGTTTTTCATTCCTTAAAAATGGTTTAGTGGTATCTGAAGAAAATGTCAACAGATTTCATAGGAAGATTCCAGACCTCCTGAGAGTGTGGTTTATTCTGAAATATTAACACTCCCCTTAGAACATCCAGTGAATGCTGAATATTGATCATGAGAGGCCAAACATGATTATAATCAACATGTTAATCTGCTATTTTCCAATGCCTATTAGGAAACCTTGGATTTAAATGATAGGGTGCTGTCTGCTATCAATTCCACATGTGTATTGTAGAAATACAGTGAAATGCAAATTCATGAACCCAGCATTTTTACCACAAAGACTTCAAAACTCTAAAGAACATGTCACTTAGATTTTACATTGAAAAGATGAAGCCACTGAAACTCAAATAAACATCTTTACTTCTGAGGGGCATGGGCTGGAAGATGACTTACAAAATAACATGTGCAAATTGCATGCATTCCCTAAAAAAAAAAAAAAAACTAGAGCATTGCTCAGTTAAATATTCATAAAATGATGTCTTAAAATGTTCATCTTTATATGCTGGCTTACATCCTGCAGATAAAGTGTTATAGTATATTTTAATCTCTAGTTTGGAAGTAAGTTAGGTGTAAATCTTAAATGGGTAATGCTAGAGTCAAATAATATCACTGTGGTCTCCCATACAGCTAAGAGGTTATCCTCAGTTTTGCCCCAAACCTCTGTTCATGGGTGAACAATGCATTCATTCAGCAGTCAACAACTATTAATATTTATTGAGTGTCTACTATGTGCTGCGCATTGGGGAGTTGATGGTGAATAGGATGCACATGGTCCCTGGCCTCCTCTGGGTTACTCTCTAGTGGGGACGACAGACAAACACAAGCAAATGAATAAACAGAAGAGTTACCAAAGATGATGAGAATGATGAAGAAACAGCGAGTTTAGACTCAGTGTTCTGATATGGTATTAAGTATTGAACTGGGAATTTAGATGTATTTTTCAAAAATAATCTTTGAAAAGTTTCACTGTGAGTGTGGAAGATTCAGATCCCAGAGGGTATAGTCCCATATGTAGCTGAAGTTTTTGAATAATGGTTAGATTTGTTTAACAGCTAGTGGTCTAGATTGAGACAAGTTAGATGTCTGGAAGATCTATGTTGAACTGCCGTGCAGGTCACAGCATCTTGGGAATGACATAGGTTCTAGTGATACCCTATGAGACTCTAACCCTTGGGTCTAAGTGAGGCTAAAACCAGAATGAGGACTGAATCAGACTCCTGGGGACCAGACTGGATTTCTTTTCCAGTGATTGCTGTTCAGTCTGTGCTACACATTATCAGATGGGGTCAGTTAAGCTCCGAAGACTCTGTCTTCTCTACCTTCTTAGACCAGACCATGCCCAGCTGAGTCTGCAGATATGCCAGCTCTTTAGCTCTCTTTTCTCTTTTTCTCTTTTCTGTTATTTATGTTCTTGCTGCCCTTTTCTCTCCCTTATACCTTTCCACCCCATCAAAATAACAGAAGTTGGCCATCTGAGATGGTCTTTCTGAAAGAGGGATTCTTGGCCTGAAATCCTAGAATGGTGGCTCTGAAGAGAGGGGAGTAGGGGTGAAAAAGTGGAGAGTGGAACATACAGACTGGTTAAGGTCATCTGGGTAGAGGTGATCAAATCTCAATGAGGAAGATCATGTGTATTTATTTGTTCCTTTCTTCATTTCTCAGTATTTCAGTGAATGTAAACAAAGTGTCTACGATTTCCGCTAAATAATTCTGAACAATGTGTCTCTCCACCTCCTGACACAGGAGGACCACAGCCCTGGTTCAAATAAAAAGTTCAAACATCACAGCTACTCCTTAAAGACACAAACTTATACTAACCTAGAAGGGGTTTCCAAATAGGACGGTCTTAGAACTCACCAAGATATAACCTGCCTTGAGGATGCTTTAGCAATGTGTATCAAAAGTCTTAAAAATGTTCATGTTTTCTGACACAGTAATTCCCCATCTCAGCAAATGGCTACTCCCAGAACTTTGGTGTCATCCTGGACTCTTCTTTTTCCTTTAATTCATTTTCAATCTACTGCAAATCCTAAGGCTCTACATCTGTAAGGATCCAACCACCTTTCAGCACCTTCCCTACTAACAGGCCATCATAATGTGACTGTGGACAACTGTAACAATCTTCTAAAGGATCTTTGTGTTTCCATCTTTGCTCTCATCTCTCTATTGGCCACACAGCAGCCACAGTGATTCTTTTATCTAAATCTAAGTGAGGTCTGCTCATTCCCTTAATATTGTCCCGTCTCTGGCGTACTGAACCTGTGTGATCTGGTCCTGGGCTTCCTCTCTGGGGGCTCTGAACTCAGCTTCCGTCACTCTGCCCCCATCACTGTTCTTGCAGTTCAGTAAACAGGCCAAGAGCAATTCTGCCTCAGGGCCTTTGCACACATCATTCCTTCAGTTTTCAGTGCATTTCCTTCAGGCATCCACATGACTAACATCACACAATTCAGAAAGGCCTTCAAACTCATCAAATGTCAACTTACCAGAAAAGCCTTTTGTGACCACCCTGGCCTCTATAACTCTCTTCCCTTTCACTCTGCTTACTGTGTTATTTTTCTGTAGCCATGATCACCACCCAGCATCTGTATTTGTTTATTTTCTCTCTCTTCCCATTAAAACATCAGCACACAAGAGCAGGGGATTTGTTTTGTTCTCTGCTGTGTGCTTAAGGCTAGAGGAGTGCCCGGCACATAGTAGGTCCTCACTAAATATTTACAGCAAGTCCCCTACATATGAACAAGTTCCGTTCCGAGAGTGCGTTCGTCAGTCCAATTTGTTCGTAAGTCCAGCAAAGTTAGCCTAGGTACCCAACTAACATAATCAGCTATATAGTACTGTACTGTAATAGTTTATAATACTTTTCACACAAATAATACATAAAAAACAAACACAAAAAATAAAGAAAACATTTTTAATCTTACAGTGCAGTACTTTGAAAAGTACAGTAGTACCAGCTGCATGTCTGCTGCTTGCTTCCAGACATCCTGGGCTTGAAATAAAGATACTGTACTACCATACTCTACAGTACTGTACAGTAAAGTACACAAAAGCACAACCACTTGTAGAGAATGCACACACATGGCAATGTACGCCAGACATGTGAACTGCCTTATGTGATTGGATATGCAAACGCACGTTTGCATCTTTGAAAGTTCACAACTTGAAGGTTCATATGTAGAGGACTTACTTACTGAATCAGTGAGTTGGGTTTGTAAATTTCCTTTGATTCCCATCACTTCCTTTTACGTGCTTCTACAGCCCACCTATTAGATTGTAAATTGGGGGCATATTAGTACACAGAGCTCTTGGCCAAGTTTTGGTCTAACAGTAATTATGAGAGTGAAGCTCTGTGGCTTTCGGAGAATAGGAGTTGAAACTGATCCCCGGGAATTCGTAAAATTAACACCCTCCAGCTTCCAGTCGTCTTCTTTCCATGTTACACCCCCAACACTTGTTAATGGCCTTGGATATCAGTATGAAAGTCACTTCCTGAAAAAAGTTTCCCTGATCTCTACTTCCCACTACCAAGTCCCCCAGTATATTATTATCCCGCTGTGTGTTCACAGTACACTATTTTTCCCCTAGTAAGGCACTTCCCACACTTATTTTTATTCATGTTTAACTGTGATTCTGTCTCACTGCTGGACTGTCAGTGTGATAAGGGCAGAGTCCAAATCTATTCTGTTCATCAGTGTCTCTTTAGCACCAAACATGATGGAATTCATTCAGATCGTCATTGTCAAATGGATTAAAAGCTGAATGAATGAATGAATGAATGGACAATTGCTTTCCATCTCTAGGAACAGCATGCAATGCACAACCTTCCAGTGCCCTTGCATGCTGGGTCACATTGTGTTATTGATTACTGCAGCCTCCTTTGGGGCACAGAAATGGAAGAAGGAGACCAAAATCTCTGTTATGAGACATGCAATAGAAGGCAGCAGAAGCTAACTCCGCATCCATCCCTGCTGCACGCAGGCCCTGCTACAAAGAAGGGGCTCAGGAAATACCTCGGGATGAACCCCTCTCAGATCATCTTCAATCCAGCCCAAATACATTTTACCTCAGAGAAATTTCTCCAAAGTATTTTGAAATCATTGATCAGTTTGCTTAGTGACTAGTATTGTATAACTTTGGGGCTTTCTCTGTGCTTTCAGGGATGTTTCAAAGCAAAGTTAAGTTCTGTGAAATTTCACAATTTGTATGGAAACAATAAAGACCCCGAATAGCCAAAGCAATCTTGAGAACGAAAAACGGAGCTGGAGGAATCAGGCTCCCTGACTTCAGACTATACTACAAAGCTACAGTAATCAAGATAGTATGGTACTGGCACGAAAGCAGATAGATCAATGGAACAGGAGAGAAAGCCCAGAGATAAACCCATGCACATATGGTCACCTTATCTTTGATAAAGGAGGCAGGAATGTACAGTGGAGAAAGGACAGCCTCTTCAATAAGTGGTGCTGGGAAAACTGGACAGCTACATGTAAAAGTATGAGATTAGATCACTCCCTAACACCATACACAAAATAAGCTCAAAATGGATTAAAGACCTAAAGGTAAGGCCAGAAACTATCAAACTCTTAGAGGAAAACACAGGCAGAACACTCTATGACATAAATCACAGCAAGATCCTTTTTGACCCACCTCTTAGAGAAATGGAAATAAAAACAAAAATAAACAAATGGGACCTAATGAAACTTCAAAGCTTTTGCACGGCAAAGGAAACCATAAACAAGACCAAAAGACAACCCTCAGAATGGGAGAAAATATTTGCAAATGAAGCAACTGACAAAGGATTAATCTCCAAAATTTATAAGCAGCTCATGCAGCTCAATAACAAAAAAACAAACAACCCAATCCAAAAATGGGCAGAAGACCTAAATAGACATTTCTCCAAAGAAGATATACAGACTGCCAACAAACACATGAAAGAATGCTCAACATCATTAATCATTAGAGAAATGCAAATCAAAACTACAATGAGATATCATCTCACACCAGTCAGAATGGCCATCATCAAAAAATCTCGAAACAATAAATGCTGGAGAGGGTGTGGAGAAAAGGGAACCCTCTTGCACTGTTGGTGGGAATGTGAATTGGTACAGCCACTATGGAGAACAGTATGGAGGTTCCTTAAAAAACTACAAATAGGGCTTCCCTGGTGGCGCAGTGGTTGAGAGTCCGCCTGCCGATGCAGGGGACACGGGTTCGTGCCCCGGTCTGGGAAGATCCCACATGCCGCGGAGCGGCTGGGCCCGTGAGCCATGGCCTCTGAGCCTGTGCATCCGGAGCCTGTGCTCCGCAACGGGAGAGGCCACAACAGTGAGAGGCCCGCGTACTGCAAAAAAAAAAAAAAAAAAAACTACAAATAGAACTACCATATGACCCAGCAATCCCACTACTGGGCATATACCCTGAGAAAACCATAATTCAAAAAGAGTCATGTACCAAAATGTTCATAGCAGCTCTATTTACAATAGCCAGGAGATGGAAACAACCTAAGTGTCCATCATCGGATGAATGGATAAAGAAGATGTGGCACATATATACAATGGAATATTACTCAGCCATAAAAAGAAACGAAATTGAGCTATTTGTAATGAGGTGGATAGACCTAGAGTCTGTCATACAGAGTGAAGTAAGTCAGAAAGAGAAAGACAAATACCGTATGCTAACACATATATATGGAATTTAAGGGGAAAAAATGTCATGAAGAACCTAGGGGTAAGACAGGAATAAAGACACAGACCTACTAGAGAATGGACTTGAGGATATGGGGAGGGGGAAGGGTAAGCTGTGACAAAGCGAGAGAGTGGCATGGACATATATACACTACCAAACGTAAAATAGCTAGCTAGTGGGAAGCAGCCGCATAGCACAGGGAGATCAGCTCAGTGCTTTGTGACTACCTAGAGGGGTGGGATAGGGAGAGTGGGAGGGAGGGAGACGCAAGGGGGAAGAGATATGGGAACAGATGTATATGTATAACTGATTCACTTTGTTATAAAGCAGAAACTAACACACCATTGTAAAGCAATTATACTCCAATAAAGATGTAAAAAAAAAAAAAAAAAAAGCAAAGTTAAGAATGGGCCAAAGAAAAGGTGCAGAGAATCAGACACAACACTGAAAACCAATATAACAATCCCTGCATGCATTCTTTTAACTCAGGACCTAATAAAGATCACAGGAGAATTTGGTGAGACTCTGCAGAACTTATAATTTGAATGAACTGTGCAGACTTACTAAACAAAGGAAGCAAATGTTTGTGAGCATTTATACATATTCTCATGTAAGCTTCTAATATTAACCCAATGCTCTTCCTAAGAAATTGATGAAACACTTGGCCAAACATGGCTGATGGCAATTCCAGTCACTTTGGGTTCTCAGTTTTGAGTCCCTTGTCTTCTTCTATGGCATAAACTGGTATGCTTTGAAATATTCTCTTCTTTCCATGCAGTGTAGGGAATTCTCCATCTCTCTCCTAGGAGAGAAGTGTCTTCATCCATTCTATTTCTATGTCTCTAGCTTGTACTACCTTTTGTTTCTAGTTGGCTACTGAATAGACTAATTTAATGCTAAGACATTCAGTGTGCCTGTTGCCTTTCAGCTGAAGAAGTCCTGTCTGTTCCTCTTTCTCTGCTTGCCTTATTCTGTGTGCTCTTTCAGCTGACGTAATGGTGAAAATTATGTAGGTCTCTCTGTTTTTTTGCCTAGAATAAAACAATTTTCAGATTGAATTCACTTGGGAAAGTCTCCTTATCTGCACAGAAGTTACTGACTGTCCTACTGTACTTCCTGGGATGGATGATCAAAATGTCCCAGTGGCTGCAGCGGCCTTGGGCTCTGCTGTTTAACCATAGCATGCCCAGCATGTGGATTGTATACACTCATTAATGGTGACTAATCCTAAACTTCATTCTGAATAGTGTTAAGGAAGGTTTTAATGTTTTGAGCTAAATGCAATTTACTTCAGTCCAGTCTTTACTTACTTGAAGCCCTTAATTCACTTACTATTGAGTATATATTACTACTCACCAGGCACTAAATGCTAGAGATACAAAGACCAATAAGAAAGAAATTACAGGCTAATGCTGGAGAGGTAAAAGAAAACAACCAGTTGAAATGCAGGGTGATAAGGGCTGTAATTGAGATCATTACAGGGCTTCGGGCACTTAATCCAGACTGGACATATCTCTAAAGAGTATTGTGAGCTTTTGTCTTGTTTTGTTTTATTTTTACCATCTTAACCATTTTAAAATACAATTCAGTAGTGTCAAGTATATTCCCATTAAAGAATATCATTCTAAGAAAAGGATAAGAGGCATTATTTGATACCTTTTTTGATATTATGGCAGCACCAACTTTGGTAATTGGGCATATGTGCTTTGAGTGATGCTATCTCTCTGACTCTCTGATGTTTGTCCCTCCTGGCATTTTGTGCTCTTGAAAAACATAACTATTCTGACACAGTCAAAAAGATTCATTTATTAAGCTCCAAGCACATTTAACATTCTCACTCCTATGTTTTTGATCATGCCTTTCCCCTTTTCTGAAATGCCATCCCCTTTTTTTCCACGTGTCCACAGCTTTGGTCTATCTGCTCCTTAAGGCCCAAGATAAACCCCACCTGAAGTCTATTTTCTTCAATCACCCACTTCAGGAAATCACCCCATCCTTTATGACTGTACCAACTTATTTGGAACTTAGTATATGTTACCTTGGAATGTTACTTTGCCATTAATATATAAATCCTATCTCACCAACTAAGGTAGAAATTCCTCGAGGGCAAGGACCAGGTTTAACAATAAATCACATGTGCTTAGACCCTTAAGCATGCATTTAAAATGTATTAATAATTTACTATGTACAGAGACTATATTCAACATGAGGACATGATGATGCAGTTCCTGTCATAGAGAACCTCACTACCTAGTGCTTTCATTTACACGATCCTATTTCCTCTTTCAAAAAAAAAATCTGTGCAATAGTTAGGGAAGACATTATTATCCTAATTTTATGATAAGGATAATGAGAGTGGAGAGACTAAGTGGTCTGCTGATGGCATCGCCTGCTATTTTCCAGGGCGATGCAACATACATAGTGAAGAGAACATGGGCTCTTGAAAGAGATGGTGCTTTGGATTCCCACTCTGGTAATGGCCATCTGAGTGGATTTGGAGAAGTTATTTAATGTCCCAGAGCTTCAGTTACCTCATCCATGAAATCTGGTTGATAACGCCTCATAGAGTTGTTGGAAAGATTAAATCAAATCATTGTGAGTTGTGTCCAGTGCCTAGTAAGCCCCCAACAAATGATAGTTATTACTACTACTGCTGCAACCATTACTACTGTTATACTCTTATTACAGCCTCTATGTCTATAATGCATCCCCAGAGTCTAGCACATGGTAGGTACTCATTAACAGTGTTGCTTTGGTATCTGTACACTCACCCACAAGCAGGGCTGAGACCTGGGCAGTGCATGTCAGCACACGTACCAGTTCTTTACGGCCGGTGTACATTCTGACTGGGCCAGTGTCCATTTTGATTGGTTGGCGCCTTTGATAGCTTAGCTGTGAAATATTTTGTACAACACCCCTGCCCATAAACGTTGTAGGACTACTGTTTTATGCATTTTATGTAGTGTAGGTAACCACCCGTAACTAATGGCTTTACTTTTCTCCATCAGCAAACACCTGCCACAAAGAAACATCCCACTCAAAGACTTATTAGACTAACACAGTTTTGGAGAATATTCACAATACCTGGCACACTACCCACTGAGGGCCAATCTTGCGCAGGGATTCTCTGTAAATACTATACCAGGCAGCTGGATATCAGGGAAATAACTTGAAGTTGGGTTTAATGAACTAGCAGCCATGGAACTGATTTCCTTATCACTGTGGTTCAGGAATTTCCATTTAGCTATATTTCTGACAGGTCAGACATTTCTTACATGTGATTTAATTTAATTTAATTTATGATCATTGCTCAATAATCGTGATTCCAAGCTAATAGATGCTTTGAAAAGAATAACAGAGTAGCAAGTGGGCCTTTCAGATGTCTCAGGTCTCAGGGTATTTTCCACTGTACCCTCGGCCTCAATACAACCAGGAGAGGTGGTCAGAAGACGAACCTCATTAAACATCTGGGGGCCATGGAAACACAAAACCAATGAGCCAGATCGGACCATAACCTGCATTAACACTGCTCTTTGGGGTAAGGACATGTGTGCCAATGGCACAGTGTAAATGCACACAGGTTTTTCAAATGGCCTCTGCCTCTGGTGCCAGGGAACAGGTTGCTGGCAACAGCCGCTTCTCTGACTCTCTCTGTGGCATTCCTCTGACAAAGAAAGTACTGTCAAAATCCAAGCTGGGAGCATGTGCTGCTTGGGAGAGCAGTAACAGAGATTAAGGGCACGCAATGCAAGTGTGCACTTGTAATGAAATTGCCCTTACTTACCGCCTGGTTAAAACTCATGATTGCCACGGTATGCCTCTGTGATCAGGCTTAGCATAATGAAAAATAGCAGCAAAGCTTAGCTTTTCAGATGGCTTATATCAGGAGTAGATAGAAGTGTTTTCAAGGCTGAGGTGGTAATGAAGAGGAATCCATGATGCAGAGAATAGCAATTGATGCTTACTCATGGATAAAGGAGGGGTTCTCTGGGTGAGAGATATATTAGCTGGAGGACTTCCTAAACACAGGTCTTAGTGATTTAATGTCTCTGTCCAAATGTCAACATCACACTGTGTTTCTGACTATCCCATCTTCCTAAGAGATTGCATCATTATCTTCGAGAAGTAATATAGCTTTACTCTTTTCTGGAATAGAATTTGACCACACACACACTCCAGAAACAGGGATTCCACTTCTGGGTATTTAGGTATTTATCCTAAGGAAATACTCATGTAGGTTGCAAAGGTTTAATTTTACAGCTGTTCATTGCCATACTTTCTATATTTTAAGAGAAAAACCATAAATCGTCCAGATATCTAACAGTAAGAAAGAGGTTACAAAATCATGGCACTACTATATAATAGAATATCATGTAGCAAAAGAAATACTTGTAGAGAAAGTTTAAGGACAGGGAAAATGTTTCTAATATGTTAAATATATACATATATACGCACACACCCTGTAGGTAATAAGAATATATAGAGAATGTGAACAGTGATTATTTTTGGTAGTAGGTTTTGGTTGCTTGTTTTATTCTTTTTGCTTAATGACTCAATATAAGAAAAGGCATTACTTTTATAATAGGAGAACTGTTTTTTCTTTCTTTAAAAAAAAAGAGAAAAATAAAAACTACAAAAACAGGTGTGTGAGTCAGTAGTGGACATACATAATTATTGACTATTAGAGCTAAATACTTATCTATATCTGTAACTATGATTCCATATCAACATGTGGTATAGGTTTAAGTTTTCATTTTATCTGCAGTTATTGTTCTTCTTGGCTGTGCACAGAAAATATTTGACAGAGGACATAAGGATGCTGTCCTTTCAGGGGGTTCTTTATCATCATTTGTGTTCCCACCATAATGGATATACACCCCATATTTTTCCATATTGCTGTTTCCTCCCCCTTGGAATACCTTTTCTTACCCATCCTTAGAAAGCCTACCATTCACCAAGACCCAATTCAAATCCTACTTTTGAGGATTGCTGTAATTCTACTCATTCAGAAGAAAATTCTAATTCTTCATCTTTCTAGACTTTTGACATTTTGCATTGAGTTGTGTGCATATCTTCTCTCCTCTAATAGACTGTAAGCTGATGGAGGGCACAGTCTTTACTCATCATTCTGTATTCTAAAAATGGAAGGCATCAATGGGATAGGTACTTAAGTATTCACTGAATGTGTAAATGAAGTAACTGTTTTCAGAATACAGAGATACACAAAAGTCTGATTGTTTGCTTGAAAGTCTGACCCATCACTGATCTGAATGTGAAACCAAAATAAGTGTAGATCCCTGGCTATTTTGTGATTTTTTAAAAAATAGTTTCAAGTTTAAGTAGTACTCACTTTTTGAAGCTAGCCCCACTATAATAACTCAATGAGTATTTATGTAAAAAATCACTGAAAGGGAGGAACTCTGAAGTGTAATAACAACCTCAGTTTATGTTCCTTTTCCAGGAAAATCTTAGCCCTTGGGACTCACTAGTGCAAAGGTTAGGAATATGGTAGCTGGAAATGGTAGTCTTCTGACACTGGCTGCTCACCCATCTTTCCATGGCCCCCAAGGTGGTATTGTTAAGAGCCAAGCTGAGTGCTTCTGAAATGACATCTTGGGTTGGAAGCACTTTGCAAACCATAAAGGGCAAGGGAAATGTTAGTTGTAATTATTACTATTCAGAGAAATCTTTTGCGAAATGCTTGGGGCATGAACCTTCCCATTTGAGAAGGTGAGTTTGGTACACCTGAGTTGATGCTGCACTGGTTGTTTCCCTTTCTCTTCTAGAACACACTTCAGGGGCTTGCCCTCTCTGGAAAATGACTCATTTTGTAAGTGTCAACGATTCAAAAACATTTCTAAGGGGGATTCCCACCATATACAAATCAGAGGCTCAGTCAGAATTCTCTGATACTTGAGGCCAACACTCATGTTCAGTCCCACAGTAGGACTTTCCCTCTGACCTTACATTCCAAGCAGTGCTTCCCAATGATTAGCCAACACCTCCTACGAAGTCCTCACTTGCCCCTCAGTATAAAGGACACTCTGATTAGAGCCTGCAATTGGCAAACTTTTTAGTAGCTGTGTTTACATTTGTTCTTACTATTGTTCATAGAATGGATTCAAATGTGATTCCACTTACAGACAGTTCATAAATAGTTGGTTCTAAGTTTAGCCTTAATTCCTTTGGGAATGAGTTCATTTATGGTTCACAATGTGACTTGCTAGTTTGAAAAAGAAAAAAATAAGCAAATCCTCTAAGACTTGGAGAAAAGCACTTTCTATTTCATGAGCTTTCATAAAAATTCTGGGAACATGATTAAGCTGCCTGCTTCCCAGCATGACGTCACAAAGGAGAAGGCAGAGGTGATAGAACTTGAGGCAAGAGAGGAAAGAAAAAGATTCTTACAACTGTCAGTCTACAGAAACAGACAAACAAACAAAATAATAAGTTCAGAGTATTTTAAAAACAGAATCTAAAGCAAATTCAGTCAGACATTCATTCAACTTGTCTAGCTTCAGAAATAATGGATACAGAATGGTATAGCCATAAGATACTAATACCCTGTATTACTTTCACTCCTTTTCTGCCCTCTCTGTTCCAGACATACTCATATTATTATGGGTTTTTACTTTGAGGTGTTAAACAAGAAAACACAAAATCCCCACTGTTTTAAAAAGTGAAGCTGTCCAACCCTTTGACTACCACCCACAATGAGAAGGTACTAGGACCAATGGAATCAGAGCATGACCAAATCCATCGAGACAGATGGATCAGGGATCCCGTCCAAGAGACAGCCTGATGGTACCACGGCTGCTCCAGACTCTACCCATTTCACAACTCCCATTTTCCACTTGTGGCCACAGCCTCAATCGCTTAGAGTTAAAGTACTAATTAAATTGTTGTTAATCCTCCACAGTGTAGCTTTACCTCAAAGAAATCCTTTTGTTGTCTATTTTAAGTGGGTTTATGTGAATAATAATGAAATTACAGAGACTTCCAGATAGTGTAACTACATAGCATGTCTTCCAAACCAGGACATTTTTTAGAGTAAAAAACTTGCTATTAATAATTTCTCCAAGAGAGCAGGCATAAACCAAAACTGCCTAAGAAATTTCCCTTTTTTTCCCTCTCTCTCTTTCTTCTTACCCATGAAAGAAAAAAATATATATATGAAACACTGTGAAATGAACCAGAAAGATTATTGTGTATCTTCAATGGAGAACTAAGTGTTTTCTAAGCACCCTTCCAGATTAGCTGATTTTATGGGGTCTCCACAACTTTCATTGTCTTTGAGCAATTATACTGGGTTAGCCAGCAAGTTTTCTGGGGTTTTTCCGTTCAGGTTTTTCCATAATAGCTTAGGGAAAAACCCGAACGAACTTTTTGGCCAACCCAATATTTCTTGTGAGTTATATATAACTGACAGAAATGTAAATGCCTCTTGTCTGCAAAGATAAAAATAAAAAGGTGAAAATACAATTGATTTCCTCCCCCCTTCTTTCCAATAAGCCCATTTCACAACTGTTTATAAATTCACTTCAGCATTACTTATTGCTGCTATATCAGTGTTACTTTGGATTCATCTTTGAACTGGTTGTAACTTCTTACTGGTTCCTTCATTAATTAACAAATTAACTAAAATCTCTGAAATGTGTTTGACATATGTTTATAATTATAGAATTTTACCCTTTAAAAACAGCCCTTAACGTCCAAAATTTAATTTCTTCTCTTGTTTTCTCCCTTACATTATCCATGGACCAACAAATTCTCCATTTCACCATAATAGTTGTCCCTCTGTAGCTAAAGAGATCACTATCTTCTGAGGTCATTTATGCATTCATTTAACATGTACTAAGTATTCACTAGGTTCCAGACATTGATAAAATGGAGAAGAGAGAGATTATAAGCAAGCAAGATTGGAAGCAGGGAGACCATTTGGGAGTCTATTGTAAGAGTCCCAGTGGAAGATGAGGGAGTGTGGATTATGATGAATGAACTCTGACTATAAGGCGGACCACTTTAAAGGAAGAGCTGACAGGATTTACTGATGGAGTTGATGTGAGGTAAAAATGAAAGAGAGAAGCCAAGGAAATCCCCAGGCTTTGGCAGGATTAATGAGGTAATTGGTGGTGCCAATTTCTAGAGACTGGACAGACTAGGGATGGGGTTGAACTGAAACAAACACTCACTCCCCCAGCTGATTGGCTTCAGCTGAACAAGCTCCCCCCTCTTCTTTATCCAGTGACTGATTGATACAGGGATAAGACCTGACCCCGTTGGCCCAATCTGATTCAACTCTGAATGGCCATCCCAGCTCTGGGGGTCCCTCTGGGATAAACTGAGGCCTTTATCATGATGGCAGCAGCACTTCTCCCTCTGCCTAATCCTGCTGCCCTCACTCCCTCACAGGCATGGATCCTAAGGGCAAGCCCCCCAAACTTCCTACCCGCGGGTCTCCACCTCTGAAGCTGCTTCCTGGGACCAACCTACAACAGGGAGCCAGAGTTCAAGGATCAGGAGTTCTCTCACACATCATCTCCCACACGCCTATAAAAGGTTATTGAAAATGGATATTTGATGCTAGACCCTTATTGTTTATCCTCCCCTCACCCCAAAAAAGAAAAAAAAAAACTTAATGGCTCTCTGTTGCCCACTGCCAGCCTCCTTCAGGACATCTCACAACCTGGCCTCTGTATTTTCAGCCTCTTCTCTCACCACCTTGCTGTAACCTCCCACCACAACCCATGTTTTTAATTGCAGTGACTATTCAATGTTTCCTGGAAACTACAAATAGCTCCAATTTATGATGGTTGACCTACTATTTTTCAGCTTTATGTTGGTGCTAGAAACCATACTTTGACCTCACAACCGTTCTGTTTTTCACTTTCAGTACAGTATTCAATAGATTACATGTGATATTCAACACTTTATTATAAAATAGGATTTGGGTTAGATGATTTTGCCCAACTGTAGGCTGATTTAAGTGTTCTGAGTACATTTAAGATAGGCTGGGCTAAGCTAAGGTGTCTGGTATGTTAGGTGTATTGAATGCATTTTTGACTTTGGATATTTTCAACTTACGATGGGTCAGTCAAGACATAACCCCATCGTACGTCGAGGAAGATCTGTACGCATGTTTTCACAACTCTGTCCTTTTATCAAAGAGACTGGTACTCTCCATCCATCTCACGTTCTTCTCTCAATGGTAAAACTATTCATACTCTAGCACCTAGTTCAAAACCACACTCCAAAATCTATCAATCTTTCATGAAATCTTCCCCAATTTTCTCCAAAAGGACATGTCATCTTTTTCTTTTCCCATAGCACTCTGCATTCTTTCTATTGTTTATAGAATCTACAGCACGATTAAGACCCCACCATCCTGATCTTCCAATGAACCCTCTTAAGTCATCCATTCTCTATCCATATATTTCTAACAGAAATAAAATGAAAGTCTTTTGTTCGAGACTTGGTCTTTTCCTCTCAATTGTTTCATCTTTCCCTCCTCTGGACTGGGCAGAAGAATGCCAAAATGAACATCCAGTGTGTCCTCCTCCTCCTTATCCCTAACCCAGAAAGCCTAGATCTAGCTCTGATAAACTCCAATAATTTTATTCCTTTCTCCTGGTCCCACAAGGGCCCTTTTTATTTCTCAACAAAACCACATATAGCACCAAACATTGCTAAATGAAACGTAATTTTAAAGTATAAGTGTGCTGAAGAAATGTTCTTGAGTCTCCTCTGCCTGGTTCCCTCACACCCTACCATATGCCCAAGAGTAAACACCCTCTTTGCATCTTGTAAATGTATGATCCCTCAGCTCCTGGGTCGGTGACACTTGTAAAAAGATGAAGAATAGGACTTCATCTCTCTCCACTCCTCTCTTCTCTCCTACTCATTTGTAAGGATCCTCTCTGTCTTGACTCTTTGGTAGGGACTTGTGATCCCATTTTTATTCATATCTTCCAAAGAAACCTGGAGTAAATGTAGAAATCTAAATATTTGGTCAACTCTGGAGTTCAAAACTGCTTGTTAATGGGAGAAATGGAGCGAGGAATAAAGGAAGAGAGGGAGTAACAATCCAACTCAAAGTTCCATTTCTGCTGCTTCCCAGGCCAATAGAAGGTGCAAGAATATCCTTGACACACATCATAGGCTTGTTCAACAAGGGGTAATTTCTGAGGAAAATGCAGAGAAATGAATATAAGAAGTTAGTTCCTTAGATTCTCATTCACACAGCTGTAATATCAAGTCATATTTAAAACGTGGCCCCAGGAAAAAAAATTACTTTTTTCTCAGAAATGTATTTTAAGGTGATCAGGTTACTTTAGACTTTCTTAAAACTTCTGAATCCGTGAAAGGTTGATTTTGATGGTAGAATTAAATACTTCCTTTGCAAAGACCTAAGTCTATTGAACTTAAGGTTAAATGGAAAATTAGTTCCTCAGAATTTTCCTACCCTTTAAAAATACACAGTGTTCCCATGCCATTTTGATGAAAAGTGTCAGCGGCATAAAAAATTAAGGGAACAAAATACCTAATAACAGCTCATTAAAATTTAAAATCCACTAGTTCGGAATTTATGATAATCTTGACACTCACTAGGTTGATGCTTTCCTTTCTATTGCCTATGATAAATTATTTTGAAGTTATTAACATGTACAAGTAGATATTCGGGGGAAACAGTTCACTCTTCAAGGGAAGAAACTTCTGCAGTATTGTGGCAGCATCTCTTTACTGGCAAACAATAGTCTAATTATTTTTAAATTTGCTCTTCCAATGACTCAAGTTGGATGAGGACCTCTACACTGGTTTAGAGGCTAATTTAGATTCTGAGCAGCCTGGTGGAGTGCAGAAGTCTCCCTCAGGGGCTCTCTGTGTGATGTAGGAGACGGGTTTCACTTTGGGTCGATCTGCCCTCCCACTATCTTAGCTGCTATGAGAAGCAGAAGAGCTGCTCTCTGTGAAGGTCGCCCCTTCCACCCTCACCAGACCCACTAGTGGGTTTGTTCATCTTGTTTTCAGTGCCGGTCACGTAGTAAGTGTTAGACACGTGAGCCATAACTATGAATGATATGCCATAGACTTGCATTTCCTTTTGGAATATCTTTCATTTTTTTCTATTTATTTATTCCTGCATCCTTCCCCCATGCCCCCAGCCCAGTCATTCCAAATGTGTCTGGTGTTCAGCACAGCTCTGTGGCCAGAGCATGAATCGATTGCCTATTGTGGGCAGACAAAAAGATTTCATTTCTAGCAGGTGTGTGTCTGTGAATAACCTTAGAAATATTTCTTTTTCTGTGTTCTCTCTCTAATGCCATTTCAAGACATGAAGGCTTTCCTGGGAAGCCCCCAGCCACCAAGTCCACATGTGGGGGTCACTAGGTAACAGGATCCACGGCCACAGGAGCACAGTGTCTATACAGCCTGCTGCTGCCCAGTGCTCAGCGGTCTCCTTAGAAACCAGCAAGGCTGCGGCGAGTCACATCAGGAAAGGGCCCGCTCCCCGCGCCTCTGATTCATCCCCACCTACTCCCATGTCTGTCTGTGCAGAGTTCATTCATCTCACCGCGTAGGGAATGCTTATCGAGGCCCCAAAGTAATGCCGGACACAGTACACCTGCTTCTGGGGAGAAACACTCTAAGGAGGAACTGTCATCCCTGTGTTTTCCCCAATTTTCAAGTTAAGAGCCTTAATGAGCTTCAGGCTGAGGATCATTTTGTGACAAGCCCCTCCCTTCTCTGCCCTCTGATTATTTTGTCTACAGTGGACAAATGTGCAGTGGCTCTCAGCACATTAAAAACAATGCGATCACTAGTTAAATTTCCTTGCTTGACTGGGGAAAGGGATCCAGGGTCCTGTCCTTCCATTTTTCAACCCAGAGTTGAAGAATAACCCTGTTAACAGGGAGAGGCTAAGGAGAAGGGAAAAATGGAAAGTTAAATGCAGCCATGAACACTGTGGAGAATCAATAAATACTGACAGGTGGGGGGGCAGAGGGAGGGAGGTTTTGCCAACCTCAACTAATACCTGCTAACAATATGAAACAGCAATTTGTCACCAGCCTTCCATCCCCCAGGGAAATCCCAGAGGCCCCTCCCAGCAGCCCTTGGAGAAACAGCACAGAGTTCTGGGCTGCTGGGAGAGGTTGCTGGGAAAGTGCATATATATAATAAATATAAAATACAAAATTTAATGTTATATCAAGTCAATTCAAGACATGCTACAAGATAGCAGAAAATGAATTTTAAAGTGTTTAGGTCAGATGAGGCATCCCTTTTGAGAGGGAGCCTAGTAACCTTGAAGTAGGCCTTGAAAGAGGGGTAAAATTTTAATACTTGGAACGCAGTGGTGGAAGACAATATTTTTCAACGTTTCCTTTCTGTTTTTTAAAAAGTAATTTGATCCCTTTTATGCATAGTAAATATTTATGAGTGGAGTGAGATGTCTGCGACCTGCTTATAATACTCAAGCAAAAACAAGTAAATCAATAAGTTAGGGGAATAGATCAAGCAGTGTTGGCAAAATGTTACTAGAGGTTGAGTCATGCAGCAGGTAACAGGGAGATCACTGCTCGAGCCTCTCTTCCTATGTGAATGTTTGAAAAGCCCCTTACGAAAATCTCCACAAAGAAAGTATAATGGCTGCACCAGTGTCGGCACAAGTGAAGAAGCCCCTTTCTAAGAACTATGATGACATCCTCACCCTGAACGCTGAAACAAGTAAGTTCATTTAAGATGATAATCACCAGCCACAGGGAAACAGGAACATCCTCATGAAATGTGATAAAGTTTAACTACAGCATGGTGATTTGAGTGAAGATAAACCTGAGAAGGAAGACAGAATTCAGACACCAGAAGATTGATTGCACTGCTCAAAAGCATAAGTCATGCTTTGGAGGCAGACGATTCTGACTGAAACGTAAGTTGCAATTATTTCTCTATTTATCTAGCCCTCCTCTTCTGCCGCTATTCTCCTTCTGTGCCAAGTGGGTGGCTTATCCTGTTCCATCATCTCATTCTGACTCTCATCTGAGAACATAATCCTTATTTCAGTTTTAAAAAAATTATGTTTTTATTTCCATTCATAACAAAGTATTTCGCAGTGTTAGGATCATTATTATTTTCCTACTTACTCTATTCCTCTTTAACTGGAAGTTTCAAATGATTTAACCTATTGTTAGTGTCTCGGCTATAACACACACCATCAAATATTCCTTTTGCCTCTCCTGGAGCTGGGCTGCCAAAGGGGTTTGCATCAGAATTGGCCGCTGGGGGAAAGTTTTCAATTAGTTCATTATTCCAACCTTCTACAAAGCAGAATCTGTGAAAATTCACAGGCCAAATTGTATCAGCTCATCTGTGTACTGAGGAAGGCACTGAAGTTATTACATTAATTGATAGATTAACATATACTTGAGTGAAAAAAAAATGCACTAGACCTTTAGGGCTTAAGACTAGCTCATTATTTTGACATGACATTATGTGCCCAAATGCTACAAATCAGTTTAGGAACAGTATCTCAGTTTGCCCAATCCATTCCCTCATCTAGGGAGTTTCTTAGTGGGTTTCTTTAGCTATAAAGAACAGACTCTCTCCCAAGTTACCTTAAGGGAGAGGGCATCTATATAAGGGATGCATGTGATTTGAAATTGAAACTAAATTAGTATCAGGCCTGGTTCTGGCCTCTCTCTCACGGCATTTCAGTTTCTCTCTATGCGTCTGCTTGCTCCACATGCCTCTCTCTACCAAAAGGCAATTTCTGGCCATATTGCCAACATCAAGATACAAAAGTAGTAACAGTTAATCCTTATTGAGTCTATCCTGTGTGGGGGGCACTATTCTCAGTATTTCACATACATTAATTTATTTGATCCTTGCAATAACTGCCACTGAATTTTGACTTACACGTCAACTGGTCTCACTACGATCCAGACTAAAACATAAAGCATATTTCCATCTTTAATTCCATTTGTCCAGCCTCTCCATTTCCCAGCTCATTTTTTGAGCCATGCTGCACAAGTCAACCTGTGGTTGGCTTCCCTTCCATCAGCTGCACAGCTCTGAACCCTTCAACTGCGAACCACAGGCAGGGTTGCTTAGTTTAGGACATAGGAGCGAAGCGAGCTATGCCTATGAGTGGGACAGCTTCTTCCTAAGGAGTTGTAGGAGGGGCAGATCATACTGACATCTCTAGTACCAGGGGAAGAAGCAGGGTTTCCCATGTCTAAGGAATCTGCCTATGATCTGGGAAGCCTTCTCTGGCTGTTCACATGTGAATGGTGTGTGTTGGAACCCACTCACATCTGGGCTGAGAGGTGCATGAATGTAATAAGTGAACAGCCCTCAGAGAGTCTATGCCAAAGCCTGCCCATTATGGAGGTTAGAACAAAGGGTCACTTACATACTGGGGAATGGAGGGGCCACAAAAGATTCACTTCTCTCAAGATTTGCCTCCTACTAGGTCTTACATCCACCATTAGGAGTTCCTTTGGCTAATGCAGGTGCTAAGGACAGCCCGTTTGTGTCTGCTCTCCCTGCTCTGCCCTCCCCATCCCGCTTTCCAGAAACATCGAATTTCTTGGCTCCTGCCATGCACTGTGCTCCCTTTTATTCACTCAGAACCACTCTCTCCTCTGAGGCCCCTCCTGTGCTTGACTAAGTGCCCACTCTTCAGGTCTCAGAAGATATTGTCTCTGGGAAGCCCTCTTGACTCCACAAGTCTGGGTCCACTAGTTGTATACTCTGGCCAATGTCCCTCATCAGAGATCTTATCACACTGTCTGTATTTCATGTTTCCTGTTCACTCTTGACTTCAGGTCCGTGAGGTCAGGGTCCATATCTTCCTGGTTATTGTTATCCACTCAAATTTAACACAGTGTCTGATACAGGTTAGGTGCCAATAAATATTTGTTTAAATGAATCAAGTTAAAATAAAATTGTGTTACTTTCAAGGGGTAACTCATTGATTATTGTTAGTTTACAGACTCAGTTGACTTCATAGAGTTCCAGTAAGGCCCCTGAGACATGGTTCATAGGTCAAATAAATTTGGATTGATAAGAGGAGCAGGAGATTACCTAGAAAAGTTCAAACTGGAGAAGATAAAGCCTAGAGAAGGACACCCTGGGTCTGTAAAATGGGGAGGAGGAGGGCACCTAGAGACAAGGGTTGATGCCAAACAATTCTGCCCCCGTCTAAATTAGTTCCAGTTCTCACAGGCTCCTTCTAGGAGTTGTACAACTACTGAAGCAACCTCTGTTGGTGGGTTGGCTCTGTTGGTGGAAGACATCACATGACGGAAACTAGATCGGGGTACAGAACCAGGATTGGGACTCATTCTACATGCAAAGCCTGTAAAAGAAATGAGTGACAGTCTCTGGTGGGCAGGCTCCCATTTCCATTTTCCTAGTAGACAATTCATCTGCAGCGTAAAGACACTGACTACTTGACGGACAGCCAGGTCTCAGAAAACTTTTCTCTTTTTCTCTAGCCAGGAAGTACCCATTTATTAACCAAATAAAACAGAAAAGAATGTCTTTCAGGGAAAATATGTGGGAATACTATAGCAAGGAAACTCAGTTCTTCATAAGACACACCATACTTTGAAACACAGAGAAATGTTTGATGAAACATAACCACTCCCTTGTCTTAAACTCAGTTGTACATCCTTGTTTTACCAAGCTTTTCTACAGGTTGTATAAGTGGTGGCTTAAACTTTTAAAGTTTGACCTACATTGATGATTTAATCTTTTAAAAAATTTGTCCTAATAAGAGACTACTTCTGGTTCATCCAGTCTTACAATTATATTATTGTAAAATTTATTTGAAGAAGCATAATTTAATGGCCACTTATGACAGATTTGGTGCTGTATGTCATTCATCCTTTTAAAAATGTTTTTATTAATAATGTTCTTGCAGAATGTGATCAAGTAGAAAGGGGAGGGGAATAAATATGGAAAGGAAACAAGACAGAGATAAAAACTAAGGGGGGAGAAATGAAAAGGAGGAGGAAAATGTTCCTGACTTTTCTCTCTCCTCCCCAAGGAAGAGGGTTTGCAGTTGCATCCTGATACTCAAGGGAAACTGTCCCATCTCTCCCAGAGATGATCTTCCACTCCAAATTCTACAAATTTAAGATTTTAAGATTAAAAAACAAAATTTAACTAGATTCCCCAGAAATATATTCAGCAGTTTAAAGTTGGAATGGGGAAAAAATGTATTTCTAAGAGAACTGCCTCAGTAACTGATCTTAAAGAATATAATTTTGTTTTTTAAATCTCATTTTACTGATGGACTAGAAAGGGAAAATAACTGTAACCCTAGAGAACAGGATTTTCATCACTTCCACATTTTAGAATGTTGCAGAAACAATTAGAAAAAGAGAGGTGAGAGAAAGACATATCAATAAAGAAAATTCTTTTAGCTTGGGAAAAAGTCTTTATGTACAAGAGAGTTGAAATCCAGGTACTGGGGGTACCTTGCAGGTACTGGGGGAGGGTGTCCTTTGAATCTACATTTTGGCAAGCATGACTGGAGCCCCTGAGGATGAGAATTCAGACTTTGGTTCAGGCTGTCTCTTGTAAAAGGTATTTAGAGAAGGTACCATTAGCATTCCCTGAACCATGTTCACCCAGAAACAAGTAATTGAAGGGATTCATAGCCCTCCACCTTCTCCTCTTTAGAATTAGCAGGCAGGTCTCTGAATAGGAGAGAAGACAGAGTCTGACTTCAATAATGGATTCCGAGAATAGCTGAACAGCGTGGGTCTGCTGACAGCTCCCCCCTTCCCTGGTAGATTGCTTCTGAAAAGGACAAGGGGAGAGAAAGTCAGAAATACACTTGTGTGTGCCACAGAGAGGTGTGGAATCGGATACAGCTCATGAAGAATTGCTTTCCACCCGAAGTATATTATCATGCAACCTCTGCTTCATTGGAGGAAGCAATTGCACATAAAGATGGATGTTAGTGATCTGATTTCGAGTGCAAAGTGGTACTGTACCTGTGGGGTCACGTGGGAGAGTAAGACTTGGGGAGGATATTGCGCAGAGACAATAAAAGGAAAAGAGCTGTTAGATTTTATCTGGAAGTTATCTTTTATCTAACTTTGTAACTTTCACCTGCATTGATGCCATGTTTCCTGTAGAAATTAAGAACATATTTTATTGGGGTCAGGCAAATTTGGGATGTTATCCCACCTCTACGTCTTACAGGGTGTATGACTTGGGGTAAAGTTATTACTTAACTTCTCAGAGACTCAGCTTAAAACAGAAATACTAATATTACCTGCTTTGCTGGGCTATTGTGAAGATTAAATAATGCCTGTGACATCAATAGCCCTAAATATGGCTTTCCCTAAACCCTGCAGAAACTCTGACACTACAACTGCTGTGGTGGCTGCTGCTCTGTGCCTGAGGGCCCTTCTTATGTGTGGAGGAGAAGAAACACACATACAAGGTGGGATGTCAGCACCAGTATAGTGTACTCAATGCGTGTCTGTCTATAATGAAAATGAAAACATACAGTGAATTAAGGAAAGAATCTAAGCATTGATGCTGTTTACAAAGGCCAGGAAACTAAAGCGATTAAAGCAAAAACCCTGGGAAATATTGGCTACGTTTTGTGAAAGTAAAAGAAATGGTGTTAGTCAGCCAGCAGCCATTTCTAACCAGTCATATGCCCCACCAATCCCCAGAGCAGGGCAGTGATGTTTCTGCATATCATTAATACATGGCACATTCATTTTGTTGTAAGTTTAATGTGACTACTGCACTAAATTCTGTTATTAATACTCAGCCTTCTGCTGCTCGTGCAGCATGGCCAGCTGTTCATGATTTTTAAAAACGAAGGGACATGTTTGTTCTATATCCACCCAGCAGGAAGGAACATGATATCTCCCAGAGCTGGGAGGAGAATGGGCTCCTGTAGGGTAAAGTGAAGCAGGTGCAGTGGGAGCTGGTGTGGGAATGAGATGTGACCCCTACCATCCACTTCCCACCAATATAAGGGGTCTGTCCCAGAATATCCCCAGATGCATTTCACAGTATCCAGTCAGAACAAAAAATCCTCTCCAGGTCCTTCAACAAAGGGAACTGAATACAAGAATTGGTTACAAAGGTGATGAAAAGTTGAGAAGGCAAACGGGCGACTGTGATAAAACTTGCAATAGCAGCATCAAGAAACCACTGTGACCCTGAAGCCTACAGTGACAATAGGCAGGGGTGATGTTCCCAGAGTCCAGTAGCAGGCTACCTACAGGAAACAGAACTGCAGGTGAGGGTGGCATTTGAGAGCTTAAGAGAGAGGTACTCCTGGCAGGAGTTGGAGCTGTGAGGGAGATGCAGCTGCTGCCAGCTCTGGAGACCCACCCAGGGAAGAGGGAAACGGAAAGAATACTCTCACTTTCCCCCTCCTTCCACCTTCCAGATTTCTCCAGTGCCTCTCATTGGCCAAAACTACCTGGAAGCCAGTTGCATGGGAGTGTGGGAAACGTCGTTTCCTACAATATTGAGCAGAACAGGCCCAAAGGAGAGAAGGAACTAACTAAGAGCAAACAGGCCAGCAGCGCACCAGGTTCTACTGAACTGACCAGCGGCCGGATGTGAGTTAAGCTGAAATCCCTCCAGGGGAAGACCCCCAGAGAACAGTCAACCTGGGCACCCTCCACACCCCTCAGGGTGAGAAAGCTGGAAGGCACCTCTGGGCAAAGATGAGGAGCTTCAGCTGTGGAGACATCATCTCCCTGCTCACTGTTCTCTGTTGCCTCCTGTCTGGAAACAACTATATGTTAATTGGTGGTTAGCAGAGTTTAAAAAGGTAATAATATATGAATATAATGCAGTCTAATTTCCTTATCTGTTAACTAATAGTCTTTTGTTTTGGATTATCCATCTGAACCTTTTCCTCATCATTCTGGATAATTGAAAGTTGCATCTTATTGTTCTCAGAATAATTAACTTTTTGCATTTTTGACTCCATGAATAATCCAGCTTTATAATAAGAAGATGTTAAATTTGTGATGATCTTTACTGCTTATGGCCCACATTCACATACTTTATCCCGTTTTCTTTTTTTTTTTTTTTTTTTGCGGTACGCGGGCCTCTCACTGCTGTGGCCCCTCCCACTGCGGAGCACAGGCTCCCGACGCGCAGGCCCAGTGGCCACGGCTCACGGGCCCAGCCGCTCCGCGGCATGTGGCATCCTCCCGGACCGGGGCACGAACCCGTGTCCCCTGCATTGGCAGGCGGACTCTCAACCACTGAGCCACCAGGGAAGCCCTATCCCATTTTCTTTTATGCCCTGATAGTCTGAAGTGAAGAGGAAAGAACTAGTATTTATTGAAAATATATGATATGCCAGGCACTGTGCCAGCAACATTACAAAAATCAATTCGGTTACATTACAACAACCCAATGAGTCAGATATTTTTATCCCCATTTTACAGATGAGGAAACTCACTTGAAGAGAATGAACTGTCCTGTTCAAGATTATATAGCCAAGTCCAGAGACCCTACCATGCCGAAAATTTACACCACACACACTTCTTGTTATAGATATGATATATATGCACATTACAAATTTTATATATAATATACATTTATATGTAAACTTTGCTCCATAAATGCTGTGATTTTTACAAAAGCCTTATTTACAATTTGTTTATTTAGAAAACCTTAATATCAGAACCGTTCATTTGAGGCCACATGTGCTGCTTAGGAATCAGAGGTGAAAACAAGGCCTCAGTACACAGCAATCAGACTGGCTCCAGTTTTGCATATTCAAAGTTAAGTCCACTCTGAGCCTCATTTACCTCATATAGAATGGGGATAATATATATTGACTTGAATAAACAGCAATAATATATATAAAAAGTTAATAAAAGTGCCTGCTGTGTATAAAGCTAGATGATGGGGCTTCCCTGGTGGTGCAGTGGTTAAGCATCTGCTTGCCAATGCAGGGGACACTGGTTCGAGCCCTGGTCTGGGAAGATCCCACATGCCACAGAGCAACTAAGCCCGTGAGCCACAACTGCTGAGCCTGCGCGTCTGGAGCCCGTGCTCCACAACGGGAGAGGCCGTGACAGTGAGAGGCCCGTGCACTGTGATGAACAGTGGCCTCCGCTCGCTGCAACTGGAGAAAGCCCTCGCACAGAAACGAAGACCCAACACAGCCAAAAATAAATAAATAAATTTATTTTTTAAAAAAAGCTAGATGATGAAAGTTGTTACTGTGCTAGCATGTCTCCCCACACAATTGCTGAGCACAGCTGGTGCCCATCCCTGAGCTAAGTGTGAGTCAACCTTGCATTCTACTAGTGACAGGACGCTGAACTGTCCTCGAAATGCGTCCAAGGCCATGGATGTTCTTCGTGCTCACAAACATCTTGCCCAATGTTTTCCTTCTTGCTTAACAGAGACTAGCCCAGGAAAAAATTCTTACTAGGATCATTTTCTAAATTAGCCTGGCAGTGGGCACATGTACAAACATGTGTAGGTGCATAAACAATCCTACTCTAAGAGAACTCTGCGATATCTGGATACAAATAATAAAAAATAGTAAAAGCACCATAAAAAGCAAGCATTGTTAAATGTCCTAAGAGCACATTTTAGAGCCCCATCCTCCTGCCCAATCAAATGGTCTTCAGAAGGAAGCTCTTCAACAGGGTTAGTTTATTTTTATTTTTAAAAATTTTTTAATTTTTAAATATACTCTAGTTTTTTGTTTGTTTGTTTTTGGCCACAGTGGGTCTTCGTTGCTACGCATGGACTTTCTCTAATTGTGGCGAGTGGGGGCTACTCTTCGTTGTGGTGCACGGGCTTCTCATTGCAGGGGCTTCTCATGTTGCGGAGCACGGGCTCTAAGTGCGCAGGCTTCAGTAGTTGCAGCACAGAGGCTTAGTTGCTCTGCAGCATGTGGGATCTTCCCAGACCAGGGGTCACACCCGTGTCCCCTGCATTGGCAGGTGGATTCTTAACCATTGCGCCACCAGGCAAGTCCCCAGGATTAGTTTATATCTATCTACAGTCAGGCATTCAAGGCCTTCCAACTCTAGGAAACAAGCTGGACTTCTCTAGAGAAGGTGTTAAACATTTACTTGAAACTCATGCAGGAAATGGCCACAGTGATACAGACAAGGATTTCAGAGAAATGAATTTAAATTATATGAAATGTGGCCAGAATTTTGGAAACTCCACACACTCTCTAAATAAAAATGTAGATGGATTTAGAAGAAAATATGAATAAAAACTAGAGGAAAATGTGGATCAAGGTAATCAGCACACAATATATCATCAAGGTTCTGTCTGGAGATAAAAACAGGCTGGTTGGGCTTCCCTGGTGGTGCAGTGATGAGAATCCGCCTGCCGATGCAGGGGACACGGGTTCGTGCCCCGGTCCGGGAAGACCCTCATGCCGCGGAGCGGCTAGGCCCGTGAGCCATGGCCGCTGAGCCTGCGCGTCCAGAGCCTGTGCTCCACAACGGGAGAGGCCACAGCAGTGAGAGGCCCGTGTACCGCAAAAAAAAAAACAAAACAGGCTGGTATTTAACAGAAAGAATTTAATATAAGGAACTATTAACTAAATAACTGAACATGCAAAAAGAGAATGCTAAGATAGCAAGGCAGTAGCAACTGCAGGAAGCAACTACCGCCCCCGAGGCTGGAGGAAAAAAAGAAAGAGGCTGAACTTGTCAACACTTAGATGCTTGGAAGATGCCCTGAGAAGGAAGCAATAGTAATGATGCTGGGGTCTCCAACCTTGGAGAAAGGGCCCCTGGGGCTGGGCCAGAGTTCCTGGGAGAACTCATGAGGCTGGTTCTGTGAGTGATGGGAAGATGGCAAAATGAATTCAAATTCTGCTCAGAATGAACAATGCTGTCCGCTGAAGAAAGACGCTGGGGGGACACTGACAAGACTGAAAATAAGTAGGGAGTCAACAGGGAATAAAGACAGGAGGGCCTTCCTCCCTCTCCAGCCTTGCAGCTCCCTCTAATGCCTCATGGAAGCCAGCTGGGGTGGGGCCTCATGGAAGTCGGCTGGCAACGGAGAAACAGTCTCAACATTGCAAAGAGGAGTGTCAATGAGATAATACGTTAAACACTGGTGCACACTGTATTGTTAATCACTTACTATTATAAGGTTGATAATAAACATTATATTTTGGGAGTATACCCCAAAGAGTGGAAAGCAGGGGCTCAAAGAGATATTTGTACACCCATGTTGACAGCAGCATTATTCCAAAAGGTGGAAGCAACCCAAATGTTAATGGGCAGGTTAATGGATAAACAAAATGTGGTCTATACATACAGTGACATATCATTCAGCCTTAAAAAGGAAGGAAATTCTGACACATGCTACAATATGGGTGAGCCTTGAGAACATGATGCTAAGGGAAATGAGACAATCACAAAAGGACAAGTACTGTATGTTTCCACTTACATGAGGTACCTACAGTAGGCAAATTCATAGAGACTGGTGGTGCCAGAGGCTGGGAGGAGTGGGAAACAGGAGTTGTTGTTTAGTGGGTACTGAGTTTCAGAGAGTTCTGTAGACGGATGGTGGTGACTGTTACACTACAATGTGCATTTACTTAACGCCACTGAACTGCATACTTAAAAATGGTTAAGACAGAAAATTTTATATTATGTGAACTTTACGATAAATTTTTTTTAAAAAAGAATAGACACACATAAAAAGACAGTGAGAGGGCCTCCCTGGTGGCGCAATGGTTGAGAGTCCGCCTGCCGATGCAGGGGATACGGGTTCGTGCCCCCATCTGGGAGGATCCCATATGCCACGGAGCGGCTGGGCCCGTGAGCCATGGCCGCTGGGCCTGCGCGTCTGGAGCCTGTGCTCCGCAACGGGAGAGGCCACAACAGTGAGAGGCCCGCATACCGCAAAAAAAAAAAAAAAAAAAAAAGATAGTGAGATAGCAATTTATCTATGAATTTTACTGATCATTAAAGGAGTATCATTTTTCATAATTACAAAACATCATGTGAACCTCTGAAGAGGTTCACAATCTGGTGATGGAGGAGCTGAACTAAGTAATCAATTAACTAATAATTTTTTAAAAATTTATCCCCAAAACTAAAGCAATTCTTTTTCTCTATCTCCTTCCCCCGACCAAATATCAATATTTTATTTTCAAAAGTTTATATATCCTTCAAGGTCATTTTCAAACGAGACCTCATGCCCTGTTCAACAACCAGAAAGCTATTTCCTTCTAAGCCCAATTGTGTGTTGTATTTCTCTTACGACTTTCATTGTATGTGGCCTACATACACTATGCTCACTAGATTTGAAGCTTAATGGTAAGGTCTATGTTTCATCTCTCTTGTCTCTCACAGCGCGCAGTGCAATAGAAGTTCTCACAAATACTTTTGAATTGAAGTTGTAGCATCACCTAAACTACATAAAAATTCAAAATTTGGGTTGCAAATAGTGACCAACTGTCCAAGACTGCCCATAGCTGAGGCATGCAGGGATTTCAGTACTGAACTGGACCATCCTTAGAAAACCAGGACAGGCAATTACCCTAGGAGTCAAATTTAGTATCCTGAAACAAAATGGGTGCTTTGTTTTGTAAAGTTACTATATAAATTTGGCAAAATACACTTCTCAAAAACAAAATATGCATGAATATCAGAGTAAAATAACAAGACACAATTATACGTAAATCATCTTTCTAATCAGAAATCCATTTCTGATATAGTAACAATTATTAATATACAAATTTTGATAAATTTCCTTTCATAACTATGAAAATCAGCTTTTTTTCCTATTTTGGTGGGAAAGAAATAAATCCATACTAAAGGTTCTAATCAAAAATTCCTGCATCTTACATCAGAACCATCGCAGGTATTAAGAGTCTTGAATGTTCCAATTAAAACCATGAAGCATTTGCCCTACAATATGCAGCCTCATCCCCCCCAGGCATCAATATGAAATTGAAACTGGATGCTAGGAGCCAGGATACTTTGATCTAATGTCATCTGCAGTAGGACCATATCATAATGTGGTCATAACATGCTGATCGCATCTGAGCCTCTAGCAAAGCATTGTCAGGAGATGCTAATGACCACTTTATACTACACTTGGAGTTGCTCCATCTAAAGCTCTTTGTGCCATCTCAGACCAAGCCAGCATGACTACCACCCCACTGCTCTGTGACACACAATAAGTCAGGAGAAAAAACACCAGAATCCATTTATCGTTCAGCTGTTCACTCAAACACATTTACTGGGAGCCTAACTAAGGGTGACCGTCATTCTGTTAAGTGCTGTGAATACAAAGAGGAATAAGACCATTTCCAAGGGGGTTACAAAC
Source organism: Hyperoodon ampullatus (assembly GCF_949752795.1). Lineage (NCBI taxonomy): Eukaryota > Metazoa > Chordata > Mammalia > Artiodactyla > Ziphiidae > Hyperoodon > Hyperoodon ampullatus. The sequence continues at coordinate 68,059,686 of NC_136929.1, forward strand.
CAACTGGGAAATAAACAAAGTGCTGTGGGAGTACAGGTTGGAGGGCAATTTGTTTTGCTGGGGAAGTCAAGGGAAGCGTCAGTGAGGAGGGGACATTGGTGCTGAGGTCTGGGGAATTCAGCAGTTAAAAGTGAAGGAATGGAAAGGAAGGGAGGAACATTCTGGAAAAGTGAGTGTGGGATATGCCCTGTGTATAGTATCCTCAGACTGCTGTAACAAGTACCTCAAACTGGGGGGCTTAAACAACTGAAATTGCCTCGCAGTTCTGGAGGCCAGAGGTCTGAAATCGAGGTGTTGGCAGGATTGGTTCTTTCTAGGGGCTGTGAGGGAGAATCTGTTCCACACCTCTCTTCTAATATCCAGTGATGTGCTGAAATTGTTGCTGGTTCTTGTCCTGTAAAACATCATCCCAATCTCTTCCTTCATTTTCACACGACATTCTCCCTGTTTGCACTTGTGTCTAAATTTCCTATTTAAAAAAGGATACCACTCATTTCAGGGCTTAGGGCCCCCCGACTCCAGTAAGACCTCATCTTAATGTAACCACTTACATCTGCAATGACCCTATTTTCAAATAAGGTCACATTCTGAGGTACTGGGGGGTTAGGACTTCAACATATAAATTTTGGGGAGGACACAATTCAACCCATAATATCCTGGAAAAGGAGTCAGATATATTAGCACAAAGGGGGAGCTTTTTTTTTTTTTTTTTTTTTTTTGCGTTACGCGGGCCTCTCACTGTTGCGGCCTCTCCCGCTGCGGAGTACAGGCTCCGGACGCGCAGGCTCAGAGGCCATGGCTCACGGGCACAGCCGCTCCGCAGCATGTGGGATCCTGCTGGACCGGGGCACGAACCTGCGTCCCCTGCATCGGCAGGCGGACTCTCAACCACTGCGCCACCAAGGAAGCCCAAGGGGGAGCGTTTTTAAGATAAGAGTGTCTGTAATTTTTAAAATGGTAGGAGAGGAGGGTGGAGGCTGGGATTTGAAGAGATTCTAGAGCGATGTTTAAGGGTGAAGAAAGTTGAAATATATGCTCAGGTGTTCTGGGAAACACAATTGATAAAAAGATTTGTGGGGCTTCCCTTGTGGCACAGTGGTTGAGAGTCCGCCTGCCGATGCAGGGGACACGGGTTCGTGCCCTGGTCCAGGAAGATCCCACATGCCGCGGAGCGGCTGGGCCCGTGAGCCATGGCCGCTGAACCTGCGCGTCCGGAGCCTGTGCTCCGCAACGGGAGGGGCCGCAACAGTGAGAGGCCCGCGCACCGCAAAAAAAAAAAAAATTTGTGATTGTAAACTAGGTGAAATGTTGCATTAAATAAACTTTAACAGGACTCTTTATGACAGACCTTCTCGGAGACTGTAACTCGGTAATGCGCTCTTTAAAATCTACAAAGTTGAGGGTATGCAGTGCTTCCTAAACTTATTTCACTGCAGAGGCAATTTTTTTTCAATGATCTTCCACTAAAAAATAATAATTTGGAGATGTGGGCACAGTCACTGCATAGACTTCCCAGCTGGCTTCCTTACATCACTGAGTTCCAATTTCCTTCTCTGTGGAGCTGGGATCATCACTGTGTTTTTATAAGTTCAGTCCCTGTGAAGGGAAGGCAGAGCACATGGAGGTGACTCCTAAACATTAAACCACTAGACACATGGGAATAATTGGAGGCCTTTCGAGCAGGAGTGGGGAGGTTTGTGCATTTGTTAGAAATAAGATAAGGGAGCAGACAGCAATTATTTGGGGGAAATAAAAATCCCTGAGGAGTACAAATCCGCATACAGACACCCAGTCAGCATCGAAAGGAAGGCCCCTTGCCGGGGCTGCTCATGCGCTTCCCACCATTGCTCCCTGGTCCTAGTTCATTCATTCAACTAATATTCATTAAGCCCATTATTATGTCCTGAGTTCACTGCTCAGCATTCTTCAAGGCACACTTCATAGACTACTTGAATTTAATCTGGCCTCTCCTTCCTCTGATCTCCTCGACACACAGCTTGGCACCTGAATATGCATTCGCTTAAATGATTACCTCTTTGTTTCCTTTTCTTTGGATGTACCTCCTAAATGAGACTGTAAATCTTCCCTAAGCAATTACAAATAATAACCCATGGATTTCCAACTTCAAGATGCACAGTGCCAAGTGCATTGAAGGTACTTAATAAGTATGCAATGCATCAAAGAAAATTTTGCATCTGGGACAAGAAGACCTCTGCAACATCTAGTTAACTTATTGTAGTGTTACAAAGACACTGGCAACTAAACACAAAGTGTGGAGAACTACCTGGAAATATGTTACATATTTTTCATGAGTGTCCATAGTAATAATCAGTAAATGATTCCTAAGTGTTCATATATGCAAGGGAGCCACTATGTATAAGGCACACTTTGATTCAAAGGAGCTGAGCTTTGCCTCTAACCAGCACAGGGCTGTCACAGACAATAAAAAAGTGATGAACAGATAATGTGAAATGAGCAGACAACACCTTCTATTTATGTATAAAAATGATGGTTGAAATATATGAGAAACTGGGAGCTGATTTATTTAGACAAATGACTTCCCATTTCATTTTGCTATTAGGCCCTTTTCGAACGATTCTTAAAATTACTTAAGGAAGTTCAGATGGAAAGTTTATTTCTGCTTGAAGGTCATTTATAAATTACAGAAGATACTGACTTGTTAAGTTAAAAAACACCAAATCTCTTTGGGCAATGTGCCGTGAAGATCAAATTGGCACTTGCAAATTTCCAGTGTTACACTAGTCAATGTGTTTTGTTAATTTGTCAGGTTGATACACTGCATTAAGGTTGAGAACAGTTTCTTTGGGAGGACATTTCTTTTCACCAACTTAAAAAAATGACTCTAGTCTATTCAGATAATATTTTGTCAAGAATTATCTTATAAAAATACTGAGCTTTAGTTCTGTGATTTAATAAGCCATCCTCATATGTTATCATTGAAGATAAAATAATTATTAAATCAAAATATGCAGCTGATAAGAATTTTCTTCAAAAGCCTTACAGATCTACAAATGAATCAAAGGAGAAGAAAACAATCAAATAATGATCAGGTTCCTGGATCATTCCTAGCTGCCTTGTTCAATCATTCAAGTTTGCCCTCAAAACATCCCAACCCTATTTCCAGCACTTCCACCACTCAATATTGAAAGTTATTCTTTTTTATTTCCAGCTTCACTGAAGAATACTTGAAAAATATAACTGTTTACATGTAAAGTGTGCAACGTAATGATTTGATATACATATACATTCTGAAATGATTACCAAAAAGTTATTCTCAGTAATGATTTCCTTCCAACCAAGCTTAGCAGTATTTTCAATCTCTCCAGCACCTAGAACTCCATATATCTACTTCTTTTCAAACTATTTTTCAATTCAGGAAATGTAAAAAACTATAAGAAAACTGATAAAAACAAGGTCTCTATGAGGTATAGCAGCATCAGCATGGTAGAAAGAACACAGACCTCAGAATCAAAGCTCTGATTCAAAGCTAAGGTCAACTGTTTACTGGCTGTGTCAACTCACTTAACTTTTTGGAACTTACTTTCTCCATTAAAGGATATTAACATCTCAGAGCTCCCAGGTTCAAAACAGATTTTCAGTTCTTGTTTAATGAGTGAATGGATGAATGATCTCACAGTATCCCCTCTCTCTCATATTATGCTTTGGTCTCCCTCTTTTCCTTTTCCTATTTCATATTTCTTCCTTCATACTACTTCCTACTTCCTTTATACTATTTCCTACTTCCTTTCTTTCCTACTCCCAATTATGCAAGAAGTTTCTTTCCCCGTGACCTTTCACTTAAAATCACTTTTCAGTTTCTTCATTTGCTCCACACAATCCAGTTTCATGTCCCCTTTTCCCACACCAGCTCTCGTGCTTGGAAAAGCTTCCCACCTCACACTCCCAAAGCCAGTTTTCTCCTTTCATTTAAAACCTGACAAATATCACCCCCTTTGCCTATTACACGCACTCAGTAAATAATAAACGATTAAAGTGGTGATGATGATCCACAAAGAACATATAATCTGAGCAATAAAATTTGGCAAAGAAAAGATAGTAACTGCAACCCACTTAGCAACAGGTGTGATTCCTCTAACCAGCCATTAACACATTTGCACTGCCATAATTACTGCTCAGGTAAATACTATATTGCCATAGAAACATTGTTTCCAAATTACATATTTATAGATTTTATTGGTGGATATGTTGACTATAAAGTAGTTTTCCACATGTTGTGAGCTTTGACAATGAAGGGTGATAGGAATCATATCCATCTCTAAAGTTGCCCCAGGTTGAAGGGTTTCAAGGTGCAACAAGAAATCCTCCCACCTTCTGTATTTCAAGGTGAGCAGAGCTGGCATTCCCCTGGATGCACACATTTAAAAGTAAAGGAACTGGCTAAATAAAGATCACGTTGGACTAAAGTAAGAGTCAAAATATAACCAAATCGGGATGAGCCTGGCTGCATCTGTAAAATGGGAATGATAATAATATTGCTCTTAGAAGATTTTTATTTGCTCCAATGAGACGTAACAAATAAAAACACCTGTAAACTATAAAGTGTTAAGTAAATATCAATCCTAGTTTTTATTCAACATCAGCACAGACTGTCCTCACCTATTGGGAGGAATTCAGTTTTGAGAGTTCTCTTGGTCCCTCTTTAACCACTTTGAAATATTCTTCCTTTCCTGTATATTTACGGACAAGCACAGTCAGCATCCTCAAGGTTTAACCTCAGTTCCAGACCCTATGAAGAAACAGTCCCTGCTAGCAGATGAGATTTTCTCTGGCTACCTTGTGGACTTTTCCTACCTCTAACCTATAAGGAAAAAATATCAAATAAAAATCTTTGGAATTCACATTTTTCGTTTCTATTGATGAAAATCAAAATGACCATGAGAAACTACTGAATTCAAGAAAAGCGATATAAACTCACACCTTTGACCAGCACAGAGGAAGAAAAAGTCAAGGTTTAAACTGAACACTTTCTCCTTAAAAACGATAGATAAAAGAAGGAACCCTTTTTTTAAATAAATAAGGAGACAAACCTCTTTTAATGACAAGACCAAGTGGCTAAGTTCTGATTCAAGTAATAACAATTCCTGTTTGCCTCCCCTTTATAACCACAAAGTATTTCCTAGTACTTGATTGCAGCTGATCTTCATTACCACACTATGGAGTAATCAGAAGTGAGGAGTGACGAGACAAGGTGTTTTTAATATTTCCTGATTTATTATCCCTTACCTATAGACAGGTTTATTTTTCTGCACTTCTTCCACTGTTAACGCTAATCACAAGGCTTATTGCCCCCAAAGAAGAGAAGTGAATGAACCACTTAGAGGTAAGAAGTTCACAAGGCTGGAAAACGAGGCTGTAACACAGGGAGGAAGGTCTTCTCAGACCGACTGTTCAAGGGAGAGAAGAGGTTTGCAAGCCACAAATGAAGGGAGAAGTATAACCAGGGGCTTGGGAAAGTAGGACATCAACCTCCCTGTACCTGATCCTCACAGTGAAAGTGGAGGAAAAGAAAAGAAGCCCAGACAGTACAAAGGAGCAACGAAAGTAAAGGGGACCTTTTCTCACTTCCTGTTCAGAAACTGCTTAGCAGGGTGCCCTCAAGCTAACATGGCAGACATGACAGAAAAAAACAGTGGTGTGGCATGTTTCGGCAAGAGAGGGCAGGAGAAGGTCTCTACATCCTTTCTAGCTTTTATGTGACAGACACACATGCTAGGGATTGTGGGGAGGTAGCCAAGAGTTGGGAGCCAAACTGAAGCAAGGGGTGAGGGAGCCCACAGCAGAGACTGTGGGGCACGCTGCCTAGGCAGGCACTAGACACGGCAGTCCACTGAGACTCCAAAGATCTGCACACCAGAGGGCCAAGGTGAGACCGACTCAGCTGAGCCCTCACTATACCAAGTGCATAGATCTCCAGGTACACCAGCCACAGGCAGAGGCAGAGAGGAAAAGAGCAATGTCCAGAGACGTCCAACGTGTCTCAGCAGGAGGGCAGTACGTGCCCAGCAGAAAGGATGGGACGAGATTGGTCCCTCCTCACTGACACTATGGGAACTGTGGAAATAAGCAAAGGCTAACTAAATGAGAAAAGCAAGTGCTATTTGTTCAGACCCTGCTATAGCAAGAGAGTCGGCCACCCACCGTCACGGGCATTTTGACAGAGACTCGACACCTGGCAAAGAAGTAGGAAAGCTTTATAGTGGAAGAAAGGGAAGGCTTCGGGTGTGCCCTGATTGGAGGCTGTTGGCCTGGGGGAGTTGTAAGGGGACTGACTGAAGTGGGGTATCCTTTGTGGTTGGTTAGGTGCATACCTGGCTTTCTCTAGTTGACCCTAAATTTGAAGCGGGGACAAAAATTAAGGAAGGTGTCAGTTACTAATCAAGTCCTGGCCATTTGGATGGGTGGTTAACAGAAAATATTATTTAGTTTCTTGGATTGTCAACAGAAAGAACAACTAGGCTTCCTGCAGGTCTGACTTAGAGCAGGCTGACTTCCTGAGCTGTTTATTGCAGATAACGGGTTGGTTTCCTGGGCAGGTTGCTGCAGGTTGTGGGTCAGAGTTCTATTTTTTTTTTTTTTTTTGCCGTACGCGGGCCTCTCACTGCTGTGGCCTCTTCCGTTGCGGAGAGCAGGCTCCGGACGCGCAGGCTCAGCGGCCATGGCTCACGGGCCCAGCCGCTCCGCGGCATGTGGGATCTTCCCGGACCGGAGCACAAACCCGTGTCCCCTGCACCGGCAGGCAGACTCTCAGCCACTGCGCCACCAGGGAAGCCCCAGAGTTCTATTTTTATTACATGGTCTTGCCTTTGACTGTTTCTACAGTCAGTCGCTCAGAGCACGCAAATGTCCCCTGTCACCTAGGTCATACCTTATAAAGAAGAGAGGGGAGGGAAAACTCAAAAGAAGAGGAACAGAGGAACAGCTCTCTTGGAGGATTCGAACTTTGGATGGATTGAATATTTATCCAAAAGAGACTGAGTTAGCTGGAAAGAGAGTTTTATAGCCTGGAAGAGATGAATTTATCACTAATGAGAAAGCTTAGGATTTTGGGGGTGTTGTTTTTTGTTGTTGTTTTTATATTTTTGCTAGCAACAAGATTGGAGGATACAGAGCAAGATAAAATTAGATTTGGAAAACAGAGTTCCTACATTTTTTGCACTCCCAATATGTGGTGTGCAAATTTTGACCCTGTTGCTGGTATTTTTGCACACAGTTTACAAATGAGGAATCTAACACTGAGAAAATTTCAAAGTAATAATGAATAGCAAAACCATATATTTCAAGGTGCCACTTTCTTGGAAACTAGTAGGCTCTGCCGGGGATACTTGGATGGAGAAAGTAGCAGCTCTGCTTATTGAGTGCCAAATCCTGATACAGATAAACACAAAGCCAACAGACCACAGATTGAGAATGTGGAGAAAATACTTACTCATCCCTAAGGAAACTAATTTATAGATTTTCCAGGATTGTGACATTTCAGATGTTGTAGTCCATTGTTCTCACAAGTATGCACACATGGCATTCAAGCATTCCCATTTTTGACCCAGATGATATAGTCATCACACTCTGAATGTCAAGAGTAAGTTCAATGGGATTAGATGGTGTAAACTGAGCTAAAGAGTCACTCAGAAAAGCCATAATTAGAATCTGGTGCCATATCATCTGAGCAGGCTGCTCTGGGCAAGAGTTCTCTGTGACTGGAAGGCAGGAAGAAAGGCTGGTAGAGTATGTGGTGGGGGAGGAGAGGGGAAATGCAGTGTTGAGGGCTGAGAGAATTTATGAGAGAGAGAAGATAATTTGTTTTTGTTGTTAACAATATTTTTCTTCTCAAAGTTAGAAGGCTGAGGGATAATAAACAAGGAAAATCCACTAATAACTATGATGTCTTTCTGAAAATACTACTAAGAATGTGGGGTTTTTTTTAAATTCCCTGATTTTTTTTTACTTCAAGAATCAGCTGTTTGTTTAATGAACTGAGAAGCATCTTGTCCCAACTTCCCAAAACTCCCCTCTGATCTGTATCTTTCAACTTCCCATTTTATGTGTTCCAGTATTTCAGAATAATTTTATTATTTTGTGTTTTTTCATACCTCAGTCCCCTATTCCTTCTCCACATTTCCTAAATCCTAGAGCATATTCTTAGGCTTTTCATGTTTGTAAATGATCTTTCTAAATGACAAATGGCCATCTGATGATGTGGACTCTGCTTTGAAAGAGGTATAGGAATAGTTTTCTCGGGATCAAAAGTGTAACGTACATTTCCAAAGTGTTTACTTTACAAGAGTAGCATAAAGTCTAAAACAATTTATTCACATTTCAATAGCCTCCTTCTCCCCTTATTGCTATTAGGCTTTTTGTTTGCTTTCTAATTATTTTGCTTTTAAGAGTAATACTTTATTATTTTTATGGGATTATATATTCATTATTAAAAATCACAGTACACTAAAAATGTAAAGAAGAAAGTTAAAACAAAACCACCCAAATTTTACCAATACTATATTATTGAGGCATTTTTCTATTTATATACAAAATAGAAGGATAAATCAATAAAGAAATACAGATGGAAAGACTCAAATAGCTTTCTGGTCTACCTGCTAATTTTCAATTAAAAAACATGACTGTGTTTCATTAACTCTAATACACTCTTTTTCATGTTTTAGCATCTCTAAAATTCGGACATGTCTTATAATGGAAAATATCACTGTGGCCAGGCAGTAATGCTGATATGATGCCCATTGCTTGGAACTTCCTGAAATTGGCTGCTATTCCTGGTGGACTGATGGCCAAATACAGCCCTTCAAAACTCACACAGAAAGGAGGACTAGCCTTGGCTGTTGCCTAAAAAACTCCCTTTAACACCTTCAGATTAAAAAAAGACACCATGTCCCCAAATGAGTGACACACACTATCTCTGGATTGCAAGTATTATCAACTCTTTCTTTGTATCTCTGATGTTTTCCAAATTTCATACAATAAACAAGTATTATTTTGAATTTAGGAGGTAATTTAAATCTATAAAGTTTTTTTAGGGGACTCCGGGTCGATGGTATACTCAATTTTTGCCTCCCAACTACTCTCTAAATCATGAGCAGTTTCTCTATGATAAAGAAAAGTGGGTCTGAGACACAGCCTCTCCCTGAATCTCCAGGGGAAGGAACTGTGCACTGCAGTCTCAGAGGAAGGTTTTCATTGAGGTTCAGGATGAAGATTTCCTACTTTGCTGAGACCTCGGGTCATCAGGACCTACTGATCTCACTGAGAGGAGTAGCGTCTGCTTACTTTCAAGAGTTCTGGAAACAAAAAGATATTCTCCCAACGGTAGACATAGGGTTAACAGTTTTCCAGACTAGACTTTAAAAAATCCAGTAATATGCTGTTTACTGGAGACACATATAAACAAAAGATACAGAAATTATGAGTATTCGATAAATAATGGAAAAAATATACCAGGTAAATATAAACCAAAAACTAAGCTCTAAAAATGAATATGTCATGATCAAGAGGATTTATCAGCATGGCTAATCTGAGAAATGCAAAGATTGTTGAACTCCATAAAATCAGTCAGTGAAATTTACTACAACAGTGAAATAAAAGAGAAAAACCACATACGGTACCGCCTCTACAGATTCGGGAAAGGTGAATGATGGATTTTAACATCTATTTATGATTAAAAATAATTCTCTGATAGATAAGAATAGAAGGAATCTTCTTCAACTTGATAGAGGGTAGTTACCAGTAATCATTCTTAATGGAGGCATTTCAGATACATTCCTTTTTAAGCTCAGGAACAAGACAAAGATGCATTCTACCACAGAAATGGTTATGTCATGTCCAACGCAAAAGCCAAGAAGAGATGAGTTCCAGTTATGCTTATCATGGAGTAGTTGGGATCCTATATAAACAACTGTTACAGCTGGTCAAAAATATTATAAAACTCTCCAGACATAATCCTTGAGAAAAGGAAAACACACACACACACACACACACACACACAAATCCATGGAAGTCAGAAGACAGTAGGATGACATCTTTATAACACTGAAACTTTAAAAATATGTCAGCCTACAGCTCTATATTAAGTGAATATATCCTTCAAAACTGAAGCCAAAATAGAGACGTTTTCAAACCTAAAAACAAACTAGCCAACAAAAAAACTCAAAGCATCTGTTGACAGGAGGTATACACACAAGAAGTAATAAAGAGAAATTTTCAGGGTGAGGATAAATGTTACCAGATAGAAACATGGGACTGTAAGAAGGAATGAAGTGCACCTGAAAGGATAAATATGTGGGAAAATAGAAATAAATATTGACTCTTTCAAACAACAACAATAATAATATTTTGTGGGATATACAGCATATATAAAAGTAGAGTATAACAAAAATAGCACAGGGGAGGGACGGAGTAATAGAAGTTGAATTCTTGTAAGCTTCTTTTATTGTTTGAGGAAAGGTAAAGCACCTATCTAAAGTAGATTATAATGAATCAAGGATATGTATTACAATTTCAAGTGCAACCAATAAAATCATAATACAGATGATATAACCGAAGAGATAATAGAGGAGATAATGAAATAATAAAAAAATACTTGTTAAACCCAAAAGCAAGCAAGAAAGGAAGAATAAATGACACAAAACATATGAGAAAATAGAAAGCAAATATCAAGGGCTTCCCTGGTGGCATGGTGGTTAAGAACCCACCTGCCAATGCAGGGGACACGGGTTCGATCCCTGGTCCGGGAAGATCCCACATGCTGCAGAGCAACTAAGCCCGTGCACCACAACTACTGAGCCTGCACTCTAGAGCCCGCAAGCCACAACCACTGAAGCCCGCATGCCTAGAGCCCATGCTCCGCAACAAGAGAAGCCACCGCAATAAGTCCACACACCGCAACAAGAGTGGCCCCCACTCGCCACAACTAGAGAAAGCCCGCCTGCAGCAACAAAGACCCACCGCAGTCAAAAATAAATAAATTAATTAAATAAATAAAAAAGAAAGCAAATATCAACATAATAGATATAAACCCAATTATATCAGTAATTAGATCAAATGAAAATGGTACTGAAGATAAAAGAAGAGCCTGAGCATCTTCTAGTGCCAGAAAGTGAAGCAGTGCTCAAAAAACAAAAGGATGGAGGCATGGAAAAATTACAATGGCCAAAGCTAGAACAATTTGAGCTACAAAATAAAATAACATTTTTTTTTTATCATAAAGCAAGCATATTGGCTAGTCATAGTCCCTTGCCTGATAAGGAAAATCAAACTTTCAATTTTAAAGGGCCTGAGATATTAACATTCCTGTCTGAATTTTATTGTTGTACTTTTCCATTGGCTTTTTTTTTTTGGGAAACAGCTTTATTGAGATATAATTCACATACCATACAATTCATCCATTTAAAGTGTACAACTCAATGGTTTTTAGTATATTCACACATTAGTACAACAGCCACTACAATCAACTTTAGAATATATTCATCACCCCAAAAAGAAACCCTGTATCTACTAGCTGTTACTCCTTCTTACCCCTAAGCCACCCAGGCCCAGGTAACTACTTATATACTTTCTGTCTCTATAGGTTTGCCTATTGTGGACATTTCATATAAACGGAGTCGTATAATAGGTGTGGTTTTTTGTATGTCTGGTTTCTTTCACTTAGTATGATGTTTTCAAGGTTCCTCTATATCGTAGCATGTATATTAGTACCCCATTCCTTTTTATGCCTAAATACTATTCCATTCAGTATGAAATATATCAAAATACACAACAAACAAACAAAAATCTATATATTTTGTTTATCCACTCATCAGTTGATGGACATGCAGTTTGTTTCCACATTTTGGCTACTATGAATATGCTGCTGCGGACATTCATGGACAAGTGTCTGTGTGGATTTGTTGGCTTTTATCACAGGACATGGGAGGATTCAGAGCCAGACCAGAGGATCTCCTGCATTATAGCTCTTCTTTATCTCCTTTGCATATTGGCAACCTGATTTCCCTTTCGTTGTCAGGATCAATCACCCCAGCCACTAAAGTCATCATTTTTTGCCTATTTATTCAATGTTATTAAGAGCCTGAAGTGGCCAGTAGCAGTCTCAGCTTCTAGGTAAGAAAGGGAAAGATGCTGACTGATATCCACAAAACAGGTCATCTTGTCCAAGTTAGTATTAAGAGCTTTCTCTTCTGAGTTGCTTTTTGGTGAGCACTCAGGTAGGACATAATGTATCTTCTCACTTTGTGCCTATTAGGAGAGGTCAATTCACATATCTCTTCCCTAGACCTCCTTCTCACACGTTTTAATCCTTCTATGTCTCCCACAGCAAGCCAAACCATTAGGCACAGCCCATGAAAAGATGTATACTTTTACTTTTGTCCACATCTCCTTCAAGAAAAACTTAACAATTGGATGCACTGCTCAAAGTTCTAACAAATGGGAGAATTTTTCTTCACCACTGTCCTCAAGGCCATCTTTTGGGGGCTATAGTGCTGCAACCATCCATTTTTAGGTAGTACCAACAAATAATGCAGAGGCATTTGTAATTCAGATCTAAAGGTTTTCTTCTACAGTTCACTAGTCATAGGAAAGTCCTCATAGGTGTGAGTTGAAAACAGTGAAGTAGGAGTAAGTTGGATATTGCTCATGGCTTTAAGGATCTTCTTGGGTTCAATGTTATATATTTATATGACTTTCGTTCATTGACTGAGGGTTGCTGCACACGTATAATTTTGTGACTTGGTGGGTCAGACAACATTCATTCAGGATAGGCAGCTCAGGTCACGTGGGAAACTTGGTAGTCCATGGTGAAGCATTCAGGCCAGTAACAAGTCAGAAACCTGTTTCCCAAAAACGTAGCTGTCTGCAGAGGATGATGCAGCTTTGCTCCAAAATCATAAAGGTCTGCACTGTCATTCTCCTACCAGGGCCTGCCAAAGGTTCAAGCAGCACCTCTATCTTCCACAGACACCTATAGACACCATGAGTGTGTTAGTGGGCCCCCTATGAGACAAACCTGAGCCAAAATTCCATTAATCACCTCATATTCAAAATCCCCTACTTGTGGCTTAGAAATCTCTAGGAATTGGTGTCAGTTCAGAGCCAGCATTTAGTAAACCCTGATTATTTTCCCTTCCTCAGTGCATAACCACCCTGGCAACTGGGCACAAGTTCCTTTGGAGACAGCTGAGAGGAAGCATCAATTTTCGGCTACGTAGAAGGTTCCCTCTTCAAGAGGACGTGGCCTCTCCTTCATTCAGGAGACTCTAGATTTGTCAACTGACTTAAGTCTTGGAATTGATTAAAGAACCATAACTCTCTTTGGAGATTCAGGTCAGGATTCTTACACCAGACTTGGAGCTTCTTGCTTATATAAATCAAATAAAACTTTAATAAGCTGTCTGTTGTACACTGAGTGGTTACCTGCAAAAATGTATATTGAAGACCTAACCTCTGATATCTATAAATGTGACTTTTTTGGAAATAAGGCTGTTGCCGTTGTAATTAAGATTTAGTTAAGATGAAGTCATACTGGAGAGGGATAGGTCCTTAATCTAATGTGACTGATATCCTTATAAGAAGAAAAGAAGAGACACAGAGGCCCAGACACAGGAAAAATGCCATGTGATGAAGGAGGCAGAGATTGGAATGATGAATCAACAAGCCAAGGAATGCCAAAGATTGCCAGCAACACCAGAAGCTGAGAGAGAGGCATGGAACAGATTCTCCCCTCAAGGCATCAGAGAGAACATGGTATCTATACCTTCATTTCAGACTTCTAGACTTAGGAACTGTGAGACAGTAAGTTTCTGTTGTTTAAAGCCACCTAGACTGTGGTACCTTGTTACAGCAGCCTTAAGAAGCTAATACACTGCCCAACTATTCCAGTCGAGGAACACCATAAGTAATTAATTAATGTTGACAATCTCCATGGGCAGACTGCTGTGATGATTGCTTTTGTTCTGTCATCCATTACGGTACCAAGTCCATCTTATTTTTAGTGATTATGTACTGTCACTTGGCCGCTGCCATCCAAGATCCCATCATGTCTGTTGAATTGAGGAATGAAAAGATTTTTGTGTGTGTGCACAGTGAAATCAAGGACAATGTTAACAGATATGTGACAGACTGAAAGACATCCAAAACCAAGATGGAATTATTAACTAGACCATACAAAGAACTTCTACAAATCAGCAAGACAAAGGTAGGTAATCAACTGAAACATGCGGCGCCAGCCAGCTCCCTCTCTGCGACCACCACAGTGAACATGGCCACAGGAGTGCAAGTTGCTGATGAAGTATGCCACATTTTCATGACACTAAAGTTTGGAAGTGCTCCACACCAGAAGAAAGTATTACCAGGTCAGCGACGCTATTCCACAAGCCCATGAGGAGTTATACAAGATTATCAATGTAGCATTACTTATAGAGGTAGGGAGTTGGAGGCAACCTAGATAGCCATCATTAGGAAAAAACACAAATGATTTTTTTAAAATAGAATCAAATTGTGGATATATGTTATGCAATACAACACAGCAAGTCTTGCTGAATTTTCTTGCAAAAATAGATCTTCGCCTGACCTTTTCACTCTGTATCTCTACTACTACCTCAGTCCAGGTGATCTTTACACCTTGTTAGATGACTGCAACAGCCAAACGTGATCTCCATATTCTACTTTTGGAACTTCCTACCTTCTTTCAACATGGTAGGAAAAATGACCTTAAAATATGTCAGTGTTCCCAAATAAGAACATGATCTGCCTTCCCATCGATTCAAGTCTTATGTTGTGTTCTCAAATAGACTTTATAGTTTTCTTCACTTATTTCACCATGTATTGACCCAATAAAGATTTTTGATTCACCTATCATGTACTTAGTCACTGTTTTCTAGGCACTGAAGTACAAAAGTCTTCTATCCTCAAGGAAGCTGCATTCCAGTAAGAGTTTTAGTTAATAAGAATGCAATAAACAAATAGCAAATGCAATGTTAGGAAGTCACGTGTACTTTGAAGAAATAAAGTATGGGGCTAGAGAGCCTGGGAGCTAGGCAAGGCAACTGCTATTTGAGAAGGTTTATACTTTCCTAGTTAACTTTTTAAGTTATTTTATATTTTTCACTATTATTTATGAAGAAAATAGAGAATGCAGAGAGCAAAATAATACTTCAAAAGTTATCAGTATTGGTCTCCTAAAAACACACTATTTATGTAAAAAGCTACAAAAGGAAAATTCAGAGAGCAAAATAAACTCTAAGACATTAAAAATTATGATAGCAGAGATACAAAGCCCTATAAAATGTTGGAATTTAACCTCCAATAAACTAGAATGAAAAGGTAAAGTGATGGAAAACAGAAGATAAAAATTAAAATAAAAAAGAGGATCAGCACAGTCAGAACAACATAAAAATTAAAAATTCCACAAGATCAGGAGAGAGAAGAGAGAACATACAAGAGGACAATTATCAAATAAGTAATAATAATAATAATAATAATAATACTCAAAATGCAGGATGTGATTTTCTGCATTAATGAACCTACCAAGTGCTCAATACAATGGCTGGAAAAATGTCTTACACTAAGTCACATTAGTATGAGATTTCAGAACATCGGAGACAAACGGAAATTTGTAGAAGCATCCAGAGCGGGTGGAACCAGTTTACATGGTTTGTAAATACGTTGTAGAATTTTTTTTAACTTCTAGCAGAGGATTTGGGAACAACTAAGTAATAGGTTCATATAAAACAAACAGCTATAACTACTACAAAGAAAAATTTTAAATTACTAGAAATGAATTTTATTATAATACATTGCATGACTTGGCTATAAGCAATATCCACACCCATAAAAATGTAAAAACTAAATACATAGTATAAATGTGCTATAACTGTGGAGAGGCCGAGGTAAGGAAAGTGTGTAGGTGTGGGTTGGTGAAGAAAGAAAATTGAGTCCTTGTGGTTGTCAATAGATGATATTTAAAACTAAAAAAAAATGAAAAAAACATTGTACAATTAAGTCAGAATGGAGCAGGTTAGAACCCCAAATCATTTTTTTCTTTTTCATCTCACTTTCTACTTACCTCCTCCCCATTAACAATGAATCTGATTTGAAGGTAAAAGGCAGAAAGAAGGTAATTGTTGATATAACCCTGATTTTTGCTCTACTTTCATTCTCTTTGGATTTTGAGAATAAGGAAACTCTTACCTTAGGTTTTCTTCAATTCCTCTCTCTGTTTATCATGACTTTGAGAATGCTATCTTCTCTCTGCAAAGGAAATGAAAGATTTTACCAATTGTTTTTTTAATATTACTACATACACATCTGATGGCCTCATGATAGACATAAACTGTCTCAATATCTTATCTGTAAAATGGACATTATAATCTCTCTCTTGCCACATTTTTGAAAGCAATCTTGAAAATGAGGATTCTAGAGTTAATACCTGGCATACTAGAGATTCACAGTCACTGGTGATTGTTGCCAGTAGTATTAGTAGTAGTGGTACTATTACTAGTCCTTGTTTTACTTGCCCTGTTGCCAAAACTGATTCATTATCACTGTGTGTATAAAATGTAATTGATGGACACAGTATACCTTGGACAGCATATGCACTCAGAAATATTGGTTGAATGAATAAATCAATATATATGGGAATGAGTGCTAGGTGCTGGAGGCTTTTTTCTGTAAAATTGACTGGCCTATTTACAGTGAAGTGATCTTTCTGGTTAGGTTTCTCCCCAGAGAATTCTATTTTTATTTTAATTGAAGAGCAGTTATAAAAGCTAATTGACTCTTTGCATTTGCAGGAAACTATTCCTACCTCCCATCAACCCCGTACCCCAAGGGGCAATCAATGTTTAGAGGTTTCCCACCTATACCAGTGGTTTATAAGAGGTTAAGCCCAAGATTAATGTATATAGCTTGTTAGATATGTACTTAGAGTTTTTTTTTTAATGAATCCAACTCAGGCAGGTTGGGAATTAATGCTATAAAATTCAGCTCAACAGAAACTCAATTGAAAAATGAGAATGATATAATAGAGAGTGCTACTGAAAAAAATGGCTTTCCAAGGCTGCTATTTTTGAAAAGTAATTCAAAGTTCTCTGTCACTTAAAGCAAAGATATAGGCACATTGTATTGTATATAAACACAAAAACTTCCCCCCCTTTCTTTGGAACTATATTCAATTTGTATATATTAGTTGCATATAATGCTTAAGAAGAGTATTAAAGGTATTTTGAGGGCAAGATATCAAATTAGACAGAAAAAGTGAAGAAAAATAAGTAAATTTTTAAATCTACAAGCATAGTATATTTACACATCTAGGAGATTAAAATATTCAACATACTTTATTAGACCAATTATCTAATTACAAGAAAAACAAGATTACAATGGACTTGGAAGAAAACCTTTACTAATTTCCAATTCATTATTTTTTTAAATGTTATCAAAATTAACCTGTTCTTTTTTTCTCCGTTAGTCAAAAAAGAACTGGAGTGGGAAGAAATAGATTACCACTCACTTAAAATTAGATAATTCAACAGAAATATTCATTACAAAAAAAAATCATCCTTTATCTAAATGTTATGTCAAATAGAATAAAAATACATGGGAGACAGAAATTTTAACCAATAAAAGAGGATTATTTTAAACCCAATGTAGACTAATTAGTAAGCAAGTATAATATAAACGTGGGTTGAACTGGTTCAGATACTTACATTTTAAGAAACTGATTATCTTATACTTTGGCATTCTCCAGCAGTCACTTAAATGTGCAACTGTGTGTTTGTGTATTTCTATACGTATTTCTAAAATATTTTACAACAACAAATTAGGGCAATAGGGAATTTAGAATCAAATCTAGAGGTAAATATTTTCATATGAAAAAGAACAACTGGCTACAGTTGGATTGAAGCTTACTTTACACAGTATTTCCCAGATTCCGGTTCACTAAAACAGCTTTAGGTCCAACCTGAGTTCTACTAGTTCCATACTAAATTTTTTAAAGTAGTATTTGTAAGTTTTTCTCAAAAATAAAAATGAATGCAGCCATGACTCTATGAACATATTTGGCTCCCTGACCTTGCCAGGGAAGATTAGAATAGTACTTGGAAGCACAGTAGTGTGTTTCAGTTCACACACTTCAATAGCTTTTCTTTTTACTACACGATCAAGTTGAAATTTGAATAAGGCAATCTTCACACTTTTCTTTAATACGACCTTATTTTACTCCACCCGACAACAAACCACTATCAGAAAGACTCATCTCATTGCCCTCACTCTCACCCACAAACATCATGCACCCCCTCTGCACCCACCAGACCCAGTGGTCAATGCTCAGCCAAGATGGTACTCCACCCCTGTGGTCATACAGTAATCAAGACCAGCGCTGACCTCTTTCCTCTCTCGGGGGACTTACAACCAGTTCTATATTGTCCACTGATTGATGATTTACTGTCTTTTATATATACATATAAGATATATTAACTATATATGTATATACTTAAATTGCCAAAACTAAAGTTTGAACTTTAGCTTCTCTCGTGTCTTGTATTAAAATAAAAACAATAACAACTGAAACTGTGAATTTTCCAACTTCATAAATATTATAATGTTTTTTCCTACAAAAAACACCTTTATTTGTTGACAGATTACTCCTGATTGCCGGTGTAGGGGTGGGAAAAAGCTAGAACTCAGGGAAGGAGATAGAATGGTATGGTGAGTGCATAGGGAATGTCAGATTGGCTTGAGGGCTTTGAATGAATATTTATTCACTCATCAAACATTTATTTAATGCCTCCTATGAACCAGGATTTGTGGAGGGCTCAGAGGTAAAACACCTGTACCTGCCTGTAAGGAGTTCACATGCTCACATTCTCGTGGGTGAGACAGCAAGAAATCAATATTTATAACCTAGTGGGATAAGCACTGTAATCTGGGTTTGCATAAAGGGGATGAGAACATAAAAGGAGGGGAGCAAAATGAGTCTGACTGGGAGAAATGCCTCAGAGAATTGCTGTTGCAGGTGACGTTTAAGCTGGGCCTCCAGAAGAGTAGGAGTTAGCTAGTCTCATAAGGGAAGATCATTTAATACAAAATAAGGAGCATGTGCACAAGAAAAGAGGCAAGAAAACAGAGTGTAGTCGGGGAATCACAAGTATTTCAGTACAGCTGGAGCATGGAGTACTTACAGGAGACTGGGAGGGGAAAAGTGGGAGGAGAGTGAGACAGAGGCCAAAGCATTGTACGCCATGCCATGGCCTTCAGATTTGATCCTACAGAAAACAGGGAGCCACTGGAGGGTTTTAAAGCAGGGCGATGATGTGATCGTATTCGCCTCTCAGGAAGATCACTTTGACAGCTGTGCCAAGGACAGATTGGAGGGGAGGAGTCAGAAGTCGGGGAGGTGAATTAATAACCGAGAAGAGAAACAATAAGGGGCTGAACAGGCAAGAGTAGCAGTGGAGACAGAGAGGAGGGAGCCCGTGTAAGTAACAGGAGAGGGTATGATGTGGACAGCACTCAGTCCCTGCTGTGGAAGTGAGAGAGGAGCCTAGAGTGACTCCCACAATCATGGCTGGAGTGCAGTCCCTCAAGAGAGAAACTCAGGAGGATGGGTGTGGGGGAAAGTTATGGAGATATAAAATCTGCAATGCCAAGGTTGGGACGGTCATTTAGCAGTTTACCAGGATATATGTGCCTTGAGGACAAAAGAGAAATTTGGGCTGGAGTCATCAGCATGTGTAGGGCAGCTGAAGCCAAGGACGTAAATGGGATTTCTCAGGAAGAGTAGAAAGAGAAGAGGGCAGAGAACAAACCCTGGATGATCTCATCATGTAAGATGATAATGAAAGAAGGGACTAGGGAATGAGTGAACTAAGAGAGAATGATGTTAGGGAAGAGGTTAGAGAAGGAGGTCGGTTATATCAAATCGTCAAATTCTGCAGAAAATCAGAATACTCTAAGGACAAAAACACTGCCATTTTGACCTGGCAATGAGGAAGTCATCGGTGACTTCAGTGGAGCCACATAACAACAGTGGTAGAGACAGAAGCAGGATGAGGAAGAATTGGAAACAGTGAACTTGGACTACCCTCTTAAGAAGCTCTACCAAGAAGACATGTGCCATCTTGTAGTAATCACATGTCATCACGTGTAGTCTTGTAGTAGGCAGCTTCTCAAATGGTTCCCAATGATCCCCACCTCCTGGTCCCCACACTCTATGTAATCTTCTTTCCTTTGATGTGGGCTGGACCTAAAGACTTGCTTCCAATGAATGGAATATGGTAAAAGTGACGGCATGCCAATTCTCAGATTAGGTTACAAAAACCTGCAACTTCTGTCTTGCTTGTTCTCTCTCCCTTATTCGCTCTGGACATAGCCATCTGCCAGCTTATAGACTATCCTATGGAGAAGCCTATGTTATGAGTAGCTAAGATCCAAAGTCCAACAGCCAGTGAGGACTGAAGGTCTACATGAGGGAACTTGGGAGAGTCTCCTCCCTTGGCCTCAGATGAGACCCTGTAGGACACCTTGATTACAGACTTCTGAGTAACCTAAAACTGCATCCAAATTCCTGACCCACAGAAATTGCGAGACAATCCATTTTTTTGTCTTAAGTTTGGAGAAAATTTGTTACACAACAATGATAATTAATACACTGCTATGGTGTGAATATTTATGTCCCCCCCAAAATTCGTATGTTGAAATTCTAAAGCCCTATGTGATGGTTTTAGGAGGTGGGGCCTTTGGGAGGTGCTTAGGTCATGAGGGTGGAGCCCTCACAAATGGGATTAACGTTCTTAGAAAAGAGACACCACAGAGCTCCCTAGCCCTTTCAGCCATGTGAGGGCACAGTGAGAAATCAGCAGTCTGTAAAATGGAAGAGGGCCTTTACCAGAACCTGACCATGCTGGCACCTTGATCTTGGACTTTCCAGCCTCCAAAACTGTGAGAAATAAATTTCTGTTGTTCATAAGCTTCCCAGTCTGTGGTATTTTCATTTAGCAGCCCAAACTGACTAAGACAAACATCTTCTGAGAAAAGAAGATGATGAACATGAAATGGTTAAATGTATTGGAAACAAGAGGGCTTCGAACAGATAAATGCCTGGGAAGAAATGAGACAAAGAGATTAGCTTTGGAGAGGACGAGAAACAGATTTTCTCTGATTTAAAGAGGGAGGGGAAGTACGTAAGCAGTAGTTATTTCCTCATGGCTCTCTATTCCTTAACACAGTGGCCATCTATTGAGAATGGCGAAGCTGAAGAGTAAGGGATGTATGGAAACTAGTAATCCTAGCTTCCAAGGAGAGTGTGCAAGGGAGTTGGATAAGGAAAAAATAGAAGTATAACAGAGCAGTGATAAGGGGCTACTGAAACTGTTGAGAAGAAAAAAAATGAAAAGATAAAAGTAAGAAAGAATGAGAGGGTGGAAGAACAGAAGGATGGAAGAGAAAAGGAAGAATAGAAGAAAGTTGTTTAGCTGGTTAAGATGACAGAGTGAATACTGGAGTTAGCAATGCCTACAGTGTGAAAATTTTAGATAAGGGCAAAAAACAGCATGATAATGACATTGGGTTGGTCAAAAAAATGAGATGAAGGCAATTGGAATTTAAAATCAAGAAAGGATAAATATTTGGATTATTAGTCCACCATATAGACCTGGGTTTTCCCATGATGATGACAGAATTTATAGTAGAGAGAAATATTACTATTATTAACATTGTTAATACTTTTAAAATTATTTGATGACAGCAATTACTATTTATAATGTGCCTATGATGTGCAAATCACTAGGCTAGGAATATGAACTTAATTCTCCTATTCTCATAATGGCCCTAAAGACTATTAGCTCCTTGTTTTGTGAAAGCTAAGTAATTTGCCCTCCTTTGGACAGTTAAGTGAGTGTAGCAGAGACTGATGGTCATCTCCTAAAATCCATTCTCTTTTTCTTATACAGATTATATGGATTATTTGGCATGCCTGCCCAAAGACTACATTTCTCAGCTTCCTGTGCTGATGCTATGTTGTGACCGTGTACATGGCTATGATTCTAGATTGTGGCCAATGAAACATGAATAGAAATAATGTGTGCAACTTACTGTTTGTGCTCTGAAAATAAATTGTGTGTACATCCTTTCCCCTCTTCCTTTTTCCATTAACTGGAATGTGAATATGATGGCAAGAGCTGGAGCAGCCATATTGGATCAAATAATGCAAGCTGCTTATTGAGAACGGCAATATTATAAGATAGAAATAAGTCAGATCCTATTATGTGGTTGTTTAGCAGAGTGTAGGATCAATGCCCTCTCTCTAAAATTGGTTCAGATGTCAAGACTGATGATCTCTCTCTCTCTCTCTCACACACACACACACATACACACACACACACACACGGGATATGAAAATGTTTATTATTCATATAATGAGGCTTTCTGGGGAGAGCAGGGCAGACACTCAAGTAGGGCCAAAATGCCTTGAGCAAAGGGAAGAGTAAGTGGCCTTGGTTTTTACCGTGATTAAGACTTGGGGCCGAGGTAAAAGTTCCCAAGCTGGTCAGCGTTTGTGTGGTTTGATCTTCCTGCTGGTGCCAATGGCAGGCTAACAGGGGTTTCCTTACTGCCTTGCCCAGATGTGTGGCAAAAGTGAAAGAGGGAGGGGTGGGGCTTGAGAGCTGTCAGTCAAACATCTAAAATGGAGTCAGACTCTATTACATCCTCAGCTCTATTAAGCTCCATGCTGTCCCTGGACCACCTACTTGGATATTTACATGATGGAAATAAGCTTCAAACTTATTTAAGCCATGGTTTGGGGGCATTTCTTTGTTTTAGCAAGTTAAACCCTACCTGCCTGATATAGGGAGTGATGCTGTGAAACTCTGAGAGGTAAAGTCCTCAAGATACATGGGAGAGAGATGAAAGCTATGATAGTGATGAGGAGGGAGACAAAGGAAAATAAGGCTATACATAGATGTCGTAAGAAAGAAAGAAGGAAAAGAAGGAAAAGAAGGAAGGAAGGGAGGGAGGGAGGGAGGCAAGCAGCCAAAGGAGGAGAAAAAAGAGAGGAATAAAGATTTTATAAAAGAGTGCAAGTCTGACAGGTGTAGGAGAGACTGTTGAGCCCTCTCTTGCTGTGCTAGCTCTTACATGAGCCATAAACCTGATATGTGGGGAGAAGAGAGAAGCCTCCCTATAAAAGGAGTGCAAGAAAGATGGGGTCCTTGGAGAGAATGGTAGTTTTCACTTAAACAGGAGTGGTTGAAGGGAGAATTATGTGAAAAGGTATGAGTTAAAATGGCGGGTTTCCAACAGATTGGATCTTCCCAGGGCAGAATAGGTTCATTGTAAGAAGACAAATCAGGGAAGAAGTATCAAGTTGTTGGAAAACAAGATTAGAGAGGTCAGTAAACAATCATAGGGGTTGCATTTTATGCACTGGATGAGAATGACAGGGATGGGAACAGAAGGAAACTAGTGGACTCAGGGTTAGAAATGAATCATGATGTAAACTCTGGTGTCGAATAATGCTTGGACTTTAATCTGTTTGTGGTGAAAAAATCAGAGGGAGCCTTTGAGAAGACAGGTGTGCTCAGGTTTACCTTTAGGAAATCTAGTCTAAGAGCAAATTTTAAAAAGTGAAAAATTAGAGGTGAGTAGAAGAGACAAGATGCAGGACAACAGAGTTTTACTTGGTTGATGTGTTATAATCTGTATATAATTTACAAATTTAAGTGATAGAACATTCAAATTCTTCCTCTGGGCTTCTGAAGCCCTTGTTTCTATTTCCATTATAACACTTAACCAAATTGTATCATGCCTTTTCTGTTTTCACGTTTGCCATCCCCATAGCCTGAAAGCCCTTTCCAAACATGTGCTGCCTTTTACATCTTTGTATCCCCAGGGTTCTGGGCTTGACATTGGAAGGCATTCAGAAAAATATTTTTAAATCAATTAAATGAATAAGAGGCTACTGGAATATTTAAGATGTATGGTGAATAGGCCTCCTACCAAAGGAGTAGCAGCAGGAATGGAGGGAAAGAAGGATATCAGAGGCATTTAAAGGAAACAATCATTAGGATGAGGTGACTGAATGAAGAAAGGAGAAGACTCAGAAACAACTCCAGTGTCTAGATTGAAAGGCAAGTCAGACTACAAGGGTGCATTGATACCACTGGGGACCACAGGACCAAGTAGATGTCTAGATCCCCTCACTTCTCCCTCTCACTTCGACAACTGATATTTGTCAATGCCTGGAAGTGATGTGGAGGGTAGGGAAGGTGGGGAGATCAGTGAATATGATTTCCTCTTCTACAATATAAGCAGCATATGTAAATTCAAAGGTACACAGTCAACTGAAAGCCCAGAAATAAGACAACGTTTAAGATACAGATTAATATTTCAAACTGGACTAAGATATTGATGCTCTGACAATACTCTTAAGGATGTTTCTGATTCCAAAGGTCTATGAGATTTGAACCAAAGCAAAATGTATTTTATCAATATCAAGCATCACTTATAGAATACCTTCAGGGAGTATATGTATGGAGTATCCAATGTGAATGTGAATGAGAATTTTTAACCAAACTATTTTAAGGAATTAATACAACCAATTGTCTAGATCTCAACTGAAGCAGAAACAAAGGCAAAGATTATAACTATAGATAGAGTGAACTATGTATCAAAACATTTGAAAAGAATATAGGATCAAATGAAAATTATAGAAAGATCAATATCAATATAATAAATATGCTGGCAATAATAAAACTGATATTCTATTTCAGAGAAAAACACCTATTAATAAAGTCCAAGAAAGCAAAAATAAAACATATCTGGATATTTACTAGAAATTATTTTATTCTTTCCTAAGAAAAAGACTATTCTTAAAGACAGAGACACCAACTTTCCCCAATGCAGGGGCTGACACATAAAGGGAAGATAACACTGAATGCTTCTGAATTTGATCAAGTTAGGAAGAACCATGATGCTGGGTGTGAACTAATGGTAATGGGCTTATTTCCACTCTAGGAAGTACATGAATTTAGTTTAGCTCATGACTGAGATCTATCTAGAGTATACAGTGGCTCAAAAAAAAAGATGATAGGCTCAGCCAAACACTGGCCACAGTCAAACAAGCTCCAAACAGAGGAGGCTCAGGTTTCCCTGTTTTGCCTAGAGGTGCTGCAGCACAGAAAGTCCAGCTGTAGGTATTTCCAAGGCGCTCACTCTAGCTATCAAACACAGCCTGAGCCAATTATACCCACGAGCATCCTTAACCAAGGACAGCTGGGGTCTAAGACCTTGCCCTTCACAATTGGTCTGGTATCTCAGGAATATTGAGAAACTGCTTAAGAAGATGAATATCACTTTTGTGATGGGGCCAAGTCTCACCATTTCAGAGAAAGGACGATGCTACGAAGGGTTGCTCTGCAGGCCTTTATTTGGCCCAAAGCTTGTTTCCAGACACCAATGTCTTACCTATCAATCATCCCAGTGAGATTAATGCCTATTAGATGTCTGAATGCATCTTTATATTAAACTTAAATATGCTTGCTTTAACTTATGGACAATGAACAGAAATTATTTGGAAAGAATGAGAATAACAAGTGAGCATCTATAGAAACAAGAAGACCACTAGCACAGAATCTATAGGCAATTGGACAGAAACCCCTCTCTTCCATGTTATTGATATAAACAGGCCTGTTTTCCAACCACTACATCACATAAACATCAACCCATTTTCACATATCTTCTGAAAGGGAAGACTGAAACAGTAAAACAACAAAGACTTCTGTAAGAATGATTTTGAAACAATGAAGTGTGTTTCAATGTCCCTTCTAAGTGCCCGTTAATGTAAATGTGTATAAGGAAAATTGTATCATGCATATGCCTCACTTCTAGTAAGAATATTGGGGCAAAAGCAACTTAATTTCATATCTGTCACATATTAAAACTTATAAGGTGTCCGTGGGCTTCAGGTTTCCTTCTGAAACTGGTTCCCTGAGAAGGGCTGCTCTCGGCTGAGACAGAGCTCCCAGAGGGAACAGTCAAAATGGAAAACCTCACATCAGCAGGCCAAATACCAATCCAATCTCCCATGAGGAATAATATCTTGACTCAACTGGTTTAATCAAAGAAGTAATCCCAATGTTCTTCATGTGTTTCTTGGGCTTTACAATGAAAGAAATGTTATACTTAGGACATGGATTTAAATGTGGAGGAGGAGAGGATCGGGGAAGATGGCGGAAGAGTAAGACGCGGAGATCACCTTCCTCCCCACAGATACAGCAGAAATACAGCTACACGTGGAACAACTCCTACAGAACACCCACTGAACGCTGGCAGAAGGCCTCAGACCTCCCAAAAGGCAAGAAACTCCCCACGTACCTAGGGAGGGCAAAAGAAAAAAGAAAAAACAGAGACAAAAGGATAGGGACGGGACCTGCACCAGTGGGAAGGAGCTGTGAAGGAGGAACGGTTTCCACACACTAGGAGCCCCTTCGCAGGCGGAGACTGCGGGTGGCGGAGGGGGGAAGCTTCGGAGCCGCGGAGGAGAGCGCAGCAACAGGGGTGCGGAGGGAAAAGCAGAGAGATTCCCGCACGGAGGATCGGTGCCGACCGGCACTCACCAGCACTCACCAGGTCGAGACGCTTGTCTGCTCATGAGGGCTGGGAGCTGAGGCTCGGGCTTCGGTCGGAGCGCAGGGAGAGAACTGGCGGCGTGAACACAGCCTGAAGGGATTAATGCGCCACAGCTAGCCGGGAGGGAGTCCAGGAAAAAGTCTGGAGCTGCCGAAGAGGCAAGAGACTTTTTCTTCCCTCTTTGTTTCCTGGTGCGCGAGGAGAGGGGATTAAGAGCGCTGCTTAAAGGAGCTCCGGAGACGGGCGCAGGCCGAGGCTATCAGCGCGGACCCCAGAGACGGGCATGAGACGCTAAGGCTGCTGCCGCCGCCACCAAGAAGCCCGTGTGCAAGCACAGGTCACTCTCCACACCTCCCCTCCCGGGAGCCTGTGCAGCCCGCCACTGCCAGGGTCCTGGGATCCAGGGACAGCTTCTCGGGGAGAACGCACGGGGCGCGTCAGGCTCGTGGAACGTCACGCCGGCCTCTGCCGCCGCAGGCTCGCTCCGCACTCCATGCCCCTCCCACCCCACGGCCTGAGTGAGCCAGAGCCGCAGAATCAGCTGCTCCTTTAACCCCGTCCTGTCTGAGTGAAGAACAGACGCCCTCAAGCGACCTACACGCAGAGGCGGGGCCAAATCCAAAGCTGAGTCCCGGCAGCTGAGCGAACAAAGAGAAAGGGAAATCCCTCCCAGCAGCCTCAGGAGCAGCAGATTAAATCTCCACAATCAACTTGATATACCCTGCATCTGTGGAATACCTGAATAGACAATGAATCATCCCAAACTGAGGTGGACTTTGGGAGCAAGATATATTATTTTTTCCCCTTTTCCTCTTTTTGTGTGTATGTGTACGCTTCTGTGTGAGATTTTGTCTGCATAGCTTTGCTTTCACCATTTGTCCTAGTGTTCTGACCGTCCGGGTTTTTTTTTCTTTTTTTTTTAACTTAAAAAAATTTTTTTTCTTAATTAGTTTTTATTTTAATAACTTTATTTTATTTTATCCTCTTTCTTTCTTTCTTTCCTTCTATTTTTTCTCCCTTTTATTCTGAGCCATGTGGAGGACAGGCTCTTGGTGCTCCAGCCAGGCGTCAGGGCTGTGCCTCTGAGGTGGGAGAGCCAAGTTCAGGACACTGGTCCACAAGGGACCTCCCAGCTCCACGTAATATCAAACGGTGAAAATCTCCCGGAGATCTCCATCTCAACACCAACACCCAGCTTCACTCAACGACCAGCAAGCTACAGTGCTGCACACGCTATGCCAAACAACTAGCAAGACAGGAACACAACCCCACCCATTAGCAGAGAGGCTGCCTAATATCATAATAAGGCCACAGACACCCCAAAACACACCACCAGACGTGGACCTGCCCACCAGAAAGACAAGATCCAGCCTCACCCACCAGAACACAGGCACTAGTCCCCTCCACCAGGAAACCTACACAACCCACTGAACCAACCTTAGCCACTGGGGACAGACACCAAAAACAATGGGAACTACAAACCTGCAGCCTGAGAAAAGGAGACACCCCAAACACAGTAAGATAAGCACAATGAGAAGACAGAAAAACACACAGCAGATGAAGGAGCAAGGTAAAAACCCACCAGACCTAACAAATGAAGAGGAAATAGGCAGTCTACCTGAAAAAGAATTCAGAATAATGATAGTAAAGATGATCCAAAATCTTGGAAATAGAATAGAGAAAATGCAAGAAACACTTAACAAAGACCTAGAAGAACTAAAGAGGGAACAAGCAATGATGAACAACACAATAAATGAAATTAAAAATACTCTAGAAGGGATCAATAGCAGAATAACTGAGGCAGAAGAACAGATAAGTGACATGGAAGATAAAATAGTGGAAATAACTACTGCAGAGCAGAATAAAGAAAAAAGAATGAAAAGAACTGAGGACAGTCTCAGAGACCTCTGGGACAACATTAAATGCACCAACATTTGAATTATAGGGGTCTCAGAAGAAGAAGAGAAAAAGAAAGGGACTGAGAAAATATTTGAAGAGATTATAGTTGAAAACTTCCCTATATGGAAAAGGAAATAGTTAATCAAGTCCAGGAAGCACAGAGAGTCCCATACAGGATAAATCCAAGGAGAAACACTCCAAGACACATATTAATTAAACTATCAAAAATTAAATACAAAGAAAACATATTAAAAGCAGCAAGGGAAAAACAACAACACACAAGGGAATCCCCATAAGGTTAACAGCTGATCTTTCAGCAGAAACTCTGCAAGCCAGAAGGGAGTGGCAGGACATATTTAAAGTGATGAAGGAGAAAAACCTGCAACCAAGATTACTCTACCCAGCAAGGATCTCATTCAGATTTGATAGAGAAATTAAAATCTTTACAGACAAGCAAAAGCTGAGAGAGTTCAGCACCACCAAACCAGCTTTACAACAAATGCTAAAGGAACTTCTCTAGGCAAGAAACACAAGAGAAGGAAATCATCATGAGCTCCTTTTGTCTTACATGGTTATCTGACAACCTGTTTTGTGCTCTGGTACAGCAGTTTTCCTTAACTTAAATGTTCCCATGCAAGCATTTTTCATTTCAACACATCCTTCTTATTATCTTAACTCTTGTTGTTTTACCCTTGTTTCTATTGTTTTACAGTTTTTAGTGGCTTTTTTTTTTGAATTTTTGAATTTTATTTATTTTTTTACAGCAGGTTATTAGTTATCTATTTTATACATATTAGTGCATATATGTCAATCCCGATCTCTCAATTCATCCCAGCACCCCCACCACCACCCCCTGCCACTTTCCCCCCTTGGTGTCCATACGTTTGTCCTCTACATCTGTGTCTCTATTTCTGCCCTGCAAACCGGTTCATCTGTACCATTTTTCTAGATTCCACATATATGCGTTAATATATGATATTTGTTTTTCTCTTTCTGACTTACTTCACTCTGTATGACAGTCTCTATATCCATCCACGTCTCTACAAATGACCCAATTTCATTACTTTTTATGGCTGAGTAATATTCCATTGTATATATGTATCACATCTTCTTTATCCATTTGTCTGTCGATGGGCATTTAGGTTGCTTCCATGACCTAGCTATTGTAAATAGTGCTGCAATGAACATTGGGGTACATGTATCTTTTTGAATTATGGCTTTCTCAGGGTATATGCCCAGTAGTGGGATTGCTGGGTCGTATGGTAGTTCTATTTTTAGTTTTTTAAGGAACCTCCATACTGTTCTTCATAGTAGCTGTATTAATTTACATTCCCACCAACAGTTCAAGAGGGTTCCCTTTTCTCCACACCCTCTCCAGCATTTATTGTTTGTAGATTTTCTGATGATGCCCCTTCTAACGAGTGTGAGGTGATACCTCATTGTAGTTTTGATTTGCATTTCTCTAATGATTAGTGATGTTGAGCATCCTTTCATGTGTTTGTTGGCAATCTTGTGTATCTTCTCTGGAGAAATGTCTATTTAGATCTTCTGCCCATTTTTGGATTGGGTTGTTTGTTTTTTTAATATTGAGCTGCATGAGCTGTTTATATAGTTTGGAGATTAATCCTTTGTCTGTTGATTCACTACTTTTAAACAACTCTCTTCCCTGCCCCCCTACCTCTCCCCTACACACACAGTTAGGTGAAGCCTATTTGTTTAGCCAAGGCTACAAAATAATTTCAGAATCAAGGTAGCCCCAGGACAGAAACAGATGCAGCATATCTCAGCCTGTGCTTGGTCATTAGAGGCTCTGTTGGGGGAAGAGAGTTGCTGCGATGATATCCATGCATGAAAGAGTCTCATCGGACCTGAGTATCTAAATCCTTGCTGCACCACTGCTCTTTTATATTTGGGCCTTTCATCACTTCTGGAAAAACTTACAGTAGAAACTGTATGCTCCATTTAAGGTAGTTATTTTCTAAACAAGGCTTTTCAACTCATGAAGAGATGGTAGAGTCAGTACACAGAAATACCCAAAGAAAGATATAACTAAGAGAATAAAATTCTCCTTGTAGAAATATCCCCCCTTTTGTAATATAGAGTTCATATATGCCCAACTCTACCACAAACTGCTCAAAATTAACAAAGTATCCATCAAAAATCCATTAAACGAATATTTGAATCTAGTTTCTCAGACTTAATTTCCCCCTTTTTGTAATTTCACTTGTGACATCTAAATGTTCAAGCCATCACCCTGAGTTTGCCATGACTCCAGGGGGTTTGACGACCCATGTGGAAGGAGGTTCACTTATGAAAGTAACAAGGGTCCTGCTGGTCCAACATGGAATTTCCATGTCTTGCTACTCTTTGATCTATGCTCCTCACAGAAATGTACCTTTTGAAGCATTTTCTAAAATATACCAAAATCTGAGTCTCTTTTTGACTTGTTCTGAGGTTAATCCAAAATGGTAACATAATGGTTAATTGCATTATCTACCAGCCCAATCCATAATACTTTGTATCAAACATGATGAGAATTTTATCAAACTCATCAAAGCAAATGTACAATAAGAGGAGCTTTTTTTGATATATGCACATTGAAACAAATATTGTATACATACTAAACAAATTCCTCATCCCTATTCTTAAAATTTTTACACCTTGGGCTTCCCTGGTGGCACAGTGGTTAAGAATCCGCCTGCCAATGCAGGAGACACGGGTTCGAGCCCTGGTCCAGGAAGATCCCACATGCCGCAGAGCAACTAAGCCCGTGCGCCACAACAACTGAACCTGCGCTCTAGAGCCCGCATGCCACAACTACTGAGCACACATGCCACAACTACTGAAGCCTGTGTGCCTAGAGCCCTTGCTCCGCAACAAGAGAAGCCACCATAATGAGAAGCCTGTGCACCGCAAGGAAGAGTAGCCCCTGCTCGCTGCAACTAGAGAAAGCCCATGTGCAGCAAAGGAGACCCAATGCAGCACGAAATAAAAACTAATTAATTTAAAAAAAATTATACACCTTGACCATGGTTTCTAGACTTTTGCAGTTTGTCATGTTTGTGACTTTATGTAACAATTGCCTTGTTAACTATAAATATTTTCAGGGATATTGTTTTAATCTCCAACTTAACACAAACTTATCTTTCTTGGAGGCATGAAACTATCTCCATGTTGCCTGTGGAGAGAATTTCCAAAATGCTTAAGTTTTTCAAGAAGTACACTGCTGTTCCTACATGCCAGGATTCCTGGGTAAGCAGCCAAATTGAATACGGGGTCTATCTTCCCACTTTTTAAATCACATTTAAAATAAAAGTAAAGAAATGAAGAGGAAGAAAACCCATGAAGACAAAGAGAATAGGAACAGAGATAGAACATGTAAGAGACATAAATAAAATCTAGAAGCTGGAAGATTGAGTGGTAACTGACCTCCAGTACCTGAGAAAGCTACAATCTAATCCTGCAGTAGGAGAAACTAACAAGAAGTTGGCGTCCACCTTACAGCCCGTTGAAATGCTCTGGAAATGGCAGTAATAAGTTCTTCTAAAAGGGCAGGGGCAGGGGCTGGAAATAGGAGAATGAGTTGAAGGACTGAATAAATTTTTAAAGGGAAAATTGACCTTTTCTGTTGCAATGATCTCTTTCCCGATACAGCTGAAGCCTAGAGGTCTCCTCTCTGGAGAACTAAACTTGAAAGAATCTGGTGTTGCTCATAAGAGATACAGCCGAGGGCAAAGATGAGAGACAATACTAAAACAGGGAAGTTACATGAATGCTGACATACTGAACCGTGAGGCATTCGGCAACCTTCATCACTCAGCTCACAGAAAGTTAGAAAGTGAGATATTTATGTCCCTTAAGCATAAAACTGAAAAAGCTGATCTGTCTGTGGGAAAGGACTCCCAGAGATACACAACTGAGGGTCCTGCAACAAAATAACTGGGCTATAACCAATCACCCTGTATCGAAGGTCCGTAGTTGACAACGTGTACCCACAAACATAAACTTCCAAGTAGTATTGTTTATGTCTGTTTTAAACATGATCAGTGGAAAGAACAAAGCCAACTAAAAGCAAAGAAAAAGGAAAACTCCAAAACAGCCAATAGGACAGAAAAAAAAAATCTTTTTAAAGCCATAATATTCTCAGACATTCAAGAGAAGAAATTGCTTTCTAGAAAGGATGTTTTTAAAAAAGGAATTTTCAGAGAATAAGGGGTTCTTGGGAAATAAAATTAGAAGGCAAAATTTTCAATAGAAGAGCTGAAAGCTACAACTTAATAAATATGTCAGAAAGAAGAAAAACTTAACAGAGAGATACAAAATAAAGGAAAAAAGAAGATTAGTGCATCAGGACTTCTAGTACTAGACCAACAGGAACTCCAGAAGGGGAAAAGAGTGAAAACAGAGAGAAGGAAATGATTAAATAAATATTTCAAGAAAAATTCCTCAGTATTGAATAAGACAAATTTCCAGTTGAAAGTGCCCAGGACATTAAAATAAAAGAGACCTGTCTTCTTGAAAAGGCATGTCTTCATGACATTTCACAATATTAAAGACAAAAATAAAATGCTAAAAATAGGTCACATTTAAAGAGTCATGAATAAAAATGACATACTTCCCAAAAGCAACAACGGAAGTTAGAAGACAGTGCAGCAAGTCCTTCAAAATTCAGAGGAAATAAAATTCAACATAGAATTATATATTTGGGCAAAACTATCAATCAAGAGTGTAGACATAATTAAAACATTTTCAGAAATTTAATATTTCAAAAAATTGTACCCTTGAAGTACCTTTCCTTATGGAGTTACTGGAGGATACACTTCATGAAAATAAGGGAGGAGTCCAAAAAAAAAAAAAAGGAAGATTGAGTTGGATTTCAGGATATGGGCAGTGTAACACAGGAGAAAGAAGGGAATTCCAGTGATGATGATGTGCAAGCCTTCGTAAGCCTAAGGAACAACCATTACTAATTGATGCTGACGAATAGAGGACTCTGGGAGTTACATCTTCAAGAATATAGAATAATAAAACAATGGGGGCTATACTACCTGCTGCAAAGAACCTACTGAAAAGAGAGTTACATTTCAGACAAAGATGAAATACTTCTTCTAGGGTAATTTTTTAAAGCAAAAATAAAAAGGTAAACATCATCTTCAAGAAAATAAAAAAATTTTACCAGAAAGAAAATATGATCATGGACACCATGTGTGGGGGTGTGACTAAAAAAAATAACGTAATGGAATTTGTGACATAACTATATTAGGAGGATGAGAGAATGTAAGTAGTTGGAGGAGGGGGAGGAGGTATATATAAGAAAGCTAAATTCTTAACCATGGAAGAAAATTAATGAATAATATCCAAAACAACTAAAATTCAAGAAATAGAATAATCAAGTCATTTTCATACAGGTAATAAAGTGCCAGAAGCAGCTAAAATGTTCAAAGTGGTTGTCTCTGGGGAATGGAAAGTAGTCATGATGAGAGACAGGACAGGGAGCTGATGGATGTTTTTCATGTTCAATTCGGTAGTACTATTTCTCTTTAAAATTATGTTACATGTGTATTAATGGATGGAAATAAAACATTATATCTTTCAAATTAGTGTGTGAGCTATCAGACAAATAATTATCTTTTGCAATAGTCTGAACTTAGTAGTGAGCATTTTTACATTTCTAGTAAAACATTTCTTCCAGCTTTATTTTAAAATTTCTGCCTGAGACCAAGTCCCCATTGCAAAATTAACTCAAACACTGAGACAATTATCAAAGAGAAAAGACTGCTTTTTTCCCCCTGAAGAATAATTAAGTGCTCCAATTATCTTATCCACTTTGCCTGTGCAAAACTCATCATAGAAAGATAAGTCACACTAGAATACGGAAAGACAACTTCTCTTGGGAAATTTTGACAATCGCAGAAGTAAGTTTGGGGCCAAAATTCTCCGGATAACTGCCTCAGTCCTCCCTCCTCTTGAAGAGAAAGATGTCCTTTGACAAAGAACATCAGCAGTGAAGTAGTGAATGAAAACCCTCTCTTCTTTAAATCCGTTCCTGTTTAGTGATTGAGAAGGTCAAGCAGCTCAGGCAGGGGGAAACAGGACAGACTCTCTTAAAGTCATTGTGCGAGTTGGATCTTTTTAAGAATTTGTCCTCTAACTTATTCATCCAGGAAAAAATGTGTGCACAAAAAGGAAACCAGATGCTAGGTGAGAAATCAAGGCTGAAGAGTGATTGCATAATTATTTCTGTACAGGACATGATAACCTGTACAGATAACTTCTCTGGATCTTTTCAGTGGCCTCTACTTTTAAGAGAACTCAAATGATTTTTCAATAAAAGAGACCATAAACCTGAAATCTTTGTAGAAAAGAAATAAATATTTGAACCTAATTTGTATATCAATGCATTTTATTTTATTTTCAAAATGCTAACCTGAGTCTTAAAAAAAATCATGATTTCTTTCTGGTCTATAATTAGTATATAATTATATTCATCATTCTTAGAGCAATTTTCAAAGAGGTATCATTATCAAGAGAAGTGTCAATTTCTCAATTTTTTTAAAATTACTAGAAAATCTCTCTTTTCAAAATAGTATCTAATACACATCTTGGGTAGATAAATGTTATGTCAGACCTTTCGAAAATTCTCTTAATTTTTAAAAAATTTCTTAATACATCTGAAGAAATCATTAATGCCATACCCTATGGGCAACAGAAAATATTGAAGACATCAAAACAATGCCTGAGGTGTCCCAGAATAAAACGCTGTCTTTCAGATTCAAAGGCCACTCTAGCGATGTGTTCATGTGCAGTTTAAAAGATCGATACACAGGCAAGAGTGTTTCTGCCCACACTTCGTCCACATGAAAGCAGAGCTTTGATTCATAGTTGCAAACCCTGTTTGCTGAGCCCACAGGTGTTTGAGAGAGGGCCACTCAGACTCGACCCAATCAGAAGCCTTTGTTCAGCGGTAGCTCCTTCATCCTTACAGATACCTTATCTGTTTGCTGCTGCCGTTTCTCAGCAGTCCACAGCTGTGCCATTTTTTAAAACTGAGCCTCAGGGCTTCCTTAAACTGTTTATTCTGTCTTCCCTGATTGAGGTGGCCCCACTTGCACTCACTGCCCAGGAGCTGCTTGGGTGTGCTGCTGTCACTCACTTAGCATCATCTCCAGATGAGCCATATCAGGAGCTATGTGCCAGGACTGGAGTTTTTATTCCTAGGGATGATCAGAAGTTGCACTGGTGAAATTATGCAAGAGACCAGGTTTGCAGGTTTCTCCTGACCTTTCAATGGTTATTTGATGGTATCGTTTTCTTTGCCCTTGGCCAAATCTAGAGTCTATTGCCATGTTGGCACCACATTGGCATTGTTGTATACAGTGTTTGTGTTTTGTTTTCCTGGCAATCAAGGGAGTGTTTGATTTTGTGCTACATTAGCAGACAACTTTTCATTTTAGCTTGCTATCACAAATTCTTAGATGTTGTGGGTCCTCTGTGACCCACCCTGGTAGATGATACTGGTCTTCTAAGGTCCACTGTAGATCCATTTGTAACTTAAGTCATGAAGTAGTCCATGCTCACGTCACAGGTGTAGAGACAAGAACCACTCTGGGAGGCAGGACAAGGCTACTTCCTTTTGTTCACATTCATGGCTACTCCCATGAAACATGTGAGTTATTCTGCTCCAGAATCTGATCCTGGTTCATGGCTTTCTCCATTCTATATCCTCTCCATGAGCAATTCCATCATATGACAATTATGAGAAACAAGCAATTTCTAAGGTAGAAATTCCTACTTTGTTTACAAAATTTAAAAGTTTTGCTATCAGTGACAGCAAGATACTTCACCACAACTCAGTAAAGGATGTATTCAACCAGAACCCACATGCACCATAACCTAAAAGTTGTAAATCTCTAAATATATCTATCTTTTGGAAATCTCTACATCACAGTTAAGATTCAGTAATTTTGAAAAATCCATGTGAACATCTCAAACTTACAGAACTTTAAAAATTGCCCTGTATGTATAGGAAAAAAAACTTCTACTTACAGTGAGTTATCTTGCCAGAAAAGTATTATAAATAAAAATGCTTATAAGAATTATTTTTGTATCAGCTTTATTGAAATATAATTTACAATCCATACGATTTACCCATTTAAACAGTGTACAATTAAACAATTTTAACATTTGTGGAGTTATCACACAATCAATTTTAGGACATTTTTATCACCCAAAGAGAAACCCCATCCCCTCTGTCACCCCAGAGCCCTTCATACACTTCCTGCAAGCCCTAGATAACCACTAATCTACTTTCTGTCTTTATAGATTTCTTTATAGATATGCCTAATCTGGACATTTCCTATAAATGCAATCATATAATATGTAGATTATTGTGACTGGCTTCTTTCATTTAGCATATTATCAAGGTTTATCCATGTTGTAACATGTATCAATACTGCTCTCCTTTTAATGGCTGAGTAATATTCCATTGTATGGATATACTATTTTTGTTTATTCATTCATCAATTCATAGATATTGGATTATTTCTGCCATTTGGCTATTATAAATAATGCTGCTAGGAATATTAATGAAAAAGTTTTTGTGTAGACATATGTTTTCATTACTCTTATATATATACCTAGAAGTGAAATTGCTGGGTCAAATGGTAATTCTATATTTAACTTTTTGAAGTCATGCCACACTGTTTTCCAAAGTGGCTGTACAATTTTCTATTCCCACCAGCAGTGTATGAGAGTTCTGATTTCTTCACATCTTCATCAATACTTCTTATTACTCTTTGAATACAGCCTTCCAAACAACAAGGGAAAAGCAACAAATAACACACAAAGGAATCCCCATAAGATTATCAGCTGATTTTTCAGCAGAAACTCTGCAGGCCAGAAGGGAGTAGCAGGATATATTTAAAGTGATGAAAGGGAAAAACCTACAACCAAAAACACTCTATGCATCAAGGCTCTCATTCAGATTACACGGAGAAATCAAAAGCTTTACAGACAAGTAAAAGCTAAGAGACTTCAGCACCACCAAACCAGCTTTACAACAAATGCTAAAGGAACTTCTCTAGGCAAGAAACACATGAATACAGCCTTCCTCATGGATGTGAAGTGGTATCTCATTATGGTTTTGATGTGCATTTTCCCAATGACTAACGTTGTTGAGCCTCTACATGGGCTTATTTGCCATTTGTATGTCTTCTTTGGAGAAATGTCATTCACATACTTTGTCCATTTTTTAATTGGGTTGTCTTTTTATTTTTGAGTTGTAAAAGTTTTTTATATATTCCAGAGAGAAACCCCTAATCAAATATGACTCTCAAATATTTAATCTCATTATATGTGTTACCTTTTCACTTTCTTAAGAGTGTCTTTCAAGTTTGTCTTTTTAAAATTTTTATGAAGTCCAATTTATATATAATTTTGTTGTTGTTGTTGCTTGTGGTTTTGGTATCATAATAAAAAGTCATTGCCAAATCCAAGGTCATAAATATGTAGTCCTTTTAGTTTTCTTCTAAAAGTTTTATAGTTTTAGCTTTTATGCTCATGCCTTTGATACATTTTGAGTTAATTTTTGTATATGGCGTGAGGTATGAGGCCAATTTCATTTTTTTTATATGGGGATAGTCACTTGTCCCAACAACATTTGTTGAAATCAAATAACATTTTAAAAATAACATCTTTCTAGATTCCTCATATATACATCAATATACAATATTTGTTTTTCTCTTTCTGACTTACTTCATTCTGTATGACAGACTCTAGGTCCATCCACGTCTCTCCAAATGATCTAATTTCGTTCCTTTTCATGGCTGAGTGAGTAATATTCCACTGTTTATATGTACCGTATTTTCTTTACAGATGAACTATTTGCAGGGCAGGAATAGAGACACAGATGTAGAGAACGGATGTTTGGACACGGAGTGGGGAAGGGGGGTGTGGGATGAACTGGGAGATTAGGATTGACATATATACACTACCATGTATAAAACAGATAGCTAGTGGGAACCTGCTGTATAGTGCAGGGAGCTCACCTTGGTGCTCTGTGGTGACCTAGATGAGTGGGATGGGGGGGTGGGAGGGAGGTCCAAGAGGAAAGGAATATATGTATACATATAGCTGATTCACTTCGTTGTACAGCAGAAGTGAACACAACATTATAAAGCAACTACACTACAACAAAAAAAAAAATCTAATTTTCTCCAAGAGAGAAAATACTGAAAAAGTTAAAATCCTGATAAGTATCTGGCATCTACATTTATTTAGGCATGATCATAATGCTGGGTTTGATCACCAACCTTATATAAAGTATACAGACTTATTAGTATAATTTAGAATAAACATTTCACGTACACACTGGGCAACAGAATAATCATGTTCAATCTCATCAAGTTATATTTAATAGGCTACAGTATCTTAATGTATTACATAAAAATTCTTACTTTCCCTTTTTGTATATTTACTACTTTAATTTTACTGCAGTGAATCAGTTAATTCAAGGAAAGCTTTAGGAATGTCGTAGAACTTAGAAATCTTTCACAGATAGGTTTTCAGGGGAAAATGCTGGAAAACATTTCTTTGAATCACATAAATGGCCTTATATGAAAATGAAAGTAAGCATATCTATTTGTCTGGCCCCTTTTCTATATTATAACTTTCTGGGCAGAAAGGTGGGTATCAGAGATCAAGTTGTTTATAACTGTGGTGGCTTAAAAATCAACATTCACTTGCTTTTTTAAAAAAAAGTTGCTACCAAGTTGCTATGTCTTCATGTCATGCAAACTTATGTTGCCTAGTTCTTATTTGTGCTAAAATTTCTATCGTTTACTCTCTAACCATATTATTGCATTCCACTGCCAAGGGCCTCAAAACTTTCACCTAGATAGTAGCCAAACTGAAAGGCTAAAGCTCTGGGTTAAAACCAAACCTAAAATATTAAAATTTTTTCCACTTTATATATGATATCTACATGTAGTATTTGAAATTCGAACAAGCACTAGAGTTCATCACATTCTCAATACCAGAATTTTTATTTTTTGCAATTAAATCTAAGACTCAAAATAGCCATTTGAGATCCAATGATTCTTTGGTGCATTAAAAATAATTTATATATTGGCCATTCATTGCTTAACTTTTAACAATACATTATGATACTGTGGCCCATTAAATACAACTTTATGAGGCGAAGCTTGGTTACTATGTTGCCCAGTGTTTACTTAAAAATATATATGCCAAATTAAACTAATTCAATACAACATAAAAATGAATCATTAATTTATCAATTTTATTGAGGTAAAGTTTACAAACAATAAAATGCACATATTTTAAGTGTGGAATTCAATGAGCTTTCACAAATGTAAGCACTCACTGACAACTGTCACTACCAGCACAATTAAGATGTAGAAGGTTTCCATCAATCCAATAGTTTCCTCAAGCCCCTTTGCAGTCAAACCCCACTCTCACCCCATCCCCAAAGTACCACTGACCTGCTTTCTGTCACCATAGGCTAGTTTTGCCTTTTCTAGGATTTCATATTGATGAAATCATGTAGTATGTACTCTTTCGTGTTTGCCTTCTTTTACTCAGCAAAATTGTTTTGCAATCCATTCATGCTGAGTGCCTGAATACTCTTTCCTTTTTATTGCTGGGTAGTGGTATTCCTTTGTATGAATATACCCAAGTTGTTTACCCCCTCACCTGTTGCTGAATATTTGAGTTGTTTCTAGATTTTGGTTACTGTAAATAACAGTGTTATGATATTTGTATATAAGTCCTTGTATGGATATGTTTTCATTCCTCTTAGGTAAATACTCAGGAGTGAAATTGCTGGATCATAGGGTAATTATATATTTAACCTTATTGAATAAATAGGTATTCTGCCAAAATTGTTTCCAAAGTAGTTGTATCATTTTATATTCCCATCAGCTGTATATAAGTTCCAATTGTTTCACATTATGGGATGTAGAGAAACCATTTTGTATTTCTGAGAACTGGGGCTAAAAATGTGAGATCCTGAGTTAAGAACCAGCCTTGGGAAGTTAATTTACAAATGTACGGATAGTAAGAGAAGTCCAGAGAGAATTACCTAACTTTGGACATACGTGTTTACATTTCAGGGGGAAATGAGGCCTCTGACTTTGGAGACATCTCTAAATCATAAAAGCTGGAGATAAAGCTGCTTATCTGGTCATGGAAGAGATGAGAACCCAGGAGTCTTTCTATCCCATCTCCAAGGAGAAAAGCTTCCTTCTGGGAAATGAGGAGGCAGTAGCTGCCCCTTTCTTCTGTACAGAAGCAGAGAAAATCCAGTCTTCTCCATCTCTTGCCTATGGAGTGTGGGTCCACTTGTATAGGGGACTTTTCCATCTGACTTTCA
This sequence comes from Hyperoodon ampullatus, assembly GCF_949752795.1. Lineage (NCBI taxonomy): Eukaryota > Metazoa > Chordata > Mammalia > Artiodactyla > Ziphiidae > Hyperoodon > Hyperoodon ampullatus. The sequence continues at coordinate 68,100,637 of NC_136929.1, forward strand.
TTGCATTGCCTCAGGGATAATTAATGGGGCAAGGAGAACTGGTGTACTTATTAATATATAAACAATAAAACAAATCTGTCTTCTCATCCAGAACACCATGTGTGTGCATTCAAGATAAAATTAATAAAAATCAATATTCAAACCTCAACCTGCATCCTCATCATCATCTGATATTACTGAGATTTTCAACTTCAGTCATTCTAGTGGGTGTGCAGTGGTATCTCATTCTGGTTTTTAATTGCATTTCCCTAATGCCTATGATATTGAGCATATTTTCATGTGCTTATTACTAATTTGTAATAATTAGTAATTATATTACTAATATCTTCTGTTGTGACATTTCTGTTAAAATCTTTTGTCCATTTTTATTGGGTTATTTACTTCTTACTACTGAGTTATGAGAGTTCTTTATGTATTTGAGATACATGTCCTTTGTTATATATGTGTATTGTGATATTTTCTCCCAGTCTGTGGCTCACCTTTCCATTTTCTTAATAGTGTCATTCATTTGGCAGATGTTTTTAGTTCTGATGGACTAAGAATGAACATATGTATCAATGAAACAAAACTGAGTTTAGAAATAGAACCACACATTTACGGTCAATAGATTTTCAACAATGGTGCCAAGGTAGTTCCATGGGGAAGAAAATAGAGTTTTCAACAAATGATTGTGGGACAACTGGATATCCAATTGGAAAAAAAAATAAACAAAACATATGTTCTTAATCACATCATACGTAAAAATTAATTCTCTACAGAATATAAACTTAACCGTAAAGCTAAAGCCATGAAACGTCTATGAGTAAACATGAGAAAATCTTCACAAGCCTTGGGTAGGCTAAGATTTTCTTAGGACACCAAAAGCATAAAGCAGTACATTTTAAAAACAATTAAGTATTAAGTCCACGAAGAAATAAGACTGCTATTTTCCCCAAATATCAATATAACATCTTACACAGTCAAATGAAAATTGCCCAGAAGACTAGTCACTCCATTGCTGGTAGAAGAGGGGAAAACACCCACATGCTGACTGAAATGAGATCACTTTTCTGCCTGACACACAGGCTGAGGGCAGGGGATGTGTTCCAAGGACCTAGAATTCTTGATCCCAATCCTTGGCTTTAGCTTACTTTTTAACCACACTGATTATCTCTCCTCCTTCCTCTGGGGTGATGGTTATCTTTAGGGTTGGCCCAGTTTTCATTCGGATTTCAACATGTCCTAATTAATTTTCTCAGCTGTGGTTATACTGAGCCGGTTCTCCAGTGTGACTTCTAAGGAATGCTGGAATTGTGAGAGGAGGGGGCACGGTCTCATGGTCTTGCTAAGAGGGAAGAATGACAGCACTGAGCGCAATGACAGCACAGAGTAGAGAGTATCAAGAAGATATTCTTTCACACAACTGAAGGTTGCTGTTGGGAGAACATCATTATCCATATTTTCTTTCTCTTTTTTCCATATGCATTTAAAAAATTCTTTTATTTTCACTATGGAATGATATAGATATACAAACAAGTACTGAAAATAATCTCATAGTACCTGTGTACCTCCACGCTACATTTAACAAATCTATTTGAAATCGCAGTTGCTTCCTCCTGTTCAGCGGCTTTGTATTCTTCTCATTCACTGTGCACAGAAGATTTCTTAATTTCCAAAGCTGAATACAATTTGTTCTCCCCGCTCTCTTCCTGGTTGTTTTCAGTGCTGGGGTCTGTGATCCCATTTCTCTCTGTGCTGAATTTGATTATCTCCTAGTCACTGATAGTAGTCACTCCTATCATTTGTACATTTGAAATCAGTAACTCTTATCAGTAATCAGTAGTCCTACTATTTTTTTTAAAGTTGTTAAAAAGCAGGCATGCTGAAGGAATCTACACAAAACTAGAGAATGAGGGAAAACCCTGGTGCAGATTGAGGCCGCAGATGAAGAGACAGTGTGATCAATAAAGAACAAGCTAGTCCTTACTTCCCTGTCTTCAGCACAGATTTATAAAATTGTAAATTAGATTCTATAACCCATTTCCAGGGAAAAGGAAAAGCACAACAAAAACTGCTTTGAAAGCTAACTCTACTAAGCTCTGCCTGTTACCTTTCATCTCTTTCTCTAAATCTGAAGCTTTTCACAGAGGCACTTTGGAGTTTTATATATCAAAGAACCAAAAGGTAAATCCACCCTCTGAAAATGCACCATGCCATTTTACATTTGCTTTGTCACTATGCTAATGAAAAATATGTCAGCCTCTTACAGTATAAATTTTATTTCTAGTTTTGTGCCTGGGCAATTTTAGGAAGTATATGAACTCTTTTAGGCTTAATACTAGTCAAAGATTGTGTCTTCATAGTTAAAGAATATAATAGATGTGTGACATATCCAAGAGAAGCAACGATGCAAAAGTACAAATATGGTATTGTCTTTTGAACACTGTTTTATGAATTTTTCTAATATAGATAAACTCTTATTACAGTAATATTGGGTACATCTTAAACACTTTCAGTGTATTGGAATTAAGTGATATGGAATTTTATTTGAAATAAATGAGCCATCACTTGGGAATTGAAATATTTTGTAATTAAAAGATATTTTTGGAATGGTCTTTGATCTATATTAAAGTATCAGTAGTTTTTATTCCTCAAACTTAAGTGATTTGTGCTGTAAACAATGTACCAAATAGATATTTTGTACAGCAAAGGGAGGTAAACTCAAATGTAAATGTTATGAACAATACTGGAACTGGATCATCTAAAGGTAAAGAATGTTTGACACCATAATAATTAAAGACCAATGAAAAGAAATGAACCAGCAACTAAGAAAAGAAAAATGCAAATTACCAAGAGTTTAGCCTCACTAGTAAGTCTGGGAAATAAAATTAAAGCAACAATGAGATAGCACTTTCAACTATTCAATTACAAAAGACAGACGAATCCACTGAGGATGGTTTATAGGTATTTCCAGCAATTTGTTAATATTGGCTACCTCAGACAGATGGAATTAGAAGAAAAAAGAGTAAATTAATTCCGTATTAGAGATTTTTGAAATTTCCTATCTGTTTAAAACAACATGTATTGGTCATGTAACTTGAAAAATAGCAATATTCTAGAAAGTAATAGGAAAAATACACACACACACACACACACACACACACACACATACACACACACACAATTCTCCACTGCTGGTTAAACAGTAAATTTCTGGAGTGCAATTTGGTAATTCAAATAAAATTTTTTAAATGCATATATTCTTTGATGCACAAAAATTTACTTCTAGAAATTTACACCACTAAAACCAACTACAATTATAGGCAAAGATAACCATGGAAAAGTTTATTTTAAAATTTTCATAATAGCACAATATTAAAAATAATCTAAATGTCCAACAACTGTAAGCCAGTTAAATAAATCATAAGGTATCTGTATGATACAATACTGCAAAGCAATTATAAATTATGCTATAAAAGAATATCTAATGGCATTGGAATATTCACGATATATTGTTAAATAAAGAAGTAAATTGTAAAAATGACAGTGGAACCAATTTTTGTTTAAAACTACACAGTTATGATTTTCTATATATCATATATATAGTGGCATTATGAATTTATATCACAATATTAAAAATGGTTATGTCTCATTAAGGGGATGTGGATAGTTTTATTATTCCAATGCAATCTGGAAAGTGTTCAAATAGCTCTTAAGATCTATGAAAAAATTTGAGCCAGGGAAATCTGGTTTGAGTAATAGAGAATGGGAAGATTGTCTCCAAACAAAAATGAATAGACTTAAAGGAGAAAAGGGAACTATGGTAGGCAGAGTGCTAAGATAACCCCCAGTGAACCATATCTGTGTATAATCCCTCCCCTTGAATGTGAGAAAAACTATAACTTGCTTCTAGCCAATAGAGTATGGCAAAGGTAATGACACAGTCACTCCCATAACTTTCTTACCATAGATAAGACTCTGTCTCAGTAGATCAGAGCAAGAGGTTCTCTTGCTGGCTCTGAAGAAGTCAGCTGCCATGTTGTAAGTGGCGCTATGAAAGGGCCATGTGGCAGAGAACTGTGGAGGCCTCCAGAACATGACAGAGGGCCCCCGATGACAGCAAGAAATTAGGTCCTTAGTCCTATAACTACAGAGAACTGAATTCTGTCAACAACCACATGAGCTCAGAAGGAGACCCCAAGCTCATGAAAAGAATGCAGATTGGCTGACAACCTGATTGTTGCCTTGTATGACCTTCAGTAGAGGAACCTGTTAAGCTGGGCCTGGACTCCTGACCCACAGAAATTGGGAGATAAAAAATATATGCTGTGTTAAGCCACAAGTTTGTGATAATTCTTTTCACAGCAACAGAAACCTAATACGGGGACCCAATGTAAACATTTGTTACAGAATCTTACTTTAACTCAGTAATTTATTCACTCTTTCATCCATTCATTCAACAGATATTTGCCTAATGCCTCCAAATACCACATCCCATGCTCAGCATTGAGTACATAGAGTCTGCAATTGAAGAGTTTGCAGATGGAGAAGGAAAGAGGCAGAAAATGCTGAGCACAGTGCACCATAAATAATGTGATGTAGAAGACAAACACAGGACGTCTAAATCAAATCATGAGGAGCCTGCATAGTGGTTAAGACCACAGGCTTTGGATCTTCATTGACCTAAATTTGAATCCTGGCCCAACTACTTACTAACTTTATGACCTTGGGCCAGTTGCCTGAATGAAAGCCTCACTTTTCCCACATGTAAAGTGGTTATAATAAGACCTACCTTGTGGAGTTATTGTGTAGACTAAATTAAATAATATATAAGAACTGCTTAGCACATATTAAGTGCTCAGTGCATATTAGCTATTATAATTATAATTTTGCCTAGAAGCAAATTATTATCTTGTCCAGGTCTGTAGTGGACTTTGGGGAAGCAATAAACTTTTGTCGTGTAAAGCCACAGAATGTTCTGTTTGGTTTTTAACCTCAGCATAACCTTGCCTATTTTGACAGATACATTTATTGTCACCAGAAGTGGGGTAATTCCTAACAAAGAAGATTAAAAGATGTGGCAATTAGTTGATGGGCTGAATGGTAGTGGTGAGGAAACATAATGGAGAGTACAAATATGGTAATTCACGTTATACAGGAGAAAAGCAGTTGGAAAACCCTAATCTAAACTAAATTTTTAGGCAGATCATGAACGTAATGAACTTGTAACGATATGGGAAATGACTGAAACACAGAGTTAGAAGTGTATGTTGGCAGCAGTTGACTGTACTTGACATGGTACTCTGAGAAAGAAATGAGCTGAAAAAAGCAATGACCAGTTGTAAGCATAATGTTAAAAAAAATGTGGAGAGGGCCCAGAAATTCAGAGAATTTTGGCATTGAAGAGGCAACTGCTTAAACTGAAACAGAAGAAAATGAGAAGGACTTTGAGTAACAATGACTCATTAAAACTGAAGCTTGTACCTGGACCAAATTAAGGATTTGTCATCAGACCCATTGTTAACATCTCTGGATAAAGAACCTCAGGGCAAATATCAAATTAAGATGTAGTATCCAGTAAATCTTTTCAATTGATTAAGATGGCTCAGGGAAAAGAACCTAAAGGTGGCTTTTCCACTGGTGTCTGGTAGTCTGAGGAAGCTGCAATTAACTCAAGGAGGGGTTGCAGTGGTAGCTCATGAGAACAGGAAAGTAAAGAAATATACCTGAAATGAAAACTAAGACTCAAGTCTTGAAGATTGTGTGTCTTGCTATTGGTAGATAAAACTGACTGGAAGCGAAGAGATAAGAATCTAAGATTTTGAGAGAATCACACACAAAACAATTACCAGGCTAGACTAAGAAAGACTTTGACTTTTTGAAACTTAAAATGATCCATAGACCCCCCCTCAAACATCAGTGGGCTGGGAGTCAGCTGAGAAATGCTGTCCTAAGAAGGAATATTCCAACAATATCTGAGAAGGATAATGGAGTAGAAAAACTTCATGGAGGGAAGAGCCAAGAGCTACAGAAAACAAGACTGATGAGCTCTTCCCAGGGAATGGGATACAGGCCCCTAATCATATAGAACATTCTCTATTCCCAGGGTGGGGTGTCACTGCAACCTTGACCCAGGGGGATTTCAGAGTTGCAGTGGACCAGTGGTTCATTCTTCCTCCATCTTAGTGCTATGGTAGCTACCCTGCCCCCACTATGCCGTTGTATACTGGGTGTGTGGGGGACAGACAGCTTACCTTACTAGTTTATAGGTCTCTGAAATAAGAGGAGACAAGGCAGGACCAAAGTCTCATTTGGAGACCCTGGATTTGGAGTGGGATGCAATGACTTGGTTGAACTTTTGGTCTATAATCCCTTAGACAGGTGGTAAATTTTTTTATGTCAGAAGGAATTTGAGCTGACTTTGTGTTGTGTGACAGAACTGGGTAGACATCAAGGCTGTCCACCAGATATTTCCAGCTCTCCTTCAGATACATGCTAGGAGAGCAACACTCTGCACTCTTGAAATTGGATGTGGCCATATGACCTGTTCTAGTCAATGAAATTTTGTCAGTAGTGCTGTAAGTGTTTTCTAGGTAGATGTTTCAAGAGCCACATGCAATCTCTCCTCTCTCTGTCTGCTTTGGCAATAAGCAGTGCTCCAGATGAAGGCCACTTCAGCAGCCTGGGTCCCAGAGTGGGGATGATGTGAAGAAGAGTTTGAAGCTGACCTGTGGAAGAAGTTTGGTGTGAACAAGTTCTTGTTGTAATAAGCCAATAAGATTGCAGGTCTGTTTGTTATGCCACCCTAACTACACTACCGAGATTGATCCATTAACAAGTGTACAAGGAGCTGTGTGATTTCATCCCTGCCTACCTCTCAAGCCATCCCCCAATCATTCTTTGATACACATGTGTATTCCAGCAACTCCCGTGAACTACTTTTAAAATAAAATCACTACACTGTGTGCAGCATGGATTGGAGGTGAGAAACTAGAGGATGACAGTTACACTCACAGGGACAGATGATCCCCCACAAATGCACAAAGGGAAGTGTAGAGTCAGAACATAAAAGACTGAGGACAAAACAAAAGATGTTTAAAAGCTGAGGGGAGAAAAACAAGGAGAGAGGCAGGAAACAACCTATCAGAGAAGTTCTGCAGAAGTCAAGGGAGAAACACTTCAAAACTGAAAAGGTCCGCAGCATCAAATCTGACAAATGGATGAAACAGGGTCAGGATTAAGAAGAAACAATTGGATCTGACAATCAACAGGCCTCTGTTGTCTTCCAGAAGAGTTTCAAAGGAGGAAAGGATCAATAAGAGACCGAGGAGACTTGAAGATGGAATGAGGAGGGAGAAAGGGGAATTCAAGAAGGACCAGCACGAGTTTCCTCCCGGCCGTCACTGCCTCGTGCTTCTCCAGAAAATAAGTCATCTTCTCATGCTGCTCCATCCCCAAGTTCCAAGGACCCAATCCAAGAAGTGTGGTCCAGTTTACACTGGGCCTAGCCCAGGTGTGTGACGGATGACCTTAGTGCTAAGTCTCTGCAAAAACCAGTGTGGACTTGAATCTAAGCTACTACAGGCCTGCACAAACCCAGATCCTTGGATAAGCGTCTCTGCGATGCTCTGTCTCTGAGGGTAGCTTGGTGTGGTGGAAAGAGCCAACATTCATTATGCTTCTTATATCTGTATCTCATCCAGTCCTCATACAATCTCTGGGGTGTGTAGGAAAGTCCCCACTGGGTAAGTAAGAAAACCAAAGCTCAGATGCTTTGATGATAAGCCCAAGGTCAAACTGTTATAGATGGTAAGGTCGCAATATCTTTTCGACTCCAAAGTCCTGGCAAAAACCTGCCTCTAAAACGCAAGAGCTCAGAAGAGATTCATTAATTAACTATTAATAATTCCAGAGGAGGTTATATCTTCACAGCATGATGAAGTCAGCCGTGGCATAATAACAAACGTCTCTTCTTCCTGCCTCAATCTTCCCCTCTCCTTGCTTGCCTGTATTTGATTTCTATTTATAATTCAATTCCAGAGCAATTTATATCACTTGCTGGGCCTACTGCAAGGACCAAATTAATTGTGACCTGGTAGTTTGGGGTCATATCAACATAGCCTTTCTCTAAGGGAATGGCTCATGAATGAGGGAGAACTTATTTCTATGTGACTAAAAACAAAACTTAGATCAACAAACTCAGAGTCCCTTGAGTATATCACTTAAAATCTAATAAATGTACATCCAGGGGGTCTTCATTAAAAGCTGACATTCTTTGAGTGATGTTTACTTAATGATATCACCTGACATTCCCCGAGGTGATGTTTTTCTGAAACACCTCTGAGTTCTTCCAAAGCCTAATGAAAATGTTCTATGCTGCTCACTTCCAAATTTCTATTTCTAGCCCTGATTCTCACCCAAGCTACACTCCTACCTACTCCATGGGTGTCATTTCAAACCATAGGATATCCCACTGCCACCTCAAACTCAACATGCACAGCAATGGATTTATCATTTATTCTTTATGTGGAGAGTTTTCTAAAGGATACTTTTGTATCACCTCACCTTGGGAAAAAGGGAATGAACGTTACACTTAATACATTTTGACTTAGACTATTTGAGTCTGAATAAATTAATTGCTTTGTAGTGATCAGAAAGAACTGGTCGTAAAATAATTCCACTATTTTTGTATTACTAAATTTTGTGCCCTCCAGCAAGATTTTGAAAGCTGAGCTAATAAATAATGTCATACTTGTTTTTCTGACCACCTTTAAGTGTGTATCAAGTGAGAAGTAAATGCCTCTTGCTGCTGTAATACCCTCTGAGTGAGCACTGCTCTATGTGTGTGTTTATACATGTGTGTTTGTATCTATGTGTGTGCATTTGTGTGTTTGAGTATGTTTTACATGTGTGCCCCCTTGATTGTGTGTGTACATGTGTGTTTGTATGCGTGTATGCACTATAAGAAGACTCACCCCAGGTCAGAGTGGACCCCTTACAGTTGGTGAACCTCCTCCTTCCCCTCCAGCTATAGCTCTGCCCCCCATCATGTCCACCACCAACCCCCTGCATCCACAGGACGAATATCCTGAATTAAGACCACCCCATCATAGAATCAGAGGGATGCAGTAGGGCAAATGGACTGTGGGAAACAATTTTTTGCTCTATCCACCACATTTAAATGAAAACAAAGATATAGATACTTTGTATTACATATAAACATAAAACTTCCCCCCACGTCTTTAGAACTACATTCAATATGGATATATTGGAGGCATACAATGATTTAAAAAGTGCTGAAAGGTATTTTGAGGTCTAGATATCAAAATGAGACAAAGAAAATGAAGAAAAATAAAGTCTTGAGTCTACAAGCATCGTATATTTATCCATTTAGGAGATTAAAATATTCAACATACTTTATTAAACCAACTATCTAAAAACATAGCTATGAGAAAAATGAGTTAACAATGCACTTGGAAGAGGTCACCTGTTGTTTTTGTTTTATCTGAATACCTCCTGTTTTAGAGAGCTCCATCTGATCAACACATAGGGGTAGGTTAGAGAGGATACACTATTTCTTGTTCCAATAACTAACTTAGGGACCATGTGCGACATTTTTCACATAGACTCTGCACACACACACACAACTTTTCCTCCTGTCACCAGTCATTCTTCTTCCTCATACCTCACAAACAACCCGGCCCCAATTTCTCTCTGGTTCCTTTACAATGTCTGCCCTATTGGACATTTTCACAGATTTCCTTTCAATCTAGACGCACCTGTAATCATCCTGATGATCACAACTTCCTCCTGATCACCCAGACTCCTGCCCCGGCACCAGATTAATCTGACTACACACTGCATTTCCTTATTCCACACTGGTGTCAACTCACTGGTTATCAACAAGCCGGGGTGCATTTAAATAATGGCCACTGAATGAAGAGGGGCAGATTGAGAACATTACTGGACCTCTTGGCTGCAGGATGAGGATATTTTTACGGGGAAAAGAGGACTGATGTGTCAGCCTGTCTAGCCTTGTCTGTCAGTCTGCAATCTCCAGAAACATACCATTCTGCAGACATCCTCATGGTACATGCCTGTTGTGGTGAGTGTCTTGCCTTCGTCAAAATGCCATAAGCTTTCTGAGGATGGAGATGGTGCCTTAAGCTATGAGTTCATCCTCCACAGTGGCCAGCAGGGCACAAGCTTCCTCTGTGAACTTGGTCACCTTGGGCAAGCCATGTGGTTTCTCTGAGCCTCACTCCTCATATGTAGGGAGATCAAGAATATCTGCCTTGTGAGTACCATGGTCACTGGCACACAGTAGGTGTTGAGTAAACTGTGGTAATTATGATTATTTCCTGAGTAGAATGCAGCTGCATTGGCTAAAAACCTTCGAAGAAGTGTGAAGAGTGCATCTGCTGCTCTGAAATTCTGCCTGTGAGACAAAGAGGCAGGTGCCAAGAGCAAACAGAGGCCCTAAAACAAATTGCCACGGCCAGAATTTCATCTAAGACTTGGATGTGGAACGACAAGGCTTGTATGCAAAGCAGCTGGTTTTCAGGAAACCTCCAGCTCGCCACAGAGATCAGCAACACCATCCTCAACCACCAGAAATAGCTAAACAGAAAATGAGCTGTTTGTGTAAATCTCAGTGTGCCCCTCTTCCAGAGCAGCACTGAAATGAGTTTATCCTGAAGCGCATCTAATCTCTTCACTCTGCTCTCTCGGACAAGTAGCCTCAGTATTGAACTGCTCTTCATCTCCCGTGGAGAAAGGCGCAAGCTCACCACCTTGAGATAAGCCATCAGAGGCCCCGAAAGAAAGGCAAGGTTTCAGTCTCCCCTTCCCCTCTTTGAAAAAGGTCATTAAAAAAGTTCTTGTTTCTCTGCTACCACTAGATGGTACTAGACACCTGCTTGTCATCTTTTTTATTTTGTTTTGTTTACTGCCTCTGAGCACTAAACCAAGGGCTGATTACAATAACATGCTTTACAGAAATGGGACTTAGAGTGACCTTGGTCAGTCATTGGAAAGTCACTAAAGGTGCCATTTCTGAGATGTGTCAGCACTTCCCTTCAGCCTTTATTTATATAAAGTCCTTCTTTGTCCTATCCTGGATAATGGAACTATTTAGTCATCACACAGATGATTCATGCCCATTTGCCCCTGTGTTTGGGACCTTAGGAAGCCTGGGAGAGATGTGGAGCACAGTGACTTTGAACTGAAGGCAGACAGTGAAAATTGGCTTTCCTGCTTCTCTCAGGAGTCCTGTCCTGCTGCCTCTTTATTTAGAATATCTCATTCTTCCTGCGTCAGACTCCCAGCATATCACCAACACCTTCCATTTTCCATACAGACACTTGGAACTTCCTTCTTTTTTCTGGAAGGAAAAGATGGCAGTGGCTATTGAAATAAGTCATGGGAGATACTGGGAGAAACTGGAGAGTGTGACCCTGACTTCTGATCCCTTTCTTCCCTAAGCTGGTTTAAGCGAATTGGGCAGACCCCTTCCCAACCCCCCAAGCTCTTTAAGCGATTAGATGCCACTAAAGCCCAGCCTCACCTGAGATGGCTGGATTGTAGGGAGTGGGGAAAGCGATCCCAGTACTTGACATTGCAATCTACAGTTAGGCTATGAGAATAAATAGGGAAACAACGGGGGATACTATGCTAACCCAAGATTAGTCGGGAATAATCATTTTGGAATATGTATCTCCCAGAGACTGCAGGATTCATGCAAAATATTTTAACTGAAGCAATATTTACCTATGATCCAGATCTACTTTTCTAACACCACCTCTATCTTACTGTGGAAAATTGGAACAATTCCTCAATCTTTCTGAGTCTCAGTTTCCATATCTGGAAAAAAATCCTTTTTTTGTAGGATTGTTAAAAGGACAGAGAGAAATAAAGTTTGTAAAGCTCCTGGCGTTTAGCAGGACTTCCTCAAGCTTTCCTGACTCCTCCAAGTGGCTACAATGGAAGGTAGCCCCCCACTCCCCATCACTCCAGCTCTCTCTAGGCTAGAGTCTGGGTTCCAAGGAACTGGTCCCCAGCCACTGGAATTAAGGTAAGATGCAGGGAAACCTTGACTCTCAAACCTCTGCTTTCAGCGCTCGTAACAATAGCAGTGGCTTCCACACCTGTTTATATGCCCTGTTCGTCTTGAGAAGGGGCGCCTTCAAATCTCAGGAGAGGTCACCATCTGTGTGGCAGCTGCATATTCCTATCTGTTTTCATAAGGATTTCATTTTCTTAAACAAGATTTTTCTTTTGAAAAGAGGAGCAATTTTGCTTCACTGTTTTTTGTTTTTTGTTTTCCCCAGAAGTATTTCCTACCAGCCAATGTGACAAATCAAAGAGACAATGTGAAATGATGGTGTAATCTTTCCTATCTCAGTTGAAGGAAATTATCAGGATTCACCACACAAGGAATTGTTACAGGAACACAGCACGACATTAAAGTAACATATAGAATATTTGTCTCTGGGTATAGAAAAAAACAGATTTAAAAAGCAATAATTTGAGCTGATTATAACACACTCCAAATACACAAGGAAAGGACTGTTGAAATTTTACTTTGTTAAAAGTTATTCAACAGCAACTTGCAAGCAAGTAGCTGAAGTAATCAGAGTCTCATGTTAGAGCAAGATTTAAGGAATCTTCCAGTTATTAAAAACTGCAGGCACCTCAAAGCAGTCACAGTTAAAGGAGCACACATTAAAAGAAAGCTAAGGTGGGGAGGGGAACCTACACAGGCAAGAATTGCAAAGAATAACATCTCTTATACTATAATTTCTGATTTGTGCTTTCAAAGATCCTAGACATTTTGAATGTTTAAGTTAAAAACTTCAAAGTTAGGACAAAAACTTTGGTGTATTTGGTAATGGATGGCTGCAGCATTGTGCTGGAAATGATTCCAAAAACCATTTTGGGGCGCTGTAGAGAGCTTGGATAGATTAGTGATGCCTGGACACTGCAGGCAGGAGAGTCTGGGCCTCTCCAGTACACAACACTTCATGTACATACTTTTAGGCATGCATAGTAGTCATGCATAGGACTGTTAAGACTATTAGTCCTATTACCTAGGACTATGTAACACATTTTTTAATAATTATCTGATTATATGATAGAATTTTGTTTTTTGTAACTCCAGTGCCTGACAAAGAATCAATGAATCTATTTGTAAGAACAACAAAAAAAATACTCCTGGATTCTGGGAAGATAATGGAGTAAGAAGTATTGAAAATCTTGTCTCCCCACCTAGACAACAATTGCACTGGCAGAATCTGTCTGATGAAATAAAAATTCACATTTTAAGGCAAGACAGAAAAATTTAAACATAAAACATTTTATCTGCCCTTTGGCCTCTCCCTTTCCTCTAGTGTGCATTGTGCATCTGCATTATGTGTTAACCAGACCTCCCCAATAGCAGAAATACCTGCTCAACCATAAAGATCTATTTTTCTCCTTCTAGTGCCAGCCATGTAACTCCTTAAAAGATAACATTCTTTTCTCAATCCTGTAAGGCGTCAAGATGACCCACCACTTGCTTGTACGTGCAGACATCTTTGGTGAACTTTATGTACAATGCTAACATATCATTTCCCTTAAAGACAGCAAGTGGTGCCCAAAAAACTGGTCAGAAGACCTGGAGACATACTGGGCCATACCTAATGGAAGTTTTTACTTAAATATTTATGACCTTATTAATGTTAATAACTATATAATTTGTATTCTGCCTACTTTATAAGACTATTGTTTCTTGCATTACCAAATGTGTGATTGAGCCTCAGATAAAATTAATGATGAGTAGGTGACTTGAAATGATTGACCAGATATAATAGTCATACAAGATCAATGACTATAATAGTGTAACTCTAGATATGGGAAGAAGCAACAAGAGGGAACCACTTCCTGGACTGTAACTGATTAATATGACAGATGGTCCAGAGGTTTTTGGTTACTGTTAACAGGGCCTAGTCCAGTAACAGCACATTGAGTGGCCTATCAATGAAATCCCTGCCTGACCTGCAAATGAGCATTCCTAGCACTGTGGGACAAACTGGTCGTGAAATACCTCCCAAACCCTGGTTGAAATTAAGACCAAAAGGCAAGGGACTGTAAAATAATGAATGCTGCTCACCATCCTGTTCTACAAGAATCAAGTCATTAGCCACTGCAATTGCTGACCTACAGTATATCCTGAAAGGAATTCAGGGCAAAGATCAGGATGAGGTGCTCTGTGCTCTGGGAAAACTGACAGAACAGGCCTTCAGATAGTCAGATATCTTTAGGAGAAATTGTTTATGAACCTAGTTTCTTGCATCTTCCCATACTTAGAAAACCACTAAAACCATTAGCTAAATGTCTGTTCCTCGTGACTACCAGTAACTTTCTACTGAGATGTGTGCTTGATTGCAGTACCCCCTTTGCCAAAATTACATACTGGCCTTCCCCTTTACCTCTATGAGCAGATCTCAGAGCTCTCTGAGAGACTGACTGTCTCCTGGGTTATAATCCTCAGTTTGGCTAGAATAAAATTTCCTATTTCTTTCTTAGATTGACTATTGATTAATTTTGTTGTTGTTGTTGACATGTCTGAAGTAATTATTTTGGAACTCTGGAGTCTATTGAAAGGTTGCAGCTCAACTACCAGGGGAAGGCTTGGATGATAAATTAAGGTTTGGAAGGTAAGTTGTGGTTAATTTTGGTCAATTTCAGTCTTAGCACATTAGCAGCTACCTACCCACCAGCATGGCAGCTGTGTACGTGTCCCTAGAGCAGCTTGCACATAGCTTTTGGGAGCCAGAGGGTGCAAAAAGGAGGTTATCCTCCATATATAGGAGACCTGTTTTCTGATCATGATTGCCACCTCTGATCAAAGAGATGCAGACAAAGGAGGCAGGCAGCCATTGTTGAAAGCTCCTTGCCTCTGGCTGAAGTGAAGGCTCCTCCCTCTCTGGCCGGAGTGACTTACAAGGGATTTAAAGAGCCAGTGACACCATCCCCATCCCCAACCCCCTGCCCCCTACACAAACACACACTTTATTTTTTTCTTTTTCCCCTTTTGGGGGTCACACATTGAAGACTAGGATATTCAAAAGCAACCATATATACAGGAGAAATGAGAAAGTCATCACACATGCCCAGGGGAAGGTGCAGCCTCAGAAAATACCTAAGAAGGCTTTAAGTTTGCACCTCAGGCTTATCTTCAGCACAGAGACAGCCTGCAATTAAACAAACAAACAAAAATAGCAGACCTTGGGGAAGGGGGGGAAATCTGATATCCAGAATTACCACATTATTAGATTCAAATGTCCAGTTTTTAACAACAACAAATCACAAGGCAAAGAAAGAAGAAAGTATGGCCCATTCAAAGGAAAAACTAAAGCAACAGAAAATATCCATGAACAAAACTTGATGGCAGATCTACTAGACAAAAGTTTCAAAACAATTATTTTAAGGAGGCCCAAGAACTAAAGGAAGACATGGAGAAAAGTCAAGAAAAGAGCTGTGACATCAAAAACATGAAGGGGGGAGTAAAAGGGTAAAGTTTTTGTATTCAACTGATGTTAAGTTATTATTAGGAGAAACTAGACTATGTCTATGAGATGTTTTATATAAGCTTCATGGTAACCACAATGCAAAAATCTACTGTAGATATGTGAAAGATAAGTATATGATATATATACACATATATAAGCATATGTATATAATGTAAATATATCATTTATATATATTATCATTTAAACATATATGTAATGATAAAGGGATCAATTCATCAAGAGGATATAACAGTCATAAATATATGCACCCAACCTCAGATAACCTAAATATACTAAGCAAATACTAACTGATTTAGGGAGAAATAGACAACTATACCATAACAGTAAGGGATTTCAATACCTCACTTTCAACAATGGATAGATCATCCAGACAGAAAATCAATAAGGAAACATTGGACTTGATCTATACTTTAGACCAAATGGATCTAACAGACATGTACAGAACATTCCATCCAACAGCAGCAGAATACACATTCTTTTAAGTGCACAAGGAACATTCTCCAGGATAGATTACATGTTAGGTCACAAAACAAGCATTATTCACTCTAAAATATGGAAGCAACCCAAGGGTCTATTGATAAATGAATGAATAAACAAAATGTGATATACACATACAATAGAATATTATTCGATCTTTAAAAAGAAATTGACATACACTACAACATGGATTAACCTTGAGGACATTATGCTAAGTGAAATAAGCCAGTTACAAAAAGACAGGTACTATGTTCTTCCCCTTATATGAGATACTTAGAATAGTTAGAATTATAGAGACAAAAAGTGGAATGGTGACAGCAAGGGGCTGGGGGAGTGGGGAATGGGGAGTTGTTATTCAATGGATGGAGTTTCAGTTTTGCAAGATGAAAAGAATTTTAGAGATGGATGGTGGTGATGACTATGCAACGGTATGAAAGTACATAACACCACTCAGTTGCACACTTAAAAATAGTTAAGATAGTAAATTTTATATGTATGTTACCACAATAAAAATATTTGAAAAATTAAATTTATTCCTCTTGACTCTGCTCTATCATCTCCCTTCCCTTCCCTTCCCTTCCCTTCCCCCCTCCCTCCCTTCCTTCCTTTTTCATGGGAAATATGCAAGAAGGAAACCAGGCCTGGGACTTTCTAAGCACAGGACCCAGTGCAGATGCACAGGTGGTATAGCCATGAAGCCAGCCTTGCCGGCGCCCTTTCAGAGTATCTCCTCACAAAATATTTTATTAATTAGAAAAGGGAGAAAAGTAACTTTACCCTGGAGAAACTAGGCAGACACCATTTTAACCAAATAAAATGAATACCACAGGTAATGAGATACAGTGTGCCACCTGATAAGATGCAATGTGAAGAACACAGGTCCACTTCTGCGGTATTCCAGCCAAAGATGCATAACCTGAGTCTAAATATAAGGAAACATCAGGCAAACCCAAAGTGAGTGGCAGCCTATAAAATGGCCTTGTGTATTCAAAAAAGCTAAGGCCATGATAGTGAAGGGAAATTGGGAGCTGCTCTAGTTTGAAGGAGACTCAAAAGACATCACATGGGTGTGATGCATGATCCTGCACTGGATGATTTTACAATAAAGAACACCATTGAGAAGATAGGTGAAATGTGATTGACTCTCTGGGAAGAGAGAATGTGGGAGTTATTTTGCACCATTCTTTTAGTATAACTTTTGTGTAAGTTTGGAATTATTTCAAAATAAAAAGCAAAAAAAAGGAAATTACTATCACAAAAATAAATAAACAAACAAATGAATAAATACTCTTGTCTCAGTTTGGGTTCCCCCAAAACAGAGCAGAAACAATGATGTGGGTGGAGTATTTATCTGGGATGTGATGTCAGGATTGCAGGATTTGAGGGGAGAGGGAAAGGTGAGTGAGACAGGAAAGGAAGAAAAGACAAAATGCGTCCATGTAGTTTGCTGTTCTATCCATTTTCTGAAGAAATGTGTCAATTCCTTAAACAGTATTGTGTATAGAATGTCTCCCAGACCCAGACCGGCCAACTGAAGAGAAGTGGAGGGCATGTGGGGAACAGGGAATGTGAGAGGGAGGGAGAAAACTTTCATTCACTGTCTCCCTTCCCCTATCGGTTGAGAGTTTTTCCAGGACATTCCTTTCAGATGGTTTCAGCAGAAGAGCCTGGGGCAGAAAACGGAAAGGAACATTAAGTCAGAGGTGGCATGCCAGCAGCTCAAGAAGAGTCCAAGCTTGGAGCTGATGTCAGAGGTGGGCAGAGACATTAGGTATACTCACCAAACAGCTCAGTCTAAAGACACATAAGTAGATAGTTATCAAACAGTGGTAATGCACCAGTGAAACTTTGCCCAGGGTGTCGGGGATTCCAGGGGAAGGCACTTAGGACAGCCTGGGGGTGGGAGTAGGTTGCGATGTCCAAGAAAGTTAGGATTTAAATAATAAGTAGAATTTGGCCAGAGAAAGAGGAGAGAAGGACATTCCAGCAGAGATGGACATTCAAAAGCAAAAGCACTGAGGCAAGAAACAGCTGTATGTGTTGTGGAGACCTGCTCAGAACTACAGAGTTGGTATAGATTCTATAAGCTAAAGACATTTGAGATTCAACAGATGCAGGAAAAAGCCTCCAAATTTCCCTTACCTTACTAAAAGCAGAAGCTTCTGAGAAATGAGGAGTCACATAAATTCTCTCTTCGAGGAGGCTTCTCCTCCCAGGAGAGAAACCAAGAGTAAAGCTACCATAAATTCCTTCTCTGTGGGGAATTTTATGGCCCCAAAGAAGATGGAAAAACCACTCACACCTGCATAGACAAACATTATCACAAACTTCTTATCTCTCATTTGTTCTTCTAAATGAAAGCGGCTCTTTTGCCCCTTTCCTCATTGCTTATCTCTGTTCCCCTCTGATCTTAAACGAACCTAATTATAGGGACGAGATCACTAGGTAGTTTAACCAAACTTCTGACTTAACGCTCCACTGAATGCACACAATGCCTTGCCTAACCTGTTGGTTCTTTCCTTAGATTGAAGAAGCAGAAAAGAAGAATAAGTAATTAATAGATGACCAGATCTCTTCCCTAGTTTCCCCTTCGGTAATGGGTATAGATTTTCGAGCTGCGAGCAGCAGGACCTGAGCTCAGTAACATAAACACCCATTTGTCTTTCCTATAGAAACCTATTTTTCCTTCCCATAGAAGCTATTTCTCTCCTCCTCCCTTTCTCCTATTTAGTCAGGTGTGTAAAGCTTCAACTTTAACCATTTAACTAGCCAGCTATTTATTTTGTTGGCTTTCATGTGCATATGAATAAACCTTTTCTTCTGTTAATCTGCCTTTTGTCAATTTAATTCACAGGCGCCAGGCACTGAACCTAAAGAAAAGAAGAAAAAGCTTTTTCTTCCTAACAAACTGTGTGTGTTTGTGTGTGTGTGTGTCTGTGTGTGTCTGTGTTAGATGGAGCAGCAAGTAGAATGAATGTGTTAGTCTGGAAGCAACAAGAGATACGATTAGAGAATCAGGAAGCAGGAGCATCGTCCTTTATGCTGAGGACAATTGGCAGCTAAAGAAGTATTAGGCAGAGAAGTGACTTGGGTATAGAACAAAAATGACAATATTTAGGAGACAGAGATCAGCTTGCAGCCCCTGAAGTTGTCTAGGCAAGAAATAATGGGGACCTGAGCCACTTTTTTAAAAAGTGAGCTCTCTCAGTGTGTAAGTTAAAAGTCAAGTTTATTGAGGTATGATTTACCTTTTTACCTGAACAGTTTTGAGACGGACAGAGTAAAAGGACAAAGTAAGTAATTAAATAGTTAATCCCGCTAGGGGATTGTAAGTACAGAAAAAAGTATGGAAGACTCCTGTAAGTTAATGATCACTCAAGAAAGCAGGTTTGCTTAACCACAAAACCAAGCAGGCTTGCTTAGCAACAAAACAACGCAATAAAAGCATGAGGCACGCCCCAAAACAATAAAACAATCAGGGCATGAGACCCACATCCTGCCCAGTGAGCTCAGTAAGTTAATGATTCCTAGGACATGCTCATCTGGGCACATTAAAAACAAAAATATAAGGAAAGGGTGACATTATACCAAAACCTGAAATGATTTGCCATTTTTAGCATAAGTTACTGCCTTTTTGCTCGTTTCCATTGTGCCATGACAGTTCTCACTTGACCCTGTAGGGACAAGAAAACTCCCCCGCCTGACGTGGAGGAGGAGCTGATGATGGAAGCGTGACGTCTACTCGAGAATGAGGAAGAAGGTGGTCTTCTCCCCCTCCCCACTTTTCCTTTGATTATAACATTGAAGCCCTCTAAATTTCAGGGTGTGCACCCTTTTGCCCACCTGCTTATAAGCCTCACAAGCGTCCTATTCTAATAAATCATTTCTTATCTATCACTTTGCCTCTGGCTGAATTCTTTCTGTGCTGAGACATAAAGAACTGGAGCTCCTTGGAGCTCCCTGAAAAGCCACCTAGAGGTTTCAGTTTTATGAGATTTGATAGATATATATACACCATGGAGTATGCATGGAGAATATTTCTGTTATGGGTTGAATTGTGTCCCCTCTAAGGGAGGAAAAAAAGCTTTCTCCTCAACTCTTCTAGGTTCTCCAGGGGGACCTGGAAATTAGATTGATGAAACACAGATTAACAGGAGAAAAACAGAATTTATTCGTATGTGCTTGCACACCATGCAGGAGAAAGTTCAGTGATGAGTAATTCAAAGGCATGGTTAGAACTTGGGCTTATACAGCATCTTAACAAAAACCAATAAAAAGTGACAAGACAAAGGAAAAAAGTTTTAGGCTCTAAGGGTGGAAAATTGTGGAAAGGTAAATATATGGGGGAAACTAATGGAAGATTAGGGTTTTTAGTAAGGTTTGCTATGTAGACCCCTCGGTGCCAACTCATCTCTGGTAATAAGGTTGTTATTCCCTCCTTGGTATGAGAAGTGGAGGGAAAACACCTTTACAAGGAGAATTTATATACTGCTTTTAGCCCACACAGGGAAGGCAGAGAGTGTGTCCTGTGTCTGCTTTTTCTCAGTTGCTTTATCTCAAAATAACCCTTATGCCAGAGTGGAATATATTGGGGTGGCACACTCTGAACACTTTCACACCCCAGAATTCATATGTTGAAATCCTAACCCCCAGGATCTCGGTATGTGAACTCATTTGGAAATAAGGTCACTGCAGGTGCAATAAGTGAGGTTAAGATGAGGTCATACTGGGGTAGGGTGGGCCCCTAAACCAATATGACTGATGTCTTTATAAAAATAGAAGATTTGGACCCAAACACAGACAAAGAGAACGCCATGTGAAGGTAAAGGCTGTGATCAGGGTGATGCATCATCTACAAGGCAAGGAACACCAGAGATGGCCAGCAAACCACCAGAAGCTAGCGGGGAGGCCTGGAACAGATTCTCTTTCTCAGCGTCAAAAGGAACCAATCCCACCAACACTTTGTTTTCAGACATTTAAGACTTCTAGAATCCAGAACTATGAGACCATACAGTATATTTCTGCTACTTAAGCTGTTCAGTTTGTGATTCTTTTGTTACAGCAGCCCACGAAAACTACAGCTATCTTTCAGTATCTGTGGGGGATTAAATCCAGGAACCTCCTCATATACCAGAACCCGTGGATGTTCAAGTCCCTTATATAGAATGGTGTGGTACAATGAATACAATTAGCCCTCCATATACTTATACATGGGTTTCACATCATGGATTGAATCAACCATGGATAGAAATTTTTGTCCTCGGTTGATTGACTCTGCAGATGTGAAATTCAGTAATGCAGAGGGCCAACTATATATATATTGAAAATAATTCACAGATAAGTGGACCCTCGAAGTTCAAACCTATGTAATTCAAGGGTCAATTGTGATACAATTTCCAGCCCCCAAATTTCCCTCTCCCTCCTTCCTGACAATTCTCACCCCAATCCTGACCCCTGGTAACAATTGATTTCTGCCCTTCCATTTTTCCTTTTCCAGAATACCATATAAATGGAATCATAAGATATACAATGGCCTTTTGTGCCTGGCTTCTTCTTAGTGTTAAGCTTTGGGGCCTCAATCTTGTTACTACTGGTATCAGCAGTTTTTTCCTTTAATTGCTGTGTGGTATTCCATTGTATGGATGTACCACAATTTGTATATTCATTTACCAGTGGATAGACATTTGGATGGTTTCCAGTTTGCAGCTTTATGAATAAATCTGATATTAATATTTGCATACTAGTCTTCATGGGGGAGCCACTTTTGATGCTTTGATTTTTTTAATTATTTTTTTTCTAACTTCACTGTGTAGTGGAACATTAGTGGTTCTGTAAGTCACTTGGGGTATAGGAGGTCTCAGGAATTGAGGAAGGCCAGATCAAATGGTTTCAACTGGATACATCACTCTAAAATCTCCCCTTCATCCCCATTCTGCTTTGGTATTCCATTCAGTTTCAAATGCAGTTTTCTGATCTGACTCACATCTTAATTCCAGGCACTTGTTAGAAATTACATGAGTTGCAAAATGGCAGGAAGAAAAGATCAAATCTCTTTTAGATTTAAATTTGGAATGAAATGGGACTTTTGTTTAAATTCAATAGAAGCAGTTAACAAAGGAATGAAGACCTTAAAGTTGTTTCATTAAAATTACCCACAATGCTACTCTGAATGATTCATGGTTTGAGCATTTAAATGAGTCATATCCACCCAAGTGTCTAAATTAATCTCTACTGTAAATGAGGTACATAGGGAAATTTTATTAACCATTTAAGCACCATGCAAATTCGCCCCAGCTCAGTTTCTATCTCCTTCATGAAGGAAGCTCATTATAACCACATAATGTGAGCATCTTCATTTAATTCATCATGTGTGTGTGTTTGTAATTTATGTTATGAGATTTAATGTCCAAAAGGTCAGATGTCATAGCCAGAGAGCACTAGAACAAAAAAAGCCTTGTGGACATTATTTTATTTTTTATGATTAAACAATTATAAAATAGCTACCATTTGTTGAGTGGCTTCTATGTGCCAGAAACTATATTGGCCCATTTATTTATATTTAATTTAATTTAATCTAATTTATAGCAACTTTACTGCATATTAAGGTGGTATAAAGTAGTGGTAAAGAGATGGAATTTGGATTCTGACAGAGTTGGATTCTGATTTTGCCTTTGTCACTTTCCTTCTATGCAATCTTAGATAAGTTTCTTAATCTCTTAAGGCTTTTTTGTTTGTTAAGTGTTAACAAGTGTCACAGGCTCTCCACAATAACATATTACTGAGAGGACAAATGAAATAACATATATAAGATGTCTAATACCTCATATACTCTCAAAAGGGGAATTATGTTGCTTATTTTTATATAGATGATGAAGAAATTGAGACTCAGAGAGGTGGAATAATTTGTTCAAGATCCCATATAAGTGGCTGAGTCAGGTTATGAGTCACAAGACAACCACTCCACACCATATACTTCTTTACTCATCCCTGTAGCACTTGTTACACTTAAGTACTTATGCAAATTTTGGTAAATTAGTTGAGGGCAGAGGTATTAATGTCAGTAATTAGAAAGGGCTCTCTGTGCACCTTACTGTCTAGAAGGTTGGCTTACACCTTCAATTCCACCTCCTGAGGAAGTCCAAACTGCACTGAGATTTTCAAGCACTCCTAGAAGGATCACATTCCCAGGGCTGCTTCTGCTCTTGATCTCTGCTTCTGCACATCTGTTCTTGGTCTCATATGTATAGATCCAAATGAGACGCAGAGTTTCTTCACTGACCTTCATTAAAATAAAGTGTGGGGGGCTT
Organism: Hyperoodon ampullatus; assembly: GCF_949752795.1. NCBI lineage: Eukaryota > Metazoa > Chordata > Mammalia > Artiodactyla > Ziphiidae > Hyperoodon > Hyperoodon ampullatus. Next base: position 68,123,972 of record NC_136929.1, read on the forward strand.
CCCTGGTGGCACAGTGGTTAAGAACCCACCTGCCAATGCAGGGAACATGGGTTCAAGCCCTGGTCCGGGAAGATCCCACATGCCACAGACCAACTAAGCCCATGTGCCACAACTACTGAGCCTGTGCTCTAGGGCCCGCGAGCCACAACCACTGAAGCCAGCGCGCCTAGAGCCGGTGCTCCACAACAAGAGAAGCCACCGCAATGAGAAGTCCGTGCACCGCAACGAAGAGTAGCGCCCGCTCGCTGCAACTAGAGAAAGCCCAGGTGCAACAACGAAGACCCAACGCAGCCAAAAATAAATAAATACATAAATTTATAAAAACAAAACAAAACAACAACAACAACAACAAAATAAAGCGTGGGAACCTACTCAGATCCCAGAGTTGGTTTGAAGATTATTTTAAACTGAAGACGTTTGAGATATAGCAGATGCAGAAAGAAGCTTTGTCAGAGCTTCTCTTATCTAAGGGCAGAATCTTCTTAGAGGTTGCCGTACATCCCCTCTCCAGTAACGAGATGACCACTCACACTGGGACAGAGAGGCTGCATCAACAAACATTATCACAGATGATCCTACTTTCCATTTGTTCTAAAAGCCCATTTGTCTTTCTGAAAGCCCATTTGTTTTTCCATAGAAGTCCTTTCTCCCCACTCCCTTTCCCCCATTAACTTGGCATATAAACCCTTATCTCCAGCTGTTCAGGAAGCCTCTTAATCTGAATGTTCTCACATACATAATACACTTTTCTCCTGGTAATATGTCCACTGCCAGTTAATTTGCACCCCTGACCCCCTACCCCAATCACTGGAATTAAGCTGGTAGAGGGAAAGTTTTCCTTCCCCAAAAAAGTATCATGTATCTTTACACATGTGTGTGGAAGACAGCCAGGAATTAACAGGGAGGGTTGGGTCTCAATTACTCTATGATGAGATAAGCCATCCTAAGTGCAGACTTTTCCGATCAGAACCATCAAGCAGACAAGATTCTTCCTTTTAATAAATACTTCCTTCAAAGGTAACTGTGGCTGTAAATAATGTTTTCTGTTAAATATATGTACAGCCATCTGTGTTGGTCTTGGGCATACATATTCCACTGGGGTTTTATTGTTCTCTACTCAATATGGCATAAGAAGTAATCTCATTGAAGGACTAAAAGGTTGACATGATTTTCATATTTGCTTGATCATATGCTATAGTGATATTTTCATATTTAAGGATTTTTGAAGAATTTTCTGAATACCTTTCTCTCAAAAGCTGAGGGTCTGCAGTATCTTTCATATCCTGACTTTCAACACTTCTTTCTATCTTCATGATTACCACCTTGATCTAAGCCACCAGTATCTCTCACTTGGGCTACTGCAATAGCCTCATAACCAGCTTCTGTGTTTCCACACAGCAATCAGTGACATTTTAAAGCTGTAAGCCAGATAATGTCACTCCCATTGCTTAGAATCTAAATTCCACAATAGCTTTCAAATCTTCCTTTTCAGCCCCATTATCTACCATTCTTTCTTCCTCCATTACCTGTTCCAGCCACTCTGACTCTCCCTCCCACACTTCTAGATCCTTAGTCTCTTTACATTGGCTGTTCCACTTTACATTGAGCTCGAAATGCTCTTCCCCTAGATCACATGACTCATTTCTTCTTGTCAATCACATCCTAGATCTAATGTCACTTCCTTCTTAGAGGCTCCCCTAGCCCAGTCACTCTCCCATGACACCCAGTTTTATTTTCTTCAAAGTACTTCTCTCTAGCTGAAAGAATCTTATCATTAATTTGGGCAATTATTGTTGTCTTTCTCACTAAAATATAAACTCCTTGAGATCAAATAACTGCTCTGTTTTATTCATCTCTGCATTCTTAATATGCAACATTCATCACCTAGCTCATAACAGGTACTCCACAAATATCTGTTGCATTAGTGAACAAATGGCCTCTCATCTCCATTCCTACTGCCATGGTCTATCCCTCACAGTCTTTCATCAGGGCTATTGCATCAGCTTCTCAGCTCCTTAGCAACAGGCTCTGCCTCTTCCATCAACTGTCATCATCAGTGTGTGCTTCCACATACAGCAAACCTATTGATTCTACTGCCCTCTTTAAAGACTTCTACTTACTTCCCATTGTCTGCCAAAAAATAAAAATAAAAAGGAAGGAAGGAAGAGAAAGAAAAGAGAGGAAAACTCTTTAGGTAGCCTGCAAGGACTTTTGTGATCTGGATGCTGGCTACCTCTTGAGGCCCCTATCCAACACTGTTCCCACAACATGATGCCTAGGCACCCTATGGTTGAGTGAAACTGAGCATCTCACTAATTAATAAATAGACTAAAAATAAAAGTGGTTAATATGCTCTAAGTCACAGATATTGCATTCTTTCCGCTATATCGTATGTCTCTAATGCTCCTTTTGTTCTAGTGTTCAAGCCCCTCCTCATTCTCCACAAAACCCCCAAAACCCTTCCTGTGAACCTCAGCCTCTCTCAGAATAGTCCACGTCTCCTAACAATTTCCACCCAGTTTTATGTGTTAACCTCCTGGAATTATAACCTCTTCTATTTAGACATCCAGAATGTCTGGAAGAGCAGGTCTGGCTAGGGCTGGATCCCACACCAGGCAGAACATGACCCAGCTTAAGAAGTCCTTGACTCAGAGCTTCTCATCTTGTTAAACCAGCTTCCCCACTGAATTAATTTCATTAATTTAAAATCCAACCCGATGAATTTATAATAAACAATATGACAAACCTGATTCCTAAAGGTACCCTTTTAGCCTGAAAGAGTTAATATGGCCCGTAGATTGACCAAAAGGGAAGAACTATGAGCTTCTGGTCCTGTTCATGAGGCCATTAGGGATTCTCGCAAGTGTTTGGAGCTACAAATAAATGAGTTTCCTGCTAAGTGGGCCATCTGGAATTGTCCCCAGGAAGCTTCTAAAAGTCAATAAAGTCTCCTGATGAAACAGCCTCTGCGTTTCTAACACCAGCTGCCAGGCTCTCACCAGATCTCCAAGAGTAGCCCCAGATAATGCAGAGCACAATTTGACAAGCTTCAGTGTCAGGAGAACAATCAACTTTACCTAAAACAACTGCATTTTTCTTGACCAACATAGCCTCTGACCTCTTAGTAACACCGAGACTTCCACAGCAACCAATCATTCCTTTTTCCTCAGGTAATGTTTCCTCCAACTTGACTGGTTAACTGTGGCCTCTTATCCCTCCTATATATACCTAAGATATGAGGAAAATATATTAACTAACTTGACCCAAATACCTGATGATTCTTTTTTTTTTTTTTTTTTTTTTGCGGGCCTCTCACTGTTGTGGCCTCTCCCGTTACGGAGCACAGGCTCAGCGGCCATGGCTCACGGGCCCAGCTGCTCCGCGGCATGTGGGATCTCTCCGGACCAGGGCACGAACCCGTGTCCCCTGCATCCGCAGGCGGACTCTCAACCACTGCGCCACCAGGGAAGCCCCCTGATGATTCTTAATTGCTTCAATTTCACTTGCCACCATTTCTTGCAAGAGGAACAGTATTTGTTTCTTCTGGCATAGTGAAATGAAAATCAAGCCATTGAGAATTCTGGATATTTGGTTGTAGAGCAATCTTATCTTCTCTGCATTATCTACACACTGATTTTCAGTCTTATTTTGATGGTCTGCATTTGGATAAATGTTTGCATTTGTCCAGATGTCCACCCATAGAACAAATTCCCACAACTAAAGGACTATCATGAATCACTGAAACCATCTAGACGATTTCAGACAAAATGCTTATGTCTAAGTGGCACAGGATAATTACATCATTCCTGAATTTCTCTGCAGTTATAGTACTAATTCCACTCATGCAATATTCCTTAAGGAAATAATACAATAGAACATTATTTTAGACTTTAGGAAAAAAAAAGTTTTAAACCTATGCTATGGGAAAACCCCTGAACATCATGGACAGTTGGTTCTTTAGTAAAAAGTAGCAAATATGTACTGTAATGCCCAGCCATTTTAGCTTTCACAGGTGTCATTAAGGAGAGATATTAGTACTACTCACTAAGAATCTCATCTGTGTTTTGTGTGAAAAATACTTATGCCACCAACATCTTAGCAGAGCACAGTTCATAGATTATGTCAGATAAACACCTTACCAAAGAGACACAGAATTTTAACTTCTTAAAATTTTGAAGGGTTTAATTTTTTAAGACTTCTTCCAGGAATCTAAAATATCTGGCTGGTAAATTTAAAAATCCTGTCAAATCAAGTATCTGGTATCACAGAAATCTTGCTTTGCTATATATAGGCAGTAAAATTTATACAACTTCTCAAGTAAAGAATGTGATAGAGGGCTTCCCTGGTGGCGCAGTGGTTGAGAGTCTGCCTGCCGAGGCAGGGGATACGGGTTCGTGCCCCGGTCTGGGAAGATCCCACATGCCGCAGAGTGGCTGGGCCCGTGAGCCATGGCCTCTGAGCCTGCGCGTCCGGAGCCTGTGCTCCGCAACGGGAGAGGCCACAACAGTGAGAGGCCCACGTACTGCAAAAAAAAAAAAACAAAAAACAAGAATGTGATAGAAAATGGTCTCATGGGAGTCTCCACATGACTGACAAGTCTTAAGGTTGCAGGCTAGGACATATCTCATGCTGCTGAGTTTTCTCACAAAGATGAGAGGATTCTGCAGGAGAATTCTAAGAAGCAATGGAATCTCAGCCCTTGAGCTTCTTAAGGAATGAGTCTAACAACTGGAGGAGATATGTGGAAGCTAGTATATCAATGCACACTTGACTTGATTCTATGCATCCTTGAGTACGTTTCTCCTCCCTCATTTGTGTGTCTGTGTCTGTGTGTGTGCATGCACATAAGTGTGGGCATGAGGATGGTGTACTTCTACTGGGTGAAGGTGTGTAGTCAAGGAGAACATGTTTTTTCTACTTCATCTTTAAATTCAATTTATCTTCTCTGCATTTTCTACACACTGATTTTTTAGTATGTAGGCACTATACTGTCTTAAAGGGATGGTATTATAACAGCTAGATTAGCTTTAACAAAGTGATTTCAACCTTTTAGACCAGCCTTTCTAGAATGAGATTCTGCGGCAGAATTAAGTCCTACAAAAAACTGAGTGACTATTTTCTTAACTCTCCCAAGGATGGAATTTAGCTAGTACCATTCTAGATGCATAGAAAGAAGTCATTCATTATATACAATAAACACCTTAGGGTGTGTGTGTGTGTGTGTGTGTGTGTGTGTATTATACACACATATGTATGTATATATGTATAATATATGTAATTACATATATAAAATTCTGCAATATATTAAAATAGTATATAATTCCAATTTTGTTATATGTAAATAAAATCCCACACACAAAATTCAGAAAATGGGTATGATAGTGGAAAAGTTAGACTCAAGCTACCTAATGCACTGCAATAGAAATGCAATATTTTCCTTTTATTTTTTACATCTATTCCATGTGAGTCTCACAAACATGTTGTAATCTTAGCCCATTTAATAGAGGCAGAAACCGAGTCTCAGGGAGGGCAGTACTAGTCTCCAAAGAGAGCTCCTCCATGAACTACAGCTCCTGGTATTCTGGGCAGGCCCTGAGACTCAATTTCACTAACAGAATATGACAGAAATGAGGTTGCATGTCTTGTGACATTCACTGGGAAGGAGTATTGTTGCTTCTGTCTTGATCTCTTAGAAACTGTTAGGCTTCTCTTGGAACCCCAGAGTTGGTATTATTTTAAGCCTAAGACATTTGAGGTTCAACAGATGAAAGAAAAAAAAAAAAAAAAGCCTTCTCCAAACTTCTCTTATCTGACTAAATGCAGAAACTTCTGAGAAATAAGAATTGACATAAATTCTCTTTGAGGAGTCTTTTACTCCAAGGAGCGAGACCTAGAGTAAACCTACCATAAATCCCTTCTCTGTAGGGAGTTTTATGGCCTGAAAAAGATGGAAAGACCAGCTCATACTTGCATAGACAAACATTATCACAAACTTTCTTATCTTCCACTTATTTTGCTAAAAACCCATTTGTTTTTCCTAAAGAAATCTATTTGTTCTTCCCATAACAGCCTTTTTCTCCTCTCTTTTCCCTACCTTAAGTATATAAGCCTCTAACCTTAATCATTTGACCAGCCAATTACTTCTTTTGTTGGCTCCTGTATATATAAACCTTTTTGTCCTGCTAATCTGTCTTTTGTCATTTAATTTGCAGGTCCGCAGAAACTGAACTTAGGAGAGTAGAGGAAAAGTTTTTTCCTTCTTGACAAAATACTCCCTCTTGGCACCCGAGCCTCTGTGTTAGAAGTCCAACTGTCCTGAGACTATCCTGCTCTGAGGAAGTCCAACGTAACCAGGTGGACAAGCCAGGTGTAGAGAGAGCAATGCCAGCTCACAAGCTTCACCCCACGCTTGTGAGTGAAGCTGTCTGGGGAACTCTAGACCAGAGCAGCTGCCAATACCAGTGACCCATCTGACTCCATGTGGAGAAGAATAACCCACCAAAGGCATGCTTGAATTTCCTACCCATAAAATTGTGAGACATAATAAAACAGTTGTTGTTGTAAGCCATTAGGTTTTGGGTAGTTTTGTAGGTAGCAATCGACAACTGCAGCAAGGAAGTTAAGTGGCATGTTCCAGACCCACAGTCTCCTAGCAGCCAAGCCAGAAGGAAGCCAAGATTCCTAAACTGCGATTCCTGAGCCAGGTTTAAGGCTGAGACGCTGAAGCTGCTCATGGTAGGACTTCAAAAGCAAGAAGTCATTTGTGCCCCCAGGACCCCTGGCTACCACCCCATTGATAAATTCTCCTCTGTGATATTCTACTTTTATTAAATGAAGGTAACCATGATGACGATAATCATATCTATCATTTTATGCTTTTGTTTGAATAACTCCTCAAATCTTCCCTTAGGAGTAAGCTTGGTAGAGGAGAAAGAAAATGGTTAATATGATTTGGAGTTGGGGTAGATTTAGCAAATTAAAATGCAGGAGGCCCTGTTAAATTTGAATTTCAGATAAACAACAAATTTTTTCTAGTATAAGTACATACCATTCAAATGTGGTATGTTTATATATATTTTAATATCAGGCATTTATCTGAATTTCAAATTTAACTGGGATTCTTGTATTTAATCTGGTAACTTCTGGTTGGGGAAATTTATGGAAAAAGGAGGCTGGGGCTATAGGGAAAAACATTTATTTACTTCACAGTATTACCTTTTCAGCCCATTATTTTTTCAGTATTCCATACCCTTACCCTTACATAGAAGAAGGTGTAACTCCTTCAGTGTTAAGACGTTCCTGTGGCTGGAAAAGCAAATCCCCTGCTTTCCAAGAAGGGGGTTGACAGCATCTACTTCACATGTAAAGAATTTATGCCACTGAACATGATTTATCAAAGGTGACATGTTTAGCACTTGGAGAAAAGCTTAAAATTCAGAAGCTAACCAAAAAAAGTCACAAAGCCCAAGTACTTGACTCCTAAAGAGACCTAACCAACTTTCAAGCTGACTTAAATACAACTGTGTAAATTAAGATGAGCAATTTGAAAGCTTGGTAGAAACTAACAATAGTAAGAAGGGACAGCTGACCAGAAAATAAGGTGACAGCAGAACTAGAAAGTCATACATACCAGGAATTCCAAAAGCCATTGAATAACAGTCCCCACTGTCCCCTCCACCTCCACCATCCATCATCACCCACAAGCTTTCATTGTCCTTCCAGGCAAAACTATCAAAGTCAAGTACAATTCTCAAGTAGGTCTGTGTCTTTATTCCCGTTTTACTTGAGAATGGACTTGAGGATATGGGGAGGGGGAAGGGTAAGCTGTGACAAAGCGAAAGAGAGGCATGGACATATATACACTACCAAACGTAAGGTAGATAGCTAGTGGGAAGCAGCCGCAGAGCACAGGGAGATCAGCTCGGTGCTTTGTGACCGCCTAGAGGGGTGGGATGGGGAGGGTGGGAGGGAGGGAGATGCATGAGGGAAGGGGTGTGGGAACAGATGTATATGTATGACTGATTCACTTTGTTATAAAGCAGAAACTAATAAAAAAAAAAAAAAAGTCAAGTACAAAACACCAGATACATCATGGTGACCTTAAATCAACGAGAGATTACATAATTCAGTATATTCAGCTGAAGAGGGAAGAACAGCGTGCACAACCATTTTTTTAAAGTATATATTTTCAAAATGGGTGAGGGGTCTCATGCTTAAAAAACACAAACTCCTTTCATCTGGAAAACCTACATATGTGAATTCCTTAAAGATATCCCAGTCATGTTCGTGCTGTAGCTTGCCAGCTCTAAGACTGTCTCAGAACTACAATGCAAACACACTTTTGTGACACGGTCCCTTACTGTGTTCTCTTGGCACATGTTTTCTTGTAAGGCATTAAAATGTCAGAAGAAAGAAGGAAAGTGAGGAAGAGAGAGGGAAGGAAGAGGTACAGGAAAATGCCAAGAGCATTATCAAGAGCCCCAACTTTGCCATCAAAACATGCCACATTCAAAATGTTAATTGGGAGTTGGCCACTTCAGCAGGAGATTTACTGTGAAAACAGGAAGGAATACTTGTGAAAAAATTAATTCTAGGAAATATTCTTGGGTTTCTTACACAATTGCTTAAAGAGTCTAGACCTACAGGAAGAGGATGTTCTGGATAGTGTCCTGGCTGTTATTCAGGTTGTGATTCTGCAGCATGGTAAGCATAGCCTCAAGTGATAATAAAAGATAATGAATGAATGTGTGCTCACCAGCAGGCATATCTTTTCCTTGGCTCAGAATTTAAGAATAGGCAAGGGAGAATGGGGCAAAGCTAGCTTTTCTTCTGTGATCTGTTACATTGCAGCCTACTAACCGTAAATGTGCTCCAAAGAAGTTTGGGTCAGGTATTAGGAACCCCTGCCTTAACACCTAACCAGATACCAAATTCAATTAGCTACAGGTGGCCTCATCACTAATTTGAGTACTACTGGAAGAAGTTTAACTTCCATATTGTATTCCCTGGGCCAGCAGCATCAGGGTCATGTAGGAACTAGCCTGAAGTACAAATTCTCATCCTTCTCCCACCCCTACTGAATCAGAAATGCTAGGAATGAGTCCCAGCAATCCATGTTTTATTAAGCTGTGCAGGTGATTCTGATGCTTGTTAGGGCTTGAGAGTCGCTGATCTAGAGAACTAAGGCTGACTAATTTTTGTGGTATTATAAATTCCATCATCTCTCCAATAATCTGAATTATTTCTGTGTTTGTCTGGTTTTCTGTTTGTTTGGTTTCCTACCTAAAACTTTCTATTCTCCTTTTCTTTAGCTACATAGAACTGTAGTTGCTACTTTTCATGAGAATTACAGCAGAATTCAAACACTAGGGAAGTCATATGATTTTCCAGGTAACAGTGGCAAGTGCTAAGTGGGGCTCTTCTTGTTAAGAAGGTCCTCAACATTTTGATCAGTGGCTTAGAGACTTCTACACCCGCTAGTCACAATCTCACTCCTCCAGTAGCACTCCTCCTTCCTCCTTTATTAGCTGCCAGATTTAGCCAATAAAAATACAGAATATTGGGGCTTCCCTGGTGGCGCAGTGGTTGAGAGTCCGCCTGCCGATGCAGGGGACGCGGGTTCGTGCCCCGGTCTGGGAGGATCCCACATGCCGCGGAGCGGCTGGGCCCGTGAGCCATGGCCGTTGAGCCTGCGCGTCCGGAGCCTGTGCTCCGCAACGGGAGAGGCCACAACAGTGAGAGGCCCACATACCGCAAAAAAAAAAAAAAAAAAAAAAAAATACAGAATATTCAGTAAAATTTGAATTCTTAAATTCAAATTTAAATTATATTTATTTATATTTATCTTTATAAATAAGATAAACAACTTAGTTGTTTATTAACTTTTTAAGTATAAGTGTGTCCCAGGCAATATATAGGATATACTCCTACTTCAAAAAATATTCATTGTTTAATTGAAATTCAAATTTAACAGTGTCCTGAATTTTATCTGGCAGCCCTAACCCCAGGGAGAGTGGAGAGTATGAGTAAAGAGAAAGCTCTGAAATTTAAATCAATTCAGTACAAACACATGTACTTTTTCTACAAAGTAATAGGAACTAATGAGAATTTCTACCATATCTTTCATTACTAATGAAATGACTTGCAAATAAGTGGCTTTGGAGGTGAAGTACTAGACTGTTCCCATCTCTTTCCTCACCATAGGTTTCCAGTTACTTCACTCCTTGTCCTGAAGGGGAGGCAGGGCTGGAGGTGGGAGCTGCTTGTAAGAACATGCACATGTAGGAGACCAGAATATGCCAACCCAAATATGCCTCTTTAGCGTAAGGATTATTTGGAGCTGACCATTTTGAGAAATAGCAGATACAGGAGCAGCACTGGAAACAGAGTATAAGTTATATGTTTGTAAAGGAAATTTGCCTTTATAAAGGAAATCACCATTTGTAAAAATGTCTACTTCTCCGTACCAAGAAGAGAAGGATGACTCTATATCACAAGAGAATCTTATCAATGGTGAAGGCTGTGGATTAAATCTGCATAACAAACCTTATAGGTGTTTAGCCTACTATTCCTGGTCACCTTTCCATAACCTGCCTCCCTCGCACCAATCTGTCTTTGTTTTAGCTGAAGATGGTATTTAAGCTCAAGTTCTAGCCACCTCTTTGAGTGTACTCGTGCCTGAGTTTCTTCCATGCATAAATGAAATATACAAGCTAATACATTCTGTTTATTTTTTTCTTATTAGTCTGTCTTTTGTAACTGGGGTCTCAGTAAAGAACCTAGAATGATAGAAGGAATATTTTTTTCCTCCTCTACACATGCATGGGAATGTGTGGGTACACACGTGTACATGGCTTGGGGTAGAGAAGAAAGTACTCAAAGGCCATTTCCAATTGTATTATTTGGGGTCGGATGCTAGAACATTCAGCTTTCTCAACGATAAAATAGGGAATTACCTCATAGGGCTTTTGGAGCCTCAAATAAAATAATATTTTTGAAAGTATCTGGTAAACCATGAAATAAGATTCAGCATGATATAGTGGAAAGTGCATGGGCTTTGGCATCAAATAAACCAAAAAATGAATCTCAGTTCAGAGACTTAAAAGCTGAGCAAGTTGTTTAAATCTTTGAATGAGTTTCCTCATCTGTAAAGGAGGGATAACATCTACCTCCAGCACTGTTATCAAGACTAATGGAAATAATGTAGAAAGTTTCAGGAACAAAGGGGACACCATAGACATTACATGAGCCGGTATATTATGGGTTAAAGTTCTGGAACTTTGCATAGTATAAAACTCAATCTTTTTTCTTGTTCTATGTTATGATGATCTGACTTTAATAAGATCAGGGTCTGATTATATTGTTTTAAAAGTAATTAAAGGCAGCATGGATTTCTTTCTTTTTTTTTTAACATCTTTATTGGAGTATAATTGCTTTACAATGGTGTGTTAGTTTCTGCTTTATAACAAAGTGAATCAGCTATACATATACATATATCCCCATATCTCCTCCCTCTTGCATCTCCCTCCTACCTTCCCTATCCCGCCCCTGTAGGTGGTCACAAAGCACCGAGCTGATCTCCCTGTGCTATGCTGCTGCTTCCCACTAGCTAACTATTTTACATTTGGTAGTGTATATATGTCCATGTCACTGTCTCTAGATTTCTTTTTTAATTTGCCACCCCGATGGCAGGATGTGATGCCCTCATTAATGATTTAAAGAGCTACTTAAAATGTATTAGAGCAAAGTGACCAACTTAAATGATTTACAGTCTGCTTAGGATCACTCTCTTACACCCAGGATGGCAAGTAACCCTTATTCTCTTCGTGGAAGACCTGAGGCTTAGGGTATTATATTTGAATAAATTGAGAAGAAAAAAACCCAATCTCCATAATTTGCAATGGAGTAATTTATTTAGCAATATCTATTATTAATTTCTATTTGCAACTGGATTGAATATGTAAATATATCCATGCCTTGCAGTGTATCAGGATGACAGGACAGAGCAAAGAAGTGGTTTTCAGCAACGTCCATTGTACAGGTTTCTTGTGAATGATGGCCTTGCTATCAAGTTAACTACACAAAGCAATTACTTTGAGTTACATTGAATTATCATATTATACAGACATGTTTTTCATCAACTGGCCCATTCTTCTGCATCCTGTGATCCTTAGGAAAAGGCACTTTAAAAAACAGATCAGCAATATATGTAAGAAGTATATGTTTTTCATAAAGTGCGATTTTGAAGAAAATCACATCCGACTTGTGTCCAATGAACACTTTCTTTTTCAGGTTCAAATTTTGTGACTGCTTGATCATTTCAGCTCTCAGGGTTTTTTTTTTTTTTTTTTTTTTTAACAAGTTGGACTTTATTCATCTAGGGAGAAATGACTGCAAACATAAGCATAATGAGTTCTGAATGTTCAGATGTGAATGGATTTAAAAACAGGCAGCCACACTATAAAACCTCACCTAAAATGGTGGGGAGTGCCCCAGAGTGCTCATCAGTCCCCTGTATCACCACCACACACTGAAGATTCCAGCCCCAACAGTGCCACTAACTCTGTGAGTCATTTATTTTTCTAACCCTGAGTCTTAGTGTCCTAATCTAGAAAATGAGGGGAATGAAGGATTGGAGGCATATGTTAGTTCACTAGAGCTGCCATAGCAAAGCACCAGAGACTGGGAGGCTTAAACAACAGAAATTAATTTTCTCACAAATCTGGAGGCTAAGTGTTCAAGATCAAGGTATCAAAGGGTTGGTTTCTTCTGAGGTCTCTTACCTTGGTTTGTAGATGACTGCTTTCTCCCTTTGGTTTCACATCACCTTTCCTCTCTATGTGTTCTCTTCTTCCAACGACATCTGTCAGATTGTGTTAGGGCTCACTCATGTGACCTCATTTTAATTACCTCTTTAAAGGACCTATGCTAAATACAGTCACATTCTGAAGTACTGGGGATTAGGACTTCAACGTATGAATTTTGGATTCTGACCAAGAGGTGTCCAGCTTACCTACCTTCTATACTTCCCTGGCCCTGCTCTCCAGTGGCTGATGTTGCCAAGCCTCTTCCCACCAAAACCAGCCTGGTCATCTTCTTAGAGCCAAAGTATCAACGAACCTTGTATTAGTTACCTATTGTGGCTATAACAAATTATCATAAACTTAGTGGCTTAAACCAGCACATCCATTATCTTATAGCTCTGGAGGTCAGAAGTCTGAAATGGATCTCACTGGGCTAAAATCAAGGAGTCAGCAGGACAATGTTCCCTCTGAAGGTTCTAGAGGAGAATTTATTTCTATTTTCCAGCTTCTAGAGGGTGCATGTGTTTGCTGGCTCACGACCCTTTCCTCCATTTCCAAAGCTAGCAACATCAGGTCAAGTCCTTCTCATGCTGCCATCTCTGATTCTTTCTTCTGCCTCCATCTTCCACTTATAAGGACCCCTGTCATTGCACTGGACTGACTAGAAACTATATTTGTTTTCTAGGGCTGCCATAACAAATGAAAACGAACTGGGTGGTTTTTGCATTCTATCATTTTTCTGAAGACTGGAAATCCAAAATCAAAGGGTTAGCAGGGCGATGTTCTCTCTGCAGGCTCTAGAGGAGGATCTGCCCTTGCCTCTTCCTAGTTTTGGTGGTTGAGGGCAAACCTTGGCATTCTTTGCTTGTAGACGCATCACTTCAATCTCTGCCTCCATCTTCACATCTGATTCTCCATTCGTGTGTGTCTCCGTGCCCAAATTTCCCTCTTCTCATAAGGACACCAGTCAGACTGGATTTAGCGCCCCCACCCAACCCAGTATGACTTCATGTAACCATGATTACATCTACAAAGATCCTATTTCCAAATAAGGTCACATTCACAGATTCCAGGTGGACGTGAATTTTGGGGGAATGGGGAACACTATTCAACCCAGGACAGCAAACTTAATTCCATGTGCAACCTTAATTCCCCTGTCATGTAACCTAACATATTCACAGGTTCCAGGTGTTAGGACTTGGACACATAGGGTGAGGGAAGGAGCATTATTCTGCCTACCACAAACCTGATGAACACATCAGTGCTAGCTGTATCTCGAAGAAAACCATATATTTTGTCCAGCCTCCTCAAGAAAGTTGTCCTCCCACTACCTCTGTTGTCCAGTCCTATAATAAGAGGTACAGCCATGATCAGCACCATGGGGAAATCACTTTCCCTAAGTGGACAAATCATGCTGCTATTCAATGTAGAAAACTGTTTTCCAGTCCATAATTCTTTAGTGGTCTTCCTGAGACCACCCAGCCCCACTTCTCTCCCCCTGCTGAATATGACTCTCTTCACTTACTACCTCCGTTCTTGAAGGCAGAAGCTTCACTTTAGCCCTTCTCTGTGCACAGAATGTCTTATTATTGCCATTTAGGCTATTCCACTCCATCATGCAAAAACTATATATCTCAACTGTTTTCTTCCTTAAACTTTCTCTGAACAAGTGATAGACCATTTAACTCTTACACACTATTCATAGGTCCACTATTCACAGAAGTTAAAAAATGACTGCAAATGATTTGAAACCCCTCCCATTGAAGTGAAGACTATGACCCTGCCCTCTGCGTCTGAGGGAGCCTAGGATTGCTTTGCAATATTCTATTGCAACAGAATAATATGGAAGTGACCCATGGGATTTACAGTATGTCATTTCTGCCTGGTCATCTTGGAATGGTCATCATCCTCACTGTCATGAGGAACTTTCTTAAAACATTTCTGCTGGGATCTCAGTTGCCATGCCACAGGAAGCCCACACCATATAAAGAAGTAACATGTAGCTGGTTGACAGTCTCAGAGTCCCTGCTAAGCCCATCTTCAGACATCCTAGCCCAGGGGCCAGATATGCAAGTGAAAAGCCACCTAGGAAGTAGATTTTCCAACCCCAGTTGTCCCAGCCCCCAGCCCTTTGGGTCTTCCCAGATGAGGTCATGGGGGACATCTCCTTGTTCAATGTTTAATGGGTTTCTAAAAAGGGCTTTCTTGGCCACACTTTGAGGAAATTTAACTAGCTTCTATGAAAGCTTTCCTTTCTTTTATTTTTCCCTTCCTTTAGTCTTCCCTCCTTCTGTCTTTCCTTCCTTTTTAACTTATACTCCTAGAGGTTGAGAGCTGAAAAGAGCTAACCACTTTGCTTCCTCCAGCAAGTGCTGTGCTGAGAGCCTCGTGAAAGCTGATTGTTAAATGTTCAGGGATTTTACAAACCATTTGACATCATTTTTGTAGCTTGAAATTGGCCATGGTGGCATTATTTATATATACTTTGGAAATGAGCAAAGACTAAAAATCAGAGCTTTTGTTTCCAGAGATCAGTTTGGTAAACATTTACTAGCACATCACTGACTTCCCTCAAAGATGACTTCCACAAAATAACCGCAGTTCCCCTGAAACCAGCACAAGAAGAGTAAGTCAGATTTGATTCATACTCCTCCTGATCTCATTATACCATAGATATTCAGAAAAAGTTCTTTTTTCAGGGCAAATACTAATAAGAACTATTGAAAGAGGAGAAGATATTTGAGCAGCCTGAATTTGAAAATGCCTATGCTAATATCACACTCAGCCACTGTGATCAATCAAGGAAAAACCCTAATACATAAGCAGTACATTTCCTGAATTTTGTAGTAGATGCTTCAGTTTTATTTTTTTAAATGGATATTCCTGGAATATTGTGTGAAAATATACATTTAAAAATGGTATCAGATTTTAAATTGGTTCAATGAGCTTTCCATACAACAAAATTCTATGTTAATATGTATAAAACAAATAATCACTTTTTCCATTTACTTTTGGAATAAATTCGTTAGTTTTATCCTCTGAGGAAATTTAAAATAATATAACTAACGGGCTTCCCTGGTGGCGCAGTGGTTGAGAGTCCGCCTGCCGATGCAGGGGACACGGGTTCGTGCCGCGGTCCGGGAAGATTCCACATGCCGCGGAGCGGCTGGGCCCGTAAGCCATGGCCGCTGAGCCTGTGCGTCCGGAGCCTGTGCTCCGCAACGGGAGAGGCCACAACAGTGAGAAGCCCGCATACCGCAAAAAAAAAAAAAAAAAAAAGAACATCTGTTGTTTTTATTCATTTAGCGCCCTTATAACTTTTGGAGAAATTTCCTCTCCCCATTCCCATGGCCCTGCAGGCTGTCAAATACTAGTCCTGCACAGTAAGGCACCTGATCCAGGATGTGTCAGTCAGGATTCTTCACCCTCTGACAATAAGAATTGGTCCAAGTGGGCACTTGACTCACCTTGGGCCAATCAGAGTCCTTCCTTGGATTGCTGGTTTATACCCATGGAGAAAGAGCAGCCCTTTTCTCCTGGGATGGGAAGATTAGAAGGAAATAAATATAGCATTGTTAAAGGACGTTTCCTGTCTCATGGAGAAAGCCTTCTTACAGAATGAAGCCAAAATTCAGGAGAAAGCAGAAATAAGAGAAGAAATAGGCATATTCCTGACATCTTTTGAGCACTTAAATGTAGCAAGTCTGAAGGTCCACCTCCTGGTTTTATGGGTGAATAAATCCCCTCTGTATCTGATTTGTCAGATACACCCCTCACCCTTCCTGGAACTCAAATTTCACATTAGTCTTCCTAATATGGTCCCGAAGGATCACTGATGCTCTGTTCGAATATTTTTTCCAATTATTTTATCTTTAATTTTGGATAGTTTCTATTGCTATGTATTCAAATTCATTGATCTTTTCTTCTAGAGTATCTAATCTACTTAATCCCATCCAGTGATTTTTTTTTTCATTTTAGATATTGTATTTTTTATATCTAGAAGTTCTATTCATTTTGTTTGTTTGTTTGTTTAATTTGTCTTCCATCTCTCCTCTCAACATGTTCATGTTTTCCACTACACCTTGAGTGTATGGAGCATTTTTTTTTTTTTTTTTTTTGGCGGTACGCGGGCCTCTCACTGTTGTGGCCTCTCCCGTTGCAGAGCACAGGCTCCGGACGCGCAGGCCCAGCGGCCATGGCTCACGGGCCCAGCTGCTCCACGGCATGTGGGATCCTCCCGGACCGGGGCACGAACCCGTATCCCCTGCATCAGCAGGTGGACTCTCAACCACTGCGCCACCAGGGAGGCCCTGGAGCATATTTTTAATAGCTCTTTTAAGGCACTTGTCTGCTAACCATCATCTCTGCCATTTCTAGGTCTATTTCTTTTGACTGATTATGGGTCATATTTTCCTGCTTTTATACTTTCCTGGTAATTTTTATTGAATGTTGGATATTGCAAATTTTATATTGTTGGAATTGTCTGGCACATAGTTAATTTCCTTGAGATCAGTTTTGTTTCTCACAACACTTGTTTTTACGCTTCGTTAAGGCAGGTCTAGAGCAACCTTTAGTCTAGGGCTAATTTAGTCCAATTACTGAGCCAACATCTGCCTGAATGTTCTACCTGATTTTCAAGTATTATGGATCCTATGTGAACTCTAGGTGTTATTCTGTCTACTGCTTTCCCTCCTAGCCTCAAAGAGCTTCAACCTTTGCATGCAGTGGTTGATATTCAGCCAAAGATTCCAGAAGATCTGCTGAAAATTTCCAGCACTCTCTCTCCTTCTCTCTTGGTATCTCTGTCCCTGTCTCTCTCTCTGTCTCTGAATCAGTCTCCTCTGGTATTTCTTTACTTCCAATTTTAGCTGCTTGAATTCTGATCTCTGTCTCTTCAACTCAGTAAGAGCTCTGGGCTTTGTTTGGGTCCTCCTCCTTGGGTTACATCTTGAAACTGCCTCTTAATTGGAGCAATTATAGGACTCATCTCATTTGCTTCCCTTGTGTTGGGATCACATTGCCTGTTGTTCAAGGTGTGAAAGTAGTTATTTTCTATATTTTGCTTGGTTTTTTAGTTGTTATGGTGGAGGAGCAAAGCTCATAGCAGTTAATCCTTCATGGATGAAAGCAGAAGTCCCAAACTCTAATTATTTAAATTTATTCTTTATCAAAATTTTTCTCAGGGGAATAATCTATAATTTTTTACTTAAGAAAAAACTAAACTTGTGCCCAAATATTAACAAATTTATGTTTATCCTACCCAATTCCTTATTACTATATTACCTATTACTATACTATATTACTTATTACTATGTTACCTCTCCAGCTTTCTACTTGGACTGATCCTAGGAGCCACAAGCTATGAGACATGATTTCATCTGTCAAATGGGAATAATAAAAAGTACCCGGGCTTCCCTGGTGGCACAGTGGTTGAGAATCTGCCTGCTAATGCAGGGGACACGGGTTCGAGCCCTGGTCTGGGAGGATCCCACATGCCGCGGAGCAGCTAAGCCCGTGAGCCACAACTGCTGAGCCTGCGCGTCTGGAGCCTGTGCTCCGCAACAAGAGAAGCCGCGATAGTGACAGGCCCGCGCACCGCGATGAAGAGGGGCCCCCGCTCACCGCAACTAGAGAAAGCCCTCGCACAGAAATGAAGACCCAACACAACCAAAATAAATAAATTAATTTAAAAAAATTTTTTAAAAAGTACTCATAAGTCTGTGGTAAGGATCAAATGAGATGAATTACATAAAGCCTGACATACAATGATTTTTCTGCAAATGGCAACTCTTAATTCCACTAAATGAATCACAGGAAATGGAAACATTGATTTTGTTGAGTGGAGGTCAACATTAGCAGCTCTATTTTTCTAAAAATAAACACAAACAAGATACAAACACTTTTTCAGTTATGAGTTCATTTGGTGCCAACTTTCTGAACAACAGGCCTTGTTAATTTTGTTATGAAAGTTTCTCAAGAGTCCAAAGGTTCATTGAAAATGCATTCCGTTCAATTTTTTTGTTGTTCTCTAAATTAGATTTTAAAATAACAATAAAAACTAATATGAAATGCATAGCTGGCATTGAAATATCTTGCCAAAATAGCTACCTGTCCTGGTCGTCTAAGTCCTAGAGACTTTGGCATCCCAGAAGTGAGATCATGGGAGGAAGGAATGGCTAGACTGGCCTTGAACTTGAAAGATTAATTACATAATTTGTATTTCTGTTAAATCCTGGAAAAAGAAGTAGCAAAATATGGTGTCTGCTTTTCATAGATATTAAAATGCATTAGTTATCTAGGGAGCATGTTGTTCTAGATTTTGTTTTCAAGGTATCATTGATTTCATTTAAAAATAGTACTCCCGGGCTTCCCTGGTGGCGCAGTGGTTGCGAGTCCGCCTGCCGATGCGGGGGACACGGGTTCGTGCTCCGGTCTGGGAAGATCCCACATGCCGCGGAGCGGCTGGGCCCGTGAGCCATGGCCGCTGAGCCTGCGCATCCGGAGCCTGTGCTCCGAAACGGGAGAGGCCACAACAGTGAGAGGCCCGCATAATGCAAAAAAAAAAAAAAAAAAAATAGTACTCCCATCTGATAGTTGTACTAGTAGATCACAGTTACTTCTCACTTGGGAAATAATCAGTCCCTTTTAAGTATTTAAGCATTCTTAATCCTTTACACAATGAAGATTTATGAAGTATCTGTTCATTCCAGTCTCTCTGCTGGGCTCTTTCATATGCTAGATCACATGTATTCTCATTCTTTCTCTTACAACATGTATAATTATCGCATTTTATAGTTGAGGAAACTGAGGCTGTGAGACAGATTATGATGTGCGTAAAAGCACACACCTATTAAGTGGCACTTCTAGAAAACAAATAGGACTGGGCTATTATCCTTGAGAAACACTCTGCCTAGAGTTTTAAAAGTATCTTCTAAAGAGTGAAGAATGCTTGAGTCTCAAAAAGACCATGAAAGCACTCGTTACAGTGGGTGGCTGGATGCCTCTCCCAACTCTGAGAGAGTGCCCGTGGGGATAATGCTGCCAGCCCCTGTGGACCAAGATCAATGATTTCACCTAGCTTCTGATCCCAGGAAAACAACCTCCAGTGTACTACGCTGTTTCTTCCAGAAGCCTTCCGAAATTTTGCCCCATATCTAAGGAATTAACATATTCTTTAAAGAACAGATGCGACCGAAGCATTTCATCTCCTATTTTACTTCTGTCTATTTGCTCAGTAGTTCGCCATAGAGGTTTGAACAAAGAATTTACTGCAGGGTTTGTATATTCATGCGAATAACATATTTCCCTACAAGACTGCACCCTTTGTTCTTCCAGATGCAAAAATATTGGTTTGCTTTCCTAGTTGATTTTAAACAATTTTGATGCAAATTGTAGTTGGCAGATATTGTATATTCTTCCTTTTGCTCTGAGTGAGAGAAGGCTGTGCTCCTGAACTTGGGTTCCCTGTTGCTTCAAGCAGGTGTGATGTGCCACTGCCAAAATCAAGCTGGTGTGCAGCATGAGTTCCTCCTGGAGACATACATGTTCTGCCTTTGGCCGAAATACTTTGAATTCACTGCTTTATAGTAAGCTTTTCTGATTCTGCAGCTTTAAATTTTGATTTCATCAGGTTTTTGGTTTTTCTTCTCCTCTCTCTCTATCTCTTGATTTAGCTCAGGGGTAAACTTTTTCCCCTTGGTATAACTTGACATCTCTGTTTTTGGCACATCCATGGAGACTGAAGTAATAGATTGAAGGTGAAAAGAGGTCAGGTGTTAGTGCCATCAAGGCCTCCTGAGAAGAGCCAGCAGGGAAGCAGGGAACCCAGAAGCAGCCCTGACTAGAATCATCCTCCAAGACCAACCCTTGGTTGTCTGAGATGCACTGGAGTGATAAGACCCCATTCTGCAAGTCCAGTTTATGTGGACTAATAGAAGTAAGAAACTCTCTCTGGGGGCAGATCTGTGACCCAAACCCCTCAAAGTAGAAACACACAACCATTTTGGCTTCCTCCTCTATTTTTGTAGGAGGTTAATACACACATTTATACAAAATAAGCACACATTTTTCCTCATTCTTTATAAATCATGATTCTGCCTGTCGCAAGGTAAGTGACATCACTGATACCCTCATTGATGCCTTTGGACTAACAGCCCACAGACAGACATCCTTTTATGCAAGGGGATGGAGGCTGTGCTACATTAAGGAAAGAGCCCTATGTTTTTGCCATTAGTAGACATGAAATAATAGAAAAAAACATATGTTGATCTCTGCCTCTGGTTCCTGAAGCAGAACTTCTAAAACCCTTGTAATTTCCTAAGTGATAGGAACATCTGACACAGATGCATATAATATAATTTGCATAGGTAATGCAAATAAAATCTATATTCTAGTTAAGTGTATTGTGCTAATGTTAATTTCTTAATATTGGTAATTGTACAATGGTTATGGAAGATGTGAACATCAGGAGAAGCTTGATGAATGGAACACAGATACTGTCTGTACTAGTGTTGCAACTTTCATTAAATCTAAAATTATTTCAAAATAAAAGTATTTAAAATTTAAAAATATTTCAAAGCACTTCTGCAAGGAAGTTTGGGGAAGGGCTGTATGGCAGAGCCCTGAGCCTCAAAACATTTGGTCCATGTGAATGCCAAAGCAGAAGATGTTCTTTTTTTTTTTTTTTTTTTTACATCTTTATTGGAGTATAATTGCTTAACAATGGTGTGCTAGTTTCTGTTTTATAACAAAGTGAATCAGTTATACATATACATATGTTCCCATATCCCCTCCCTCTTGCGTCTCCATCCCACCCTCCCTATCCCACCCCTCAAGGCGGTCACAAAGCACCGAGCTGATCTCCCTGTGCTATGCTGCTGCTTCCCACTAGCTAACTATTTTACATTTGGTAGTGTATATATGTCCATGCCTCTATTTCGCTTTGCCACAGCTTACCCTTCCCCCTCCCCATATCCTCAAGTCCATTCTCTAGTAAGTCTGTGTCTTTATTCCTGTAGAAGACGTTCTTAATCAGACGGGATGACCTATTTTGTAGATAGCACTGTACGGCTGACAGGGTCTTTGTGCTCCGGCTGGGTGTCAGGCCTGAGCCTCTGATGTGGGAGAGCCGAGTTCAGGGCATTGGACCACCAGAGACCTCCTGGCCCCACGTAATATCAATTGGCAAGAGCTCTCCCAGAGATCTCCGTCTCCATGCTAAGACCCAGCTCCACTCAACGACCAGCAAGCTACAGTGCTGGACACCCCATGCCAAACAACTAGCAAGCCAGGAACACAACCCCACCCATTAGGTGAGAGGCTGCTTAAAATCATAATAAATTCACAGACACCCCAAAACACACCACCAGACGTGGTCCTGCCCACCATAAAGAAAAGAGCCAGCCCCACCCACCAGAACACAGGCACCAATCCCCTACACCAGGAAGCCTACACAACCCACTGAACCAACCTTACCCACTGGGGGCAGACACCAAAAACAATGGGAACTATGGACCTGCAGCCAGCGTAAAGGAGACCCCAAACACAGTAAGTGAAGTAAATTGAGAAGATAGAGAAATACGCAGCAAATGAAGGAGCAAGGTAAAAACCCACCAGACCAAACAAGTGAAGAGGAAATAGGCAGTCTACCTGAAAAAGAATTCAGAGTAATGATAGTAAAAATGATCTAAAATCTTGGAAATAGAATGGAGAAAATACAAGAAAGTTTTAACAAGGACCTAAAGAACTAAAGAGCAAACAAACAATGATCAACAACACAATAAATGAAATTGAAAATTCTCTAGAAGGAATCAACAGCAGAATACCTGAGACAGAAGAACAGATAAATGACCTGGAAGATAAAATAGTGGAAATAACTACCTCAGAGCAGAAGAAAGAAGAAAGGATGAAAAGAATTGAGGAGAGTCTCAGAGACGTTTGGGACAACATTAAATGCACCAACATTCGAATCATATGGGTCCTGGAAGAAGAAGAGAAAAAGAAAGGGTCTGAGAAAATATTTGAAGAGATTATAGTTGAAAACTTCCCTAACATGGGAAAGGAAATAGTTAATCAAGTCCAGGAAGTGCAGAGAGTCCCATACAGGATAAATCCAAGGAGAAACATGCCAAGACACATATTATTCAAACTATCAAAAATTAAATACAAAGAAAAAACCATTAAAAGCAGCAAGGGAAAAGCAACAAATAACACACAAGAGAATCCCCATAAGGTTAACAGCTGATCTTTCAGCAGAAACTCTGCAAGCCAGAAGGGAGTGGCAGGACATATTTAAAGTGATAAAAGGGAAAAACCTAAAACCAAGATTATTCTACCCAGCAATGATCTTATTCAGATTTGACGGAGAAATTAAAACCTTTACAGATAAACAAAAGCTAAGAGAATTCAGCACCACCAAGCCAGCTTTACAACAAATGCTAAAGGAACTTCTCTAGGAAGGAAAAGACCTATAATAACAAACCCAAAACAATTAAGAAAACGGTCATAGGAGCATACATATCGATAATTACCTTAAATGTAAATGGATTAAATGTAAATGGATTAAATGTTCCAACCAAAAGACATAGTCTGGTTGGATGGATACAAAAACAAGACCCACAAATGTGCTGTCTACAAGAGACCCACTTCAGATCTAGGGACACATACAGACTGAATGTGAGTTGGATGGGAAAAGATATTCCATGCAAATAGAAATCAAAAGAAAGCTGGGGTAGCAATTCTCATATAAGTCAAAATAGACTTTAAAATAAAGACTATTACAAGAGACAAAGAAGGACACTACATAATGATCAAGGGACCAATCCAAGAAGAAGATAGAATAATTGTAAACATTTATGCACCCAGCATAAAGGCATCTCAATACATAAGGCAAATGCTAATAGCCATAAAAGGAGAAATCAACAGTAACACAATAATAGTAGGGGACTTTAACACCCCACTTTCACCAATGGACATACTTTCCAAAAAGAAAGTAACTAAGGAAGCACAAGTTTTAAATGACACATAAAACAAGATGGACTTAATTGATATTTATAGGACATTTCATCCAAAAACAACAAAATGCACTTTCTTCTCAACTACTCCTGGAACATTCTCCAGGACAGACCATATCTTGGGTCACAAATCAAGCCTTGGTAAATTTAAGAAAATTGAAATCGCATCAAATATCATTTCTGACCACAATGTTATGAGAATAAATATCAGTTACACACACACAAAAATACAAACACGTGGAGGCTAAACAGTATGCTATAAATAACCAAGAGATCACTGAAGAAATTAAAGAGGAAATAAAAAAAATACCTAGAAATAAATGACAATGAAAACACGATGGCCCAAAACCTATGGGATGCAGCAAAGTTTAAAGCAATATAATCCTACCTCAAGAAACAAGAAACATCTCAAATAAATAAACTAACCTTACACCTAAAGCAATTAGAGAAAGAAGAACAATAACAAAAAAAACCCCAAAGTTAGAAGAAGGAAAGAAGCCACAAAGATCAGATCAGAAATAAATGAAAAAGAAATGAAGGAAACGATAGCAAAGATCAATAAAACTAAAAGTTGGTTCTTTGAGAAGATAAACAAAATTGATAAACCATTAGCCAGACTCATCAAGAAAAAAAGAGAGAAGACAAATCAACAGAATTAGAAATGAAAAAGGAGAAGTAACAACTGACATTGCAGAAATACAAAGGATCATCAGAGATTACTACAAGCAACTATATGCCAATAAAATGGACAACCTGGAAGAAATGGACAAATTCTTAGAAAAGCACAATTTTTTGAGACTCAACCAGGAAGAAATAGAAAATATAAACAGACCAATCACAAGCACTGAAATTGAGACTGTGATTAAAAATCTCCCAACAAACAAAAGCCCAGGACCAGATGGCTTAACAGGAGAATTCTATCAAACATTTAGAGAAGAGATAACACCTATCCTCAAACACTTCCAAAATATAGCAGAGGGAGGAACACTCCCAAACTCATTCTATGAGGCCACTATCACCCTGATAACAAAACCAGACAAAAGATGTCACACACACACACACACACAAAAACTACAGGCCAATATCCCTGATGAACATAGATGCAAAAATCCTAAATAAAATACTAGCAAACAGAATCCAACAGCACAGTAAAAGGATTATACACCATGATCAAGTGGAGTTTTACCCAGGGACGCAAGGATTCTTCAATATATGCAAATCAATCAATGTGATACACCATATTAACAAATTGAAGGATAAAAACCATATGGTCATCTCAATAGATGCAGAAAAAGCTTTTGACAAAATTCAATACCAATTTATGATAAAAACTCTCCAGAAGGGAGGCATAAAGGGAACTTACCTCAACATAATAAAGGCCATATATGACAAACCCACAGCCAACATTGTCCTCAATGGTGAAAAACTGAAACCATTTCCACTAAGATCAGGAACAAGACAAGGATGTCTACCCTCATCACTATTATTCAACATAGTTTTGGAGGTTTTAGCCATAGCAATCAGAGAAGAAAAAGAAATAAAAGGAATCCAAATAAGAAAAGAAGAAATAAAACTGTCACTGTTTGCAGACGACATGATACTATACACAGAGAATCCTAAAGATGCTACCAGAAAACTACTAGAGTTAATCAATGAATTTGGTAAAGTAGCAGGATACAAAATTAATGCACAGAAATCTCTGGCATTCCTATACACTAATGATGAAAAATCTGAAAGAGAAATTAAGGAAACACTCCCATTTACCACTGCAACAAGAAGAATAAAA
Source organism: Hyperoodon ampullatus (assembly GCF_949752795.1). NCBI lineage: Eukaryota > Metazoa > Chordata > Mammalia > Artiodactyla > Ziphiidae > Hyperoodon > Hyperoodon ampullatus. The sequence continues at coordinate 68,149,573 of NC_136929.1, forward strand.
TACCCAGGAATAAACCTACCTACGGAGAAAAAAGACCTGTATTCAGAAAACTATAACACACTGATGAAAGAAATTAAAGATGATACAAACAGATGGAGAGATATACCTTGCTCTTTGATAGGAAGAATCAGCATTCTGAAAACGACTATACTACCCAAAGCAATCTACAAATTCAATGCAGTCCCTATCAAACTACCAATTGTATTTTTCACAGAACTGGAACAAAAAATTTCACAATTTGCATGGAAACACAAAAGACCCTGAATAGCCAAAGCAATCTTGAGAAAGACAAATGGAGCTGGAGGAATCAGGCTCCCTGACTTCAGACTATACTACAAAGCTGCAGTAATCAAGACAATATGGTACTGGCACAAATATAGAAATATAGATCAATGGAACAGAACAGAAAGCCCAGAAATTAACCCACACACATATGGTCACCTTATCTTTGATAAAGGAAGCACGAATATAAAATGGAGAAAAGACAGCCTCTTCAATAAGTGGTACTGGGAAAACTGGACAGCTGCATGTAAAAGAATGAAATCAGAACACTTCCTAACACTGTATACAAAAATAAACTCAAAATGGATTAAAGACCTAAATGTAAGGCCAGACACTATAAAACACTTAGAGGAAAACATAGGCAGAACACTCTATGATGTAAATCACAGCAAGATCCTTTTTGACCCACCTCCTAGAAAAATGGAAATAAAAACAAAAATAAACAAATGGGATCTAATGAAACTTAAAAACTTTTCCACAGCAAAAGAAACCATAAACAAGACAAAAAGACAACCCTCAGAATGGGGGAAAATATTTGCAAACGAATCAACTGAGAAAGCATTAACCTCCAAAATATACAAGCAGCTCATGCAGCTCCATATCAAAAAAACAAACAACCCAATCCAAAAATGGCCTGAAGACCTAAATAGACATTTCTCCAAAGATATACAGATTGCCAACAGGCACATGAAAGGATGTTCAACATCACTAATCATTAGAGAAATGCAAATCAAAACTACAATGAGGTATCACCTCACATTGGTCAGAATGGCCATCATCAAAAAATGTGCAAACAATAAATGCTGGAGAGGGTGTGGAGAAAAGGGAACCCTCTTGCACTGTTGTTGGGAATGTACATTGATACAGCCACTATGGAGAACAGTATGGAGGTTCCTTAAAAAACTAAAAATAGAATTACCATATGACCCAGCAATCCCACTACTGGGCATATACCAGGCATATACCTTGAGAAAACCATAATTCAAAAAGAGTCATGTACCACAATGTTCATTGCAGCACTATTTACAGTAGCCAGGACATGGAAGCAATCTAAGTGTCCATCGACAGATGAATGGATAAAGAAGATGTGGCACATATATACAATAGAATATTACTCAGCCATAAAAAGAAACGAAATTGAGTTATTTGTAGCGAGGTGGATGGACCTAGAGTCTGTCATACAGAGTGAAGTAAGTCAGAAAGAGAAAAACAAATACCATATGCTAATGCATATGTATGGAATCTAAAAACAAAAGTGGTTCTGAGGAACCTAGGGGCAGGACAGGAATAAAGATGCGGACATAGAGAGTGGACTTGAGGACATGGGGAGGGGGAAGGGTAAACTGGGATGAAGGGAGAGAGTGGCATGGACATATATACACTATCAAATGTAAAATAGATAGCTAGTGGGAAGCAGCCGCATGGCACCGGGAGAGAAGCTTGGTGCTTTGTGACCACCTAGATGGGTGGGATGGGAAGGGTGGGAGGGAGACGTAAGAGGGAGGGTATATGGGGATATATGTGTAAGTATGGCTGATTCACTTTGTTATATAGCAGAAACTAACACAACATTGTGGGCAATTATACTCCAATAAAGATGTTAAAGAAAAACAAATAATAAAGTTTACAGAACCAAAAAAGTAAAAAAAAAAAAAAAATTAAAGAGACAAAAAAGTGCATTACTGACTGGTGGGAAGGGAGGACTATAGAGAATCATTTCAAATGCACTGTTAAGCAACTACAATATGCTGAATGTCTTTGAAAATGCTGGCAATATCAAATAAAATTGTATTACCACACTTAAGGGTCTGACTTACGGTCTTGTAGAGAGATGTACGCTATATGTTACTGCTTCTATGATTTACATCTAGACAAGAAAAAGCAGAAGCACAAAGAAGAGAGTTCAATTACAAGGGCATGTTGGGTAAAAGGCAGGGGGGGTCAGTGTCTGGAAAGCCTTCTTAGAGAAAGTGATTCTTAAGCTGAGTTATAAGAGGTGAGTTTTAGAGTTTTGGAAAGGCCTGGAGGACATTCTTGAAGCCTACAATCAGGCAAGTGAGTGCAGAATATCTCTGGTGTAGCAGTGTCCTCCACCGAACTACCCTGATTTCCCTAAAGATACTTTGTCCAGTGTTTGATGTCTAACTTTTAAGTTGATTCTTTATTCTTTATTAATTTTAGGAAATATACTTGAATTTCATCTTTAAACAGAGATATATCTCTGAAAGAACTCCAGTTACCCTTAAACTTTGAAGTGTTCTGTTCATAATTTAAAATTAGCCTATAATCTCAAACCTTATTGTGTTTAGATGATATTGAATTTCCTTGAATGAAATTACAAAGGGTGGTTTAGGAACATTTCCAATGTCAAGGGGAAGAATTGGTACATCTTCTCAAGAGGAATTTTTGAATGTATGGAGTGACTACTAGTTTCCCTGCTTTGGAGTCCCTTTGGCTGCTGAGATATGGTCTGGAGATCATTTATGAATCTCAAAGGGATGAAGACAACATTTTTGCCAACTGAGTTGTTTAGTTCTGTTCATTGTTTTTGATCGTTATGGAATGCCAACTGCAATGTTGGTGAAACATTGAGAAGTCAATCCACATGTTTGGAAATACAGCAAAGGATATATAAGAAAGATTTTATCCACCCATCCATCCATTTATCCATCCATCCATCCATCCATTTAGCAATATTTATTGAGTACGTACTGCATATGTAACACTGTGCTAAGGACACAACAGTGTGCAAAGTAAACTTGGTCCCTCCTCTGGGCAAGCTCATACCTCATGGAGAATGAAGACAAGAGAATAGGCATTTATACCCAATGTGAAAAGAACTCTCAGAGGGGTGAGCAGAGGGGTTGAGTTGACCCCAGCCTGGTTTGAAGCAGGCCAGTCGATCTATAGCCTCTGTCTAACAGGAGAGTGGAATGCCGGCCACAAGGTGTATAGGTGTTTTCTGGACTTGGGTAGGAAAATGGGGGGAAGGAGAAACATTTGTGCAAAGTGTCAGAGAAGCCCTTCCCCCCTTGCTGCCTCATGGGTATGAAGTACCCCATAAGTGTGTGCACAAAACCCCCCTAATGGCATCAGAACTTCCTGCTTTGTTAGGCTAGAGCCATTGGGGCACTAAGGAACAATTCTGGTGACAAGAATGGAAAGCTACAGAAACTTCTGCTTCTTTTGCACGGTTACTTACTTGCTTTCTTATTTTCCCCCCTCATCTTTGAGCCATCTGGTCTCTGAGGATTGGAAAGGATATGAGGAGGTCTTAACCTGTACCCATCTGCATCCCTTCATCCCACATTGATTTATTTCCTTGTGCTGCAATGATGTGTATAAATGACTAAGAAGGCAAAACTAGTCCTTGCTGAACTAGAACCTTCCTAGGGTCTAAAGCTCCATTATTCTAAACTACCCATCTTTCCATCCCTGGCCTTGAGCCCTGATATCTTACTGCGAATTGACCCCAGCTAAAAACGGCCTTCAAATTATTTTGTATTGGCTTCCCAGGTCTAAAAATCTTCCAGGGTATTAGTTGCAATTCACTACCTATCAATTGCCACCCTCACCCAAAATAATGCTTTGTCCATCACAGGAACCCCAATGAACAGTATCTTTCTAGCTAGATGAGTTCCGAAATCCAATCTAGCATGGCCCTTGATGCATTTGGAAACAGAAGACAGGATTGAGAGACAGGCACCCGGTGAGTTTAAGTCCCTGATTAGTGGAAATTGTTTATTAAAATATCAGTGGTCTATTGTATTTGTTTAGCAGTGGCATACCTAGCATATTATTTTTTACAGATTTCTGAGGTATAATCAACATGCAAAGTGCACACATTTAAAGTGTACAATTTGATAAGTTTTGACATATATACACACCTGTGAAACCATCACATAGTTAAGATAATGAACATATCTATCATTCCCAAGTTTCCTTATTTTCCTTTGTTTCTCATAAAATGTGCTAAAATATAGATTTCTTTGGCCATGAAAGAAAAAAAACGCTAGTTTCATAAATAGATGTAACTCTAACTGTATATTGTCATCGAAGTAAGAAGCAGCATCTCACAGTGGAGTCCATTTAGCATCATTCTAGCAAGATCAAGTTGCTGAACAGGTTGATAGAAGACTATGTGACCCGGCCACAGACTGGACAGCTAACCTAGCTAGTCAGCGAGGTATTCTGATGTGTGTTGTCTTGATGAATGTTTCCCATTCCGGAGCTTCCCAAGGCTGGATTAGGTGTTCCACTATGTACTCCCATAGCATCTTACCCTTACTCTTGAAATAAAATTATACCATTGCATTGCAAAAGCTATTTATTTTTTCATTCCCCGCTATAATGTCAAGAACAATCTTCATTCATCACTGTATCCCTGATGCAATGCCTAACACAAAACAGAGTTCAATGCATTCTTGCTGAGGAGAAAAATTAATGAGTCTTGCTTTTCCTGAAAGCATCTGGGCAGATGGCTAGGAAGGGACTCAAAGTGCACGACTGACTAGTGACATGATATAGTAACATCATCTTTGAGTATAAAAGCAGCATATTTCACCAATCAGGAGGGCTTGAATCACATCCTATCAAACACTGCCATCACTGGGAAATGTTTCTTTAAGGTGATATCCTTATTGAACCATGTCCAGTTTTATGAAGAAAAAAATATTGGAGGAAGAACAGATAGAAGGTGAGCTCTTTTTCTTTTATAATTAATTGTAAAGAGATTCATTTGTTTGCCCACACATTCTATGCACTGCCTACATGGTTTTTGGAATATTTGATTTTTCCTTTGAAATTATCTTAAAAGAGAAAGCATTGCTTCTGAGAGTTATGAAATCTCAAAGGCAGTTAGAAATTCATTTATCACTTTAATGCAGAAAGATAAACAAGGGTATTAGCAAAGACACTCCATTATGCTGCAGCAACGTTCCATTTTGGCTTTGGCTTTGGCTCTACTTGAGGATTCTGTACTCATGGAAACATTGATCTTACTTCCAACGTTGCATTCCAGCATTCTCTTAAAATTCAAATCTGTCTTCAGCACTTGCACTTGTTTCTAAGCATGGTGAATTAAATCCTCCCCGCGGTTATGCTTAATATCACAGTCTATTGCATGTTGTCCTGAACACCACACCACCTACACTCTACAACAAATTGCTATATAGTGATCTTCTAGGCTCCCCAAATACGCAATACAAAGATTATAACAGATCTTATCAGAGTCTGCTGCAATCATTTATATGTCTGAATAAGTGGACTGGGAGACCTGTGAGGTTTTATCACCTTACGTAGAATTTTTACAAATTTGTCTAGATAGGATCAGCTTACAAGAATATAAATTACAGGGACTTTCCTGGTGGCAGAGTAGTTAAGAATCCATCTGCCAAGGCAGGGGACACAGGTTCAATCCCTGGTCTGGGAAGATGCCACATGCCGTGAAGCAACTAAGCTTGTGCACCACAACTACTGAACCCACATGCCACAACTACTGAAGCCTGTGCACCTAGAGCCTGTGCTCCACAACAAGAGAAGCCACTGCAATAAGAAGCACGCACAGAGATTGGATCAAGATGGCGGAGTGGAAGGATGTGCGCTCACTCCCTCTTGCAAGAGCACAGGAATCACAACTAACTGCTGAACAATCATCAATAGGAAGACACTGGAACTCACCAAAAAAGATACCCCACATCCAAAGACAAAGGAGAAGCTGCAATGAGATGGTAGGAGGGGCACAATCACAATAAAATCAAATCCCATAACAGCTGGGTGGGTGACTCACAAACTGGAGAAAAATTATACCACAGAAGTCCACCCACTGGAGTGAAGGTTCTGAGCCCCACGTCAGGCTTCCCAACCTGGGGGTCCAGCAATGGGAGGAGGAATTCCCAGAGAATCAGACTTTGAAAGCTAGCAGGGTTTGATTGCAGGACTTCGACAGGACTGGGGAAAACAGAGACTCCACTCTTGGAGGGCACACACAAAGTAGTGTGCACATCAGGACCCAGGGGGAAGGAGCAGTGACCCCATAGGAGACTGAACCAGACCTACCTGCTAGTGTTGGAGGGTCTCTTGCAGAGGCGGGGGTGGCTGTGGCTCACCACGGGGACAGGGACACTGGCAGCAGAAGTTCTGGGCAGTACTCCTTGGCATGAGCCCTCCCAGAGTCTACCATTAGCCCCACCAAAGAGCCTGTAGGCTCCAGTGCTGGGTCACCTCAGGCCAAACAACCAACATGGAGGGAACTCAGCCCCACCCATCAGGAGATAAAGAGATTAGTTTTACTGAGCTCTGCCCACCAGAGCAACAGCCAGCTCTACCCACCACCAGTCCCTCCCATCAGGAAGCTTACACAAGCCCCTTAGATAGCCTCATCTACCAGAAGGCAGACAGCAGAAGCAAGAAGAACTACAATTTTGCAGCCTGTGAAATGAAAACCGCATTCACAGAAAGACAGACAAAATGAAAAGGCAGAGGACTGTGTACCAGATGAAGGAACAAGATAAAACCCCAGAAAATCAAATAAATGAAGTGGAGATAGGCAACCTTCCAGAAAAAGAATTCAGAATAATGATAGTGAAGATGATCCAGGACCTCGGAAAGAGAATGGAGGCAAAGATGAGAAGATGCAAGAAATGTTTAACAAAGACCTAGAAGAATTAAAGAACAAATAAACAGAGTTAAACAATAAAATAACTGAAATGAAAAATACACTAGAAGGAATCAATAGCAGAATAAGAGAGGCAGAAGAATGGATAAGTGACCTGGAAGACAGAATGGTGGAATTCACTGCTGCAGAACAGACTAAAGAAAAAAGAATGAAAAGAAAGGAAGACAGCCTAAGAGACCTCTGGGACAACAGTATGTCAGGGAGTGTTTGGAAATGAGCCCAAGAGGTAAGCAGGAAAGAGTCCTGTATACCTGCTGGGTAGTTTTGAACTTGACCCTATGGGAAATGGATAACCAACACAACATTTAAGCTCAATTATAACAGAGTCATATTTATATCTCAGAATGATCACAAACGAAAATGTAGTGCAATATTTTGCAAAGAATCTTCCTAGGAACATTGGCATGTTAAGAGTTATGATTTAAAATGATTTCTGGTCAAGTAAATTTGGGGAAATGATGGGTTAAGCATACTTAAACTATTTAAGCATACTTAAACTTTTCAAAATCTTTAACGTGTTCATCTTTGTTTTGTTTCTCCAAGAAAAGAGCTATGCAACTTTTCCCACTTATTTCACTATGGAAACCTTTTGTTTTTCTCTTCACCAAATATCTAGTAGGATTAGGGTTCCCAAGAATACACTAGGTGTGATAGTCTCCTGGCTGTTCTCTCTGCTCTGAGTTTTTTGATAGTTTTCGATTTTCCCTGACAAAAAGGTTGCTTTGCACAGGATGTGCTGAGCAAGATTTACCTTCATTCATCACTGTGCTACTCATTCATCAGTGGCAGTTTCTGAAGGTGTTAATTGGAATACTAATCCCTCTTCTTGACTATTAAAAATTACTGAAGGTCAAAGATGAGCAACTTGCTCTATTCTCATGCATTTTCCATCCTGGTGAAAATGTTTGTAACTTGCCTTCCCTCAACAGTACTATTACTGAGACACACCTGTTCCACTCAAGGAGTTGCAATGGTCACAATAAGGGACCACATTTGTTTTTTAGTTGAAAGAAAGAAAAGAAGAAGAAAGAAAGGAAGGAAAAAAAGAAGATACTGTCCATAAATTCTGAAAAAGATTGGGATAATTCTATACCAACTAATCAAAAGAAATAAAAGAATTAAAAAGCAAGAATTAAGTTTCTTAAGCTCTAGGAAACAACCATTATACACTAAGACAGACATTTTATAGTGTTGTTATTCCATAAATTTTGAGTCAATTATTTTCAGTCATCATATTACTAAAATGAATATCTTTCCTCCTTAGGAAAAAAAATGTTTTTTTTAAAAGCAACTATTACAATTTTCTGTCAAGAAAGACAAAAATTTTTAATCATTCTGAAATGTTTTACTTTGTTTTCTGGATGATCATGACTATACCTAAAAAAGAAACTGAAGCAAACAAGTAAAATTTTCAAAATTTAGCTATAATTAAATGAATGCATTAGGAATACCACTCAGCCTCCAAATGTTAAAACTATTCAGGGGTCACTAACAAACAGTGTACATTTATGACTTTGAACATTATTCAAGACCTGGATCAAGTACAGCCTATGAAAATTTCCCTCAATTTCTCAATATACATAGGCAAAATTGTACATCTTCTATTTTGTGTCCACCTGAGAGTGCCATACATAATTAATGAACATATAAATAATAACACTAATTATGTTTGTTGCAATACGTGGAATCACAGTCTATTGCGAGATGTTCCACGATGGCGGGAATGAATTATTCCTACTTCTATCCCTCTAAAACAGAGCCTAGTACATGGTAGGTATTATATATGATAGGTCATTTGCTTTTTAAACATCCAGTGATGTTTAAAATGATTAAATATATTCAGTGTGATAACAACTATGAAGTTATCCCTTAAATCCATTATTATGGAAAAATAGAATCATATTTCAGCTCCTAAAATACAGCACTCACAAATATTCTGAAGTATTTTGCTTCCCCATTTTACCATAATGGATACAAATTCTAAGCATATCAAATGCCCGCTTCTTTTTTTTTTTTTTAAACATTTATTTCTTGCATTGCTCTATTTAGTGCCCGCTTCTTTTTATTCCAAAGCTTTAAACTCCAAAAGTGAAACATCACCTCTATTCCTGGTTTGCAGTAGCCTTTAACAATGAAACATATTTTGACTATATCAAGGTCTTATATGAATTAAAGTTGTTAAGCACAAGAAGGTCTGAAAATTTTCTCTCCTTACATATAGAGAAAATGAGAATTATTATTATTATTTATTTTCATAATTATTATTATTTTCTAAAGGCAAAGATGACAACAGGAAAAGACTTGAGGGACTAAGTATATATAGAGAAAAGCTAGATAGATATAATAAAAACATGGTAAAGACACCATATATGACACTATCTAGTATTATAGCCATTATGACACTGAGCACTTGAAATGTGACTAGCCCAAATTAAACTGTGCCATAAGTATAAAGAATACACACCTTTTGAAGACTTAGTGCAAAAACATGTAAACTATTTAATTAATAATTTTTATATTGATTATGTTGAAATAGTAATATTTTGGATATTACCAGGTCAAATAAGATCTATTTTAAAAATTAACTTCACCTGTTTCTTTCCCATTTTTTAACTTAGCTACCAGAAAATTGAAAATTACATATGTGTCTCACATTGTAGTTCTACTGGACAGCACTGCTACACAAAATCATTTTTTCTTTTCTAATTTTACTTTCAGCTTAAATTTGTCTTTAAATGGACTTCAGCTCCTAAATGTATGCAGGCTAGATATTTTTTTTTTTTTTTTTTTTTTGCGGTACGCGGGCCTCTCACTGTTGTGGCCTCTCCCATTGCGGAGCACAGGCTCCGGACGCGCAGGCTCAGCGGCCATGGCTCACGGGCCCAGCCGCTCCGCGGCATGTGGGATCCTCCCAGACCGGGGCACGAACCCGTGTCCCCTGCATTGGCAGGCGGACTCTCAACCACTGCGCCACCAGGGAAGCCCCAGGCTAGATATTTTTAAAAGCTGTCTTCTCATAATATCCTCTGGATAAATTATAACAAGCACATTTTAAAATTCATTGATGAGCTTGCAGGACAGTATGTAAAATACTTACCAGGAAATAAATGAGTTGAAAGCAAATGATTGAGAAACAACCTCTTAACCCAGAATCTGTCTGTCCTGGGGGCAAAAGGAGAGCTTCGGGGATGACTTGGAATTGAACAAAGCCCTGGGACCACTCAAAGTGGCAAAGCTGAAGGTGGGATGTGACATTAGGTCAGGAGTGTGAAGATGACTACAGTATTGTAAAACAAAATGGGCCAGAAAAAAAAAAAAATCCACCTGCCAGAAAAGAGATCCTTTAAAGAATCTTTGCTCTCTCCACTATGGTTTCAAATGGAAAACAGACATATAATAGAGAAGACTAACACATTCAATATCTGGTTCTTAAAACACGCACCTTGTAAAAATTATAAATCTCTGACAAACTTGCATCAGACAAATTGGTATGAATAAGCTATACTAGGAATTTTAAAAAGAGAACATAATTACAGATAAAGCAGAGATTACAAAATTCAAAGAGAATGCTATGAATAACTTTGTGTCATTAAATCTTGAAGCTCCATTAAACGGTCAGAGGCCTAGAATGAAATAATTGACCTATTCTGACTGAAAAAGAAATGAAAAGCCTGAAGAGTCTTATAATAATTGAACAAATTGAATCAGTAGTCTAAAATATTCTCACAAGGAAGACACCAGGCCCAGACAGGTGAGTTCTATGTACCTTTCAAGGAACGAATCATTCCTATATCTTATACATTCTTTTGGGAAATTATAAAAAGGGATACTTCCCAAATAACTTTATGAGGCCACAGTAACTTGATCCCCAAACTTGGCAAGGACAGAATGAGAAAGAAAATTCAAATACAATCTCACTCATGAACTTGCATATAAAAATCCTAAACAGAATGTTAGCTAATCTAGCAATGGATATTTTATTTTATTTTATTTTATTTTTTTATTAGTTTCTGCTTTATAACAAAGTGAATCAGTCATACATATACATCTGTTCCCACATCCCTTCCCTCATGCATCTCCCTCCCTCCCACCTTCCCCATCCCACCCCTCCAGGCGGTCACAAAGCACCGAGCTGATCTCCCTGTGCTCTGCGGCTGCTTCCCACTATCTATCTACCTTATGTTTGGTAGTGTATATATGTCCATAGCAATGGATATTTAAAAAAAAAATCTTTACCAAATTGGATTCAAGTTTATTTCACTTACTTGAACTTCTGTAAAAAGGCAACATATCAGTGGTTGCTAGGAGTTGGAGCTGGTGGGAAGGAATCAGCTATAATGGGCACAAAAGTGTTTTAGGATAAGTGAACTGTTCTAATCTTGATTGTGGTGATGAATACCCTGCATAAATTAAATGGGAGAATTTTATTGCATATACATGAATTCATTAATAAAAAGAGAAACAAAAGAAAGATTTAAGGGGCTCCACTGGCCAAATCTGGGAAATGGTGGCAAATTACAATCCAGTGAATAAAATAAGAACCCATGAGATGGTACTGATAATGAATGAATTAACTAATGAGAGAGAGAAGGGAAAGCTCTTTCTTATAGTATAATGCTGACTAATACATATTGGAGAAATGATAGAATTTTAAACATATCAATACTTTGCAAACATCATAGTTAAAATTGACTGAGGCAGGAATTCTCAATGGACGCTAAATCTACGGGAAAAATACAGTGCCAAATATCTTCCCACAAAGTACTTAATAATCACAAAAGGAAAATTAATAACTGTACAGTGGAGCAACCAAACAATACCTTAATCAAATGATCAAAATTAACATCACCAACAAGGAACAAACAGACATTCTGTGTCTCTGAATATAATATCCCAGGATGGACAAAATGTCACTTAGGTCACATTCCAGTGAAAATCATGAACTACGATACAAATCGAAATCAAGAGACACTTCATAAGACATATGGCCTAATTCTTAAAAAGTATCTACATAATCAAAGATAAAGTCTGAGGAATTATTGCAGAATAAAGGAGAACAAAAGATATAATCAGCTAAATGTAACTTTTCATTCTGGACTGGATCCTCTAAAGAAGAGAAAAAAAAAAAACTGCTCTTAAGTACTATTCTGGACAATCACTAAATTGGAGTACTGACTCTATAATAGATAAAAATATATCAAAATTACATTTTCTGACTTTGGTAGCTGTACAATAACTTTGTTCTCAGAAAACACATACTGAAGTATTAAGGGGTAAAGGGATATGACATATGCAACCTACTCTCAAATGGCTCAAAAATGATAATAAAAATATTTGAGAGAATGATAAAGTAAATGTAAAAAATATGAAACATTGGTGAATCTTGGTAAAATTGATAAGAATTTTTTTATACTACCCTTGCAACTTTCTATAAATCTGAATTTATTTTAAGATAGTTTTAGTGTAAGAGTTTATATACTCATATGAAACAATCTTCATCATTTATCATTGAATAGAATAACCAAGGTGCAGAAGAGTGTGTATGATATGCTACTGTTTATGTAAGAAAAAGGTGAATATATATACACACACATTTCCTTGGATATGCATAGATTATATCTCAAAAGGTAAACTACAAATTAGTCATATTCTTTGCCACTGGAAAGAGGAATTAAAGATGAGAAGGAGATTTTTCACTTTATACTCTTTTGTCCCTCTTGAATTTTAAACCATTATTTAGTCCAAATGATAAATAAATGTGAAAAGATTTAAATATCTGCCAGAGCTATACATTGGTGGAAATGTGGAACAATGGAAGCTCTCATATATCACCGAGGGAAAACTAAATTAGTGCAACAAGTTGAAAAATAGTTTGGCCTTATCTTGCAAATGTGAACATATCCAAAGCCTGAGAACCCTGTGATGAGAAATTCTACTCCTAACTATACGTGATTCTGGCAAATGTGCACCAAACGTCACATTTAAGAATGTCCACGGCAGCCTTGTTCATAGTAGAAAAACACTGGGCACAACTCAAATCTGGTTGGGCAGAGAATAGATGAATTTGTGATACACTGAAATAGTATACAGCAGTGGAAATGAATGAATTTTAGTTGCCTATAAAAAAATCATGAACTGTAATGTTGAGTAAAAAGTGAAGTCACATGCAAAATAATACCATTTTATAAATACCCACTAATGTAGTTTAATCATATATTTGTTATACTGTAAATGTAGTAAAGTTACAATGAAAACTAAAGGAACTATAATTACACAGCTCCTAATACTGATTCCCTCTAACAAAGGGAGGAGGATATTAGGGGGAAGGAAAACATAAAAGAATTCAACAACCTCTATGGTTTGGGAATATTCTATTTCTTAAAACATTTCTAAAAAACATAAAAACAAAACTCTAAGAATGCTTTTCAAGGAGAGAGTTAGAAAATACACAGTGGATAGGAAGAGTATAAATTGGAGTGATAGAATAACGCAGGTAGAATGCATCCCCCCCAGTCAGTGTCTGTGGATGAAGAAAGAGCTGATTATCAGATGGTGGAGTTCCTCCTACTGGGGTCATCTTCTCTCTGTCTCTCTGACAGAGAAATGACAGAGGAAAGGTCTTGGCTAACAGGGAAAGGTGACAGCTTGAGCTATGAAAAACGTCAAGCCAAGCCTTAGTAAAATGTTCCTCTACTTCCGATGAGTGTCTTCTCCCACCTTCAAGCTGGGGAGATGGCTGACAATATTCACTTATTCATTCAACAAACACTATTGTGTGTCTAGGCGCAGGAAAGCACAGTGAACAAGAGGTGCAAGACCTTCTTCCTTCCTCCTCCTCTGTGAACTCTTCTGCATCTCTTCTGTGAGCATAACATCATGGTCTGTCCCTGTCCTCAGGGATCTAACCCCACTCTCCTTTTCTTTACACTCTAGGGATAATTTCTGACACTTCACAAGTTAACAATATCACATCTGTGTAATCAAATGCTTTCTGGGTATCTCCACTTACATTTTTCATGGCTACCTGTTGGAGAGATAAAACGATCCTACCAACACAAGACCCCTCCATACCAATACAAAAGTGAGAGAGAAAGCAATTAAAATTGAGTGTTATCAGATTTACATACATGTAAGGGTAGCTGGAATATGTCTACAAGTCTGGACAGAATTTCACATAACTTCATTGATAAAAGTAAAAGAGAAAAACAGTAACAATTTTTCTCATCTCCACTGGAGACAAGAGGACACACCTCTGGTGGGTGATTGTCTCACATATACCTTCTGAGGGACTTCCAAGTTCATCTTGGAGGTTGTGTTTACAGTTCCAAGGGTCTGAAGGCTCATGACCTTGCCTTGTGAAATCCAAGGTCAGATGCTGAATGAGAACGCCTGTATTTTCAAGGAGACACCCTAAGGAAGGGAGGAAGCCACTTCCCTCCTCTTTAGTAAACAAAGGGAGCTTGATCATCTCACCTTTACATTTGAAACTTGATCAATTTACCCTTATACACCACGTATGTATTATTTTCTAAGATGAACTTCAGCTTCAGCCTACTCCTTCCTCTGAGTCCCTTACCCAGTATCACAGGGAATTGTACTACCAAGCCAACATGTCTCTGTCCAAACCAGAAATTGAGACATATTTGCCTTTTGTCTCCTTCCCAGATTCCCTTCCCATGTGATCATTAGAAACTCCTGGCCATTCTACCTCATAAATGTCTATTCATCCATCTCTTTGCTCTACCCTCACTGCCCTAATTCAGGCCACCCTCCTCTGGGGGTCAGCAGAAGCTCCTCATCAGGTCTCCCCATTTCCAGGATGGGCTCCGTGCAGGGCAGTGGGATTACGGGAATGGACAGAGAAGGGTGAACAATTTGTGTTTACCTCTTTTTTGTCAAAAGGAGAACTTAATAGAAAATTGAGACATAAAAAACTGTTCTTCAGCACCCTCCTCCCACCTTTTTACCCCAGTGTCTGTGCTTCTTCATTTTAGAAATAAAGCTTGCTTTTCCCTTTTCACACTTTCCAAAATAGTTCTTCTCCTCTCTTAGTTTTCTTTTCCATTTAGCAGTCATCCACCCCCAAATATTAATGAGAAGGTAAGAATACCATAAGATAGAAAACAGCAACGTGTAGATTTTATTTGGCCGAGTGCCACTGGCTGCTTCTTTAGAACCGAAAGGCTTGTCCTCATTCTGCAAAGTCCCCAGAATGGATGCAGGCAGTGGGTGCTCGGTATGTATTGCGCTGATGATGAAGAATAGATGAGGAAGGCTGTCAAATGAGAAAGCCTTGGGGTTTAAGATGTAATATTGGTCTGTTTGTGGTACACTTGTTGCAAAGCCCTTAAGGGAGCAGTTATTTCTTTCCTGGAAAATAATTCCTCACAGGCTTGTCCATCTGGGAAGGCACTGAGGCATAGTTGGGAGGGGGTTCGGGGGTAGGTTGAGGGAGAGTGAACAGTTATGGAGACAAAGGGCTACAGTGCTAGGCAAACAACTGCGGAAAACATGAGATGTTGACGTGGGCAAATGGCTTGAGCCCAGTGATTGAAGTGATTGTGTTCACTTCCGGCTGTGTAAGTAGATCACTATGGCAGGCAGGGATTTTGTCTTTGTTGTTGTTGTCTTCGTTAATCACTTATGATAGTGGCAGTCTACTTATTTTCTGAATTTCAAGCCCTGGTGGGAATTTCCTCAGCACTCCAAGTAAAGAAAGGAAAGTGGTTGTTGTTTTGGTTTTCTTCTTTTAATTGAAACCCTTAAATCTTATGAGAAGAAAACATGTCATATAGTTGTAATCTTTGTGGTGTCATTTGCACTGCTATTCTGAAAGCTTGCCAGTGTTTCCTTTGCAAATCAGTCCTTTTATAGGTTTATAGCTGTCATAAAATACCCCAGGGATGGAAATGTGCCACCTACAGAATTTCTGGTTCACCTGCTGCACAGCAAAATGAATACAGGTACTTTTGCTTTTACCCAATCTTTATCATCAAAAAATAAGAATATCAAACAAATACTTTTAGCCTGGTACCTGGCACTCTACTGCATTTCATGGAAACAGGAAAGACAAGTTCAAGTATAGTGTGTACACCTATTACTTGTCCATAGAAAAGGCAAACAAGATCCTCCCCCTCAAAGGTGACAGACTCGCAAAATGCTGTGTGAAAACCACCAGATCTTTCTCTTCAGGATTCCATGCACTGGAACCACAGCCAGGCTATTTATCAAGAACAATTATTATTCCATGGGCATGTGTGATGATGCAATTTCATTTTCTCTTCATCAGGCTGAGAGAAGAGTCTCATGAATCCTAAGCTCTCCTAATGTCCTAGAAAGACCTCAGGACTTCATGTTGCTATTTGTTACCTAAAATTTATGTTTCCTTGATGGTCGAGACCTTTGATATGAATGATTTATGATTTTTTTGCCTGAAAGTATAGCAGGGGCTCTGGAAGATGATCTATCTAATGCGGTTTTATAACTAAGCCCCAAACTACTTAGAGCTCCAGTTTCCTCATTTATAAAATGTGAATAACAATAAGACTTTTATTTTTCTCTATTTTATTTAATTTTAAGGTAACACCTGCACATGGTAAAGTGGGGAAAAAATAAAAAATCCTTATGCTTTGTATAAGGATACATAAAAGATGTGTCTCTCCTACTTTTCTACTTTCACTGTTTCCCACCCTCCCAACTCCAGCTGCCATTGTGTCTCCTGTGAGTCTTTCCAGAGTGATTCTTTGCTCATGTGTATGTATACATATATGAAGATGGATATGCTCATGTGCATATATTCTTTCTGTTTATTCCAGACAATATTTACATAATATTATAGCATTTTAATTAATAATTAAAATTTTCTAGTTATAATGATTCCTTTTCTTCTTTATAATGTCTTCTCTTCAGCCCCTATATGCTAACAAGTCCTGATTTACTTCTTCATAAGTATATGGCAGTAATCTTGTATGTGAGATAGGGTTTCTTTCATGAAATAAATAAGTTTCTGGGACCACACCTCTCAAAAATAAAAAAATATGCTGTGCTCTGTGCTCACAAGTGACCTTGTTGAAGACTGTATAATGACTGCAAAAATGAGCACACGATAGTTTGATTGTGACATTCTGAAGGAGCTCTTTTTATGAGACCTGTCTCAACTCCCAATTTTTTATTTTTGCATGCCTATAAGCGTGCCCAATTTTTTATACATGTCAATTTAACATTTTTTTCCTCTATAATTACTGACGATTTTTTGTTAACCATTATTGTGTCTTTCCAACAACAACCAATCCTCCAATTCTCTGAACACCAATTGAGTGTCCTACAATTCATTTCAATTCTGACACTAACTACCTGGAGTTAGCACACATCCCATAGATCAAGGGCTCAGTCCCGTAAGACTGGCCCTACTTCAGACACCACTGCAAATGGGGTCTCCAGCCTACCCACTCTTCTGCCCAGCTGACTGCATTTTCAGGGGGTCCTAAAACTACCCCCTCCAGGTTTGATAATTCACTAGAATGACTCCCAGAATTCAGGAAAGCACTATACTTCTGATTATATTTTTATTTTAAAGGATATAATTCAGGAATAGGCAAATGGAAGAGATGCATAGGGCAGGGTAAGGAAGGAGATGCAGAGCTTCCACGTCCTCTCTGTTCACCAGTCCAGGAACTCTCTAATCTCATTGTTCAAGTTGTTCAAGGGTTTTTACTAAAGTTTCATTACACATCACATAAGCATGACTAATGACTCATTATTCATTGGTGTATCTGGCCACCTTGCTAAACATAGTTTTAAGATGTTGCTAGTTGATTTTATTCCTTTTCTAGGTAAACTGCATATCCCATTCAATGAGTTTTTCTCCTTGCCAATATTTATATACATATATTCTTTATTTTATTGCACCAGCTAGGACTTTCCACAAAACATTGAATACTGGCAATGGTAGCAAGCTTCCTTATCTTACTTTTGAACCTAATGGGAACACACCTACCATTTCACCATTAAGTCCTGGATTTCTGGCACATATTTTTTCTGGAATTAAATTTCTTTCTATACTAATATGAGAAGATTTTTTGTTTGTTTTTTGAAACATGAATAGGTATTAAATTTTGTCAAATTCCTTTTTAGCATCTATTAAAATGATTAGATTTATTTTTCCTCTTTTCATCTGTTAATATAACGAATTACAATATATTTCTCATGTTACTGTTTCTTGCAATGCTTGACTAAACACTCTTTGGTCTTTTAATACATGGTTAATATTTTATGTTGAATCTTTACATTCTCTCATAAATGAGTGGTATAGAGCTCTCTTTTCTGGTGTTGAACCACCTGAAATATATGAATAACTAGTTAAAATCTCCTTCAGATATCAGGTTTATACTAATTGTTTTCTCAATTATATGCATTTAGAAATACAAAGTCACAGTTTAACAATTAAACCCAGGGCTGCAAACTCAAATCTGTACACAGACCAGGAAAATATCATACATAAATGCAGCAACCTATGTAAATGCTTTTAGGTACAGTGAACAAGTGGCAGGTCCTCTGGCAGAGAAGCTCACGAGCCTTCTAAGGGATCAGCTTCTACTCGGGTCCAATTACTGCAGGCAGAAAAGTAAGCATGGTGCTGCCAGATCTACCAGCTACTTAATTACTCTTAGATACCTAGCTCAAATAGAAAAAGAAATGAACACTCTCTCAGCCTTGTTTTTGACTTTTCAATTAGACAATAACTCTTAGGATTAACACACACATGTGCACATCAGAAAGCCTCACTCATTTCTTTAGCCAATCAGAAGAAAAGAAAAAAATGTTCCTGGGAACTTCCCATCAATAGACCAGCAGAGAGCTTTAAAGAGGCCTGAAAACAAGGCAGGCTGCTTTAAAAATTACACCATAATTTCAAATATAAGAAAGCAGAGGTGATTCTGAAAGACAATGAGATCACTGAAAAGTACTTGCTAATCAGATTTTTATGTATAGTGATAAAAATGAAAATCTTGAACTGTCTGTAGATCTCATAACTAGCCAAACAAACCTAGACATGACAGTAACTCATTATTTTTGGCCTCAGATGAAAACTATAATTCTCTAGTTTAAAAGCACAAAGTTAGAAAGCAGAAAACTTCAGACACTTTTGGAAAATACAAGCAAATGCACTAAATAAGTCTTAGTTGATGCAAATTCCACATCCTCCATAACAACAACAACAACAACAAATAACTGTACATAATCTCTTGGGTCCTACCTTCTGCTTTTACTGGATGTAGTTAATATGCAACCCTTGCTTCCCTTAGGCATATCTACTTGGGGGAAAGCCATCACAGAGGGCTGGTATCAAAAGCAGTGGTAATAAAAGATACGGGAAAAAAGTCTAAGGCTGGGCCTCCCTGGTGGCGCAGTGGTTGAGAGTCCGCCTGCCGATGCAGGGGATACGGGTTCGTGCCCCGGTCTGGGAGGATCCCATATGCCGCGGAGCGGCTGGGCCCGTGAGCCATGGCCGCTGAGCCTGCGCGTCCGGAGCCTGTGCTCCGCAACGGGAGAGACCACAACAGTGAGAGGCCCGCGTACCGCAAAAAAAAAAAAAAAAAAAAGTCTAAGGCTTTGAAAATCCACATACATACACTCACACACTGACACATATACACACAGAAGTGTCATTAGTGCTCTGAGCTTCCCAAATCATTTCCCATTCCCTGCAGAATCCCAAATAGCTCATATATTCATTCAGGATCCATTTTGTTCTTCTCACTGAAGTCTAGAGTGTTGCTTTTTCCAACCATCATCATTAACTTGGCAGTGAGTCTTTGGCAGATTCTTTGGCCCACTGAGCCTGTTCTGGATGTCTGTTGAATAGCATTTTGAGAAATGCTGCAGTAAAGGCAGAACATTTATTTTTTTAAACTAATTTTTATTGGAGTATAGTTGATTTACAATATTGTGTTAGTTTTTGCTGTACAGCAAAGCAAATCAGTTATACATATATCCACTCTTTTTTAGATTCTATCCCCATATAGGTCATTACAGAGAATTGAGTAGAGTTCCCTATGCCATACAGTAGGTTCTTATTAGTTATCTAGGGCAGAACCTTTAGTATCACATCAGCACTGTCTGATCTGTCTCTCTGAATAATGTGCCCTACCAATGTTGCTGAGAGTCCTGTTCCAATGAGCTCTCAGTTTTCAGCTAGATGAAGCATTTATCCTGACCCAACAGTTGTAAGTATATTAGAGTATGTGAAACTGCAGTAACAAATAGGCCCAACATGTAAGGCCTCCAAATAACAGAGACTTCTCATTTATGTGATAGGTCAGGTGGCTCAGGGTGGTTCATGTAAGTGGGGGCAGTTTGTTCCACACAGTCATTCAGGGCACCAGGCTAGTAATGCCTGTCATCTCTGACAGATGTCCTTCAAAGTCAGCAAAAATGGGAAGAATATGGAAGAACATGTGTGGTAGATTTTTATGCCAGGCCTAGATAGGACAAATGTCACTTCTCCTCATATTCCATTCACTATAAATATAATTTGGCCACACCAAACTGTAAGGGCAACTGGAAAATGAGTTCTAGCTGAGCGCTGGGAAGGAGAGGAAACAAATTCTTGTAAATAACTAGCAGTCTCACCACAGATGGGAAGAAATATCTTCTAGATCAACTGCCTCTGGGGAATCCCATAGGAAAAAATAGACCCTCTTTCTCTACAGTTTTTCTTTTTTTTCCATTTCCTGTTTCAAAAACCTTGCATAGTACTCATCCCGTATGTTGAAGTACCAAGTAGCTGTGTTTCAATATAAGCCACATATTTTTGTATTTTATATATTAGAGGCTTTCTGGCTTAGAATCCCTCTGCCTTTCTCCCATCTCCTACATGTGAGATACATTCCTGTTACAATCAAAGCAGGGGGAATACGGAAGACACCAAACACATGATCTCTGCCCTCTAGAACTGTGCAATTGAGTTTCCAGAAAAGAGGAGACAAAATCATAAACACAATGAGTGATATAACAATACACTGTTAAATATCCTTTCATTATAAGAACAGGAGAAACAACACACTATCACTGGGAAGTTCCTGATTCTTTGCCTTATGCACACAGCATGCATGAGTGTCTCAAGGATAAAGAGGAGAAATCGTTTTGAAGGTTGGTTATATTTTAATCAGAAAACCAATTTATTAATTTTATAACCAGTGATTTTAGATCTTAAAAAACCTCATGCCTAGAAAGCTTGGCAGTGTGCTGGCTTATTTTTTGTACATCCTCTAGGTTTCTCTTTTTGCATATTGGATGAGTAAAAAACTTGTTAAATTGTATTTCATTTTGCCTTCTGTGTTCCTTCATAAAATAATGAAGTCAAAGGTGAGAATTACCGCTGTTAGAGAAAAGCCTTTGATGAGTGCAAGGAAATGTGACTCATTAACAACTATTTAATCAAAGCGTTACACAATCCAACTGTTGGTTTAAAAAAGCTTTCTTCCAAGTTTTGCTGTATTCAACTGCAGTATGAAACTCTGCATTAAACCACAGATTCTCCAAATTCAATAAAAGGAAATGTTAAAAGATATTTTTTTCAAATGCCTCCAGCTGGCCATATGCCCTAATCACATACAGGCTTCAAAATGGTTTTCCACTGACAATAATAGGATCTATAAAGAGTATTGCTGCGGAGTGATTTGAGAGCACGGGAGCGTCCTGACCCTCGCCTCTGGCAAGCTGCGCGCGCCTGGACAGGAATACAGATGGGCAGACGGCGGCCTAGCGCCGAGTGCGGGCGGCTCCGAGCTGCAGCGGCAGGTTGCTCAAATCTCTCTAAGGGGCAGAGGAATGGCTGATTAGCTGCTGACCTTCTGCCCTCGGAGGGCAACCTCACACAGCACAGATGGCGACGCAGTTATTGCAATAATTCAGCAAAGTGGGAGTTTTTAAAAAGAGGTTGGTGGAGCCGCTGTCTGAGTCCCTGACCTTTACTGGTCTGTCCCACGTGACCGTGCGCAGCGCCTGTGGGAGATGAACACCAGGGTCAGCCCCAGCTAGACTAGGGAAACAGGCGGCAGGGAATGAGGGGCTCAGGGAGGCTCCCCCATTCAGTCACACGGTGGGTCTAGACTCCTGCCTGGCTGAGGAAAGTGCTCCGGAGCAGACCAGCCCCGTGTGCGGTCCACATTGAGTGGAGACTCTGAGTCTATGGACTATGGAATGGAAAGGTCTAGGTTCATAACATAGATCTGCCTCTTACACATCTCCCTCCCTCCTCGGGATGCCGAAAAAGTCACCTTGAGCTCCAGTTCCTTCATCTGTGAGGGGAGAGTTACAACACGTACCATTCAAGGGTTGCCACATGGAGTGACTGAGATATCTCTGAAAGGGCTTTGAAAACAGCCAAATGTTACAAACATTGTCGAATGGTGTTAAAGAATACAAAAGAAATTCTAAACAGAGATCCTGACATGAGAGCCCTATTTCTTTAGGGAGAATTGCACATTCATCAAGCAATTTGAGGAAAATCAGCAAGCAGACAAAAACCACAAAATTACTTGATAATGACATGAATGCTTCTCATTTACCTAAGCACATATGTACGTTACATACCCACTTAAGGTTCTCAAAATGCATTCTTTCAGTTGATTGATCCTCACAACAACTGGGGGATGGAGCAACGTTAGCCCTCATCTCCCTGTTATGACACATTTGTTGTGCCATGCCCTGGTCAACATGCTTTATGTGTTGTGAGGATCATGACATTCTTACAGATAAACAATGAGGTAGATACTAGTATCCTTTTAATTTTAGAAACAGGGAAACAGAGGCACAGAAAAAGCTAAGAAACATGCCCAAGGTCAGGCAGGTAGTTAGTGCTTAGAGACAAGTTAAGAACCCAAAGACATGGCCTCCACAGTGCTACACCACTATCTCAGGTGTGGGAGCTGAGGTTCAGAGACCAAAGGACCTTCTATAAAGCAAGGGAAGATTTGGTACGAAATCATGGGTCTTTTGGTCCAGTGATCAGAAACCAAATGTTAGAGTAAAGAAGCTTAACCTATTAGCTCTATTTTCTCCTCAATTATATATTTTTAAATAAAATCAATTCGTTAGAAGAATTAAACATTTTCAGAGTTATACATATTAACTTGGATAATTTAGGACCTAAGTTTGAAAATCACAGGAAGATCTAAGTTATTTCAAAAACTCCATCGACTAACATTTACATTTGTATTCACTCCCTAATCTTCCACATTCCTCCTCATTCTCCATTTTTCTCTTGCCCTGGAATCTGCTTGTTTCAAGCATTTGTGTCTCCTGACACATTTTGCTGTGAGCCAAAATTCCTGTAGCCTTTTGTCATTTGCTGCCTTTCCCCCTGGCTGGTCTGTTCTCATTTTCTTGATCAAATTCCTAAACGAATGCACAGCTCAGCCCAGTGTCACTTGGACTTAAGGATTCTGTTTCCTTCAGAGGAGAAGATTTTAGCTAATCCCAGAAAAGGTCTCAATCCCACCATGGATTAGCTTTCTGAGTACTCAGGGCTGTCACATCATTTTGTCTGCCAAAGGCAGGGAAGGGAGAACACAACAGCCAACTATCCCCTTGTCACAGAATATAAGTGCCCTTCCCTGCCTCTCTCCTGTAAGAAACAAAATAAATCAGTCACTCCTCCCATGAGGGTCCCCAAACTGGGAAAGGTTCCTTCTTCGGCACCAGGGAGAACCAGATTTGTGAACTGGGAGGCAGTGTGCCCCAGAGAACAAACCCAGGCTTGGTAATCCTTCAGTCATGGTCCTCCTCACAGAGGTGCTGAGAGAAGCAAAAGAAATGTTCTGTGGGAGGGGTTCTTGACAGTTTGGGCCTGAATAGATGGTTCCTAAATAAGGGACCAGGATTGGTTTGAATTTTGACCCACTATTTAATGACTTTGAGGTCTGGGTGTATCACTTAACTTTTCTGATCCTCAGTTTCCTCGAGTACTGTAGTTCAGTTCAACAGTTAACAAATATCCACTGAGGGTCAGAGTTAATTCATCAAACATTCATTAAGTACTTATCGTAAGCAAGACCTGTGCTTTCTCCTGGAAATACAGATGTGAATAAATTGGATACCATCTCTGCACCAATAGAAATATGGTCTAGAGTTAGGCATCTACAAAAACATGAGGAAAACGCCTGACCGTAAGATTCCTTTCCAAATTCAGTGAAATAAGTAGAGCATGTGGCACATAGTAGGCACTCAATATACATTATAGTCACTGTGTCAGATCTTTAGAAATTTGCATATATAACAACTGAATCAATATCAATAGCTTCAATGGGATCTTACCTGAAAGCTTAGCCTGCTCTCCTTAGGGAGGACCCTTCTATTTAAGGGGATCAAGGACCCTCATTATAGAAAACATAACATGAAAAACACATCTGAACTGAGCATATTCAAGTTGGTAAATATGGGGCAGCTAATTTTTTCATCATGCTCCCCATTTTCCATTTGCCATATATTGAATCCTTTTGAAATTTGACAAGTAGCTTGGGCTTCTCAGTGAGAAGAAACTTAAGAAAGTTGAAAGCCATAATATTCCAGCAACTAAACTAGGCAACAATGACTACAAAATGGCATTTTAGAAATGGCCCTGCAGAAGTCACCCAGTAATGGCCTAGGTGGGTTAGACCCTCTCAGCTAAAGGTCAGGCCTGCTGTAGCAAAAATGAAAAAGGAAATTCAGGCAATTTTCCAAGTAATTTAGGGGAAAAACACTTCCATCTCCATTCTCTCGAGGTACAATGATTGGCACAAATCTCTACCCTGGCAATGGAGACCAGGCCATTGTGGAACCAAGGCTGAGTGAGTCATCCAGGAAACGTGGAGTGAGGGCTGTGAGCAGAAGGGACTCAGGAGGAAAGCACATTCTTACTGAGCATTAGCTGGATGGCTGCTCTGTCCACCACATCGATTTGTTCGCCTTTCATTTGCAAGTCACCAACTCAACACTCCAGTTTTGCTGATAGAAGGTGTTCACTTATATTAATTCATATGGAATTTTTCTGGTAGTCATTCTCCTCACTTTAAATGCAGCAGAGTGATTACTTCTGAACCGAGAGAGCAGTGAGTGTTCGGAGTCAGAGAGGTGGGCAAACAACTGCACAGCAATCAGAATCAGAACTCGATGGGAAAAGAGCTTCCTCACTGGGCTGCCAACCAAAATTACATCAAACAATTTTAAAGGAACTAAGAACTTGTTTTCACTGCTTCTCCCTATCTGCATCTCTCTCTGGCAGGATGTTTACTTACTGCTCAGTCTGAGCAATTGCACCAGTTCACTAAAGATAAATAAATAAACCCCACCTGGTGACTGTTTTATCATCCTGAAGTCCAACCTCTAGGAATAATTTTGCCAAGTTGAGCTTTGGCAGGAAAGGGAACTTCTGGATGCAGTGCCCACCATCGTGGCTCTGCCTTTTCTGGGCTATACACACTCAGTTACTTCAGATAAATCACAATGGATTATACCTTAACCAAGGAGGAAAATATTGTATGGGGGGGAAATAAGACTTTAGAAACAAAAAGGATTCTAAGAAATGATTCCATCACTTAGTGCCTAATTTTTGGTAAGTTACCCAACCTCTCTGAACTTGGTTCTTCATCTATACAATGAATATTAGTGGGTATTAATTTGTTAACATAAGTAAAGCCCTATCACAGGGCTTGGATAAAAACAAGTACGTAGTAAAAGTACCTTCCCTCATACCTAGTGACTATGCCTCTCTCTGTTTCTTCTTTTCTAGGGTTCAATGTGTGGACCAGAACCCAATGTGTAGATTCAACACTCTCTGATGCTGAAGGAGAATTTGTTACAAGGCAGCTCTAACTCTGACTTCATCCTAATTGTATTAAACTACTAAAGTTGATTTATCTTAGCATGTGGTCTCTTGAGAGAGATGAAATAGACCAAATAATATAGACTGAAGCTCCAAATGCTGTATTAGATGTAATTTCCCTAGTTCCTATGCACCTCCACTCCACTTCCAAATAGTTCAACAGAATTGAAGCAGAAGTCTGAAACAGCTGTTACACTTTAGTTTCTCAACTTACTTTTAGATGCCTCAGCCAAGTCACCATTAAGCAGTAGGAATAACGTTGTGCCCGGTGATGACGTTTTGTTTATTTACTTTGATATTATGTTTACTATAAAGTCAGTCTATGCATATGAAGAAATGAAAACAATATAGAAAAGTGTGAAGTAGAAAGTGAGCACTTTCTATAATCCCATGTGGTTCCCCATCTCCCCAAACTCGACTACACGTGCACAATGAATTTGGAGGCTGACTTCTGGATGGAGCAGGTGACATTGAATTGAGTGAATTCCATTCTTCTGGAAGACAATTTCACCATTCACAACACGCAGGGTTGTGACATTTGTCGGGAGATAGTTCTAATGGAAAGTCAATTCTGATCTTTGTATTGGCCGTGGCCTCCTTGAGGGGCTCGGACAGCCACTCTATAACTGCCATACAATCACTTGCAAATGTGCCCCTTAGCTCTGTTGAAGTCGAATTTAATTCCGTGTAGAAAATACCAAAGTATTTTGATTGCCATATACAAGTGGAAAAGATCTTTCTAACTCCTAAATTTCTTACCAGTTTTTTTGAGAATTGCCACCAAAAATAATAGCAATGACTTTTTCAACCCACAGGATATTCCTCAATTCACTGAAACAATAAACCAAACAGGCTCCATGTCCTTTATAGGTGCCCAGCACATAACTGAGGTATTAATATAAACTGCATCAATTCTGTATTTATTATACACATAATGTATACAAAGAAATTTCTGCAATAGTCTTTTTATGGATTTTTCTATCTCTCTTTCCCCACTTGGCCACATTGGTTGACTCCATCCTACTCAACGCAATATTTCCCTAAAGCAAAACGGTAAAGATGGAAAAGTTTCTACTGAAAAACTGTCTTTGGCTTGAGTGATCATTGGTTTTGTGAGTGATAGGGATCACTCACAAAGAAAAGTACAAATGCTTTTCATCCAGGGTTCTCCTTACCGTGATCCGGTGCACCTCTCCAGACTCTTCTCCCCCGATCACCTCCAGGCCATGGGCTCCTAAGCACAAGTTGGATTGCTTCTGCAGAATTATTCCAGCATCCTTGCCTCCATGTCTGGACTGTGGCAACTTATTCTAACCACCTGAAATGCTTTTCGCCGATTCTTCTGTATCTGAGGTGTCATATTTATCTGTATGAGAAATAAAAATGTTTTTCAAAACAGCAGTGAAAACAAAATGACTGTAGCCACTCCTGCTGTGAATGTTGGTGTGGCGGAGATGAGTGGCTATTGGTAGCATTGACAATGTCCATGTTCAAAGAAGACAGTCCTACCAAAGCATTTGAGCTGATCAAGATTAAGGAAACACTGCCTTATCAAGGCTTTGTGCTGCTTAAACAGGCACAAATAGTTCTAGAAGAGAAACCTCTGATATAGTAAAGTACTGTATTGTCCGTGTGTACCTAAAGTCACTTGGAATTTGGTTTAGGAAGGGACTATAGACAATTGTTCAATGTAATACCCTGGGAGCCTTTTGTTGTCTTTTGAGAGTCAGCCAAGGGGCACCACAGAGAGGAGCTTCATGAGATAACCAGGGGATGAAGTGGAAATATTCTCCATGAGAAAGACCTGGTCACAGAGCACGGCTGAAGGCCTTTTAATTATAGGGCTTTCCCTCCAACTTCCAAGCATTTTGGCAAAGTTTACTTAACCCCCCAGCCTTGTGTCTGTGGAAATTCAGGGAGTAGAGGAGAATAGAGGGGTGGGGGGTGCCCAGCAGGTCAACACGGTGTGAAAAGGAAAGCACGTCCTAGAGGTGGGGCGCTCACAGAGATGGAGGACTCAGCGGCAGTGGAGACTCAAAGCCAGGGTGGCCGGGAGGAAATTAAGACCCCATGAATCCCTGGAGTTCATGGACATGATGCTAGGTTCCCCCAACATATGTTATGGATATAAACCGGTTTGAGTTCAATCTTAAAGGGTACAATAACCCCAGAAAGCTAAGGGACTTAGGTAATATATGAGAAGGTGATATGTGAGCGAAATATCCATTCATGAAAGCCCAAATGAAATGCCATATTACCAACCAAGTAAGTAAAAATTAAGAGAAGATGGAGGAAAACAGGGGAGCGCTAAGGAACCGCAGAGCTGGAACAAGAAGAGGGGGCAGGTGGTAGACAGTTGTTTTCAGCCCTCCCTGTCACTGCAGCCTCATGAAGCAATGCCTGTCAATCACTTCCCTCACAAGCCCTGTCTGTGGCTTCCCCCCATTGCTTCTGTATCCCCACACATCAGAAACATCCCCAGAAGAGACAGATAGTCCTTGCTGTAAAGGAGAGGGCTTGGGAGAAGGAAGGAGTACAGAGATGTAAAAAGACTCATATTGAGGTTGCCCAAATGTATTTTCCGTGTTGTGCTGTTTGAAGTAAAGCTCAAAAGGTCTATCCACATTTGTTAAAAGAGAACTTCTGAACTGTAGGGCTTTATAATAATGATATTCCATCCATGTTTTCCTCTATATAAAGAGGAATTTAAATATGCATTAGACAAAGGTGACTCAAAAG